>NC_086444.1:404594022-405794022 GCF_028390025.1 Pseudophryne corroboree | reverse complement strand
AGGGAGCGTTTGTTTTAAAGGTTGACGACAGAGGACCTGTGAGGGGATTAACACACGATCATCCTAGCTGCGGAATACTTTTGAAAGGCATATATCATGGCTTGTATTGCACTTAGTTCTGGTAATCCCCCATCTATTTTCATTGACATCATCCGTATATACTCATTTCTCAAATTTAGAATATACTACACTATATTTGGAATTCTGTTTTTTTCCCCACATATGGATCCTATTTATATGAAGTATTTAGCAGAAAACTTGTGAGGAAAGTACCCCTTTTTTAATTAATCTTATAAGCGCATGACATCTGGTCTTACTTCACCTTACCCATATTTATCCTTGGTATTGGGGATACCTTTTAGACCAGCCTGTGTGCAGCTGATTCTTTGTTGGCGCCAAGGCACTTTTCTGTTATCCATTTTCAGTGGGCACAATTACCTGGGCACAGCTGCAGGGGGCACAACTACTGAGGGCAAATATACAGGGGCCACGCTACAGGGGGCACTAGTACTGGGGGGCAAATCTACTGAGGGCACAGCTACAGGGGCGCAACTACTGGGGGAAAATCTACAGGGGGCACAGCTACAGGGGGCACAACTACTGGGGCAAATCTATTGAGGGCACAGCTACAGGGGCACAACTACAGGGGGCACATCTACTGGGGCAAATCTACTGAGGGCACAGCTACAGGGGGCACAGCACCAGGGGGCACAAATACAGGAAGCAAATCTGAGGGCACAACTACAAGTGGCAAATCTACAGCTGTCACAGCTACAGGGGGCACAACTACTTCGGGCACAGCTACAGGGGGCACAACTACTGGGTCCATAACTACAGGGGCATAACTGTGGCCATGCCACTACCCTATGAAGCCACGCTCCTTTTTTTTTGTATGTTTCACCTGGGGGTTTGTGTGTGTGTGTGTGTGTGTGTGTGTGTTGGGCGCCAAAGAAACTTTCGCCCTGGGTGCCAAAAGGTCTAGAACCGGCCCAGGTGGCCACGCCCCCAATTTAGTTGAGGGGGGCGCCGAAATATACCTTGCTCCAGGCACCATGACACCTTGCTACACCTCTGCTCTAGATCTGACTTTACCCAACCCTCGGTTTCACCTCCGGCTTCCCTGGTGGGCTCTGCTAGTGCAGAGTTATCCTCCGGAGACATCTATGCTAATAAAAGTGATACACAAATAATCAGGGGCCCTAGTGCAGACTTTGGGTGGGCCTCCTACTCTGTTCGGCGCAGTAATTTTGATGTCTAGTGGTTTTTACAGGCAGCGCTCATAGGCGTAAAATAGAAAATAAATAACAGCTCATTTATGTTGTGCATCGAAGGCTGATCGATGACTTCCTCATGGTGTGACCAGCAGATCAGCTAATGTATGCGATCAGTTGAGATGCAATAAAGTGCCGATCAACACTTCCACTGCATCTCAGCTGACTGCACACATCAGCTGATCTGCCAGTCATAGAGGAAGTCATCAATCAACCCCCTCTTATGCATGTAAATGATATATATTTTTTTTCATACAGGGGAAGGGGACTTAGGCAGCAACTGGGTGGCAGGGCAGAGGTGGCACCCGGTGGGGGATCGGGTTGTGGGATCAAAGAGCCGGGAAGTAGCAGGGTAGGCAGTGGCAGGCACAGGAGAGGAGGCAGCCGGGCTAGTGACAGGAGAGCTTGGGAAGACAGCCAGGGGCAGCGGGACTTATTATCACTGTATTTTATCTGAAAATTACAGTGATAATTGTGCTGAGGGGATTGGCAGGGACAGAGCTATCTTGCAAACTCTGTCCCTGCATGCAATAATTGATACATCCTTGGAATGTATTCAGTTATCGCATTGCAGATTGGGCCAAATTTTTCACATCCCAGATGCATCTGAGATGTGATTTGTAATAAATATGCCCTATTGTGAAAACTTAGTACATTTGCACAAATGCTCGAATATTGCTGCACAACCCATTTGCTCATCTCTGTTGGCCAAATACCTTCAGGGCTGCTATCAGAAATTCTGGGGCCCGGGACTCACAAAAACAAGACAAAACAAAACATAAAAACATGAAATATATATATGTATACATAAATATATATATATATATATATATATAAATAATACAAAATAAATATACACACACAAACTTTCTCTCTCCCACTCACTCTCCCTCAACTTACCTATCACAGGCTGGCCGGAGCTGTAGCAGCCTGGTCCCATTCTTGTAGCTGCGCCCTTTTTCATGACAAGATCTGGCACTGTCACAGGAGGGGGGGAGAGTATGCTGCAAGCTTCTATTGAAAAGTCTCTGCCAAAATGGCCGCTGCCTCAGAGGAGACAGCTATTAAAGATATTAGAGGAGCCTCCTCTAGTATCTTTAATAACTGTCTCCTCTGAGGCGGCTGCCATTTTTGGAGGGATGTTTACAATGCCAGAACTCGGTAATGAAAAGTGGGTGGAGCATCGCAGCGGGGCGGACGGCGTCATGAGCGGCCCGAGCCCTCTCCTCTATGTTAGAGAGGCAGGGCCCGGGACATCTGTGCCCGCAGCACCCCATGATGGCGGGCCTGAATACCTTTATTTATTTTCTCGAACATCCATAAGGAATACTGGGGACACTTAGTACGATGGGTATAGATGGGGTCCAAAGGAGCCGGTGCACTTTAATACTTCAAACAGGGTGTGCTGACTCCTCCCCTCTATGCCCTCCCCCACAGCTCAGCTTAGAAAAATGAGCCCTCAGAAGAGGATGCACACTCTGGAGCTCCAGAGAATTTTGCTTCAGTTTATTTTAAACATTTGCTATTTTCAGGTCGGCTGTTGGGCAACAGCCTACCTGCACCAAGGGACGCTGGGGGGACCAACACCGGCCTCCTGGAGATGCTGAGTCGGATCCCAATGACAGGACAGCGGTCCTGAGGGTTAGTATACTGCAGGCATGGTGCTCTTGTGCACACACCCGCAGCACGCCACACCCCCCCAACACAGAGCCTTAAAGTAGTGAGTGTTTCCCCGGTTACTGGTGTGGGGTGATCCCATAGCCCCTGCCCCCCCACCCCCCATTCAGACTGGCAGCGATAGTGAAAATAGGTGCTTGTACCTTATTTTACACATTGTATGGGACTTTGTCAGTATAAATATGCAA
The DNA here is from genome assembly GCF_028390025.1 of Pseudophryne corroboree. Classification (NCBI taxonomy): domain Eukaryota; kingdom Metazoa; phylum Chordata; class Amphibia; order Anura; family Myobatrachidae; genus Pseudophryne; species Pseudophryne corroboree. Next base: position 405,790,886 of record NC_086444.1, on the reverse strand, counting down.
GTAGCTCTGGGGCCATTGGATGGGGTGGAGCTACCTCAGAGCGGGTCCAGCGACTTCCTGGCACCATTTCCTACACTCTCAGCGTTGCAGCACGAAAGTGAGCTCCTCCAGAGGATACTCCACGGCCAGGCACTAGTACAGGGGTGTAGAAAAGGGGAAGAGCCTGCTGTGGGAACCTTATATTAGGCTCCTCACTCAGAATTATACCATATTGCCTAACTTCTGATATCTCCATTGTTAGATACAGGCTGGTACTGGTTCCTAGAGATGAGCGGGTTCGGTTTCTCTGAATCCGAACCCGCCAGAACTTCATGTTTTTTTTCACGGGTCCGAGCGACTCGGATCTTCCCGCCTTGCTCGGTTAACCCGAGCGCGCCCGAACGTCATCATGACGCTGTCGGATTCTCGCGAGGCTCGGATTCTATCGCGAGACTCGGATTCTATATAAGGAGCCGCGCGTCGCCGCCATTTTCACACGTGCATTGAGATTGATAGGGAGAGGACGTGGCTGGCGTCCTCTCCGTTTAGAATAGATTAGAGAGACACTTGATTTACTAATTTTGGGGAGCATTAGGAGTACTCAGTACAGTGCAGAGTTTTGCTGATAGTGACCAGTGACCACCAGTTTTATTTATAATCCGTTCTCTGCCTGAAAAAAGCGATACACAGCACACAGTGACTCAGTCACATACCATATCTGTGTGCACTGCTCAGGCTCAGGCCAGTGTGCTGCATCATCTATTATCTATATATAATATTATATATATCTGTCTGACTGCTCAGCTCACACAGCTTATAATTGTGGGGGAGACTGGGGAGCACTACTGCAGTGCCAGTTATAGGTTATAGCAGGAGCCAGGAGTACATAATATATTATATAGTGAGTGACCACCAGACACACAGTGCAGTTTATTTAATATATCCGTTCTCTGCCTGAAAAAAGCGATACACACAGTGACTCATACCCCTTTTACACCTACGAGCACGGGTCTCAGCCGGGAGCCTGACACGGGAGCTGCCCCCTGCTGCGACCCGTGCTCGGTCCCTTTCCCATTAGCAGTCACAACCCGGCATATGCCGGGTTGGTGACGCTTCTAGCTACACGGCAGGGGCGGCGCAGGGAGATCACATGATCTCCCAGAGCCGCCCATCCATACAGTGTAAACGGGAGCCGTGTCGCATCGACACGGCTCCCGTTTACACTACACCCTACCCGGATCATTCCCGTGTCCTACCCAGGTAAATAGCCGGGTAGGATTCACGGGTCACTTGATCCGGGTTTACCCTTTTCCACTTGCCAAAAACACGGGTAAATGCGCGCCCCCGTGCATTTACCCGTGTTTTTTGAGCTAGTGGAAAAGGGGTATCAGTCAGTCACATACCATATCTGTGTGCACTGCTCAGGCTCAGGCCAGTGTGCTGCATCATCTATATATTATATATCTGTCTGACTGCTCAGCTCACACAGCTTATAATTGTGGGGGAGACTGGGGAGCACTACTGCAGTGCCAGTTATAGGTTATAGCAGGAGCCAGGAGTACATAATATTATATTAAAATTAAACAGTGCACACTTTTGCTGCAGGAGTGCCACTGCCAGTGTGACTAGTGACCAGTGACCTGACCACCAGTATATATAATATTAGTAGTATACTATCTCTTTATCAACCAGTCTATATATTAGCAGCAGACACAGTACAGTGCGGTAGTTCACGGCTGTGGCTACCTCTGTGTCGGCACTCGGCAGCCCGTCCATAATTGTATATACCACCTAACCGTGGTTTTTTTTTCTTTCTTTATACATACATACTAGTTACGAGTATACTATCTCTTTATCAACCAGTCTATATTAGCAGCAGACACAGTACAGTGCGGTAGTTCACGGCTGTGGCTACCTCTGTGTCGGCACTCGGCAGCCCGTCCATAATTGTATATACCACCTAACCGTGGTTTTTTTTTCTTTCTTTATACATACATACTAGTTACGAGTATACTATCTCTTTATCAACCAGTCTATATATTAGCAGCAGACACAGTACAGTGCGGTAGTTCACGGCTGTGGCTACCTCTGTGTCGGCACTCGGCAGCCCGTCCATAATTGTATATACCACCTAACCGTGGTTTTTTTTTCTTTCTTTATACATACATACTAGTTACGAGTATACTATCTCTTTATCAACCAGTCTATATTAGCAGCAGACACAGTACAGTGCGGTAGTTCACGGCTGTGGCTACCTCTGTGTCGGCACTCGGCAGCCCGTCCATAATTGTATATACCACCTAACCGTGGTTTTTTTTTCTTTCTTTATACATACATACTAGTTACGAGTATACTATCTCTTTATCAACCAGTCTATATATTAGCAGCAGACACAGTACAGTGCGGTAGTTCACGGCTGTGGCTACCTCTGTGTCGGCACTCGGCAGCCCGTCCATAATTGTATATACCACCTAACCGTGGTTTTTTTTTCTTTCTTTATACATACATACTAGTTACGAGTATACTATCTCTTTATCAACCAGTCTATATTAGCAGCAGACACAGTACAGTGCGGTAGTTCACGGCTGTGGCTACCTCTGTGTCGGCACTCGGCAGCCCGTCCATAATTGTATATACCACCTAACCGTGGTTTTTTTTTCTTTCTTTATACATACATACTAGTTACGAGTATACTATCTCTTTATCAACCAGTCTATATATTAGCAGCAGACACAGTACAGTGCGGTAGTTCACGGCTGTGGCTACCTCTGTGTCGGCACTCGGCAGCCCGTCCATAATTGTATATACCACCTAACCGTGGTTTTTTTTTCTTTCTTTATACATACATACTAGTTACGAGTATACTATCTCTTTATCAACCAGTCTATATATTAGCAGCAGACACAGTACAGTGCGGTAGTTCACGGCTGTGGCTACCTCTGTGTCGGCACTCGGCAGCCCGTCCATAATTGTATATACCACCTAACCGTGGTTTTTTTTTCTTTCTTTATACATACATACTAGTTACGAGTATACTATCTCTTTATCAACCAGTCTATATATTAGCAGCAGACACAGTACAGTGCGGTAGTTCACGGCTGTGGCTACCTCTGTGTCGGCACTCGGCAGCCCGTCCATAATTGTATATACCACCTAACCGTGTTTTTTTTTTCTTTCTTTATACATACATACTAGTTACGAGTATACTATCTCTTTATCAACCAGTCTATATATTAGCAGCAGACACAGTACAGTGCGGTAGTTCACGGCTGTGGCTACCTCTGTGTCGGCACTCGGCAGCCCGTCCATAATTGTATATACCACCTAACCGTGGTTTTTTTTTCTTTCTTTATACATACATACTAGTTACGAGTATACTATCTCTTTATCAACCAGTCTATATATTAGCAGCAGACACAGTACAGTGCGGTAGTTCACGGCTGTGGCTACCTCTGTGTCGGCACTCGGCAGCCCGTCCATAATTGTATACTAGTATCCAATCCATCCATCTCCATTGTTTACCTGAGGTGCCTTTTAGTTGTGCCTATTAAAATATGGAGAACAAAAATGTTGAGGTTCCAAAATTAGGGAAAGATCAAGATCCACTTCCACCTCGTGCTGAAGCTGCTGCCACTAGTCATGGCCGAGACGATGAAATGCCAGCAACGTCGTCTGCCAAGGCCGATGCCCAATGTCATAGTACAGAGCATGTCAAATCCAAAACACCAAATATCAGTAAAAAGCCTCTTTTTTTCTTTGCGTCATGTGCTGTTTGGGGAGGGTTTTTTGGAAGGGACATCCTGCGTGACACTGCAGTGCCACTCCTAGATGGGCCCGGTGTTTGTGTCGGCCACTAGGGTCGCTAATCTTACTCACACAGCTACCTCATTGCGCCTCTTTTTTTCTTTGCGTCATGTGCTGTTTGGGGAGGGTTTTTTGGAAGGGCCATCCTGCGTGACACTGCAGTGCCACTCCTAGATGGGCCCGGTGTTTGTTTCGGCCACTAGGGTCGCTAATCTTACTCACACAGCTACCTCATTGCGCCTCTTTTTTTCTTTGCGTCATGTGCTGTTTGGGGAGGGTTTTTTGGAAGGGACATCCTGCGTGACACTGCAGTGCCACTCCTAGATGGGCCCGGTGTTTGTGTCGGCCACTAGGGTCGCTTATCTTACTCACACAGCGACCTCGGTGCAAATTTTAGGACTAAAAATAATATTGTGAGGTGTGAGGTATTCAGAATAGACTGAAAATGAGTGTAAATTATGGTTTTTGAGGTTAATAATACTTTGGGATCAAAATGACCCCCAAATTCTATGATTTAAGCTGTTTTTTAGTGTTTTTTGAAAAAAACACCCGAATCCAAAACACACCCGAATCCGACAAAAAAAATTCGGTGAGGTTTTGCCAAAACGCGTTCGAACCCAAAACACGGCCGCGGAACCGAACCCAAAACCAAAACACAAAACCCGAAAAATTTCAGGCGCTCATCTCTACTGGTTCCTCCTTCTCTGGGTCTCTCCACACATACTGGGCTGGGCAGGCTTGCTTGTACCTGTGTCTCTGTGTGTATATGTGTGGATGTAAATGTTCCCTGTAAATGGTGAAGAAACTGTGTGTTCTCTCTGTCACACTAGATTTTCTCCCTAGTGGGGCTTCTGGGGGGTGATTTGCAGGAATCAGATTGTTTGAGTTCTATTAAATCTATGATGGTTACATGTCCAATGAATTGACTACAGCTAAGCAAGAAAGGCAGCAGTTGCAACAGTCCATGTCTACTTTGATTAAAGATAAAGATAAATCAGTGGGCAGCTGTATAACCCATCTCTCACTTCCACTACCCCAGAAAAAGGTGTTACCTGATATCCTGTCAGAATCTGAGGAGGAGGTACCTGAGGTGGAGGAGGGGGTGGAGTTGGAAGCAAATACTGAAGTGGATGATTCCTCTACATCTCAGGGAGTGGAGTTTCTCATCCTTGCTATTAGAGATGTCTTGCATGTTCCTGGCAGATGTTCCACAATCCTTTTTCATTTCACAAAAGAAAGTGCTACTCACCTTTCCTGATTCTAAGGAACTGGATGATTTTTTTCAAGGAGCCATTGGCTACTCCTGAAAAGAAATTCCAGGTGCCAAAAAAATTGATTGCTGCATTTCCTTTCGCTCTAGAGGGGCGAAAAATCTGGGAAACTCTACCTGCTGTTGACACCTGTCAAAAAAGGTGTCAGTGGCAAACGCAGGATTTGCATGGGGGGGGGGGGGGTTTCCAGAACTGGGTGGAGCCAATCACGGGGGTGGGGACTGAGGTGACCCAGTATATACTGGGTCCGTAAAACTAGTGTGTCTGTGTGTGTGTATGTATATATATATATACATATACTGTATCTACATATATATATATATATATATACACACACACACACACACACACACACACACACATACATATACACATATACATAGCATATTAAACATGCATACATTTATATATATATATACAGGTTGAGTATCCCTTATCCAAAATGCTTGGGACCAGAGGTATTTTGGATATGGGATTTTTCCGTAGTTTGGAATAATTGCATACCATAATGAGATATCATGGTGATTGGACCCAAGTCTAAGCACAGAATGCATTTATGTTTCATATACACCTTATACACACAGCCTGAAGGTAGTTTTAGCCAATATTTTTTTATAATTTTGTGCATTAAACAAAGTGTGTGTACATTCACACAATTAATTTATGTTTCGTATACACCTTATACACACAGCCTGAAGGTCCTTTAATACAATATTTGTAATAACGTTGTGTATTAAACAAAGTTTGTGTACATTGAGCCATCAAAAACAAAGGTTTCACTATCTCACTCTCACTCAAAAAATTCCGTATTGCGGAATATTCCGTATTTCGGAATATTTGGATATGGGATACTCAACCTGTATGTACACACACATACAGTACACATATATATACACATGTGTGTATATATATATATATATATATATATATCATATGTGTGTGTGTTTATATGTATGTATGTATATACATGTGTATATATGTATGCACATGGATATATATGTACTATAATTAAAATATAGTAAACTTTTATTGCACTTACAAGTGCCACCAGGAAGACAGCAGGCTGCAGAGGATGCTAGACAGCCATTAATAATACTCATGCAGCAAAAAAAAATAAAAAAAAAATTTTGTTTGTTTTTAGTGGAGGGGGGTTTCTGGGTGCTCGGAAACCCCCCCTGGGTGCGCCACTGGGGGTCACTGCCTTAAAGCAAACTGCAGACAGAAAAATAGAAGCCACTTTGAAATCTATTTGTAAGGAAGCAGGAGCCTCTCAGAGGCCTGTTATTGCTGGCTGTTGGGTGACCCACGCCATACATACCTGGGCAGGTAACATTCAAGAGAGCCTCACTGGGGATAGGTCCCTGGCTGATATGGTAACGCTGGTTCAGCACATTCAGGATTCTGCTCAGTTTCTCTGTTAAACTATTAAAAGCATAGGTACTATAAATGCTCGTACTTCTACCATGGCGGTTTCTGCACGCAGGGCACTGTGGCTACGTTTGGTGTGCCAGGGTTGGGGTTTGGAGCGGCGGAGGGGGACAGAGGAGAGGGGGGCCACAGAGTCAAGAGCAGCAGTAAGGGAAGAGTTATAGAAGGAGGCTGCCTGGTTGGGACAAGTCATAGTGGAAAGAGGAGAGAGGAAGGTCTCGAGGGAGGACAGGATAGCGGGGTTGAGGGACCCGAGATTGCGTCTGGTGATGGTAGGTCTGGGTGTGGAGCGGAGAGGGGAAGATGTGAGGGTGAAAGATAGCAGATGGTGGTCAGAAAAAGGGAAGGAAGAGTCCTTGGATGTGGTACGAGCCCTGGGCATTTATGTCAAGAGGACAGCTGCTGCCGAAAGTCGGATTCCCTCTTTGTGCTGTATGATGCTCACAAAACGGGTTGTCCTGCTTCAAAACAGTCTGTTGCCCATTGGATTAGACTTGCTATTCAGCAGGCCTATGCTTCGGATCCCTTACCTATTCTTAGGCCGATCAAGGCCCACTCTATTAGGTTGGTGGGTTCTTTCTGGGCGGCTGCCCGTGGTGTATCGGCTTTGCAACTCTGCTGGGCCGCTACCTGGTCAGGGACAAACACGTTTGTCAAATTCTAGAGGTTTAATACCCTGGCTAAAGAAGATGTCCAATTTGGACATACGGTGTTGCAGGCGTCTCAGCGCGTTCCCACCCATTCTGGGAGCTTTGGACGTCCCCATCGTACTAAGTGTCCCCAGTATCCCTTATGGATGTTAGAGAAAATAGGATTTTAATTACCTACCGGTCAGTCCTTTTCTCATAGTCCATAAGGGATACTGGGTGCCTGCATCTGTGCTTCCACGTCCTGTAAGTTGTTCTTGTTTAAAAGTTGTTGACTCAGCTGTTGCTGTTTTGTTCACTGGCTGTTGCTGGTTTGTTTGTTCTGCTGTGTGCTGGTTCATTAATCTCACCACCTGTTGTCTGGTCATGTTTCCTCCTCTAAAGTATGTCCATCTCCTGAGGGCACAGTTTTCCTAGATTGAGCTGTGGGGGAGGGCATAGAGGGGAGGAGCCAGCACACCCTGTTTGAAGTTTTAAAGTGCACCGGCTCCTTTGTACCCCATCTGTACACATTGTACTAAGTGTCCCCAATATCCCTTATGGACTGCGAGAAATTAATTTACCCGTAGGTAATTAAAATCCTATTTTTTTTATATTTATTTTTCTCCTAAAATATTGCTTGTTCTTTATTATAGAAGTTTTCACAATATGTAAACTTTGGGGCATATTTTACCTAAATTAAATGCCACTATTTAATTTGTAAGCTTTGTTACATTGGTTCCAGTGATGTGCGGCGAGGTGAGGCAAAGCCTTTCCTGTCATAATAACGTTTGTGCCGGAGATCTGACTATATAAACTGTATGAAAAATACAAAGGATATGTTAGAAATATCTTCTTTGTATTATTCTAATCATTTTAATACTTCAAACAGGGTGTGCTGGCTCCTCCCCTCTATGCCCTCCCCCACAGCTCAGTTTAGAAAAATGAGCCCTCAGAAGAGGATGCACCCTCTGGAGCTCCAGAGAATTTTGCTTCAGTTTATTTTAAACATTTGCTATTTTCAGGTAGGCTGTTGGGCAACAGCCTACCTGCACCAAGGGACGTTGGGGGGACCAACACCGGCCTCCTGGAGATGCGGAGTCAGATCCCAATGACAGGACAGCGGTCCTGAGGGTTAGTGTACCGCAGGCATGGTGCTCTCGTGCACACACCCGCAGCACGCCCCCCCCCCCCCCCCCCCCCCAACACAGAGCCTTAAAGTAGTGAGTGTTTCCCCGGTTACTGGTGTGGGGTGATGCCATAGCCCCTCCCCCCCACCCCCCACTCAGACTGGCAGCGGTAGTGAAAATAGGTGCTTGTACCTTATTTTACACATTGTATGGGACTTTGTCAGTATAAATATGCAAGTAGCTCTGGGGCCATTGGATAGGGTGGAGCTATCTCAGAGCGGGTCCAGCGACTTCCTGGCACCATTTCCTACACTCTCAGCGTTGCAGCACGAAAGTGAGCTCCTCCAGAGGATACTATACGGCCAGGCACTAGTACAGGGGTGTAGAAAAGGGGAAGAGCCTGCTGTGGGAACCTTATATTAGGCTCCTCACTCAGAATTATACCATATTGCCTAACTTCTGATATCTCCATTGTTAGATACAGGCTGGTACTGGTTCCTCCTTCTCTGGGTCTCTCCACACATACTGGGCTGGGAAGGCTTGCTTGTACCTGTGTCTCTGTGTGTATATGTGTGGATGTAAATGTTCCCTGTAAATGGTGAAGAAACTGTGTGTTCTCTCTGTCACACTAGATTTTCTCCCTAGTGGGGCTTCTGGGGGGTGATTTGCAGGAACCAGATTGTTTGAGTTCTATTAAATCTATGATGGTTACATGTCCAATGAATTCACTACAGCTAAGCAAGAAAGGCAGCAGTTGCAACAGTCCATGTCTACTCTGATTAAAGATAAAGATAAATCAGTGGGCAGCTGTATAACCCCTCTCTCACTTCCACTACCCCAGAAAAAGGGGTTATCTGATATCCTGTCAGAATCTGAGGAGGAGGTACCTGAGGTGGAGGAGGGGGTGGAGTTGGAAGCAAATACTGAAGTGGATGATTCCTCTACATCTCAGGGAGTGGAGTCTCTCATCCTTGCTATTAGAGATGTCTTGCATGTTCCTGGCAGATGTTCCACAATCCTTTTTCATTTCACAAAAGAAAGTGCTAGTCACCTTTCCTGATTCTAAAGAACTGGATGATTTTTTTCAAGGAGCCGTTGGCTACTCCTGAAAAGAAATTCCAGGTGCCAAAAAAATTGATTGCTGCATTTCCTTCCGCTCTAGAGGGGCGAAAAATCTGGGAAACTCTACCTGCTGTTGACGCCTGTCAAAAAAGGGGTCACTGCCTTAAAGGAAACTGCAGACAGAAAAATAGAAGCCACTTTGAAATCTATTTATAAGGAAGCAGGAGCCTCTCAGAGGCCTGTTATTGCTGGCTGTTGGGTGACCCACGCCATACATACCTGGGCAGGTAACATTCAAGAGAGCCTCACTGGGGATAGGTCCCTGGCTGATATGGTAACGCTGGTTCAGCACATTCAGGATTCTGCTCAGTTTCTCTGTGAATCTATTAAAAGCATAGGTATTATAAATGCTCGTACTTCTACCATGGCGGTTTCTGCACGCAGGGCACTGTGGCTATGCCAGTGGGTAGTGGACGCGGAGTGTAGAGGCTTTACCTTTCACAGATGATTGGATATGGATTTCGAAGGCTACGGCTGGAGAATCCACATACTTCCCGTCTGCAGCTCCACTGGCTTGACGCTCCTACACAGGACCTTCGCTACAATCCTTTTGGACTGCTAGGTTCAAAGAGAAAGCCAGAGGCACTTCAAATGTGGCTAGAGGATCCAGAGGTAAGTCTTGTAAGCCTGCCACCACAGGATCTCGGGACGAGGGCCCAAGCTCTGTCTCCCTCAGCTCATGGGGGACCTCAGGGTGGGATCTTGGCTGAGATTCTTCAGCCTTATTTGGGAAAACTCCTGCCAGGATGCTTGGGTGAAAGACCTGGTCTCCCAAGGCTACAAGCCGGAGTTCGAGAGTTCTCCTCACAGGTTTTTCAAATCGGGCTTACCGGCTTCCGAAGACATGTGCCTCACGCTACAGGGGGCCATTAAAAAATTGGTCCAGACTCAAGTCATTGTCCCAGTACCACTCCACCAACGGGGCGAGGGTTATTATTCCAGCCTGTTTGTGGTACCAAAACTGGATGATTCCGTGAGGCCCATTTTGAACCTAAAATCGTTAAACCCATATATTTTTTTTCCAGTTCAAAATTGAGTCTCTGGAGTCTCGGATCTCAGGTCTGGAGGAGGGGGAGTTCTTAGTCTCTCTGGACATAAAGGACGTGTACCTCCATATTCCAATATGGCCACCTCACCAAGCCTACCTTCGGTTTACTCTACTGGAAGAAAACTACCAGTTCCAGACACTGCCCTTTGGCCTATCCACGGCCCCAAGGGTTTTCACAAAGGTGATGGCGGAGATGATTTTCCTGGACGACCTGTTAATAAAGATCGAAGGAACAACTGTTGGACAGCATCTGTCGCATGACAAAACTACTGTCACACCACGGTTGGATTCTGAACTTGCAGAAATCCTACCTTGAGCCAACCCAGCATCTCCAGTTCCTAGGGATAATACTGGACACGGTGGCTCAAAAAATCTTCCTTCCTGTGGACAAGGCCAGGAAAATTCAAGAGTTGGTACGAGTGGTTCTGCAGCCGAACTGAGTCTCGGTACATCTTTACACCCATTTGTTGGGAAAGGTGGTGGCCTCCTACGAGGCCATTCCATTCGGCAGATTCCATGCGAGGACTTTCCAATTGGAAAGAAAGAACCAACTCCTGAAGAAAGGGTTGGGTTCGCATCTCCAGATGCACCAGGTCATATGCCTCTCACGGCAGGCCAGGATTTCTCTCCTGTGGTGGTTGCAGTCCTCCAACCTCCTGGAGGGTTAGAGCTTCAGAATCCAGGATTGGATTCTCTAGACCACGGATGCGAGTCTCCGAGGTTGGGGAGCTGTCACCCAAGGGCCACAGTTCCAGGGCAGGTGGTCTACCCACGAAGCTGTTCTTCCAATAAACATACTGGAACTCAGAGCGATCTACAATGCACCGTTGAAGGCGTCTCCTCTCCTTCAAGGTCATGCCATTCAGGTTCAATCAGACAATGCCATGGGACAAAGAGCAGGGCCTACATGCGGGAGGTATCCAAGATACTCCACCAGGCTGAAAGGAATGTGTAGTCCCCACTACACCCAGGTGAGTGGGGACTCCATCCGCAGGTTTTTGGCTGGTAACGGATCAGTGGGGCTATCCACAGATCGATCTGATGGCTTCTCGGCTCAACAAAAATCTCCAGCGCTATTGCTCCAGCACAAGGGACCTTCAAGCGGTGGCAGTGGATGCACTGATGGCGCCCTGGGTCTACCAGCTAGTGTACGTTTCCTCCGATCTCATTGCTTCCAAGGGTTCTAAAAATAATCAGAAGGGAAGGGGTTCAGGCAATTCTGATTGCCCCGACTGGCCAAGGAGAGTTTGGTATGCAGATCTTCCAGCCATGGCCATAGAAGACCCCTGGTCTCTACCTCTTCAGGAAGATCTTCTTCAGCAAGGGCCATTCATCTACCTGGACTTACAGCAGCTTCGTTTAATGGCATGGCAGTTGAGCGGAACATTCTAGCTGAAAAAGGCATTCCGGGTAAGGTTATTACAACCATGATCCAGGAAGGCTGTCACATTGACACATTACCACCATATCTGGAAAAGGTATGTCTCTTGGTGTGAGGGCCGAAGGTATCCTTTTACATATTTCCACCTGGGACACTTTTTGCATTTCTTACAAACAGGTGTGGACATGGGCCTGTGATAAGGCTCCCTCAAGGTGCAGATCTCGGCCTTGTCCATCTTCTTTCAGAAGAAATTGGCTGCTTTACCTGAAGTCCAGATGTTTCTACAGGGTTTCTACATGTTCCTTCACATCCATCCTCCTTTCGTGCCTCCCACGGCACCTTGTGATCTAAACGTGGTTTTGACCTTTCTGCAGTCCTCTTGGTTTGAACCATTGATGTCGGTAGAGGACAAGTACCTTACGTGGAAGACAGTTATGCTGTTAGCCTTAGCTTCGGCCAGGCGTGTTTTGGAACTTGGAGCTTTGTCTTGCAAGAGTCCCTACTTGGTCTTTCATGAGGATAGAGCAGAGCTCAGGACTTGCCAGCAGTTCCTGCCGAAGGTGGTTTCTGCTTTCCACCTAAATCAGCCTATCGTGGTTCCGGTGGCTTCAGCCACCTCCTCCATTATTATTATTATTATTATTATATTTTATTTATAAGGCGCCACAAGTGTTTCGCAGTGCCGTACAAAGGACAGTACAGGGAGACAAAACTTAGCATAACAGTAAATAAATAACAAAAATGGAGTGCAGGTAACAAAGAACACCACAATTCTCAAAACATAATATAGCTTAGATGTAAGTAGCGAGGGAGTAATCATTGTACTACTTGGGGCTGGCATTTACCAGTAGGAGAAAAAGCAGGTAAAAATGGTCGCTGTGTGAAATGTGTCGAGAAGAGGGCTTAGACAAGAGGAAAGAGGGCCCTGCTCTGAAGAGCTAACAATCTAGAGGGGAGGGGCGACAGACAGATGACATGAGGTGCAACCAAGCAGGTAGAAGCCTGATGGTGGTATGCGAGCAAAGCAGAGATGTCCAAGGTATGGGGCGGGGGAATGGAGGAGCAGCCTAAGGACTAGGTTATGCATTGGAGGGGTACGCTTTGATAAATAGGTGGGTTTTCAGTGCCTGTTTGAAGCTTTGCAAAGTCGGGGAGAGTCTAATAGATCGGGGGAGCGCATTCCACTGAAGGGGTGCAGCACGGGCAAAATCCTGAACTCGTGCATGGGAAGCAATGACCAAGGCAGAGGAGAGGCGACGGTCATTAGCCGACTGTAGTGGGCAGGAGGGAGTATGAAGGGAGAAGAGGTTGGAGATGTAGAGAGCAGTGGAATTGGAGATGGCCTTGTATGTGAGGGTGAGGAGTTGGAAGAGGATTCTGTAGGGGAATGGGGGCCAGTGTAGATTTTGTTGAAGGGGAGTGGCAGAAGTGGAGCGGCGGGAGAGGAAGATGAGCCTAGCTGCGGAGTTGAGGACAGATTGGAGGGGAGCGATGTGAGAGCATGTGAGGCCAGTGAGGAGCACATTGCAGTAGTCGAGTCGTGAGATGACCAGTGAGTGGATGATAAGTTTAGTTGCATTCTGGGAGAGAAATGGCCTGATACGAGCAATGTTGCATAGCTGGAACCGACAAGATTGCACCAGGGCTTGGATGTAGGGTGCAAAGGAGAGGGAGGAGTCAAGAGTGATGCCCAGGCAGCGGAGTTGGGGAACGGGGGAGATGATAGTGTTGTTAACAGTGATAGAGATATTTGTAGGTGGTGTTGCTCTGGCTGGGGGAAGATAATAAGTTCAGTTTTGTCCATGTTGAGCTTCAGAGAGCACTCAGACATCCAGGAGGAGATGGCAGAGAGGCAGCTGGAGACCTGAGAGAAGACAGAGGGGGACAGATCAGGAGAGGAGAGGTAGAGTTGTGTGTCATCAGCATAGAGGTGGTATTGAAGGGCAAAGGAGTTAATGAGTGCACCCAGGGAAGAGGTGTACAGGGAGAACAGAAGGGGGCCTAAGACAGAACCCTGAGGGACACCAACAGGAAGGATGGAAGGGTGTGAGGTGGTTCCAGAGGCAGACACAGAGAAGGAGCGGTTAGTGAGGTATGAGGTAAACCAGTCAAGGACGGTGCTAGAGAGGCCAACGTTTTGGAGTGTGCGGAGGAAGATAGGGTGATCCACGGTGTCAAAGGCAGCAGAGAGGTCCAGAAGGATGAGCAAAGAGAAGTGGCCCTTGGATTTGGCCGAAAGCAGGTCACTGGTGACATTCACCAGGGCAGTCTCGGTGGAGTGGAGTGGGCGAAAGCCAGATTGTAGTGGATCAAGGATGGAGTGGTCAGAGACGTAGCTTGTGAGACGGCTGTAGACCAGTCGTTCAAGTAGTTTGGAGGCGAAAGGGAGAAGAGAGATGGGGTGGTAGATAGTGAGTGATGAAGGGTCGAGGTTGACTTTTTTGAGAATAGGGGATACCAGAGCATGTTTGAATGGTGAGGGAAAGATGCCAGTAGAGAACGATAGGTTAAAGAGGTGAGCAAGGTGGGAGCAGGCAGTGGGGGGAAGGGAGCGGAGAAGATGGGAGGGGAGGGGGTCCAAGGGGCAGATTGTGGTGGGGGGGAGGATAAGATGAGGGAGTGGACTTCCTTGTCTGAGGTGGGACGAAAGCAGGACAAGGTGGGATAGATGGACGGGAGGGATGGTGGGAGCAGGGGGGCAGCAGAGGGGTGACAGGAGGAGATGTAATTTTGAATATCCTCAATTTTGGAGATGAAGAAGGAGGCAAAGTCAGTGGGAGTGAGGGAAGAGGGGAGGGAAGGAGGAGGGGGGCGAAGGAGAGTGTTGAAAGTTTCAAAGAGTCGGCGTGGACTGGAGGACTGAGAAGAGATGAGTGTTTGGAAAAAGGATTGCTTGGCGAGAGAAAGAGCAGAGCTATAGGAGGAGAGGATAAACTTGAAATGGAGGAAGTCTGCCAGAGAGTGGGATCTCCTCCGGGAGCGTTCTGCGGAGCGTGAACATTTTTGTAGAAATCGTATAAGTTTGGTGTGCCAGGGTTGGGGTTTGGAGCGGCGGAGGGGGACAGAGGAGAGGGGAGCCACAGAGTCAAGAGCAGCAGTAAGGGAAGAGTTATAGAAGGAGGCTGCCTGGTTGGGACAAGTCATAGTGGAAAGAGGAGAGAGGAAGGTCTCGACGGAGGACAGGATAGCGGGGTTGAGGGACCCGAGATTGCGTCTGGTGATGGTAGGTCTGGGTGTGGAGCGGAGAGGGGAAGATGAGAGGCTGAAAGAAAGCAGATGGTGGTTATAGAAAGGGAAGGAAGAGTCCTTGGATGTGGTACGAGCCCTGGGCATTTATGTCAAGAGGACAGCTGCTGCCGAAAGTCGGATTCCCTCTTTGTGCTGTATGATGCTCACAAAACGGGTTGTCCTGCTTCAAAACAGTCTATTGCCCATTGGATTAGACTTGCTATTCAGCAGGCCTATGCTTCGGATCCCTTACCTATTCTTAGGCCGATCAAGGCCCACTCTATTAGGTTGGTGGGTTCTTTCTGGGCGGCTGCCCGTGGTGTATCGGCTTTGCAACTCTGCTGGGCCGCTACCTGGTCAGGGACAAACACGTTTGTCAAATTCTAGAGGTTTAATACCCTGGCTAAAGAAGATGTCCAATTTGGACATACGGTGTTGCAGGCGTCTCAGCGCGTTCCCACCCATTCTGGGAGCTTTGGACGTCCCCATCGTACTAAGTGTCCCCAGTATCCCTTATGGATGTTAGAGAAAATAGGATTTTAATTACCTACCGGTCAGTCCTTTTCTCATAGTCCATAAGGGATACTGGGTGCCTGCATCTGTGCTTCCACGTCCTGTAAGTTGTTCTTGTTTAAAAGTTGTTGACTCAGCTGTTGCTGTTTTGTTCACTGGCTGTTGCTGGTTTGTTTGTTCTGCTGTGTGCTGGTTCATTAATCTCACCACCTGTTGTCTGGTCATGTTTCCTCCTCTAAAGTATGTCCATCTCCTGAGGGCACAGTTTTCCTAGATTGAGCTGTGGGGGAGGGCATAGAGGGGAGGAGCCAGCACACCCTGTTTGAAGTTTTAAAGTGCACCGGCTCCTTTGTACCCCACCTGTACACATTGTACTAAGTGTCCCCAATATCCCTTATGGACTGCGAGAAATGAATTTACCCGTAGGTAATTAAAATCCTATTTTTTTTATATTTATTTTTCTCCTAAAATATTGCTTGTTCTTTATTATAGAAGTCTTCACAATATGTAAACTTTGGGGCATATTTTACCTAAATTAAATGCCACTATTTAATTTGTAAGCTTTGTTACATTGGTTCCAGTGATGTGCGGCGAGGTGAGGCAAAGCCTTTCCTGTTATAATAACGTTTGTGCCGGAGATCTGACTATATAAACTGTATGAAAAATACAAAGGATATGTTAGAAATATCTTCTTTGTATTATTCTAATCATTTTTATAGCCAAAACTCTGGAGTGAAAAGTCTATTGCAGCTGAGGCAGGGGATGCACATCTCTGATCAAAACTCACCAATTTTCCAGGAGTTTATACTGCTGCACCTGTGTATAACGCCCACATTAAACTTTTTGCTTAAATATTTTGTGTAAATCTGGCTTTGGTTCTAGCCAGCGCCTCCTGAGCCATTTACCTCACCGCACGTCCCTGATTAGTTCATGTGTATATATTTATTAGTGTACATCACCTAGAAAAGTCGCCTACATCTGACAAAAGGCAACCAGTTTAACATATTGTCATGGTTCTTACATCTCATAGGTGTTGGAAATATTTTTGCTAATGAATCTTTCATTACACACCAAAAAAAAAAAAAAAAAAGCTGCTTTATTTTGTGCATAAAATTATTATTAAATCTTTCAATGTTCTTTCAGTTCAGGTACACCCAGCACTTTGCACAAGGATACAATACCAGTAGGGCCGTTTTTAGCCAATTTGGCTCCGAGTGCGAGATTTCAAAATGCGCCCCCCCCCCCCCCCCCCCTGCTGTAAAAAAAAATGCACCCCCTCCCCCCATAGCTATAAAAAGAAAAAGCATGCCTTCGGTGCGCTCCCGGTAAGGGGGTGTGGCCTGATTAAAATGGGCGTGGTCTCATTTAAGTGGGCATGGCCTCATCTGATATCATCACGGCCACCACAGGGAAATAAAAATAAAAATATAACAAGTCCCCATTTTACACATTACAGCAGGCTAGTGTCCCCATTTTACACAGTATGGCAGGCAGGTGTCCCCATTTTACACAGCGCGGCAGGCAGGTGTCCCCATTTTACACAGCGCGGCTGGCAGGTGTCCCCATTTTACACAGCGCGGCAGGCAGGTGTCCCCATTTTACACAGTGCAGCAGGCAGGTGTCCCCATTTTACACAGTCAGCAGGCAGGTGTCCCCATTTTACACAGTGCGGCAGGCAGGTGTCCCCATTTTACACAGTACGGCAGGCAGGTGTCCCCATTTTACACAGTATGGCAGGCAGGTGTCCCCATTTTACACAGTGCGGCAGGCAAGAGTCCCCATTTTACACAGTATGGCAGGCAGGTGTCCCCATTTTACACAGCGCAGCAGGCAGGTGTCCCCATTTTACACAGCGCGGCAGGCAGGTGTCCCCATTTTACACAGCGCGGCAGGCAGGTGTCCCCATTTTGCACAGCGCGGCAGGCAGGTGTCCCCATTTTACACAGTACAACAGGCAGGTGTCCCCATTTTACACAGTGCGGCAGGCAAGTGTCCCCATTTTACACAGTGCGGCAGGCAGGGGTCCCCATTTTACACAGTACGGCAGGCAGGTGTCCCCATTTTACACAGTGCGGATGGCAAGTGTCCCCATTTTACACAGTGCGGCAGGCAGGGGTCCCCATTTTACACAGTGCGGCAGGCAGGTGTCCCCATTTTACACAGTGCGGCAGGCAGCTGTCCCCATTTGAAACAGTGCGGCAGGCAGGTGTCAAGTGGGGGGGAAGGAAGGGAGAGAGAGAGAGATACTACTTACACAGAGGATCTTCCCGCTCTTCGGGTCCGGTCGCCTCACGTCCCTCGCGCTGGCCGCCTCCTCCTTCCAGGCTTATCTCCTCTCCTCCCTCTTCCCGAGCACTCCTGCTTGGGGGGCGGGGTTTCGCGGAATGACGCGATTGCGTCGTGACGTCACAACGCAAACGCGTCATTCCACGAAACTCCGCCCCCGAGCAGGAGCGCTCGGGAAGAGGGAGGAGAGGAGATAAGGACACACAAAGTGCTGCGGCGGACGCCCCGTGCGGTTGCACGGCTCGCCCGCCGCTAGAAACGGCACTGAATACCAGCATCTTCTGGCTATTATCCACAGTGGTGCTGAGAGAGGGACGGGAAAGGGTACTAATTACCCTGACCCAGGTCTGATGGAGGGGCCCAATGGGTGCCCAGGCCCCGCCCCATTACCTGTCAGCAGCAGCTGCAGCTTTTCTCCTCTGCCCAGCACATGCTGCAGTATGCTAAGCTGCAGTGTGGCCAGGGAGGTGCTTAAAAATACCAATTTTTCTATATATTTTTTTATGGTACATGACCATGCCTACTGTGATTAGGCCACGCCCCCTGAAAAGTACCTGGGCCCAGCCAGGCTCTTTTCTGCCCTGTCCGTACAAAACATAGCAAAACACAGCAAGCAAATCTTCTAGATATGTAGATATGTATTGAGCAATATTTAAAAAACATGTTCATATCAAATGCATTGTAAATTCATTACACGTTTATTTAACAGGAGCCACCAAAGAAAACTGTTATTGGACTTCTGGATATTTATGGCTTTGAAGTGTTTGAAACAAACAGGTACTGTAACTTGCTGTACACAAATGTAATTTTATTTGTAATCCTCACCTTGGCTTTATAAACCTTACTAGCAGTGCCTATCCGTCGTTGCCGAGTGATTATTCATTTTATTCAATGAAACATTTTTTTTCTTGTCTTTCCCATTTTTGATTACACTTGTTTGTCTTAGCTCCTTCAGTCTGTAAATTAAATACCTCATTGTAATCAGCATTACGGACCTAATTCAAGGTTGATTGCAAAAGCAAAATATTCCTCTATTGGGCAAAACCATGTGCACTGCAGGGGAAGGTGCTGCAGATGTAACATTTGCAGAGAGAGTTAGATTTGGGTGGGTTATATTGTTTCTGTGCAGGGTAAATACTGGCTGCTTTATTTTTACACTGCAATTTAGATTTCAATCTGAACACACCCCACCCGAATCTAACTCTCTCTGCACATGTTTTATCTGCTCCCCCTGCAGTGCACATGGTTTTGCCCATTACAGGAAGATTTTACTTTTGCAATCAACCTTGAATTAGGCCCTACGTGTCTTATTACTGTCATCAGTTATGAGTATGATTTGATTGGTGGATTAACGATACAGGAGAGACCCACGTATAACTGACCATGTGAGAAGACATAGCTGCGCAAGTCCACGCCGACCACATTAAAGGACTGGCCTTGCGTTTTGGTTATTGTCATTCCAAAACATATCCTTACGGGAAATTATAAGCTCTTAAATTCATACGGCAATAGGTGGATCTGGAGGTGGGGGGAGTACCAAGGCACATGTTCACCTTCCCCTGTTATTTAGGTACATTTTTATTTTATTAAAGTGCAGCAACACAGTGTGCAAAGACACACAACAGTATGGGGGAGGGGGCACCAGTCAGTGTTGTGGAGTGCAGTGCGCCGAGGGAACGAATATCGTTTGCCCTGACTGAAGTGCAGCTGACTCGGGTAGGTGGAGCCCAACTTGCGACTTCTGACTGGCTGCTTAGGGTACTGACAAGGGGTGCCCCATTACCCACGTGTGCCTCTGCACCCCCCCACCCCACACACACACACAAATTACCCATGTGTGGCCCTGACCCCTGCATAACATGCTTTGTGGCATGACAACAGAGAGGATTCAATGCGTTGATGAGTTTGTTTTCTAATTAGCCAGTTAACATGATATCGAGAAGACTCATAGCTTATGTTACTTGGAGGATCTCAAGGAACATTTCAGTGAAAATCCCATCAAAATCTGTTCAGTAGTTCTCGAGTTTATCGTGCACACACATGCAAACGAACAATTTTAGTAATAGTATAGATTCAATCTATGAAGCCCTAATAATACTAAAAAGATTGGATTGAAAAGTAGGTCATATTGACAGATATCATTGATGCTCATTAATGTGTCCATTTTCTTTCTTGTGTTTCTTGCGTCTTATGGAGCATAAGATTAACAACTGCTCCAGAGAGCTGTCTCTGTAGAAGCATTGGGACAGAGGACCTTTCAAAATGTTGCGATGGGGCCCACAAAGTTGTGGCTACACCTCAAGTTCTCCTGGTGTATGTTTCGCTTCAGAAAAGCTTGGTCACAGACGTAATGGAGTTCCCTACAAAGTATGGTGTAGGCATACTTTTCCAGAGCAGTGCAAAGATGATATTTTGGTAAACAATATTGTTGAACGAGATAAAGGGTTGGAGATGGAAAAGTATAAGGGAAGTACCTTCCAGTGTTCACTCCACAAAGGAACTTCATTTTTGGTCCACAGTTGCAGTCATGGTGAAGCACATTTCTAGATACACTGGGGTAGATGTATTAACCTGGAGAAGGCATAAGGAAGTGATAAACCAGTGATATGTGCAAGGTGATAAACGCACCAGCCAATCAGTTCCAATATGTAAATTAACAGTTAGGAGCTGATTGGCTGGTGTGTTTATCACCTTGCACATATCACTGATTTATCACTTCCTTATGCCGTCTCCAGGTTAATACATCTACCCCACTGTGCCTAATGTAAAACAGAGCTTCAAACACACAATTATGCTATACCTGTATGTGATAACCGCATCACCAATAACACTCACACTGATGATTAATTTAAGCCATAAATGAGGCTGAAACATTACAGGGGAAATTAATCAAATATTGGATGGAGATAAAGTGGTAAAGTTGCCCATAGCAACCAATTATCTTCTGTCATTTTACAGGCTACACTAGAACAATGATAGAAGCTGATTGGATGATATGAGCAACTTTTCCACTTTATTACTCCAAGATTTGATAAAGGATTGGCTTGAAAGTACCAAGACACTACCAGTTTTGTACAATGCACCTCTTCAAATGTTTTTACCTCTCAGGAAAGCTAAGACAACTTGTGGTGGTGTACACTGTTATGAAAGCAGGACGGCGAATTAGACACAAGGGTGCAAAACAACACATTTTGCATGGCTCTCCGTGTGTACATTGCAAATGTGTGGTATACTGTAGTATTATTATTATTATTATCTTTATCACATTAACAACAACAGAGCAGACATATAAACTGTCCCAATATCTGCAAGAAATATGTATTTATTATTATATGTTATAAGCCAAGAAATAAGAATTATTGTGCGACAAATAATGACTAATATCCTTAACCTTAATTCTGTTGACTACATTTGCAGCTTTGAACAGTTTTGTATTAATTACTGTAATGAAAAACTACAGCAGCTGTTCATTACAATGACACTAAAGGCAGAACAAGAGGAGTACAGAACAGAAGGCATTGAGGTACTGGTCATTAATCTTTAAATATTTCTGATATTAAACAACTATTTTTGATAAAGAGCATGACGTCTCGGGCTGAGATAAATCTAGTTTCTCATACGTCCTAGAGGATGCTGGGGACACCAAAATGACCATGGGGTATAGACAGGATCCGCAGGAGACATGGGCACTTTAAGACTTTGAAAAAGGGGTGTGAACTGGCTCCTCCCTCTATGCCCCTCCTCCAGACTCCAGTTTTAGATCTGTGCCCAGGCAGACTGGATGCACACTGAGGAGCTCTCCTGAGTTTCTCGGAAAAGACTTTATGTTAGGTTTTTTATTTACAGGGAGAACTGCTGGCGACAGTCTCCTGCATCGTGGGACTTAGGGGAGAGAAGTCAGACCTACTTCTAGTGAGTTTAAAGGCTCTGCTTCTTGGCTACAGGACACCATTAGCTCCTGAGGGTTTGGAACACTATGTACGCGTAGGTGTTCATACCCAGAGCCCGCCGTCACCCCCCTTGCAGAGCCAGAAGTCAGAAGACAGGTGAGTAGAAGAAGAAAAGAAGACTACAGTGACGGCTTTGAGATACCGCACAGCGATCGCGCTGCGCACCATGCTCCCACACACAGAAAGGCACTACAGGGTGCAGAGCACAGGGGGGCACCCTGGGTAGCATAAAAACCTCGTTTTCTAGCTGGCACAGTGAAATTAGGGTGCAGGGACACTGAATTTCTTACCCCCGCCAGCGTTTTTAATTTTTAAAAACAGCGGGCTGAAGCGCGCTGGGAGAGGGCGGGTCTTAGCCCTCACAGCTCTACTCAGCGCCATTTTCTCTCCGGAGCTGCAGAGATGCTGGTCCTTCCTCACCACTGCTATCCAAGTAACAGGGAGCAAAATGGGGGGCACCAGTGGCGCACCCAGGGGGGGGGGGGGGTTTCCGAGCACCCAGAAACCCCCCTCCACCAAAAAAAAATAATATATATATATTTTTTTTTTACTGCATGAGTATTATTAATGGCTGTCTAGCGTCCTCTGCAGCCTGCTGTCTTCCTGGTGGCACTTGTAAGTGCTTAATAAAAGTTTACTTTCATTTAATTATAGTACATATATATCCATGTGCATACATATATACACATGTATATACATACATATAAACACACACACACACACATGTTATATATATACATGTGTATATATACGTGTACTGTATGTATATATATATATATATATATATATATATATGCATGTTTAATATGCTATGTATATGTATGTGTATATATATATATATATATATATATATATACACAGTATATATATATGTATATACGGTATATATATATGTGTAGATATGTATATATATATATATATATATATATATACACACACACACACACACACACACACACACACACACACACACACACACAGACACGCTAGTTTTACGGACCCAGCATATACTGGGTCACCTCAGTCCCCACCCCCGTGATTGGCTCCACCCAGTTCTGGGGGAAAAAACCAATGCAAATCCTGCGTTTGCCACTGGGCACAGCAGAATTGAATGCAAAATTGAGTGTGTATAAAGCGCTGCAGGGTCTGAGGCATTATATATTAGAGTTTCAGAACCGTGTCAGGCGCTGGTTTGTGAGCTGGCAAACTCCCTCTGTGTTTCTCTGACAGGCTTGTGGGTCTGTCCCCCTTTTTGCCAGTGTGTCTGGGTGTCGGTACAGGTGTGTCGGCATGTCTGAAGCGGAGTGCTCTTCCCAGGAGGAGACTGGGTTAGGGGCAGAAACGGCTGTGGTAGTGACCCTGTCGGCAATGCCGACTCCTGATTGGGTTAATGTGTTGAATGCTTTGAATGCTAATGTGGCTCTAATTAATAAGAGATTAGATAAATCTGAGTCTCAGAACCAGGTTTGGAAAAAATCTGTGGAGGATGTGTTGTCACAAGTCCAGACCCCCTCGGGGTCACATAAACGTTCGTTTGCTCAGTTAGCAGACACAGATACCGACACGGACACTGACTCCAGTGTCAACTATGGTGATATAAGATTAGACCCAAAATTGACAAAGAGCATTCAGTACATGATTGTGGCAATAAAAGACGTGTTGCATATCACAGAGGACCCTGCTGTTCCTGATACTAGGGTTTGTATGTATAGGGGAAAGAAACCGGAGGTAATGTTTACTCCTTCTCATGAACTGAATACCCTTTTTGAAAAAATGTGGGAAAATCCGGATAAAAAGTTTCTGATTCCCAAAAGGATTCAAATGGCCTATCCGTTCCCCTCCGGGGATAGAGAAAAGTGGGAATCACCTCACATTGTGGACAAGGCGCTATCAAGGTTGTCTAAAAACGTGGCTCTGCCGTCTCCTGACATGACAGCCCTTAAAGATCCTGCGGATCGTAGACAGGAAAATACACTAAAATCCATTTATGTCACCACAGGTACACTACTCAGACCAGCTATTGCATCTGCGTGGGTGAGTAGTGCGATCGAAAAGTGGGCAGATAACTTGTCATCTGATATTGATACCCTAGATAGGGATACCATATTTTTAATGCTGGGTTATATCAGGGACGCCGCAGCTTACTTGAAGGAAGCGGTGAGAGATATTGGCCTCTTGGGATCAAGGGCCAATGCCATGGCAGTCTCAGCTAGGAGGGCATTGTGGAGTCATCAATGGAATGCTGATGCTGACTCTAAAAAAAGCTATGGAGTTGTTACTGTATAAAGGTGGTGTATTGTTTGGGGAAGGTCTAGCTGATTTGGTATCTACGGCTACCGCGGGTAAATCCTCATTTTTACCTTATGTTCCTCCGCAGCAGAAGAAAGCTCATCCCTTGCAGATGCAGTCCTTTCAGACAAACAAGTACAAAAAAGGCAGAGGTTATTCCTTCATGGCAAATAGAGGAAAGGGGAGAGGTAAAAGATCTCCAGCCGTGGCAGGCACCCAGGAGCAGAAGTCCTCCCCGGCTTCTGCCAAATCCACCGCATGACGCTGGGGCTCCTCTGTGGGAGTCCGCACCAGTGGGGGCACGTCTACGACTCTTCAGTCAGGTCTGGATTTGTTCGGACCTGGACCCCTGGGTGTTAGGAATAGTGTCCCGGGGGTGCAAACTAGAGTTTCAAGACGTTCCCCCTCGACGATTTTTCAAAACTGCCTTACCAGCTTCTCTTCTGGACAGGAAGGTAGTATGCGATGCAATACAAAAGTTGTGTCTCAATCAGGTTATTATCAGGGTTCCCCCGTCAGAACAGGGAGAAGGCTTTTATTCGAGCCTGTTTGTGGTTCCGAAGCCGGACGGCTCGGTCAGACCTATTCTGAACCTAAAATCCCTCAATTGTTACCTAGAAAAATTAAAATTCAAGATGGAGTCTCTCTGAGCAGTGATCTCCAGTCTGGAAGAAGGGGATTTTATGGTGTCGGTCGACATAAAGGATGCTTACTTACACATTCCCATATATCCTCCGCATCAGGCTTACTTGAGGTTTGCAGTTCAGGATTGTCATTACCAATTTCAGACGTTGCCGTTTGGTCTGTCCACGGCTCCGAGGGTTTTCACCAAAGTTATGGCGGAAATGATGGTTCTCCTGCGCAAGCAAGGAGTCACAATTATCCCGTACTTGGACGATCTCCTGATAAAGGCGAGATCCAAGGAACAATTGCTGCAGAGCATTACGCACTGCCTGACAATTCTGCAACAACATGGTTGGCTCCTAAACTTGCCAAAGTCACAGTTGAATCCGAAGAAAAGACTGTCGTTTTTGGGAATAATTCTGGACACGGAATTACAGAGGGTTTTTCTTCCAGAAGAGAAGGCTCTAGAAATTCAGAGTCTGGTCAAACAAATTTTGAAACCAGCAAGAGTGTCTATCCACCAATGCACTCGATTGCTGGGGAAGATGGTGGCGGCCTACGAGGCCATTCAATTTGGCAGGTTCCATGCCAGAGTGTTTCAGTGGGATCTGTTGGACAAGTGGTCCGGATCTCATCTGCACATGCACTGGAAAATAATACTGTCCTCCAGGACCAGGATCTCACTCCTGTGGTGGCTGCACAGCTCTCACCTCCAAGAGGGTCGCAGATTCGGGATCCAGGTCTGGATCCTAGTGACCATGGATGCGAGTCTCCGAGGCTTGGGTACAGTCACACAGGGGGAAACCTTCCAGGGAAAATGGTCAAACCAGGAAGTTTCTCTACACATAAATATGTTGGAGTTAAGGGCCATTTACAATGGCCTTCTTCAGGCGGAACATCTTCTTCGCAACCTACCCGTCCTAATCCAGTCGGACAATATAACAGCGGTAGCACACATAAACCACCAGGGCGGAACAAAGAGCAGAGCGGCGATGGCAGAGGCCACAAAAGTTCTCAGCTGGGCGGAAAAGCATACAAGTGCGCTGTCAGCGGTCTTTATTCCAGGAGTGGACAACTGGGAAGCAGACTTCATCAGCAGACACGATCTCCATCCGGGAGAGTGGGGTCTTCATCAAGAGGTCTTCGCAGAAGTGTCAAGTCTTTGGGGGATTCCTGAAATAGATATGATGGCGTCTCGCCTCAACAAGAAACTTCAGAGATATTGTTCCAGGTCGAGAGACACTCAGGCAATAGCAGTGGATGCCCTAGTGACACCATGGGTGTTTCAGTCGGTGTACGTGTTCCCTCCTATTCCACTCATTCCAAAAGTACTAGAGATCATAGGAAGAACAAAGGTTCAGGCGATCCTCATTGTTCCGGACTGGCCAAGAAGGGCTTGGTATCCAGATCTTCAGGAATTGCTCATAGGAGATCCCTGGCCCCTTCCTCTATGAGAGGACCTGTTACAGCAGGGGCCGTGCGTGTATCAAGACTTACCGCGGCTACGTTTGACGGCTTGGCAGTTGAGCATTGGATCCCAGCCCGAAAGGGTATTCCCAGTGAAGTCATCCCCACACTTCTCCGAGCTAGAAAAGAAGTAATGGCAAAACATTACCACCGTATTTGGAGAAAATATGTGTCTTGGTGGGAGTCCATGAAAGCTCCTGCGGAAGAATTTCAGCTAGGGCGTTTTCTCCATTTTCTACAAGCAAGTGTGGACACGGGCCTATAGTTAGGCTCAATTAAAGTACAAATTTCGGCCTTGTCGATTTTCTTTCAAAAAGAATTGGCCTCCCTTCCAGAAGTTCAGACTTTCGTGAAAAGGCGTGCTGCACAGCCAACCTCCATTTGTGCCCCCAGTGGCACCATGGGATCTTAATGTGGTGTTGCAGTCCCTTAAATCAACTTAGAAACATAGAAACATAGAATTTGACGGCAGATAAGAACCACTTGGCCCATCTAGTCTGCCCCCTTTTGTTTATCCTTTAGGTAGTCTAAACCCTTTTTGAACCTTAATTCTTTGTAAGGATATTCATATGCCTATCCCAAGCATGTTTAAATTGCTCTACAGTCTTAGCCTCTACCACCTCTGATGGGAGACTATTCCACTTATCCACTACCCTTTCTGTGGAGTAATTTTTCCTTAAATTTCCCCTGAACCTCCCCCCCTCCAGTTTCAGTGTATGTCCTCGAGTTCTAATATTTCTCTTCCTTTGAAGAATGTTTCCCTCCTGAACTTTGTTAATACCCTTGATATATTTAAAGTTTCTATCATGTCCCCCCTTTCCCTTCTCTCCTCCAAACTATACATGTTAAGATCTTTTAGCCTTTCCGGGTACGTTTTGTGATGTAGGCCATGCACCATTTTAGTTGCCCTTCTTTGTACACTCTCTAATGTATTTATATCCTTCTGGAGATATGGTCTCCAGAACTGGACACAGTATTCCAGATGGGGCCGCACCAATGACCTATACAGTGGCATTATCACTTCTTTTTTCCTACTACTGATTCCTCTCCCTATGCAACCAAGCATCTGACTTGCCTTTCTCATTGCTTTGTTGCATTGCTTTCCTGCCTTCAAGTCACTTGAAATAGTGACTCCTAAATCCCTTTCCTCCTCAGTAGTTTCCATTATAGTACCCTTGATACTATATTTAGCCTTTGGGTTTTTGAGACCCAAGTGCATGATTTTGCATTTTTTAGCATTAAACTGTAGTTGCCACGTTCTTGACCATTTCTCAAGCCTACCTAGGTCATCAATCATTTGTTTTACCCCTCCCGGTGTGTCTACCCTGTTGCATATCTTTGTATCATCTGCAAAAAGGCATACCTTCCCTTACTTGGTTTGAACCTTTGCAGAAGATAGAGTTGAAATTTCTCACTTGGAAAGTGGTCATACTATTAGCCTTAGCATCCGCAAGGCGGGTGTCTGAGTTAGCGGCCTTGTCTCACAGGAGCCCGTATTTAATTTTCCATGAAGATAGAGCAGAGTTGAGGACTCGTCAACAACTTCTGCCAAAGGTGGTTTCATCATTCCACATGAACAAAGCTATTGTGGTGCCAGTGGCTACTGACGCCTTCGCTGAGTCAAAATCTTTAGATGCGGTTAGGGCGTTAAAGATTTATGTCGCCAGGACGGCTAATCTGAGGAAAACAGACGCTCTGTTTGTCCTCTATGCTCCCAACAAGATTGGGGCTCCTGCGTCCAAGCAGACTATTGCACGCTGGATCTGTACTACGATTCGACATGCTCATTTTACGGCTGGATTGCCGTTACCGAAATCAGTGAAGGCACACTCTACCAGAAAGGTTGGCTCTTCATGGGTGGCTGCCCGGGGGGTCTCGGCATTGCAACTCTGCCGAGTAGCTACTTGGTCGGGTTCAAACACTTTTGCGAAGTTTTACAAGTTTGATACCCTGGCTGAGGAGGACCTCATGTTTCGCCAATCGGTGCTGCAGAGTCATCCGCACATCCGCACTCTCCCGCCCGTTCTGGAGCTTTGGTATAAACCCCATGGTTCTTTTGGTGTCCCCAGTATCCTCTAGGACGTATGAGAAAATAGGATTTTAATACCTACCGGTAAATCCTTTTCTCTTAGTCCGTAGAGGATGCTGGGCACCCGTCCCAGTGCGGACTCTATCTGCAGTTTTTAGTTATTAGTTCTGTTTACACATGGGTTGTGTTATGATTATAGTCAGCCTGTTGCTGACGTTGTTCATGCCGTTGACTGGAGTTTTGTTAATTGTCATGTTGTACGGCATGTTTGAGGTGTGAGCTGGTATGGGTCCCACCTTAGTTATCATTAAATCCTTTTCCTCGGAATGTCCGTCTCCCTGGGCACACTTCCTATAACTGGAGTCTGGAGGAGGGGCATAGAGGGAGGAGCCAGTTCACACCCCTTTTTAAAAGTCTTAAAGTGCCCATGTCTCCTGCGGATCCCGTCTATACCCCATGGTCCTTTTGGTGTCCCCAGCATCCTATACGGACTAAGAGAAAAGGATTTACCGGTAGGTATTAAAATCCTATTTTCTATTGAATGGTTCTTTTTTCATTTTATTTGTTGTATAAGTCATTCAGTTTAGATGTGTTTGTCAGGAGTACAGTTATTACAGGCATCACAAGACCAGAATGTAAGGGGCGAGGATTATTAGATCTACACTGAAAAGGTCTACAGTCAATAGCTCTACTACTAATGATAGACATGCATTAGGTTGACAGGGTCAAAAGTTCGACATAGAATAGGTACACACTAGAAAAGGTCGACAGGGTCAAAAGGTCGACATGTAAATGGTTGACACAAAAAAAGTCAACACAATTTTTTTGGTGTTTTGTCACTTTTCTGCCACAAAAAAGCCCCATTAGTGTACCACATTCCCTCGTATGGCTCACTTCGCTCCCCATGCTTCGGGCAGGTAACTATTCCCAATCGTAGTCCACGTGGATGGTAAAGTATGAAAAAGTTGACAAAAATGAAAAAAACATGAACAAAAATTGTGTCTTACCACATGTGTGTTGACCATTGCTTTTGAACTGTCTACATTTTACATGTCGACCTTTTTATCCTGTCGACCTAATGCATGTCTACCATTGACTGTAGCCCTTTTCAGTGTAGATCTATAGTCCGGACACCAATGTAAGACCTGTGTATTCTTGGCCATGGAAGCTTACAGTGACGTGCGGTGGGGTGAGGCAGGTGAGGTAGAGCCATTCCTGTCATACTAACGTTTGCACCAGAGTTTTGACTGTATAAATTATATGAAAAATACAAAGAATATATTTGAAATATACTTTTTGTATTAATCTAATAATTTTTATAGCCAAAACCTCACCTGTCTATCTTTTCCACACATCTCTGATCAAAACTCACCAAATTACCAGGAGGTTATACTGCTGTACTTGTATACAGTGCCAGATTAAAGTACACATGGGCCTGGAGCTGAAATTCATGAAGGGCCTAATGTGCCGCTGCAGGGGGTGTGGCCAATGTTGCAGGTGATTATTTTTTTTGAGGGGTCATGTCCAATGGTGTGTGGGCCCTACTGTGGCGGTGGTCTGCACATGGCATGGCATGTGCTATGGGGTGCAGACAGCACTATGAAGAGCATGCTGGATTGGTGATGGTCTATGGTGGGGTCATCTCATAATATTACTGATATTATATATATATATATATATATATATAGATAACTATATATAACTATATATATATATATATATATCTAGCTAGGAAGATGGGACAGACCTAGGAGAGGAGCCTGGCCTTAAAAGATAGTGTGAGGGGAGGGAAAAAAGGATGGCACACCAGTCGGGGGTAGGGAAAGGAGGGGAGGGCAGACTGGGGTGATAGTGTATGGTGGGAACATCTCGTGTCATTACTCTGAGATGGTACAGAAGAAAAACAAAACAAATTTGATATATATATATATATATATATATGGGTTGGGTATGCATGACCCGCATCCTGGCAGCGGTATGCCAGCTGGCGCAAGTCGCCCCTTGCAGGCTTGCTGTGGTCACCACAGGTTCTATTCTCACTCTATGGGTGTCATGGACACCCACAAATGGGAATAGTCCCTGTTGGCTGGCATGCCAACCGTCAGGATTTTCAGGGGGCGGAATGAAGAGGGAGGTGCTGTGACCGGCGGTCACATAACTTCATCCCATATATATATATATATATATAAATAATAGTAATTTCGGAGAGCCTGTCCTCCTGAATGCATGCAAAATGGGAGGGAGGGCATGTGCCAAAATGGCTCTTACAGACAGAACAAAGAGAGGAGTCAAGAACTTGCAGGATTGGCCGGGGAGGGGGGGTCGATTTGTGAAAAAGAGCGTGGTGGTGGTGATGGGGACTGAACAGGTAAAGAAAAGAGGATGAGCATCAATCACAGTGGTGGGCAGGGCAAACTAAAATGTCCTGGCAGGTGGTTCCTTTGCCAGTGTAGTTTAAGCACTGCCCACTGGTTCCTTGGCAGAACTCTTGCCAGCTGCTCTGCTTTGCCTGCTGGAACTTCTCCTTGCTGCTAAGTCCCGGGGCTGCCTTTTCTGAGCTCAAAGGATTAGTGTGCGGGGACAGGTCTGGTGGGTGACAGAGCGAGTGTGGAGGGACAGGTCTGGTGTGTGATAGGGTGAGGGTGTGGGGATAGGTCTGGTAGGGGACAGGGTGAGGGTGCGGGGATAGGTCTGGTAGGGGACATGGTGAGGGGGCGGGGATAGGTCTGGTAAGGGACAGGGTGAGGGTGCAGGATCATGTCTGGTAAGGGACAGGGTGAGGGTGCAGGATCATGTCTGGTAGGGAACAGGGTGAGGGTGCTGGGATAGGTCTGGTAGGGGACAGGGTGAGGGTGTGGGGATAGGTCTAGTAGGGGACAGGGTGAGGGTGTAGGGATAGGTCTGGTAGGGGACAGGGTGAGGGGACAGGTCAGGTAGGGGACAGGTCTGGTAGGGGATAGGGTGAGGGGACAGGTCTGGTAGGGGACAGGGTGAGGGTGCGGGGATAGGTCTGGTAGGGGACAGGGTGAGGGTGCGGGGATAGGTCTGGTAGGGGACAGGGTGAGGGTGCGGGGACAGGTCTGGTAGGGGACAGGTCTGGTAGGGGATAGGGTGAGGGGACAGGTCTGGTAGGGGACAGGGTGAGGGTGCGGGGATAGGTCTAGTAGGGGACAGGGTGAGGGTGCGGGGATAGGTCTAGTAGGGGACAGGGTGAGGGTGTGGGGATAGGTCTGGTAGAGGACAGGGTGAGAGTGCGGGGACAGGTCTGGTAGGGGACAGGGTGCAGGGACAGGTCTGGTAGGGGACAGGGTGAGGGTGCGGGGATAGGTCTGGTAGGGGACAGGGTAAGGGTGTGGGGATAGGTCTAGTAGGGGACAGGGTGAGGGTGTGGGGATAGGTCTGGTAGGGGACAGGGTGAGAGTGCGGGGATAGGTCTGGTAGGGGACAGGGTGAGGGTGTGGGGATAGGTCTAGTAGGGGACAGGGTGAGGGTGTGGGGATAGGTCTGGTAGGGGACAGGGTGAGAGTGCGGGGATAGGTCTAGTAGGGGATAGGGTGAGGGTGCGGGGATAGGTCTGGTAGGGGACAGGGCGAGGGGACAGGTCTGGTAGGGGACAGGGTGAGAGTGCGGGGACAGGTCTGGTAGGGGACAGGGTGAGGGTGCGGGGACAGGTCTGGTAGGGGACAGGGTGAGGGTGCGGGGACAGATCTGGTAGGGGACAGGGTGAGGGTGCGGGGATAGGTCTGGTAGGGGACAGGGTGAGGGTGCAGGGACAGGTCTGGTAGGGGACAGGGTGAGGGGACAGGTCTGGTAGGGGACAGGGTGAGAGTGCGGGGACAGGTCTGGTAGGGGACAGGGTGCAGGGACAGGTCTGGTAGGGGACAGGGTGAGGGTGCGGGGACAGGTCTGGTAGGGGACAGGATGAGGGTGCGGGGACAGGTCTGGTAGGGGACAGGGTGAGGGTGCGGGGACAGGTCTGGTAGGGGACAGGGTGAGGGTGCGGGGATAGGTCTGGTAGGGGACAGGGTGAGGGTGCAGGGACAGGTCTGGTAGGGGACAGGGTGAGGGTGCAGGGACAGGTCTGGTAGGGGACAGTGTGAGGGGACAGGTCTGGTAGGGGACATGGTGAGAGAGTCTGTGCAGGCAGGTATGGGCACAGGTACAGCCCCCCCCCCCATTTTGTCCTTTCACAGCAACCCCCACCCCGCAATATTAACCTTACATTGGTAACCTCCCTTCAATATTTTCTACCACATCACAGTACTTATCCACAGTGTCCTCATCACAGGCAACGCCAGCAAACAATAAAATTACCTTGTAATAAACGCCCCTGCGCCTTCACCAGCTCCCCTGGCAGCCTGGACTGACGTGACACTGAGAACACTGGAAGAGTGGAGATAAGGGAGGCGGAGCTGCTCGGCCACAACACAAACACAACGGCCGGGTACGAGTGCCTCCCGTCCGCAGCCAGCCATGCGCATGTGGCTGCGGATGGCCATCAATATGTGACATATAGCAGTCTGAGGGGGGGATTGTCAGATGGCTACCCGACGTGCCCCCAGCCCAACCAGCCCCTGTGATTCCTAGCCCGGCTCCAGCCTGGAGCTGAAAGCTGGAGGCGGAGCTTGGCTAGAATAAAACCTAGATGCACGGGGGAGGAGCCTCATGCTGGTGCGGGCCGTGCATCTGGCTGCAAAAAAAAACTCCTAAATGACACGGAGGGGACACGTGCCTGGGTGCCCGTGGGTGCCCCCCCCCCCCCCCGCAACCCTGAGTCCGCCACTACGGCAGAGGGGAGTATGACGGCCGCTGACAGCTTGTGAGTTGTGACAGGAAAAAGTTTTTTCCTGTCACCACTGTCAGTCTCCTTGGGCCTATTTTCATGGGGAGGCCTGGAGCTGCAGCTCCATCCGCCCCATTGTTAATCCGGCCCTGCTTGTATATAATACTCAGATGTACACTATGGCTCATACTGTATATTGTGTGTAAATCTGGCTCTGGTGCTAGCCAGTGCCTCCTTAGACATTTACCTCACCTCACGTCCCTGGAAGCTTCCTATTACAGCTTAGGGTTCCCGAGTCCCTTCATCAGTGGCACAGATGTAATTTGTCATGTGCCGCTGATGAGGGGGCTCGGGAGACGCTCTGCATGCAGCCTGTGCAGCGGCAGCCACTGTCCCGATTGCCAGGTCAGATTACTCTGTGTGGGGCCCACGGGACGACTGTCCCTTTCGCCCATCTCTTAATCCTGCACTGCATGCGTCCAATTGGTTACTGCTCAGAGACGCAAAATGAATTTGCATACAAAGAGACTGATTTTCATTGGGCATTCATGGGAGTTATTGCGGGGAGGGGTCTAGCCAGATGCAGTATGTTTCAGACATGTCGCTGACAGCATCTGCCTCAAGAGATACAGTAGCGCTGATACAGGAGGCCATGTTTCTGCAGTGAAGATTCAACTTTGCGACCAATGTTACCCCTAAGTACGTATGGAGACGGAATAGTGCCGGTGTAAGTGGGCGTCTCAGTAGGCTGAGAATCAGTTGCAGCATTAGCATAAAGATGCAGCAAAAGACGCAGCCCTGCCTGTGTGCACCTCTGAATAAAGCCCCAATCGTGTATAAATCAGGTAAAGAGCCATATATAAGCCCTTTGTGCTGGTATCCTAGTGATCCATTTGCTTCATGTAAGTATTGCCTGGACATTTACATGCTTGTTTGAGTCTCAGAACTTTGGGCACATACCGGATACTAGGTGCCATTCTTCTGTCTAGAATCACCTAGTTGAAAATGTAAAATGTCATTGCTCCATTGAGTGCGCATGGCTTCCTGCTGTGATTCTGTGCTCACGCATGTTTTCCATGCAGTAAATGGTCAGCCAGTGCACACCTTGCAGATACAGGTCACACATTCACATGTATGCAGTCAGCTTACATTTTTCTCATTTAAGTGTTTTTTTGTTTGTTTTTATTATTTTGCACATTATTAGGCACACAAATGTGCTTATTTAGTTCCGCATATGGATTAACCTGACCCAGCCATTGTACAGCTGAATTCTGTGCACATATGTAAAGCTACTATCTTAATCTGCTCAGAACCCCCTCTTATTGTGCATAAGTAGCACTAAGCTGCAATAGTACATGCATGGCAAAGACAGACCACAAAAGCTGCTTTTGAATAGTACTGCATTTTATTTCTTCATTGCAAATGACCATCACCATGTCTACATCATAATGTTCTGTCTATACTGTATGTGTACAATACACAGGATCCACATATAGTACATATGTGTGATGTTGTGCTTCCAAGTGAATCAATGAACACAAATGATAGCTAATATAAGTGCACAATGATTGTATGATATAGCAGGAATCTTTCTCTCCATAAAGAGAATAGGTCAGATAATATGACGTGTAATGTGTTCATACTGTCTTGTAGAACCGAAGTAAATCAAAAATGCAAGGAGATCTTTAGTTTGATGTTAAGGATCTAAATCTGGTTTTGTACATTACATCCTTTTTGCTAAACACAAATAAAATGGGTTGGGTACGATATCCTGGCACTCAGCATGCATGCGGTCAGAATCCCAACAGGGGAATCCCGATGTTTAAAATCTAAATGGCCTTTGGTAAATATTGAAATCCTAACACTAACCCACCTCTCCCGCAGCCTAACCCTAACCGTCCCCTCCTGCATCCTAACCCTACTCACCCCCCTAGTCCTTAAACCTAAACCCTATATTTACCATCGGAATCTGTCTCGATTTTGAGCGTCGGGATTCCGATGCTGGGATTCTGACCGTTGGCATGCTGAGTGCTGGGATATTGACTACATGGTACCCAATAAGACAGATTGGGGTAAATTTAATAAAATAGGAGTTCTATTTAAGATGGGAGGTAGCCCATAGCAACCAATCAGATTAACATAGTAACATAGTATCTAAGGTTGAAAAAAGACAATTTGTCCATCAAGTTCAACCTATTTGTGGTCTCCGATACAGGATTATTTAGGTCTAAATTTTGCCTGATGCGGATGTCAGCCATTGTGTTTTATTCCTCTTTTCATAGTAACTATAGTGTGCAACTACGCACCATAACCCTGGATATCCTTCTCCATTAGGAATTTATCTAACCCATTCTTAAAGGTGTTGTTATGAGCCACAGCAGTGGCTCATTCCTGTTTTGCATTTTGGTTATGTATTTTATGTTATACTTCTGTTTCTGTTCCCCGTGGGTGTCATGGGGTGTTCGGAGCCCACCCTTAAGGAGAGGGTACTGTTATGAACCACAGGTAGTGGTTCATTCCTGTTTTCCGTTTGTGTATGTTATAGTTCTCTTGCAGGCCAGGATTTCCCGTTGCTCTGGTTTAGAAAACTCTTGTTTGCTGCCGGTGGTGAGTCTGTGTAATTGCAGCTTGTTCCCATGTGTTCAGCCTCACCTGTCTGTTAATTGCACCTCTCAGTTGTGCAGCAGGGCAGCTTCACGACATAATTAATTAGGGGCCCTCTGTTATATTCTGGCTCAGTGCAATACACAGACGCCGGTGATAGTTCTTGAGTTCTGAGCTAGTTCCTGCCAGTTCCGGAGTGTCTGATCCAGTGTCTGATCCAGTGTCTGATCCAGTGTCTGATGTCCTGCCGTGAAGCGTTCCTGTCCAGAAGTCTTGTGGCTTTGTCTGTGCCTGGTCGAGTATCTGGCTTCTTGGTGTCCACCGGTCTGTCGTTTGGGATTCTGCCTGTCCTCCGGTTCTGAGAGCCTGTGTCGGCTACATTGGGGGTTCCTGTCCGTTTGCCAGTATTTGTACCGGTTCCGTGAGTAGCGGCTTTGCCGCGTCCGTCGGCCTAGGCCGCTGTATTCTTTTGTTATATTTGTTACTGGTGTCTTGCAGAGGGTTCTGCATATGCTGTCACCGCCGGTACACAACAGTATAGTGTCGGCGTGTGGACAGCATTTCCTTTGTTGTTCTTTTCCTTTGGCGGCGTGCCGCACATGTATTTAGTTTTAGGGTTGTTAGTAGCCCCTAGCTTTCTGTTTGCTTTAGTTAGAGGTCCCCTTGTTATTATCCTGTCTCGGTTCACGCCTTGTCTCACTCTAAGACCTGGGGGCATCGGAGTTGGGCAGACCTAATCCGCCCTTCAAACGCGGCTGCCATGGGCCCAAGAAACCATAGTCACGCAGGCGTGAACTGACCACACGGGTGAAACAATGGAGGTAGGCTGATAGGGGCTATTTCCATACCACACATTATTTCAGCGTCACGTTCTTGTGCTCTGGACTTTCTACACAATACCTCTTTGTTCAGAGCACCAAGAACGTAACTTTATCACCGGCTATACAACAAAAAAGAAACAAAGCTAAATAGTAGTTTCTTCTTTTTTGGTCCTGTCTAGAACTCAGTGTGCAGAATCCAGTCCGGTGTTTAGAATCCAGTCCTGTCTAGAATTCAGTGTGCAGAATCCAGTCCGGTGTTTAGAATCCAGTCCGGTGTTTAGAATCCAGTCCGGTGTTTAGAATCCAGTCCAGTGTTTAAAAATCCAGTCCAGTCTTGTCTTGTTTAGTCTTGTCTTGTCTAGTTTGAAATCCTCCTATGCCTACTATGCAAGCCCTGCAAGCATCTCTCTCAGCCCTGAACTCTGCTTTCAGTGCTTTGAAACCTGAGCGGCTGGAAGTTTTACAGCAATATTTAAAGCAACTGCAAAACCTTCTGACCAAAATTTTGCTTATCTTGCCAGAAGTTGTTGAGAGTACATCTATCTC
This sequence comes from Pseudophryne corroboree, assembly GCF_028390025.1. Lineage (NCBI taxonomy): Eukaryota > Metazoa > Chordata > Amphibia > Anura > Myobatrachidae > Pseudophryne > Pseudophryne corroboree. Next base: position 405,753,957 of record NC_086444.1, on the reverse strand, counting down.
TGAAGAGACTCTTGCTCACAATATGGTGACAAGAGAATCCTCAGGTTCAGTTGGAGAGAAAAAGTTTAAAAGTTTTCTGCGGCCCAGGCTCTCAGAAGAGGAGCGTCTGCGTCGCAGAAACTTAAATTTATGCCTATATTGTGGGGGTTTAGGCCACTATCTGCAGACCTGTGAGTTGCGCAAGCCAAAGTGTGGCGACAAGTCCTGCCCTCTGGCCAAGTTGAGTCAGGATACAAGACCTACTCCTGTCTCTACTGTGGCAGAGGTACTTGTCACACAACCCACACTAAAAAGCACTCTGTCCTATAATTGGGGTCCTTGGGTTAGGGAGCCCCATTATAGATTCAGGAACCAAAGGAGAATGTTTCTCTCCTCTCTTGATTTTCCTGTTGAAGCAGAGTTGCAAACCCCTGGAGCAGTGCCCGATGCCCGGGGTCCTGGAGTGGTGCCCGATGCCCGGGGTCCTGGAGCGGTGCCCGATGCCCAGGGTCCTGGAGCGGTGCCCGATGCCCAGGGTCCTGGAGCGGTGCCGATGCCCAGGGTCCTGGAGCGGTGCCCGATGCCCAGGGTCCTGGAGCGGTGCCCGATGCCCAGAGTCCTGGAGCGGTACCTGATGCTCTGGGTCATAGAGGGACATCGAATATTATAGCTCAGGTGTCAATACCAGAAGGGGTCTCAGAAGCTGTTACCCCAGGTAGGGACTTGAAAAGCGCAACTCCAGAGAAGGTGTCTAAAACCATAGCTCTAGAAGGGAACTCGAGAAGCAAAACCCCAGAAGGGATCTTTGAAGTAATATCCCCAAGTGGGGTCTCGAGAGACACAGCCCCAGAGAAGGGTCTAGAAGTCACTTCCCCAGGAAAGGACTTAAGAGGCATAGCGTTAGTGGAGGTTCTGCAGGTTATAGCTTCAGCAAAAGTCCCGGAAGTCATAGTCCCGGTAGAAGTTTCGATAATTATCGACTCAGAGAGGGAGGCTGACGGCCCGGTCCCAGAGAGGGAGGCTGACGGCCCGCTCCCAGAGAGGGAGGCTGACGGCCCGCTCCCAGAGAGGGAGGCTGACGGCACGGTCCCAGAGAGGGAGGCTGACGGCCCGGTCCCAGTAAAAGAATCCGAGGTGCTGCCCCCAGCGGGGTTCCCGAAGGCCACTGCCCCAGCGGGGTTCCCGAAGGCCACTGCCCCAGTGGGGGTTCTGAGGGCCACTGCCCCGGGTGGGGTTCAGAAAGTCACTACCCCGGGTGGTGTTCCGAGGACCACTGCCCCGGGTGGGGTTCCGAGGGCCACTGTCCCGGGTAGGGTTCAGAAAGTCACTGCCCCAGGTGGGGTTCAGAAAGTCTCAGCCTCGAGTAAGGTCAGTAGTGACCAGGTCCTAGCAAAGCACTCTAGTCAGTCAGATGGGAAGGAAGCAGATCCGTGAGTAGCGGCTTTGCCGCGTCCGTCGGCCTAGGCCGCTGTATTCTTTGGTTATATTTGTTACTGGTGTCTTGCAGAGGGTTCTGCATATGCTGTCACCGCCGGTACACAACAGTATTGTGTCGGCGTGTGGACAGCATCTCCTTTGTTGTTCTTTTCCCTTGGCGGCGTGCTGCACATATATTTAGTTTTAGGGTTGTTAGTAGCCCCTAGCTTTCTGTTTGCTTTAGTTAGAGGTCCCCTTGTTATTATCCTGTTTCTGTACACGCCTTGTCTCACTCTAAGACCTGGGGGCATCGGAGTTGGGCAGACCTAATCCGCCCTTCAAACGCGGCTGCCGTGGGCCCAAGAAACCATAGTCACGCAGGCGTGAACTGACCAAACGGGTGAAACAATGGAGGTAGGCTGCTAGGGGCTATTTCCATACCACACATTATTTCAGCGTCACGTTCTTGTGCTCTGGACTTTCTACGCAATACCTCTTTGTTCAGAGCACCAAGAACGTAACAGGTGTTGACTGAGTCCGCTGTTAGAACTCCCTCAGGCAGGAAATTCCAAACACATATTGTCCTTACTGTGAAAAAAAGTTTACGCCGCATTGTGCGGAATCTCCTCTCCTCTAACCTAATCGATTGTCCACGTGTCCTCTGTGCTGATCTTACCAAAAACAGGTTCCGCGCAAGCTCTGTGTATTGTCCCCTTATATATTTGTAGATGTTGATGTTCATGTCCCCTCTTAGTCGCCTCTTTTCCAGTGTAAACATGCCTAGCCTTGCAAGCCTTTCCTCGTATTCCAGCGTCTCCATGCACTTAATTAGTTTGGTCGCCTGCCTCTGAACCTTTTCTAGCTCCAGGATATCCTTTTTGTAGTATGGTGCCCAAAATTGCACACAGTATTCAAGATGTGGCCTCACTAGTGATTTATATAATGGGAGTATAACACTCTCGTCCCTTGCATCAATTCCCCGTTTTATGCATGCTAATATCTTATTAGCCTTCTTTGCTGCAGTCCTACTTTGGGTACTACTGCTTAGTTTGCTATCTATGAGGACACCTAAGTCCTTTTCCAGTACAGAATCCCCTAATGTTACCCCATTTAGTATGTAGGTGTAATTTTTGTTCTTGCTACCACAGTGCATTACCTTACACTTGTCTGTATTGAAGCGCATTCTCCACTTGGCTGCCCAAGCTTGTAGTTTAACTAATACCGCATTCAGATCGCAAATGCCGGATCCCACCCGGTAAAAGAAACGTGTCCTTACCGGGTGGGATCCGGCATTTGCGCTCCTTTGCTGGCTTTCCGACCCGGCAATATACCGGGTCGGTTGCCATAGCAGCGGGGGGGGGGGGGGGGGGGGGGCGCAGCAGGGGTGGGGTTGGAGGCGGCGCTGGGAGATGAGCTCATATCCTGCGCCGCCTCTCCCTATGCTGTGAATGGGAACCGTGTCGCATCGACGCGGCTCCCATTCACACTGCACCTGACCCGGTATTCAACCCGGGTATAATCCTTCTTTTATACCGGGTTGAATTACCGGGTCAGACGACCCGCTAATTCTTGGAAAGTGCTTTCACATCGCACACTGACCCGTGTCGACACGGCAATATGCCGTGTCGATACCGGGTTATTTGTGCGATGTGAAAGGGGTATTAGTTATTCTGAAGAGACTCAGCATCCCCCTCCACATTTATAACTTTACACAATTTGGTATCATCTACAAAAATTGACACCATGCTCTCTAGACCTTCTTATTTATCTAGCACCTTCTAGAAAATAATACCTGTAATCTGATTGGTTGCTGTGGGCAAAACCCCATCTTAAATAGAACTCCCATCTTAGTAAATTTACCAATTAGTGTTGATAATCTTGTTTGGGAACAGCCCCCTTTACCTTCTGTTTCTTTGTAGGTATGTAATCACATATCATTCAGCACTTGCATTCTAAATATAATGTGATAATAGTACTGCTCTGCTTTTTCTCCTAAACAGTGGGAGCCTATCCAGTATTTTGACAACAAAATTATTTGTGACTTAATTGAGGAGAAGCACAAGGGGATAATTTCTATAATGGTAATACATATTAATATAGTATATTACTGTTTAGTACTGTAAAAATATAAGGTATACTAATAATTATGTAAATAGTCCAACTATACCTAACAGCTAAATTCCCGCGTTTCATACTAGGGACATGGCTACTTTATTTTAGGGTCCTGCATACGGATTCTAAAATGTTAGGCAGTCCCTTCACCACCTCTCAATCCATTAAAAAAAGACCCATTGATTGTCATACCAGCAGGATCAGAGCAGCCATGCTTGTGGCAACTTTTGCAGAACATCCTGTGAAAGGAGACATGCAGTACATTCCATGGGACAACTCTGTTCCGGTCAGAATTGTGGGACAGAAACCTTAAATTGGTGCTAAAGGATGAGGCATTGTTTCTTATAGTATTTCTCTGATTTTACTTTATGTACTCTGCAGTGGCGGAACTAGCGAGCGGTGGGCCCAGGTGCGACAAAATGCTTTGGGCCCCCCCACCCCCATCCCATCCAAGTCCACCCCCTCACCCCTGGAGAGGATCTGGTGAGGGGGACCTGCTCAGGGCCAGAGAAATGGATACCTAGCAACAGTGCCGTAACTAGACATTTTAGCACTGTGTGCAAGAAACGGCATCGGAGCCCCACCACTGCATGCAAAACAGGGGCAGTGCGCGCCGCAGGCGCGCGCAAAAATACATAGTGGCGTGGCTTCGTGGGGAAGGGGTGTGGCCACAAAATAATACCAATTCATAAAACGGTGCACAGTAGTCTCCATTCTTCAAATTACGCCGCACAGTAGCACCACTACACCAGGTAGAGACCCTTTTACACCTTACAGCGGACAGATTCCTCTTTTTAAACATAACGGCAGACAGCGTGCACTTTTTACACATAACGGCAGACATCGTCCCCTTTTTACACATAACGGCAGACAGCGTGCCCTTGTTACACATAGCGGAAGACATCGTCCCCTTTTTACACATAACGGCAGACAGCGTGCCCTTGTTACACATAGCGGAAGACAGCGTACACTTTTTACACATAACGGCAGACAGCGTCCCCTTTTTACACATTACGGCAGACAGCGTGCCCTTGTTACACATTACGGCAGACAGCGTCCCCCTTTTTACACATTACGGCAGGCAGACTCCCCCTTTTTACACATAGCGGCAGGCAGATTTCCCATTTTTACACCTAGCGGCAGGCAGTCCCCCCTTTTTACACATAGAGGCAGGCAGATTTCCCATTTTTACACCTAGCGGCAGGCAGTCCCCCCTTTTTACACATAACGGCAGACAGCGTGCCCTTGTTACACATAGCGGCAGACAGCGTACACTTTTTACACATAACGGCAGACAGCGTCCCCTTTTTACACATTACGGCAGACAGCGTGCCCTTGTTACACATTACGGCAGACAGCGTCCCCCTTTTTACACATTACGGCAGGCAGACTCCCCCTTTTTACACATAGCGGCAGGCAGATTTCCCATTTTTACACCTAGCGGCAGGCAGTCCCCCCTTTTTACACATTACGGCAGGCAGATTCCCCCTTTTTACACATAGCGGCAGGCAGATTCCCCATTTTTACACATTACGTCAGGCAGTCCCCCCTTTTTACACATTGCGGCAGGCAGATTCCCCATTTTTACACATTACGTCAGGCAGTCCCCTCTTTTTACACATTACGGCGGCAGATTCCCCATTTTTCACACATTGCGTCAGGCAGATTCCCCATTTTTACACATTACGTCAGGCAGTCCCCCCTTTTTACACATTACGGCAGGCAGATTTCCCATTTTTACACATTGCGGCAGGCAGATTCCCCATTTTTACACATAGCGGGTGGCAGATTCCCCATTTTTACACATTACGTCAGGCAGTCCCCCCTTTTTACAAATTGCGGCAGGCAGATTCCCCATTTTTACACATTACGTCAGGCAGTCCCCCCTTTTTACACATTACGGCAGGCAGATTCCCCCTTTTTACACATTGCGGCAGGCAGTCCCCCCTTTTTACACATTGCGGCAGGCAGTCCCCCCTTTTTACACATTGTGGCAGGCAGTCCCCCCTTTTTACACATAGCGGCAGGCAGTCCCAACAAAGAAAGAAAGAGACAGAAAGAAAGAATGAAAGAAAGAAAGAAAGATAGAAAGATAGAAAGAAAGGATTATACTTACCCTCTCCGCTGGCTCAGGCTCCTCGGTGCAGCGTCAGACGATTCCATTTCCTGGGCAGTAGAGAAGGAGGAGGAGGGAGGTGGAGGAGGGAGCCGCAGCAGCGCTTTGTTACTGGTGGAGGTGCTGCTGCTGCTGCCCCTCTGCTACACTATAGGCTGTTCTCGGAAGACAGCCTATAGTGAAGCAGAGGAGCAGCAGCGCCTCCACCAGTAACAAAGCCCTGCTGCGGCTCCCTCCTACACCTCCCTCCTCCTCCTTCCCCCGTCCGTGCCGCTGCTCCTCTGCCTCCCCTACAGTGCACATGGATTTCCCATTAGAGAAATATTTTGCATTTGCGATCCATGCTGAATTAGGCCCTGTATCGCTTAGTGATGGCGCAACTGGTATGTTAGAGCAGCTGAAAGAGATGAGTGGCTACAGTCAAGTGCAGTACGGAGCTATAATGCCATGGAGAGGGTGGAAGGCTGTACTTGATGTGCAAGAAAAGAGGCTGAGAAGTGAACAGGAGGGAAAAGGACCCTGCTGCTAGAAGATTATATTCTAAGGGGAAGGGAGAGACAGACATTTGACATAAGGCAAGAGCTGGTAAAGGGAACCTGAGTGCAGGTGGTAAGAGAGGTAGAGATGGCCGGGGCAGGAGGGTGGGGTGTGCCACCTTGCGAATAGGATATTTTGGTGTATGGGTACACTTTGATGAACAGGTGCATTTTCAGTGTTTGAAGATCGGTCGAGTTGTAGACAGTCTAATAGAGTGAGGGCACACGTTCCAGTGTAGGGGGGCAGCACAGGAGAAATCTTGGATTGGAGCATGCAATGCAGTACCCAGGGTAGGGGATAGGCAATTGTCATTGGCTCACCAGAGAGGGTGAGAGGAGGTTTATGCAGGGAGATATATTATATTACAGTATTTCGTATTCTACACATACTTAGATTTAGTCATTGAGTATATTATTATGTCCTTTTCTTTCTGTCATAGGATGAAGAATGCTTGCGACCGGGGGAAGCCACAGATCTCAGCTTTCTAGCAAAGCTGGAAGAGAAGGTTGGAGACCACCCTCACTTCTTAACGTAAGTGTATGATGTCTGTCCTATCCAAAATTATATTATTATTTAGCATTTATAAATTGTCAATTTATTCCTTAGCACTGTACAATATAGAAAGTGTGCCTAATTATATATTATAGAATTTTGTTGTAGTAAAAGAAAACATAAGACATGAGCACATTATACACTGCTACTGCCATTCTTCAACACACACCTTATTGTTCTAGCCACCGACCCCACTATGGAGAAGAATGCAGTGCACAGTCACTGACACTGTCAGAGGAGTATGGGCACCAGAGCAGCAATACTTCATACCTCTCACCTGCCCCTTTCCATTCTAGGGTTGGCCATTGGCTATCGCTGGTTAGCAACCAATTATGGCTTGCTGCCATTGGTCGATGCTTTTACCATTGATGCTGGGGTCCTAAAAATATAGATATATATACTGGCGCCGGCTGTTAATCCAATAAGGGACAATACCAAAACATAAAATTGTCAACAATTTATTAAATAAACAATAAAAACTATATACTAGATATTTTAAAAGAAGTGAATGACAGTTCTCTGTCTGGATTGAGTTATCACAATTCTCTGTCTGAATTGAGTTGGAAACAGAGAAATATTTGCAAATGACCACTTAGTTCTCTCTCAAATTGATATGCACAACATCTGGTTAGGGCTCATTCCTCATCATAGCCATTGGTTTAATTTCAAGTGCAGTGTTACCCAGTCCTTGGAGCTACATACAATCTGACCACTAGCACTATCTCCACTTCTGCTTCGACTGGTAACAATTGGACTCCTTTGCCTCCATTGGACTTTCTTAAGTGTTTCAGCTCTGGGACCCGGAACTATCCCCTACTGCCATTTGGATTTACAGCTGCAATTGAGATCCTTTGGGGACCACACCTGCAAGGACTGGGTAACACTGCACTTTAAATGAAACCAATGGCTATGATGAGGAATGAGCCCTAACCAGATGTTGTGCATATCAATTTGAGAGAGAACTAAGTGGTCATTTGCAAACATTTCTCTGTTACCAACTCAATTTAGACAGAGAACTGTGATAACTCAATCCAGACAGAGAACTGTCATTCACTCCTTTTAAAATATCTAGTATATAGTTTGTATTGTTTATTTACTAAATTGTTGACAATTTTATGTTTTGGTATCGTCCCTTATTGGATTAACAGCTGGCGCCAGCATATATATCTATATTTTTAGGCAACACATATCAGGGGCTGTCCCCCCCCCCCCCCCCCCCCCCCCCCTATACTGGCACTCATCATCTTTTTACCTGTAATTATGCTGGGGTCCTGGTTCACAATTTGTTTCGTCTTCGAATAGTCTCTTTTCCTCCACGCAATCCATTAATTGTCCAAAAATCCATGGCAGAGGTTCTCAAACGCAGTCCTCAAGGCACCCTACGTCCAGGTTTAAGGTATAGCCATGGCCCAGTATAGATGGTTAAATCAAATTGACTAAGGTACCAATTAAGTCACCTGTGGCCAAGCATGGATATACTTAAAAGCTGGACCGTTTAGGTGCCTTGAGGACCACGTTTGATAACCTCTGATCTATGGTATTCTCCCGATAATTTGAAACCACTGACCATCAATAGATGGCCGACCCTAATACATTCATGCTGTTAGTAATCACACTACAGTGATTGCAGGAGGGAATGTAGGGGTCACGTGTCACCCTGCTCTCCTGCAAGTAAAACATCAGAACAGGTAGGAAGAACCATGTTGGGGGTCAGAGTTGGAGATGGTGTTGCCTTAGACTCATGGAGGAAAAGCCCTGGATGTAAAGGGATGGGAGCAGATACAGGAAAATGTAAATCAGATTCAGGCACATTTTATTAATTACACAACATAATTGTTTTCATAATGACTAATATTGAATCATGCCACTGCAAAACTACTTTCCAGAAAATGTTTCACCCATTATTTAATTGAAGACAAATTCAATTTATATTATACATGTATTACTGAGGTTGACTAGTTTCATAGTACATTGTTCCAGATTCTCTCTCTGACATTACTGAGATTGCGCTCCTCTCTTTGTGCCATTTACAGCCGCAAACTTGCAGGCCCAGGGACTAGGAAGGCAATAGACTGGGTGGACTTCCAGCTTCTCCACTATGCAGGGGAGGTTACTTACTGTGCTGTGGGTGAGTATTGAACACATTTCAGTTCTTTATACACAGTACTTTGTGCACAGTACAAAGCTGAAAAAAACAACTTTTTATAGTTATTTGTTCATCTTATGCATAAAACAGCTGTGAAATGATTCATTTTGACATTTTAAGATAACCTCTACAGCTAAGTGGGTCTCTTTATTGATGATGGACCATATACCACGTGTCACTGCTGCTTTGCCGTATTCTAACGGAAATCAATTTGTAAACTGTTCAACAGGCAGTCTCTGAATTTCAGCAGTATTTTAGAATCAGCAGATTACTGTATTTCTCCACTCATTATATTTTAGGATCAGCTGAATCTGTTTGTTTATATTTAAAACTACAATTTTTTTTTAACCTGAAATAAAGGGTGGTCATGGTATTGAAGAGGGGAATTAAGGTTTTTTTTAATCCAAAATCTTTAAATACACTATTTTGAATTATTCTGTTTTAGGATTTTTAGAAAAAAATAACGACTTGCTGTACAGGAATCTAAAAGAGGTAAGCTGCTGTACAGTATGCGGATGTTTTTCTTATATTTCCATTACGAGGTGCGCCTATTGCAGCGTCTGGGATGCGTGTGCATTCACTTCAATGGGAGCGTCTCTGCGCAATCCCATAGAGCGGCTAGATGCCGGATCGTCTAGTCACGCCGGGAGTGCATGTTTGCAATGGAACCTTAGATTGCGCACACAGCGAGTAATCGAGCGAGTAATCATTAATACATTCCCGCTATCTATAATTTCATATTGCCACAATATGAATGTATCATTATCTTATTTGGAACCCGATAATTAATAAATATGCCCCAAAGTATCTTACCTTAAAAGCTCTGTAGTGTATATTTTCCTTTGTAGTGTTTGTATAATATATACTTTCACTGACTCATCTTTTTTCAGGTGGTTATAAAATCTAAAAATTATATCTTAAGGGATTGCTTTCATGCATCAGAACTGGACAACAGGAAGCGACCTGATACTGTAAGTGGACCCAAACTCCTTCCAACAAAAATAATCTGGATGACTCGGCTCCCGCTCCCTAGTTTATGTCTTCATATGCCCAGAGCCGGCCCTAACCAATATGAAGCCCTAGGCAAGATTTTGGCTGGTGCCCCCTAGCACCACCGCTGGTTCCGCCTCTGACCTTGCTCCTCTTTCCTAGCACCATCACCCCTCACCCATAGCAGTCCTTATTTTGGTGTTTGTACCCCCTATATTTTAAATAGGAACAGTTCGCACATTTGGCGCACAGCCCAGAAAGGGGTGTGTTTTTGCTGGCAAGGGGCATGGCCACACAATAGTAACCCCAATTCCAATTACGCCACACTGTACTGCAACTTTATTCCCATTTTATCATGCAATAGTGTCCATAATTCATATTACATCCCACAGTAGTATCACTTTACCTTATAAACGCTACTCCTCACAGTGGAGCTCCTTATTCACATTACATCACACTGAATTGCTCATTATTCACAATACACAACACCCTATTGCTCTTTATTCACATTAGCCGACACAGTAGTGACCTTTCTATACGCAACGCCACATAGAGCACCTTATACACATAATGCCACATATTAGTAATGCATTTATACACAATTCCACACAGTAATGCCCCTTACACATATGAGACACATTAATGTCCTTATAAACATAATGCGCCTTACACATTATGACAACCTTTATTAATGCCCTTTTACACATAATGTTCCTTACACATATGCCGCACATTATTAATGCCCTTAAACACATAATGACACACATCGTGCCCCCTACACATTTGCTGCACATTATTAGTGCCTCTATACACATAATGACACACATACAGTAGTACCCTGTTACACATATGCCGCACATTATTGATGCCCTTATACACATAATGACACACATAGTGCCCCTTTACACATATGTTGCACATTATTAATGCATTTTTACATGACACACATAATGCTCCTTACACATATTCCGAACACTACTGCACAACCAACCCACTCACATGCACACAGCACTCACACTGCCACTAGCACTGTGACCTCTGCCTCTGCTTGGATACAGATGTGTCCTCATAAATCTTGCCTCAATGCTAACGTCAGGCACCTTTTTTTTATGAAAATGCATCTTATTTGCATTGCTATGTGGCTAGGATGCACAAGCAGCTTCTGCTGATTAAACTGATATGCAGCATGCAGACTGTGGCTGTATCTGTATCTGCATATGAAGAAATGCTACATACAGAATATAGGCATGCTGCATATCATTTTAATCAGCAGAAGCTGCTGATGCCCCTAGGCATATCAAATGCCCTAGGCAATTGCCTAGTTTGCCAATGCCTATGCCTATGGCTGGCTCTGCATATGCCATTAAAATTTGGCTGGATTACAGGCAGTTCTAACATGCTGTCCCAGTATGTTCCATTCACCAGGCATTGAGTACAGCAGAGATTCACCTCAAAGGTGGCTTATAACAACCTTTCCTGTAAGGATATATGGACATTCAGGACAGCACAAGAAGACTGTAGGATGGAATTGTGTCCTACTTTCTCCTTTCGTTGTCTCAAATGTCTATGGGGGTCATTCCGAGTTGATCGTAGCTGTGCTAAATTTAGCACAGCTACGATCATGTTCCCAGACATGCGGGGGAACGCCCAGCAAATGGCTAGCCCGCCCTGCATGTCTGTCCAACCCCCATCCCCCCCGCACGGGTGGTATTCATGTGACCGGCATTCACCGACATCCCGCCCCCTCACTATCCCAATGGTTGGCATGCCGACCATAGAGTGGGAATAGAACCCGTGGTGACCGCAGGTCGCCACCGAGCCCGCAAGGGGCTTGTTGCACTCGCCCCTCCCCACCGGGATCCCAGCGTCGGTATGCTGCCGGGATCCCGGCGTCGGTATGCTGACCGGCGGTCTCCCGGGAGTTGCTCGTCGCTGCCCCTGGTCGCAGCGGCTGCGTGTGACGTCATGCAGCCGCTGCAGCCCTCCCCCCCCCCCCACGGTCCGGCCACGCCTGCATTGGCCGGACCACGCCCCCAAAATGGCGGCCTCCCCCTCTCGCCTAGTGACCACCTCTGCCTGTCAATCAGGCAAAGGCAATCGCTAGGGAAGGACGGCCTTTGGCACTGTGGCGCCGGTACATGCGCAGTTCTGACCCGATCACTGCGCTGCGATAAACTGCAGCGAGCGATCGGGTTGGAATGACCCCCTATGGCAGAGTGATGGTGGCATGTACTTTAAGAAAGCCTACTTTAGTTTAAATCTGTATGGTTATTCGACATTGCACCCAAGAAAAAGCTTAACAGTATATAAATTCTTTTTGGTAAACTAAAACCAAAAAGTATTCCAGATGTATACAGCATATCACAGCAAGCAAACATTGCTCTAGTTAAGTAAAAAGTAAGAATTTCCTTGGAAATGAAGCGGTCATTTCATGGTGACATGCAGTTTAACTGACCTCCTTATGTACATGGAAACTTATCTGATTCGCCCCTTTTCTTTAACTTCGCATTTAGCCCTTGTAGTTCTCCTCTTGCAAAATCTTTGTTTCTGAGTTTGGAAACGTCTGTTCGCCAGTTAATGCTATATGCAAGATTTTGTCCTGAAAACTCCTCTGAACATACTGTGAGTTTCAGGGATTCTAAGTAAGTGTTTCATTTTCTAAACATCCTGAAAGTGGCTCCTAAAGTAAAATAACACTTGGTAGGAAGAATCTCTGGTGATAGCAAAAGACAAGCCAAAATCTGTGCTTTAATAGCATTTATCCCTGTAACTGGGAATCACTGATTTAGATGCCACACTGGCTATGTATATGCCATCTGTAATGCACTATATACTGTATATTTTTTGCCACAATGTATGTTTAGATATAAACAAAATCACAGTATATAACAATGTAACACATATCTTCCCACTTACCTATCCTCCCAGGTAACCACTCAGTTCAAGCATAGTTTGTCAAGCCTTATAGAAATCCTGATGTCCAAGGAACCAGCATACATTAGATGTATCAAGCCGAACAATGACAAACTGCCTGGTAAGAACAATACTGTACTGTATGTAAAAGAGCATTAGTTGTACGCAGCATCTATAATAGCAGTTCATACACTGATCTACTCAAACAAAACAACTAGAACTGGCTGCAATGGATGAAAATGTTTAACAATGAGTTTAATTCATTGCTGGCTTGAGAAATTATGTTATCATAACTCAACTTGGAATGTGAACTGTTCTAGGGGAATTTAGCATTCCAGCATTAAAGTGTATTTACCTCTGGGTGGTAAGTTACATTTATTCCCTATTAGCCCTGCAGCTGTCAGGAAAACATGCTACTGTATATTAGGAGTGTTCTCTATATTATTATAACAGTAAATGTTATGATGTGTTTACCACAGGGAAATTTGATGAAATGTTGGTCCGCCACCAGGTGAAATACCTGGGCTTAATGGAGTATTTACGAGTCAGAAGAGCGGGATTTGCCTATCGCAGAAAATACGAGACATTCCTGCAGAGGTAGGTTTATGTGCTGCAGATGGCACGGAAGGTTGTGCAGATCATTCTGAGGATACGTTGCCGGTTTTCACACATTTTTTTAACACATACATTTGTTAAATGGTTGGAAAGCATAATCTACAGGAAATAATGACTGCAGTATTTAGTATATGATGAATCTTACTTATTCAAGATTATTTAATAAGTGCAAACATGTCCATCTCAGCTCTAGCATCTAGCACAATTCGGCAACAGCAGGTTTAGCAGCTTCACAATCACAGGTTTGATAATTACCCTGAGTACTTTTATGCTGTTTGTGCATATTGCTTATATAAACTTGCTGTGATGCTTTCAGTGCATAATTTCCTATAATGCTAATCATACCACTAACTGTGAGTGTCATTTACATTTATGTTTCTTATTCTGCTTTACACAAGAAAGGTAAAATTATACTTTTTCATTTGTGCTGTAGGTACAAATCATTGTGTCCAGAGACTTGGCCCAACTGGGCCGGCCCTGCACGAGAAGGAGTTGAGAGACTGGTGAAGCACATGGGTTACAAACCCGAGGAATACAAGCTGGGAAGGTAGCTAAACATGTTTGACCAAACCATGGACTGGGCAAGTTTACATTTGATTTCATTCTGTGATTAATTAATAGTGATTAATCTGTTTGACAGACACATTTTCTTACATAAAAAAGGCACCTGATGATGCACATACTAATTTTACAGAATTAACCATGTATGCAATTATTACATCAATTTTTACCCCCATACTGTGGACACAGCTGTCTCCTGCTATAGCACAACTACTAGAAACAGCCTGCCCCCAATGCAGGGTACTGCACCGTTACTCATAATCATTGTCTCTCATTTTGTTTTGCCTTTATTATTTTCTGGCATTTGTCATTGTATCATATACTTTCACCCTGTTAGTAGAGGCTTTTTATCCTTGAATTACCATTATACAGTACTGCTTTGCTATTCCCTACTGAAGTCCTGCCTCTGTACCACTACACCTCTACCCTATGTGTTACAGTATGTCTGCCCTATCCAGGGGCTGGCTGGCAACTTTTAGCCTGGGGGGCAAATTAAATCAAGTGTCCCCGGCTTCTCTACCAGTGCATCGCAATGGCAAAATGGATGTGGCAGATAAAAAACTGCAGGCATTGTTTATCTAATGGGCACAGGTGGGGCTGCATAGTGTGGCACCCCATCAGAGCTAACACAGATGTGCTAAAGACTTTTGTGCCCTTTTACTCCCTAGAAAATGCAGCCTGGCTGAACACTTTCTACTTGCTGCATTGAAAGGGTTAAAGACATATTCCATGCTGCATCTGGCACAGAGACACTGCTGACTCAGAATCAGTTAACTGCCAGGTTCAAAATAAAGAGGCCGTTGGAGTGCTGGGGTGGCCATCTTAAGTCAACAGCTAGCAGGGAGCAGAAAACGATGTAAGGTCTGAGGCGTCCACGACAGCCTAAACAGTCTTCAGATGGCTCTGTAAGGGAGCAGAGCAATGCTGTGGAAACAGCGGGGCAGCGCTGACTGACTGAGCAGTCCTGTAACTGCGATGCAGGGTGCCTCATGTGAGGGTGCCCTGCAGCTGATGGAAGTCTTGAGGTATTGCTGAGAAGGCTGCCATGGTGAGTGGGGCTGCAGGCTCGGCAAACAGTGACAGTTCAGACCCTAAACCGGTCCCTAAATCCTATGAGGGCCGGGCGTTGCATCAAATCCCTGTGAGTGACAGCAGCCCAGGCATGAAGGCAGACTGCATTACCTTATAAGGCAGCTGGTGGGCAGTGGTTTTGAGGACAGACCCATGAGGAGAGCAGCCAGCAGTGAGAAAGAGACACTTTCATGGCAGGCTCTGTCAATGCAAAGGACATTGTCAGCATCAGGAGAGGTATTACAGATTACACCATGACAACACACAACAGCTGATAAATATTACAGTGTACTAGATACAGCTACTTATGAGCAGACTAACATAGCCTAGCACTCTTTCTGCAAGACAGGTGTCAGCCACACCACCCATACTTCACAGACGATCCTCTAGGAGATTTTGGCCTGTAGTTCCCTGTTTACTTCATTGTTAAATTAGTGCCCAGCTATTGCACTTCAGACTGGAACAGGCATATCGGTCTGTCTGATAGTCAACAACCATAACTTCTTCCACTTTAGGAAAGACAGTTTTCTCATACGTCCTAGAGGATGCTGGGGTCCACTTCAGTACCATGGGGTAGAGATGGTTCCGCAGGAGGCATGGGCACTTTAAGACTTTTCTAGAGTGTGTACTGGCTCCTCCCTCTATGCCCCTCCTCCAGACCTCAGTTTGGAAAATGTGCCCAGGCAGAATGGTTGCACTCCAGTGAGCTCTACTGAGTTTCACTGAAAGACTTTATGTTAGGTTTTTTATTTTCAGGGAGACTGCTGGCAACAGTCTCCCTGCTTCGTGGGACTTAGGGGGAAGAAGTAGGAACCAACTTCCTAAAGAGTTTCATGGCTCTGCTTCTTGCTGACAGGACACCATTAGCTCCTGAAGGGTACTGAACACTAGCTGCGGCTATGTGCTCACTCCCACAGCATGCCGTCACCCCCTAACAGAGCCAGAAGTCAGAAGACGCGTGAGTATAATACCGGAGATCTGCCAGAGGGACCTGCGGTCATCGTGACGGCTAAAGGTACTGCGCAGCGAGCGGGAACGCTGCGTGGACATGCTATCCATACACAGCGCACACCAGGGTGCAGGGCGCAGGGGGGGGGGGGGGCCTGGGCAGCATGAAAACCTACCCTGAACTGGCAAAAAGTAGTATATTATGCCGTGGCACAATCCTACACCCCCGCCAGTATAAAAAATACCTCATAATTTCTGAGGGGAAACGCGCCATTGCAGGGGGCGGGGCTTCCTCCTCAGTCAGCCAGCACACTGCTCAGCGCCATTTTCTCCAGTACATGCTGTAGGGGAAGAAACGCTGGTCCTCCTCCACTTCTGAACCAAGTATCAGGGTGTAAATAAGGGGAGGGCACAGTGTAATTGGGTGCTGTTTTGTCAAATTGGCAGTATAAAAGCGCTACAGGTCGCTGTGCACATTTTATATACACAGTGATTTTGGTCATTAGCGCTGAGTTGTGCACTGGCAAATCTTTCTGTGTCCTTCTGACAGATTTTACTGTGGGTCTGTCCCCTATAAGCCCCGGAGTGTCTGTGGTGTGTTTGTGCACGTGTGTGACATGTCTGAGGCAGGGAGCTCTTCCCCTGAGGGAGCCATTTTAGGTACACAGAGTTGTAATGTGGTGGCGCTGCCGGCACAGCATGAGCCTGAATGGGTGAAAGAATTACATGATAGTGTGAATCATATCAGTAAGAGATTGGATAAGTCTGAGTCTCATGCAGAAAGCTGGAGAAAATCAGTCTAAGATGTGATTTTTAGTACTTCAGACTGCGTAATGAATAGAATATGAAAGCAGCAGCATAAACACACAGTCCGTGCTTGCAGAGCGCTGCTCGGTGCATCACTTTGGCCTGCAAGGGGTTAATGTTTTTGTAGTGGGAGGAACGTAGAGGGAGGAACCGGGAGGCCATTGGCCGGATTGTGGATAGGGGCTGTACAGCCTGGATATAGGTGGCTAATCCACGATTTCCTGCCTCTTTCAGTGTCTTCACGTGAGGCAGTGCAAGTATTATCCAGCATTCAGTAATTCATACTTATTTTCCTTCACTTTTTCCATATCTTATCTTTCCTGTCTTTCTACTTCTACATTCATTCCTATTACTATTGCTAACTTTTTTATTCCTACTGTTTCTCCTCCTTCTCTTAGAGGTTATATATCTCTTATTTCCCCCTCCTTGCTGCGAGTGACTCCTCAGCCCCCTCTCCCTGGACCATGCCTCGTCCTTCACGCAGCGCTGGCCTCCCCGCCCGGCTTTTAGATTCTCCTGATGTCCCGCCGGGTCGGGGAAGCCCTGCTGCTGCGGATGCTGTGGCTGCTGTGAGGGAGACGAGGGCTGTGCGCGGCCGAGCTCGGCCGCCCGCCCGCGCTCCCCCACGTGCTTCCTCCCCGTCTCCTTCCCCGCTGCACTCAGCGGCGGGGGACGGAGCGCCGGGGAGCAGGAGAAGCCTCAGGCGGCTTGCCAGGGACGGTGTTTTGCCGTCCCTGGCCCCGCCGCTTCTTACAGCGGGTGGCCGCGCGGGTCACGTGGGGCGGGGGCGGAGCTCCCGCCCGGCGGCTCCCACCAGTCCCCAACACGGCTGCCTCTGTTAGTGGGCGGGTGGGGGGTCGCGCGGCAGCTGGACTACTGCCTGCGCGTGCAGCAAACATGGCGCACAGCAGGGGGGCCCACATGAGGCTTACCCCCTCTGTGCCACTACCCCCCCTACCCGTGCGGTCAGCGCCCTCTCGCGTTGGGGTGGGGCGTCGCCCCCGCTCCGCACCAGCGGGGGGGGCATTATCTGTTACAGACAGTGCGGGGCCGGTCGTACGGGGGCGGCCCGCGCCCGTCCGCGGTGTGCCTGCCCACCCGACCTCCCCTCTCGTGGTGGGGCCTGGGGCGTCGGCCCCTTCCTGGCCGCCCGCCTTGGCGAGTAGTTCGGCCGCCGCCCGTGGCCGCGCGCCTCCTGGCAGACAGCGGCCGGGGTTGCGCCTGCCGGCTAATCACCCCACTAGGGGGCGGTGTGCGCGGGCGGCTCACGAACCAGCACCCCCTCCCCGCATCCAATTTTCAACTGCCGACGCTTCTGCGGTCAGCTCTCAGTCCGACGTCGCGCTCCTCCCTTCTAGTGGTGACGACTCTCCTACTTCTCCTCCTGTGGCTGACGCTCGGGTCGGTAGACGGTCGAGGGGTCGGCGGTCTATACGCGATCTGGCGCAGCCAGACGGTGGTGCCATGATTCCCGACAGTGAGGGATCCTCCGGATCCTTGCTCCCGACGGGAGGTTTGCGTACCTCACGTCGGGCGCGTGACTCGCGGAGGGGGTCCGTTCTTACTTCACCTGCCCCTGCGGCTGCACCCTTGGTGGACGCCACTGTCTTGTCCGCCATTTGTGCCGCTGTGGTGTCAGCGGTGGCTCCCTTGTTATCCTCCGTACCCGGGGGACTGGGGCGACCCACCGCTTCCTTGGCGGATAGCATCGCGCAATCCCTTATCCCACTTCTGTCTCCTGGCGCGACTACCCCCCCTTCTGCCCCGCCCCCGGTGGCTGCGGGACCGGTGGTGGAGCAGGGGAACAATGTCTCTTTTGTCTCCCCAGCCACGGTAGTCGGGTCGGCAATGGAGTCCGCCGGTGTATCCACGAGTCGTTCGGTGGCCGGAGGTGCGGACGGCGTTCCCTCTCGAGCAGGTGAGTCTTCCTCGGACCCTGACTGGTCCAAGGGGAGCGCTAGCGGCTTGGGTTCGGGTACTCGCTCTAGCGCCTCTAGCATAGGTAGCAGCGCGGGTAGGATTTCCGACAAGCGCAGTAGGCGCAGGCGTCGGGGCACAGATTCCTCCCTTGCCTCTACTTCCTCGGAGGGTCTGTCCTCCTCAGATGGTGGCTTGCACAGGGTAAAGCGTCGCAGACGACGCGAGCGTCGGTATTCCACCTCGTCCGCATCCCAAGTATCGGTTGAATCGGACACCGTGCACTGCGCCAATACGGCAGTACAACGTGGACTCAGGCCCCGGGTCCGGGACCGCATCCGTAAGGGCCAATATGTGAACATTTTTGCCCTTACCAGCGACGATCGCAAAGCCTTGCTTTCGGCTAAGAAAAAGGGGCAGGGTAGTGAGGACGCTTTGCGGTCCTACCAGAATTGGGTACGCTGCATGTTGATCTTTGCGGCGTGTTACCTAGAGACGCGCCCGGATGAACATATGAACGTGGTGCGCTATCAATTTCTCATACACGTTCTGTACCATAAGTACAAAGGGTCTGCCTGGCGGCGCTACGACGAGGATTTCCGACGCAAACAACACGGCCGGCAGATCTATAACTTTGGTAAAAAAGACGTGGAATTGTGCTCTGAACTGACACAAGGTTCGGCCGCCACTGATGACGGCGGCACGGCAAGACGATGGGCAAAAAAACCTGCCTCTCGTTCTTCCGGCTTTCGCGGAGGCGCAGGGCGCGCGGGGCATGGGAAATGCTTCGCTTTTAATAATGCACAATGCGACTTGGGGGGGCGATGTCGTTTTCGCCACTCCTGCATCAGATGTGGCGGGGGCCACGGGATTAAGGATTGCCCCAGTCCTGGGACCGGGAGTGCTTTTGGCTCGCAGCCCCGACAGAGTCGCGCTCCCGCGGCCACCGGCGCTAGCCACAGCTCCCACCCCAATTAGACTTAGCGCGCTCATTCCCTGGCTGCGACGATACCCGCGGTCGGGGGACGCCCAATTTTTACACTTGGGTTTCACGTCAGGTTTCCCCTTGCCGATACATGGACGGGTGGGTCCTGGGGCGGGTACTAACCTGCGTTCGGCTCGGGAGTTTCCGGACGTGCTCCGGCACAAGGTAGAGGCAGAGGTGGCCTTAGGGAGGATGATAGGCCCTTTCCGGGAACCCCCCTTGCCAGATTTGGTCTTGTCCCCCGTAGGCGTAGTACCCAAAAAGACAGCGGGCAAATTTCGCCTCATCCAACACCTTTCCTGTCCTGTGGGGTCCTCGGTTAATGATGCTATCCCTGCTGACCAGTGTAGGGTCGTTTACCTGTCCTTTGATTCGGCCATTGACACCGTACGGTCTTTTGGCCCAGGGGCAGTTATGTGTAAGTTGGACATCCAGTCTGCGTTTCGTCTCCTTCCGCTGCACCCTTCCGCCTTCAGGTTTATGGGTTTTAAGCTGGACGATGGCTACTACATAGATCGGTGCCTCCCTATGGGTTGTTCTATCTCTTGCGCCTACTTTGAGAGATTCAGTTCCTTCCTCCACTGGTGTCTCCAGCAGGCAACGGGGGAACGGGGAATTTCCCACTACTTGGACGATTTTCTTTTTATCGGCCCCTCAGACTCCCCTCGCTGCGTCAACCTGCTGCAGGGGGCTCTGGCCCTCTTTGCACGCTTCGGGGTTCCGGTTGCACCAGAAAAGACGGAGGGACCCTCCGCCTCCTTGGTTTACCTCGGGATCCAGATTGATACGGTCGGTGGTCTCTGTAGGCTTCCTGCGGACAAGGTGTTGCGTTTACGTGACGGTATCATATATGCGCTGTCCGCGGGCAAGCTCACTCTCAAACAGGCCCAATCCCTATTGGGCCTGTTTAACTTTGCTTGCAAAGTTATCCCCATGGGCAGGGTTTTCTGTAGAAAATTGGAACGGGCTACCGTGGGGGTTAGACGCCCGCATCATTTCCTCAGGTTGTCCCTCGAAATCCGTCGGGATCTAAGCATTTGGGACGAATTTCTTGTTC
The DNA here is from genome assembly GCF_028390025.1 of Pseudophryne corroboree. NCBI lineage: Eukaryota > Metazoa > Chordata > Amphibia > Anura > Myobatrachidae > Pseudophryne > Pseudophryne corroboree. Next base: position 405,733,235 of record NC_086444.1, on the reverse strand, counting down.
GTTTCAACGGCACCTGTATTTGGCAGGAGGCGATCGTGTCTAGCCCGACCCTGGAGCTTTTCACGGACGCCTCCGGCGCTTTCGGGTTCAGCGCTTACTTTGCAGGTCGTTGGTGTGCCTCTCCTTGGCCGCATGCCTGGCTTCGCATGGGCCTCACTACGAACATGCTGTTGTTGGAAATTTTTCCTATTCTGGTCGCTTTAGAATTATGGCGCGATGCCCTGCGTAATAAACATGTTGTCTTCTGGTGCGACAATCTGGGCGTGGTTTTTGCCATCAACCGCCAAAAATCCACGTCCTTGCCGGTATTGCGAGTCATTGCGCAGATAGTTTTGTTATGTTTGGTCAACAACATTACGTTGCGAGCCAAACATGTCCCTGGCGTGCGTAATGAAATTGCAGATGCCCTGTCACGCGGCGATTTGCGGCGATTTAGGCGCTTGGCTCCTGCAGCTCTCCTCCATGGGGAATTATGTCCTGCTTCTGTGTGGCAGGTCATCCACCCGGATTGGAGGCGTTAGCCCACAGGTCATTGGCCCCTGCAACTTTTGCGGCCTATCGGGCCGCCTGGGAGCGGTGGTGTTGCTTCCTCCTGGAGAGAGGACAGTGTGGTAAGACCTCTCATGATTTACTTTTAGATTACATCTGGGTTCTGTACTCCGACGGGATTTCGCGGGCGTCTGTTAACAGGGTTCTGGCAGGTATCTCTTACTTTCTGCAGCTGCGGGGGGAAGCGGATTTTACGAAGTCCTTTTTCCTCCGGCGGGTGTTGAAAGGTTGGGCTCGGGCCACCCCGACCCTCCCGGATACTCGCCAGCCGATCACCGGCGCTTTGCTGAGGCGGATTTTGGGATCCCTACAGAGCATTTGCTTTTCGGGATACGAGGTTTGCCTCTTCCGGGCGGCCTTTACTATGGCCTTCCACGATGCGTTCAGGGTGGGTGAGCTGGTGTCCGTCTCTCGGGCTTCGGTCTCGCCCATGCTGGAGGCCCACGTCGTCATCCGCCCCGACGGTTTATGGTGCAGGATTCAGCGCTCCAAGACTGACGTAGCCGGCAGGGGGCAGTGGGTTCGAATGGGTCCGGCTCGTGCGCGGGGCATTTGTCCAGTTTCCGCGGCCCGGGCATATTCGTCCATACGGCCTCCAACGCCCACCGGGTGGCTCGTCCATAGTGACGGCTCCCCGTTGACCAGATATCAATTCCGGTCGGTTTTGGGGCGTTGTGTCTCGTACCTGGGTCTATCTCCGGCCGACTATGGGACTCACTCTTTCCGCATCGGCGCTGCTTCAGCTGCCGCTGCGGCGGGTTGGTCCGAGGTCGAAGTCCGGGCACTGGGTAGGTGGAGGTCTGGTGCAGTCAGACGCTATATCAGGCCTTTTCCTCCCAGTGCGCCCCTTTGAGGACTAGCCGCTCGTCGCAGTTGCACTTTGTGATTGCGGGGGCCTTGAGGAATTTTTGTTTTATCGTTGGTTTTAATTTCGGCTTTTGCCGGCTAACAAAGTTTTGTTTTTGCCTCAAGTCAAATTGGGCGGCCCCCACTCCCTCGTCAGGTTTATCATTTACATACCTTATTTATTTCATTCCTAACCTTAGTCACACCTTCTTTTGCAGGGCGGCGATTAGATCCGCACTTTCTATGGTTTGTCGGCCATTCCTACATATATTGGCTGTCCGTGTCGGCTCTGGCCTGCGACACCGCCCGGTTTCCGGAGCTGCAGGCTGTGCGCTGGTTGGGGCGTAGAGGCCTCCGCTGGGATAGCCTGCGGGACTGGCTTCGGGCGGCAGTTGGCCGATTTGGGTACCCCCTGATTTTGGTCTTGCATCTGGGGGGCAATGATCTGGTACGCCGCACTGGGCTCGACATTCGCCTCGAAATCAGGCGCCAGCTACTGGAACTCATGGCTGACTGGCCGTTTTGCCTCATCCTCTGGTCGGACATCGTTCCCCGGCGGTCTTGGCGCGGAGCCTTTAACCCCGGGGCGATTGACCTGGTTCGGAGGAGGGTCAATTCGGTCGTTGGGCGTGCTGTCCTCCAGCATGGCGGGCTGGTTGTGCCGCACGGGGGTATTTCCTACCGTGATGCGACACAATACCGGTCTGACGGGGTGCATTTGTCCCCGGCTGGCATGCTGATCTTCCTGGAGGACATTATTCACATTCTTAGGTCCCTTTAGATAGTTCTTTCCTTTTGATAGTTCATTTGGTTTTCTCTTGTGATTTGTTAGGTCTCTCTAGTTAGTTTTGCTGTTTTTGTTCTGTGGGTTTTTTTTTTTAGTTCGGTGGCGGTGGCAGGTTGGTAACCTGGCAGTTGGCCGGTTTTCTGAACGGTTACTTAAATTTAATGATGAGTTCACAGTTAGTCAGTTTGGGTGTATTTATAGGTAATTTATATCTTTTAGAATTAGTTTACGGGCATCATTTTGACAAGTGGGTCCATATAATTAGTATAAAACATATGTGGATGTCGGGGCCGGTGGCCCAACTTTTATCCCGTAGGGGCGGAGCGTACCTCCGTCCCTGCAACCGTTGGGGGACAGGGGTAGTGGCAGAAGGTCGACCCCTGTCCTTGGATTTTTGATTTTCGATGTCTGGGATGGAGGCAGGAGGCCGATCCCGGAACATCTGGGGCAGGAGGCTCCCTCACACATATGTTTTTTACTGCTTGTTTTTATGTATTATAATGTTTATCACCCATGTTACATTTATTATGTTTAACCGTTCTTCTCCTCGCCACCTTTAGTTAGAGAGGGAAGTCTGCATTTTAGTTTTAGTATTTAATAGGCCTCCCTCTCAGTCAGAAAATAAAAGCTGACCCCTTTCACGCCAACTACAGTTGTGGTGTCTTTATTTCATAAGATAAGTGTGCTTGAGTGGCGCGTGGAAGCATCTGACGTGTGAGGTTTAAGACTGCGTAATGAATAGAATATGAAAGCAGCAGCATAAACACACAGTCCGTGCTTGCAGAGCGCTGCTCGGTGCATCACTTTGGCCTGCAAGGGGTTAATGTTTTTGTAGTGGGAGGAACGTAGAGGGAGGAACCGGGAGGCCATTGGCCGGATTGTGGATAGGGGCTGTACAGCCTGGATATAGGTGGCTAATCCACCATTTCCTGCCTCTTTCAGTGTCTTCACGTAACCCGCCCTCCCGCCCCAAAAAACAAACAAAACAGAGTTGGTTTTGGTTTTACTGTTGGGTTCATTGTGTCGGCTTTCGGTGGCCGGTTTTCTGAACGGTTACTTAAATTTAATGATGAGTTCACAGTTAGTCAGTTTGGGTGTATTTATAGGTAATTTATATCTTTTAGAATTAGTTTACGGGCATCATTTTGACAAGTGGGTCCATATAATTAGTATAAAACATATGTGGATGTCGGGGCCGGTGGCCCAACTTTTATCCCGTAGGGGCGGAGCGTACCTCCGTCCCTGCAACCGTTGGGGGACAGGGGTAGTGGCAGAAGGTCGACCCCTGTCCTTGGATTTTTGATTTTCGATGTCTGGGATGGAGGCAGGAGGCCGATCCCGGAACATCTGGGGCAGGAGGCTCCCTCACACATATGTTTTTTACTGCTTGTTTTTATGTATTATAATGTTTATCACCCATGTTACATTTATTATGTTTAACCGTTCTTCTCCTCGCCACCTTTAGTTAGAGAGGGAAGTCTGCATTTTAGTTTTAGTATTTAATAGGCCTCCCTCTCAGTCAGAAAATAAAAGCTGACCCCTTTCACGCCAACTACAGTTGTGGTGTCTTTATTTCATAAGATAAGTGTGCTTGAGTGGCGCGTGGAAGCATCTGACGTGTGAGGTTTATGCCTTTTCATCCACAGGGGACCCCTCTGGGTCACATAAAAGATCATTTGCACATGTAGTACAAACTGATACCGACACGGACTCCGACTCCTGTGTCGACACTAGTGATTCCGCACATGTAGTACAAACTGATACCGACACGGACTCCGACTCCTGTGTCGACACTAGTGATTCCAGGGGAATAGATCCAAAGTTAGCAAAAAACATTCAGTACATGATTATTGCTATAAAGGAGGTGTTAGAAGTTATGGAGCCCCCTCCTTTACTACAGGAGGAGGCTTACTTTTAAAAAGAAAAGAAAATTAACGTAACTTTCCCTCCATCTCATGAGCTGAACACACTCTTTGAGGGAGTTTGGGCTAACCCTGAAAAGAAATTTCAGATTACCAAAAGAATTCTGGTAGCTTACCCTTTCCCTGCAGAAGACAGGAAAAGGTGGGAGTCACCTCCTGTCTTAGACAGTGCCCTGTCACGGTTAACTAAGAAGGTGATTCTCCCTGCGCCTGGGACGGCTTCATTTAAGGAGCCGGCAGACCGCAAGTTGGAGACTACGTTGAAATCTATTTATGTAGCCAATGGGACACTATTCAGGCCTACCATTGCCTGTGCGTGGGTGAGTAGTGCTATTGAAAAGTGGTCAGAAAACCTGTCCTCAGACACTGACACAATAGATAGAGACAAGATACTCCTGAAGTTAGGTCATATCTAGGACGCTGCTGCGTATATGCTAGAAGCCATGAAAGATATTGGTCTCTTGGGATCAAGAGCCGCTACCATGGCGATTTCAGCACGTAGGGCGTTGTGGATTCGCCAATGGAATGCTGAAGTATATTCCAAAAGGAATATGGAGGCTATCCCGTACAAGGGCAAGGCCCTGTTTGGAGATGGGCTGGATGCCTTGGTTTCTGCGGCTACCGCAGATAAGTCGACATTCTTGCCCAATGCTCCTGCGCCGGCTAAAAAGTCACATCATTCTCAGATGCAGTCCTTTCGGCCTAATAAATACAAAAAGGCCAAAGGTTCCCCTTTCTTTGCAGGTAAAGGAAGGGGAAAAGGAAAAAAGTCCACAGCGTCTACAGGATCACAGGAGCAGAAGACAACCTCTGCTTCTGCCAAATCTTCAGCATGACGCTGGGGCTCCCTTTCGGGAGTCCGCTCAGGTGGGGGCACGTCTGAGACTCTTCAGTCAGATTTGGGTTCAATCTGGCCTGGACCCATGGGTCTTGCAAATTGTGTCCCACGGGTACAAGCTGGAGTTTCAGGACATTCCCCCATGCCGATTTTTCAAATCGGCCTTACCAGCTTATATCCCAGACAGGGATGTAGTAGCAGCAGCAATACAAAAATTGTGTCAGGATCAGGTCATTGTCCTGGTTCCCCTGTTACAACAAGGCCAGGGGTTTTATTCAAGCCTATTCGTAGTTCCGAAGCCGGACGGCTCGGTCAGACCAATTCTAAACCTGAAGACTCTGAATCTCTACCTGCAAAGGTTCAAGTTCAAGATGGAATCTCTGAGGGCAGTGATTTCCAATCTGGAGGAAGGGGATTTCATGGTGTCAGTGGACATAAAAGATGCCTACTTACATGTTCCCATTTATCCTCCACATCAAGCTTATCTGAGATCTGCAGTACAGGATTGCCATTACCAGTTCCAGACGTTGCCTTTTGGACTCTCCACGGCACCGAGAGTTTTCACCAAGGTGATGGCGGAGATGATGATCCTCCTTCGACAGAAAGGAGTCAATATAATTCCTTACCTGGGTGATCTCCTGATAAAAGCGAGGTCCAGGGAATGGTTGGTGCAGAACATTGCACTCTCCCTGACAGTACTTCAACAACACGTTTGGATCATAAATTTTCCAAAGTCACAGTTGGAACCCACGACAAGATTGTCCTTTTTGGGGATGATACTGGACACAGAAGTACAGAGAGTATTTCTTCCAGTGTAAAAGGCTCTGGAAATCCAGAGAATGGTCAAACAGATTCTGAAACCAACAAGAGTGTCGATTCAGCAATGCATTCGGTTGTTGGGGAAGATGGTAGCGGCCTACGAGGCCATACAATTTGACCGTTTCCATGCCAGAGCGTTCCAGTGGGACCTGTTGGACAAGTGGTCAGGTTCCCATCTACACATGCATCAGAGGATAATCCTGTCATCCAAAGCCAGAATTTCGCTCCTGTGGTGGCTACACAGTTCTCACCTACTAGAGGGACGCAGGTTCGGGATTTAGGACTAGTAACCACGGATGCAAGTCTCCGAGGTTGGGGAGCAGTCACCCGAGGGGAAAGCTTCCAAGGAAGATGGTCAAGTCAAGAAACTTGTCTTCACATAAATGTTCTGGAGTTGAGAGCCATTTACAATGGGCTTCTTCAAGCGGTGCATCTTCTACAAGATCAACCCATACAGATCCAGTCGGACAATGTAACAGCAGTCGCGTACATAAACTGTCAGGGCGGAATGAAAAGCAGAGTGGCAATGGCAGAGGTGACAAAGATCCTCCTCTGGGCAGAAAGACATGTAAGAGCTTTCCATTCCGGGAGTGGACAACTGGGAAGCAGACTTCCTCAGCAGACACGATCTCCATCCAGGAGAATGGGGCCTCCACCAAGAAGTCTTCACAGAGGTGACAAGTCTTTGGGGAGTTCCTCAAGTAGACATGATGGCATCTTGTCTCAACAAGAAGCTCCAAAGATATTGTTCCAGGTCGAGAGACCCTCAAGCAATAGCAGTGGATGCACTACTGACCCAGTCGGTGTTTCGGTCAGTGTTTATCTTCCCTCCACTTCCACTCATACCGAAAGTTCTCATGATCATAACAAGGGTTTGAGCGATCCTCATTGTCCCAGACTGGCCAAGGAGGGCTTGGTATCCAGATCTTCAGGAGTTGCTCATAGAAGATCCTCGGCCTCTTCCTCTTCGCGAGGACCTGCTGCAGCAGGGGCCGTGCGTGTATCAAGACTTACCGCGGCTACGTTTGACGGCATGGCTGTTGAGCGCCGGATCCTAGCCCGAAAGGGTGTTCCCAAAGAAGTCATTCCCACTCTTATTCAGGCCAGGAAAGGAGTAACGTCTAGACATTACCACCGTATTTGGAGAAAATATGTGTCTTGGTGTGAAACCAAGAAGGCTCCAACGGAAGAGTTTCAGTTGGGACGTTTTCTCTATTTTCTCCAGGCGGGTGTGGATGCGGGCCTACGATTGGGTTCAATCAAGGTCCAGATTTCGGCCTTGTCCGTTTTCTTTCAGAAACAATTGGCCTCCCTTCCAGAAGTTCAGACGTTCGTGAAAGGGGTTCTGCACATCCAACCTCCATTTGTGCCTCCGGTGGCACCATGAGATCTTAACGTGGTGTTGCAGTTCCTTCAATCGGATTGGTTTGAACCTCTCCAGGAGATAGAGTTGAAATTTCTCACTTGGAAAGTGGTCATGCTATTGCCCTTGGCATCCGCAAGGAGGGTGTCTGAGTTGGGGGCCTTGTCTCACAAGAGCCCTTATCTGATCTTCCATGAAGACAGGGCTGAGCTAAGAACTCGTCAGCAATTTCTTCCAAAGGTGGTTTCTTCTTTCCATATAAATCAACCTATCGTGGTGCCAGTGGCTACTGACACCTTTGCAGCGTCAAAGTCTCTGGATGTTGTCAGAGCTGTGAAAATTTATGTTGCAAGAACAACTCGGATAAGGAAAACAGAGGCTCTGTTTGTCCTGTATGCTTCCAACAAGATTGGGTGTCCTGCTTCTAAGCAGACTATCGCACGCTGGATCAGAGGGACGATTCAGCACGCTCATTCCACGGCAGGATTGCCGGTACCGAATTCGGTGAATGCCCACTCCACTAGGAAGGTGGGCTCATCCTGGGCGGCTGCCCGGGGGTCTCGGCATTGCAGCTTTGCCGAGCAGCTACTTGGTCAGGGGCAAACACGTTTGCTAAGTTCTACAAGTTTGACACCTTGGCCGATGAGGACCTCAAGTTTGGTCACTCGGTGCTGCAGGGTCATCCGCACTCTCCCGCCCGTACTGGAGCTTTGGTATAACCCCATGGTACTGAAGTGGACCCCAGCATCCTCTAGGACGTATGAGAAAACAGGATTTTAATACCTACTGGTAAATCCTTTTCTCCTAGTCCGAGAGGATGCTGGGCGCCCGACCCAATGCGTATTTTTCCTGCAGTTGTTAGTTTGTAGTTACACAAGTGTTGTGTTACGGTTATTTTCAGCATGTTGCTGCAAATGGTTCATGCCTGTTGGCGTGTGTTATGTTGAATGCCATGTTGTGCGGCATGGTTGAGGTGTGAGCTGGTATGAATCTCACCGTTAAATTAATAGTAAATCCTTTCCTCTAAATGTTCGTCTCCCTAGGCACAGTTCCTATACTGAGGTCTGGAGGAGGGGCATAGAGGGAGGAGCCAGTTCACACCCTTTGAAAGTCTTAAAGTGCCCATGGCTCCTGCGGAACCGTCTATACCCCATAATACTGAAGTGGACCCCAGCATCCTCTACGGACTAGGAGAAAAGGATTTACCGGTAGGTATTAAAATCCTGTGTTTTTGTCTAATTTTTGCAGATTTTCATCTCATTTTGTCTCATGTTTTACGTATTTTTGCATTTTCTGCGATTTTTTTCTGCTTTGCGTTCCTTGCTGAATTAGGCCCAATATGTACAGAATCTGCTGCACGCAATTTGGTATTATATTGGATCCATAATAGAGTAATATATTAGTAATAATTGTATTGTCGGGTGCTTATATCTTTGCATCCATTTATGTAGAATAAGTCTTTTGACTATCTTAGGTAAGATTTGATTAATGTTGCATGCAGATACATTTACAAAGACCCATTGTATAATTCTGTTCATACAAAGTTAGTGGTAACAGCAATGTGGTATTGTTAAATTGCTTGTATGTCTGTGGTCACTCAGTAATTCTGATCCAGGCAACTTTTGGTTGTTCCAATGGAAGAACACTACAGGACACCAAGTTCCAGCGTAATAAAAATAGGTTTATTGTTTTTATTGTGGAATTCTTTTTAAAAGTAAACTGTTAATTGAATGCAATTGTAGGAAGCATGACTTTATCAACTTATCGCAAGTCTCCTAAAAGGTACACCTTCTTCAATAAACAAGTTCTCTTTTGAGACAATCCTTTAAATAACTTTTTCAGTGGACTGATCCTCCTACCTCTCTGAAGAAGACCTAAGAAACCTGTGCCTATGACAGAGATTACTACCACCATGTAAAAGAAAACCTAATCACATCAGGTTACCTACATACTCACCTTACACCAACCTAGGTATTACAATAGCACCAGTGTACACTGGATGGGGGCACAAGGGTGATGCGCGTTGTCAGTGGGCACAGGTGGGCTGCATAGTACCAATGTACACAGGGTGGGGGCACAGGGGGATGCACGGTGTTAATGGTCACAGGTGGGCTGCATAGTACCAGTGTACACAGGGTGGGGGCACAGGGGGATGCACGGTGTCAGTGGGCACAGGTGGGGTTGCATAGTATCAGTGTAAACATGGTGAGGGCACAGGGGAATGCGTGGTGTCAGTGGGCACAGGTGGGCTGCATAGTACCAGTGAACACAGGGTGGGGGCACAGGTGGGACTGCAGAGTGTCAGTGGGCACAGGTGGGGCTGCATAGTACCAGTGTACACAGGGTGGGGACACAAGGGGATGCACAGTGGCAGTGGGCACAGGTGGGGCTGCATAGTTCTAGTGTACACTGGGTGGGGTCGGAGGGGGCTGCACAGTGACAGAGTACATGAGGGTAGAGCTTTACAGTGGTAGTGTCTACAATGTGGGGGCAGAGGTAGAGCTATATAGTATAATAACAGTGTACTGTTTTTTATCTGCTTTAGTTTGCAGACAGCTGCTGACTCCCAATACAATCTCTCCAGAGGTGAAGCTGGCAGGGAAGATCACTCTTTATGCAGGGAATTCACATATCACTATTCTAGACTGCTCCTTACTGTACTGGCCTCTGTCGCCCCCTCCCTGTATATACTCCAGCAGAAGGAATCAACCCAACTCCTACAATAAACCCTGACCTCTTTATCCACTCTGTAACCCCTAGGGTCCTGGGAAAGGACACCTGGCTCCCCATTGGTCAGCGGTAGCCATTTTCTTATAGCCTGCTATGGGGGCAGCCATTTTCTGATAGCCCCCACTGTTCAGCAGCCAGGCAGGGGAGTTAAATGTTATTACTCAGATAAGTTGGAAGCAGTCGCACCTCTGTTTGCCTCCGGCAACCAGGCGGCCCTGGATCACTTAATCTTACTGGCCTGGGGAGCAGATGGCACCCTGCCCTCCTTGCCAGTCAGCCTCTGGCCCTCTCTCCATCCTTCTCTTTTATATTTCCTCCAAGGTGTCTTATGTCTCCACATATTGGTTATCCCACCCTTTGTAACCTATGTAGCGCACACAATATGACTGCCTGGCCTGGTACACTTGTGTATGCATGATACTAATAGTAATCGTAATTTTGTAAGTTATATTTCTATTCTCTCCAGTGTGTATCACAGGTGATCTGAAGCATCATATCTCCACACAGTTAATTTATTGTGTTTTACTCTTTTTCAGAACAAAGCTCTTTATACGTTTTCCTTGTACTTTATTTGCCACTGTGGATTCATTTGAACAGAAGAAGCATCAGCTGGGTAATATTAAAATTTCTCACTCAAAGCAAAGACTCATTTTATAGCCGATAGGTATTAGTATTGTTAGCTCTGAATGGTAGAATACACCTCCTAGATAATTTGTGTAAGTCACATGTACAATATAATTATCATTAATGGATGAAAGATGTGGTGTCATCATCGTTTCTCATCTATATCTATATTAGCAGTGACTTTTACTCAATATTGTAATGTTTTATAGACCCCACAATGTTTCTCATTTGTATTTGTGTGCTAAATCTTCATGTTTTCTCTAATTGTAGTTTCAAAAATCCAAGCCAAATACAAAGGCTGTTTAGGAAGGAGGGCTTTTGTGAAAAAGAAGAAAGCAGGTACAGTGACCCATAGATTTCTGCTCTTATTTCCTTTCTCAAGTAAAATGTTCAACCTAAAGAAGCCTGTTTAAGTGAACTGGTAAGTGAGACTGTAGCTGGAAATAAGGGCAGGGGATAAAAGCAGACTCTCTTACCTGCTGGGGACAGGAACTGAGGAACACGTACAGAAGACAAGGGGTCATCACTGCACTTAGAAAAAAGATGGTTTAACCAAAAATATACACAGAAAAGTCTGAAATGCTTCCTCTTAACCTCCCCATTTTGATGAAATGGTTCCTCTGACAGATTTCGGCTTTAGATGCGACAAACTTAAATGGAAGTTTAATACTTGGAAGTTTCCACTGAAAAATTAAGTAGAGACAAAAAAATAACACACAAGAAGGGGTAGGAGGTAAGGAAAGGGGTGGTAGAAGCGGTAAAAAAAAATACTGGCAGCATGAACAGAAAAAATAAAAGGTAGAAACTTAGGGGGATATTAATGAATCTGTCCTCTGATACTATTCAAGTCGCCGTGAGTTGCAACATTGGATACAATATTCCCAGGGCAATTGAAGATTGCTTCAATGCAAATACAGCTGCTCCGAAAAGCAGCTGCCGGTTGGTCATTAACACCTACAGTTACGTTGCTATTTAGTAGTGGCACAACTTTATACTGTCAGGTACGCGGAAGTGTTAGTGCACATGTGCGACCTGACAGCACAGGTTGCATCCTTTTTTTGAGTTTGATGCATGATGCTCCATGTGGAACTCAAAACAGTATTGCGGCTGCCAGATAAGCAGGAGATCCATGATATAGCCATGATATATCCTGCATTCCCTGTGTAATGATTGAATAGCCCTGACACTTAATTGATTTTACAAATGTACGTAAGAGAAAATTAGTATTTTCACTTACATTAAGGGATGATCATTGGGCATTAATAGAGATAAAAAGATAAAGAGGGCTATTTGTCATCATGAAAATGGCCCGTTACACATATGGAATTGCTAGTTTACACATATTTATTAGGGGTCCGATAGGGCCGCCCAATGTCCAGCAAACTTAACATTTTCAGAGTTTGTCTGTGAATACAAACGCCATCTTCAGATGGCACTGATTCTAGAAGCCACGCTTCCTCCTATGGGAAGGAGTTACGGAGATGCAAAGAGGTATCCAAGCGATTCCCTTCACCGCCTCCTCATTGTGTAACCAGCGGCTGTGCGCTTGTTTGACCTTGTTTGACCTCAGTTTACACATGCACAGAAACAGGCAAAGGGGATGGCAAATAACGCTGTTCCGAAATGCAGCTGTCCTTGCACTGGAGCGATGCTGAAGTGCTCCGGCGATAAGTATCCTCCGCCGCAACACGCAGCGAGTTGGATCACAAGATGGTGGGGGAGAGCAAGGTGAGTGTGGTGTCCAAAAAATCTATGTATAATCTAGTAAAATGTATTGGTACATGGCTCCAACTAGTTAGGGACTTGAGGTTTGCTGCATTAAGAGAATCCCCTGACACACCACCTTTTAATTGGTGAAAGCGCAACTGGAAGTTAAATGGGTATGAGTATGAGCGTGCCGAGCGTAGCAAACCCGCAAGGGGACTCTTTGTGCTTGTCCCGCTGCAGGCATACTGACGATCGGGATGCCATTGTCGGTATACTGACGGTTGGCATCCCGATCGTCGGTAACTCATACTGATCCCGTTAAATGTTTATGTTCTTCTGGAATACAAAACTATGGCTTGGTTTAGAATAATTTATTATTCAAGTCCTTTTGCAGAGTGAAAATGGCCTTGTATACCCCTGTACAACAAAGATTTAAGCCTAAAAATGCACCCTCTCCACTATCTCATTTCAATAATCAATAATAAGCACTCCATACTTTGCAAAGATCGCCCTCTATGTGACCTACTGCTCTATTGATGTGAATTGCGTCATCATACAACCTGGAATGGAGGTAAAAAATGTCAGCGGGTATGCTGGGAACACCTAAGGACAATTGCGTGATGAGTCACATATTTCACTGAATGGTTTTCAGGTCAACTCTACCTCTGAGAATACTGGTAATATGACTATTTATGCAATTAAACTCAGAAAAAGAACCATAGCAAATAAACAGGTGCTAATATTATTATTATTATTATTATTATTATTATTATCCTTTATTTGTATGACACCACATGGGATCCGCAGCACCCAATTACAGAGTAAACAAATAAGCAAAACATGAAGACAGTGACTTACAGTTCAATACAATATAGGACATGTACAAGGTATATAAACATTGCTGTGTCAGTAAACAGCACTGAAATAAGTATCAGGGTGGCAGAAAACCGAAGGATTTGGTGCCATCAAAAGGAGTATTGAAAAGAAGATAAGTTAATTAAGAGACGTAAAAGCACATGAGGGAAGAGGACCCTGCTCGTGAGAGCTTACATTCTAAAGGGGAGGGGTACACAGACAGGGGGGGTGACACAGATGGGGTAGAAAATGAGCGTGGGCCACAGAAGGCTTAGGATGAGAGACGGATGGGTTTGGTGAAGAAGTGTGTCTTGAGAGCCGTTTGAAGTTTTGTAGAGAGGCGGAGAGTCTGAGGGGGAGAGGTAGAGAATTCTAGAAAAAGGGAGCAGCACGTGCAAAATCTTGACGGTAGGAGTGGGAGGAATTAATCAGAAGGCAGGAGAGGCAGCATGCATTAGCAGAACGAAGAGGACGGGTGGGAGTGTAAAGGGAAATAAGGTCAGAGATGTAACTGGGAGAGGAGTGAGTGAGGGCTTTGTAAGGGAGTGTGAGAAGCTTGAAATGGATTTTGAAGGCAGCAAGAAAATATGGGGAGGTGGATGTCATTGTCCACCTAGGGACAAATGACCTGGCAAATGCTGAACTCATGGCTGTAAAAGATGAATTTAGGAAGTTAGGGACTGCTCTGAAGCAGGTGGCAACCACTGTATCTTTTTCAGAAGTATTGCCAGTACACAGAGGGGAAGACAGAACTCATTGCATCAGAAACTTCAATGTTTGGCTAAGGACATGGTGCAATGAGGAGAGATTTGGATTTATAGGCCACAGTCACACCATCTGGCAAGATAGGAGCTTATACAAAAGTGACGGTCTGCACCCATCTTCAAGGGGAACAAGAATACTAACTGAACAGTTTGGATGCTTCATCAAGAACTATTTAAACTAACAAAGGGGGCAGTGAACCAAACAGGAATAAAGAAATCTGCTCCCCCAACACAGAGGTATTGTTTCTGCAGGCAAAGGGAATAGGAAGCATATCCACAGCAACAGAAGATAATTCAGATCAAAACCAAATAGAAATAGGCAGAGAGAAGAACATAGCTAGGAACAGAAAAAGCACAAACAAAACTCTAAAAGCTATGTGTGCAAATGCGAGGAGCTTTGGAAATAAAATCCCAGAACTAACTGCAATAATGACAAGGGATGATCTAGACATTGTGGCAATTACAGAGTCATGGTACAATGAAAATCATGACTGGGACATAGCTATACCGGGATATACTTTATTTAGGAAGGACAGAATTGGAAAAATCGGAGGAGGGGTAGCAATGTATGTAAAAAAAGCCATAAATACTACATTAATACAAAGTATTGAAGAAAAAACTGAGGCCCTTTGGGTGACCATAGAAACAGGGGAAAAGTTGATTATTCGTATTGGCGTGATATACAGGCCACCAGGTCAGGAAGAGGAACTTGACAAGAACCTATTGCAGGACATAACTAAAATGGCATTAAAAGGAGAGGTAATAATCATGGGAGACTTTAATCTTCCTGATGTAAACTGGGAGGTGTCTGTTGCTAGTTCCACTAGAAGTAGGAACATTTTAAATTCCCTTCAGGGAGCATCCCTCCACCAATTGGTGAGGGAGCCCACTCGGAAAGACGCAATATTAGACTTAATACTTACAAATGGAGACAGATTATCGGACGTAAAAGTGGGTGAAAACCTGGGATCCAGTGATCATCAAGCAGTATTGTTCAGCATTAAGACAGAGACTGACTCGTCCCATACAAAAACAAAGGTGTTGGATTTTAGGAAGGCTGATTTTGTAGGGATGGGAAAATGTGTAAGCGATTCTTTGGCAGAGTGGAGGAACTTGGAAACAGTGCAGGAGAGGTGGGAAACATTAAAATGTGCAATATTGAAGGCAACAGACCTTTGTATCAAAACTGTTAGGAAAAACACAAGGAAAAGGAAGCCAGTGTCGTTTGCAAAAGAAGTAGCAAATATTGTGAGAGCAAAAAAGATGGCTTTTAGGAAATATAAGCAGACACAAAATAATGAAGACAAAAATATATATCTTGTTAGACAGAAGGAGACAAAGAAGGTAATCAGATGTGCAAAGGCACAAGCTGAGGAGAAAATGGCCCAGTCAGTGGGTAAAGGAGGCAAAACTTTTTTTAGGTATATAAGCGAAAGGAGGAAAACAAAAGGCGGAATTATAAAACTAAAGACGGACACTGGGAGTCTTGTTGAAGGAGACAATTTAATAGCAGATCATCTTAATGATTATTTTTGCTCAGTATTTACTACTGAAAGAGAGGGGAAGGGGCCACAGTTAAGTTGCAGGGATATTCAGGAAAATGAAACAAGTACATTTACAGAGGAGAAGGTCCTAACAGAACTCTCAAAGCTGAACGTGGACAAATCTATGGGGCCAGATGGGATACATCCAAGGATACTAAAAGAACTTAAAGAGGTGCTGGTAGCACCATTGACAGAATTATTCAACCAGTCATTAGCTACAGGAGTAATTCCAGGGGACTGGAAAAAGCAAACGTAGTCCCACTGCACAAAAGTGGAAGCAAGGAAGAGGCAAACAACTACAGACCAGTGAGTCTTACATCAGTAGTAGGGAAATTGATGGAAACACTCTTAAAAGAAAGAGTTGTAGATTATCTCAAATCCGGCAATTTACTGGATCCCAAACAGCATGGATTCACTGGGGGGAGATCATGTCAAACAAATCTTATTGACTTTTTTGATTGTGTGACTAAAGTGATGGATAAAGGTGGAGCCATGGATATAGCTTATCTAGACTTTAGTAAGGCTTTTGACACAGTTCCACATTGCAGACTGCTAAATAAACTTGAAAGTTTGGGATTGGATATTAGGATTATTGAATGGATAAGATCTTGGTTGCAGGATAGAAAACAGAGAGTTGTGGTAAATGGAGTGCATTCACAGGAGGGAAATGTTACCAGTGGAGTACCCCAGGGATCTGTACTTGGACCAGTGCTTTTTAATATCTTTATTGGTGACATTGCAAATGGCATTAAAGGGAAAGTATGCCTTTTTGCAGATGACACAAAGGTATGCAACAGGGTAGACACACCAGGTGGGGTAAAACAAATGTTTGAGGATCTAGGTAGACTAGAGGAATGGTCAAGAGTCTGGCAATTACAGTTTAATGCCAAAAAATGCAAAATCATGCACTTGGGTCTCAAAAATCCTAAAGCTAAATACAGTATTAATGGCACTATACTGGAAACTACTGAGGAGGAAAGGGATCTAGGAGTCACTATTTCAGATGACTTAAAGGCAGGTAAGCAATGTAACAAGGCAATGAGGAAGGCTAGTCAGATGCTTGGCTGCATTGGGAGAGGAATCAGCAGCAGAAAGAAAGAAGTAATAATGCCACTGTATAGGTCATTGGTGCGGCCTCATCTAGAATACTGTGTTCAATTCTGGAGGCCATATCTTCAAAAGGATATTAATACATTAGAAACTGTACAAAGAGGGCAACTAAAATGGTGCATGGCCTACATCACAAAACATACCCAGAAAGACTAAGAAATCTCAATATGTATAGTTTGGAGCAGAGAAGGGAAAGGGGGAACATGATAGAAACTTTCAAATATATCAAGGGTTTTAACAAAGTCCAGGAGGGAAACATTCTCCAAATGAAGAGAAGCAATAGGACACGAGGACATGCACTGAGACTGGAGGGGGGGAGGTTCAGGGGAAATTTGCGGAAAAATTATTTCACAGAAAGGGTAGTGGACAAGTGGAATAGCCTCCCATCAGAGGTGGTAGAGGCTAAGACAGTAGAGCAATTTAAACATGCATGGGATAGACATAAGGATATCCTTACAAAGAAATAAGGATCAAATAAGGTTAGAGATAAAAATAATATAAAAAAAAAAAAAAGGGGCAGACTAGATGGGCCAAGTGGTTCTTATCTGCCGACAAATTCTATGTTTCTATGTTTCTAAGGGGAGCCAGTGAAAGGCTAGTAAGAGAGGTGAGGTGGATGTAGTGCATTTGGTGAGGAAGATGATCCGGGCAGCAGCATTAAGGATAGATTGGATTGGAGAGATGCATGTGTTAGGGATGCCAGTCAGGAGGAGATTACAGTAGTCCAGTCTGGAGATGACCAGCGAGTGGATAAGGGTCTTAGTGGCATCCTGGGTGAGAAAGGGTCTGGTCCTGGAAATATTTTTGAGATGAAAATGACAGGTTTGTGATAGGTGACAAGTTTGTGATAGTTGCTGAATGTGTGGTTTGAAGGAGAGGGAGAAGTCAAGGATTACTCTAAGACTGCGCACTTGGGGGCTACAGGAGATAGTAGTGCCATGTATAGATAGTGAAATTGTGGGAGGTTGTGTGGGAGGGTGGGAAGATGATCAGCTCAGTCTTAGACATGTTAAGTAACTTTGGGATCCGGGCTTCGGTAATAAAAAGTAATGATATAATTTTGTTTTAAAAATAAATAAATAAATAAATACAAAATATTTAAAACATTTATTACAAATAGCAACAGAAATCTATTTGGGGAATGTGTATACTCTTCCCCAATTTGCCACTAGAAAACACCACAGAGGGATCCGCACTTATACAGGTAAATACATAACTTTGGTATGGCAGAACCATAAAAATAGCAGAGCATGCTTCAAGGTTCAACACGCCTATTAGCCCACCTCTAACAGGTGTGATGAACTGTGATGGTACACAGAGTCTGTGATACCTGATGCATATGAGGATTTATTCTATTGAGAAGTGACAAGCACTGACGGTACAACAGGATATTGAGCCAGGACTCTTGTGGCACAGATGGCAAAACAGAAAATAGTTTAACCACATCATTACTGCTTCCACTTCTGTTATACTTTGAGACCAGCACTATCTACCTAGAAAATCTGTAAACCAGGTGTTTAAGAACATGCATTAACTCTATTCTGAAGTCTAACTTTGAATTGAGTTACTATAAGCTCATCCAACTCTGCAAATTAATGGTGGCTTTTTCTTTAACCTGCATGAGAGACACATTTAAGGGACGCGATACACAGCAAGTAATACACAGTTGATCGGAAGTTAAGTAATACCTCTCTGGACAAGACCAAATATAATAATCATGTGTGTATATTATATATACATATGTGTGTATGTTATATATATATATATATATATATATATATATATATATATACACACACACACACACACACACACACACACACACACACACACACATTTCTCAAATTGATACATGCCTCAGTTGATTAAGATATCTGTTAAACATTCAAGAGTCTATTGATATTCCAGATAATTCAGTATAAAGAAATAACATGTATTATCTGATACTTTCCACATTTTAGTAATACCATTAGAGTAAATTTTTAGTGCTATACTTATATTTTCTGCTTGTCTATTTTTTTGTGTTATAACATGCATAGATTTTTTTATTACTAGCTATACTTTCTCTAATGTTAAATGTTATATTATTGTATTTGTGAAGCGTACCTTGCTATTTTCTTTTTTATAAATGCTTTATTTGTGATTAAAAGTACAAGAGGTTATAGCATCATAAGCATCCAGATGAGAGTTAGTATACATTGTGGAATCAGTTTTACACAGGGCCATAACTACGTGTGTGCCAGCGGTGCCTGGCACACAGCGCAGTCGCCCTGAGGGCGCAACTGTCTGCATCCCCGTTCAGGGGGCCCAAAGTCTGCGGCATTGTTATGAGTCAGCCGCTTCTGATCCCCGTTGCCCCGCTTCCGCCCACACACTTAAGATGCTGGCTCCCGCCTCCTGATCCCCGCTGTCCGGCTGCCGCAGCCACACTTAGGTTGCCGGCTCCCACCTCCTGATCCCTGCTGCCCAGCACCCGCAGCCACACTTCTGCTGCTGCCTCCCGCCTCCTGACCCCTGGTGCCCAGCTCCCGCACCCACTGTCCTGCTCCCGCACGGAGAGGCAGGACCAGCAGCGGCAGTGGGGTGCCAGCTCCAGCCTTCTGACCCCCGCGGCCTGGCTCCTGCCCCCGCGGCCTGGCTCCTGCCCCCACAATTAAGCTGCCGGCTCCCGCCTCATGATCCCCGCTGCCCGGCTCCTGCAGCCACACTTCTGCTGCCGCCTTCTGACCCCTGATGCCCGGCTCCCGCACCCACTGTCCTGCTAACGCACGGAGAGGCAGGTCCACCAGCGGCAGCGGTGGCTGCATGAGGAGAGGTGAGAAGAGAAGGGACTGACAGGGGAGAGTGCCGGGGTGGGGATAGACAGAGAGTATAAATGTTTCAGATAAGTGTGTGTGTGTATATATATATATATATATATATAGCTGTGTATATATATGGCTGTGTGTGTGTATATATGGCTGTATGTGCGTATATGGCTGTGTGTGTTTATATGTGGCTGTGTGTGTATATGTGGCTGGGTGAATGTGTGTGTGTGTGTATATGCGGCTGGGTGTGTGTGTATATGTGGCTGAGTGTGTGTGTGTGTGTGTATATATGTGTCTGTGTGCACTGTGCATATATGTATATATGTGGTTGCGTGTATATATGTATATATGTCCGGACATCTGGTATGTACTTACGCCCCTGGCCTGTGTAAAAAGGGGGCTCTGCCTGCTGTACTGTGTAAAAAGGGGGACTCTGCCTGCTGTACTGTGTAAAAGGGGGACTCTGCCTGCCATACTGTGTAAAAGGGGGACTCTGCCTGCCGTATTGTGTAAAAAGGGGACTCTGCCTGCCGTACTGTATAAAAAGGGGGCTCTGCCTGCCGTACTGTGTAAAAAGGGGGACTCTGCCTGCCGTACTGTGTAAAAAGGGGGACTCTGCCTGCTATACTGTGTAAAAGGGGGACTCTTCCTGCCGTACTGTGTAAAAGGGGTACTCTGACTGCCATAATGTGTAAATAGGGGACTCTGCCTGCCGTACTGTGTAAAAAGGGGACTCTACCAGGCGTAATGTGTAAAAGGGGCTCTACCTGGTGTAGTGGTGCTACTGTGTGGTGTAATTTGAATAATGGAGACTACTGTGCATCGTAATATGAATTGGTATTATTTTGTGGCCACACCCCTTCCCCATGAAGCCACACCCCTATATTATTGACGCGTGCCTACGGCGCGCACTGGCCCTATTCTTTCCGATGCTGTTTCTTGCACACAGCGCTAAAATGTCTAGTTACAGTACTAGGTTTACATCTGGGGTATACAATAATAATGGTGTCAAAAACTGTATCGTCCAGGGACGTGCAGTCAGGGGAGGCAGTGCCTTCCCTGTCATTAATGATTAAAATAATACAAAGAAGATACTTATGACACATATTCTGTGTCATAAGTATCTCCTTTATATTAATCTAATCATTATCACTATGTAAATGGGGTTGGGAGGACCAATCATGGTGCCTCTCATTGTCAATGGGAAAGGGGCTGGAGCTGGAGGCAGGCGGGGGCGGGGGCAAGCCATGGGCAGTAAAAACCCATTGAAAATACATTGGAAAGCGGCACCATTAGAAGTGCTGCTTTCATACAGGGACGTGCTTTCAACCCATGAAAGCACGCCCCTGTCAGTGAGGCCACAGTGATTGGCCAGCGGATCCGTCACTGGATCCGCTGTCATCACTGTGTGGGCGCGGCGGAGGTGCAAGCGGCGGTGACAGCGGGATGCGGTGGAGGTGCGGGTGGAGGTATACAGAGGAGGTGCGGGCGTCGGGACGCGGCGGAGGTGATAGTATTAGCGGCAGGCAGGGAACCAAGATTCCTGCCTGCAATTCTGCAGAGTTTGGCAGTGGAGCGGTAGCAGTTTCAAAAATGGCGCCTCAGCGTCATTTTTTAAATTCAAGATGGCCACACGATTGGCTCGCTGCATCATCACCCCGCCCCCTCCGGCTGACTTTTATAAGATAGCATGAGGCAGCGGCGTCAGTCCGACGGCAGAGGAGGAGCAGTGAAGAGCCTCTGATGAAAGAAGATACCGTGGAAGTCCTGGATGGGCGGCGGCTATGCAAAAGAGCTTAACAGCCGCCGCCCACCAGGTGAAGATGCCGGAAGCCCTGAGAAGGCGGCAGCCATGCAAAAGAACTTAAAGGCCGCCGTCTCCCAGGTGAAGACGCCGGAGGAAGACGCCAGAAGCCCTGGGAAGGCCGCCGCCCCCAGGTGAAGACCCTGACTAATAAAACTTTTTTTAAGATGTGTGGTGTTTTATTTTAATATTTTCTTTACAGATGGACTACAGGTGCCAGCGGGCCCTTTGTGTCCAGGCATGCTGGCACTTGTGGTTCTCCAAGTGCCAGCATGCTGGGGCAGGCTTGCTGGGACCTGTAGGCCACCTGTAAAGAACAATATTAACATACAATGAACCTCGCACCCACCACCACCAAGGGTGCGGGGCATAGCACTGGGCTATCAGCCCAGTGCTGGTTGTTGCTCAGGAGGGGGGACCCCGTTTTTATTTTCTGGGGGCCCCGCTTTCCAAGGAATTCCAGCCCTGGGCTGACTGGCTTAGGGGGCTGTTTAATGTTATGGCAGGGGGACCCCACATTGAGTGTCTCCCCTGCAATGTCATTATCCCCCCTGGCTGGTTCTGCCTGGTGCTGGTTTCAGTGATGTGTGGGGGACTATACTTTTTTTCCCCCTCTATGGGGGTGGTGGTGGTGGTAGTTAGCAGCCATCGTATCGTATACAATCATATACAGTGTGATAACACAGCCCATATAGCAAATTAGAAATCGCTACCATAGAGTGGAGGGGAAAGAAAAAAAAAATGGTAGAGAAGAAATGGATGAGGGGGCAAGGGGGGGGGGGGGGCAGACCTGCTGGTATTGCGGCCTAAAGCATGTGGGCATTTTATGTGCCACAAAGTACTTCTGATGCAATAATGTTAAACATAATAAGAGGGGCTAGTACGGATATAGATTAGAGATAGTGCATTCAAGCACATAAAAAAAGAAAAGAAAAGATCAAAACAGAAGGGTTGAAAGTCCATAGGGCACGTATAAACTATGAGCAGGATTTTGAAAGCAACACCACGGGTCCTAAATCTGTAGTAATCTATGGGAGCTATTATTAGGATATGCGATAATCTTTTCCATACTCACTAGAGAACAGATTTTATCAATAATTAGGCAGAGAGGAGGGGTCTCTAAGCGTTTCCAGTGTAGCACAACTAGACATCCGGCTGCGTTCAGTATTTGGACTACTAGTTTACCGGTTGTTGTAGTGATGCAATTGGCACACCCAATAGAAAAGACCAGAGACATTAACCACTTTGTTTCTCAAATTCACAATCATATCTCAGTATAATGCTATTTTGGGGCATTTCCACCATATATGGATAAAGGAACTCATTTCACCACACCCTCTCCAGCACTGAGAAACAGAAGGATATATTTTCTGCAGTCTAGTAGGGACCAGGTACCATCTGTACAAGATCTTATAGGCTTTCTCCTTAACCAAAGCTGAAAAATATGCCATTGAAACAGAAATATGAATGTCAGACCAGGATTGTTCATCTGGTGGTGGACTAAGCTCCTTTTCCCAATGAAGTACAAACGATGGAGTAGGAAGACGCCTATATGATAGGAGAAGAGAATACACAATAGATATAATGCCCTGTACTAAGGGCCTGTGATAGCATAGAGATTCGAGGGAAGACAAAGAGCAAAAGGGTGTACCTTGCTATTTTTTCGGGGGTTCTGCCATACCAAATTTCTGTACTTACCGTTTTAGGCCCTCATTCAGCATGGATTGCAATTACAAAGCTGCAAATGCAATCCATAGCAATGCAAATGCAGTAGGAGGTGTATACACATCTCCTTATTGCATTTGCGATTGCAGCATTGCAACCGCGTCACAGCCTGGGATAAAACATTGCGACCATCAATTTAGGTTGCGATGTTAATCTGTTGAGTAAGCCTCAGGCTTCCCGATGCAGGACGGCTTGCAAGGCCTCTGTGTATATCTGTATAACTTTGTCATATCTATTAGGTCTTCTAACCCCATACTAACATTATCTAAATCCATGGGTACTGTATGTGAGTAATATACATTAACACCAATCAGTGTGATATTTAGAATAGTTGTTGATTATTTATAACAAGTACTCATTTTCTATTTGTTTTGGGCGCCATTTTTTGCTCATTGTGTTGTACATGGTCTGTCTGTATATCATGCATTACTCATTCAATCACTGCTATTATGTTTTACAGCCATCAAACTTGAATCATGTTGGAGAGGGGTTTTAGCCCGCAGGGCTGTCAAAAAGCGGGCGTGGGCTGCACAAACCATTAGGAAGTAAGAATTATATGAATTCAGATGTTTAATTCTTTTCTTTCTGCCAAATAGCATAAAAACAATCTCTTACTCTTGGATTCAGGAACTTTGTGGCGCTGTGTAATTATGTAATTACATTACAAATAAGCAAAGGTTACAAAGCTTGAGCATCATCATAGGCACATTCCTATTGGCCACTGTCCCTGCCGGCAGTGATTTCTTTATTAAATAGGTAGTGCAGGAGATTTCAGTGAAATCTCCTGGTTATCAGTCACCCCGAAGCGGAATGTGGTCCCCTTACACTAGTATAGGAATTGCCTTATTTCCTAATTCATCGAATTCTGAAAATACATTTTTGATTGCAAATACGGATGCCTCTCGGATCCCTCCGCCCCTGGCAGCTCCCTTCACTGGCAGTGCTATGTTCTACTGCTAAGGAAAATAGCAGTAATAGGTATCAGCTGATATTTGGATCAGTTGTCTCCGCACCAGAGCAATGTTGCATTGCTCTTTAGTTTTATTGTACACCGCTGGTATTTGTAGTCCTTAATGAATAGGACCCTAAATGCCCACAACATGAACAGTTTAGAAATGAAATCGCTGCTAATGTCTAGGTCACAATGTAAGATTCAGAAGTTTTCTGGTATAGAATAGCTGTTGTGCCCCTCAGAGTTTGTGTGGGTAATGGAGACTTGCATTCATTGTTCTTTCGTTCAATTGCAATCATTGTTCTTTCCTCATGTCTAGATTCATCATCAGCTTTATTAACCGGAATAAATCTCCTACTGCGGAAAACAGTAATTTTCTTCGCCTAATGCATTATAACTACCTCTGGAAGCTGAAAGACCATGTCCCAAAAAACGTCCTTGATAAGAGCTGGCTGACCCCACCATTACCTATGACAAAGGTATAATTATTTCTAGACTATCAGAGAAATGTTGAAATAAACTAGAATGAAAACATACATTATACAGCATACTGGAACACCTGCAAAGTGTGTTTTTGATCAAATTTAAACTCGACATACTATGGGGGGAGGGGTTTTGAAACACTGGGGGTGAATTTTCCCCGAGGTTTCACTGATATTTTTTTTTTTTATGGAGTATCGAATTAGATTTTCCATAAAAAAAAGGTTTTCTGTTTTTGTGCACAAACACACCGGTTTAGTGAAACCTGTGTGTTTTTGATGCTGCAGGCTGAGGCAGACAAACAAAATCCCCGGATAAGCCACTGCGCCCCTCCAGTCAGTGCCTCATGCCAGCTGCACCCACCAGGGGCGTCTTGAAGGGTGTTCTGGGAGCCAGCACTCAGTAGCGTGACCCACATCCCACCCTCTTTCCCCGTCCTGGGTGCCGTGGCCAGGCGGGGGGTCATGTGACAGGGGAGCTGGTTTAATATGGTTGTATATGCTTTCCAAAGATTGTTTTTTATTTCAGCAAGTAACAGAGTACTTTATTATGAGTGTATTTTTTTTAAAGTCTTAAATATACACAAGAGACAGGATGGTAGCATTGTGCTGTAGGATATTAATAATAAGATTCCTTAGTGTGCCTTACTACGGCCAGTGCTCTACTTATACGAGATTTCACATATTCTTTAGATATAAAATTTACATTATATTTATATAATATGGGGTTATCTCATTTGCAGTGGCAGCTCCAGAGGCGGGGCTACAACACAGTCCAAAATTCTAATAGGGGAATCACACCAACTGCCAGTTAGTCTTGGCCAGTGATGTTTGGGAGCGTTTCTGGTGGCAGTTGGTGTGGCCCCCCTATTTGAATTTTGGATTGTCCTGCAGCCCCACCTCTGCAGCCGCTACTGCTTATTTGTTAAGAATATAACTGTGTTTGATCAGAATGTTTATTCTTATCCTATTGTGGTCTTCAGAACAGATGGCTACATAAAAGGCACTACACTGTATTCAATTGCTGTAAAAAAAATAGGATTTTAATACCTACCGGTAAATCCTTTTCTCTTAGTCCGTAGAGGATGCCGGGGACTCCGTAAGGACCATGGGGTATAGACGGGATCCACAGGAGACATAGGCACACTATAAGACTTTGAATGGGTGTGAACTGGCTCCTCCCTCTATGCCCCTCCTCCAGACCTCAGTTAGAAAACTGTGCCCAGGGAGATGAACATTCTAGGAAAGAATTTATTGTTTAAACATGGTGAGTGTCATACCAGCTCACACCACGAACATACCGCAGAACGTGGCATTCAATAGAACACCAGCCAACGGCATGAAAAAATACACAGCCACATGCTGAGAGAATATGTAACACAACCTGTGTGTCAACCCAACCAATAATAAGACACTGCATGCCATGGCATGAACAATGTCAGCAACAGCCTGACAGAAAAGAAACACCACAAGAATGTAACCATAACCAATAACTGCAGACACAGTACGCACTGGGACGGGCGCCCAGCATCCTCTATGGACTAAGAGAAAAGGATTTACCAGTAGGTATTAAAATCCTATTTTCTCATACGTCCTAGAGGATGCTGGGGACTCCATAAGGACCATGGGGTTTATACCAAAGCTCCAGACCGGGCGGGAGAGTGCGGACGACTCTGCAGCACCGATTGAGCAAACATGAGGTCCCCATCAGCCAGGGTATCAAACTTGTAGAGCTTAGCAAAAGTGTTTGAACACGACCAAGTAGCCGCTCGGCAAAGTTGAACCGCCGAGACTCCTCGGGCATCCGCCCAAGAAGAGCCCACCTTCCTAGTAGAATGGTTCTCCACCGACTTCGGTAACGGCAATCCAACCGTAGAACGAGCACGCCGAATTGTATCACAGCGTGTAACAGACTGCATAGCCGCAGGCGCCCCAAACATGCTGGGAGCATACCGGACAAACAGAGCCTCTGTTTCCCCAATCTGAGCCAAATTGGTGACCTAAATATTCAAAGCCCTGACTACCTCGAGAGACTTTGAATCAGCCAATGCTTAAGTAACTACAGGCATCAAAATAGGCTGGTTTCTGCGAAACACAGAAACCACTATAATCCGAGTTCTCAATTCCGCTCTATCCACATGGAAGATCAAACAGGGGCTCTTGTGAGACAAAGCCGCTACTTCCGACACCCGCCTTGCGGACGCCAAGGCCAATAGCATGACCACTTTCCAAGAGAGAAATTTTAACACAACCTTTCATAAAGGTACCAATCAGTGTGACACAAGAAACCGCAACACCACGTCAAGGTCCCACGGTGCCAATGGGGCACAAATGGAGGTTGGATGTGCAGTACTCCTTTCACGAAAGTCTGAACTTCCGGAAAGGTGGTCAATTCTTCTTTTTTTTTTTTTTTAAAGAAAATTTATAAGGCTAAAATTACACTGAAATTGAGCCTAACTTTAGGCCTGCATCCACACCTGCTTGCCAAGAATGGAGAAGAACTAGCCAGCTGAAAGTCTTCCATAGGAGCCTTCTTGGATTTACACCAAGATACATATTTACGCCAAATACGGTGGTAAAGCTTTGCTGTTACTTCTTTTCTAGCCTGAAGAAGTGTGAAAATGACTTCACTGGGAATACCCTTTCGGGCTAGGATATGGCGTTCAACCGCCACGCCGTAAAACACAGCCGCAGTAAGTCTTGATACCCGCCCGGATCTTGCTGTAACAGTTCCTCACGTAGAGGAAGAGGACAGGGATCTTCTATGAGTAAATCTTGAAGAACTGGATACCAAGCCCTCCTTGGCTAGACCGGAACAATGAGGATCGCCTGAACCTTTGTTCTTCTTACGTTTATCACCTTCAGAAAGAGTGAAAGCGGAGGGGACACATAGACCGACTGAAAACACCCAAAGTGTCACGAGGGCGTCCACTGCTATAGCGTGAGTGTCCCTTGACCTGGAACAATATCCCTGAGGTCTCTCGTTGAGGCGAGACACCAACATGTCCAATTGAGGCACTCCTCAAAGACTTGTTACTTCTGTGAAAACTTCTCGATGACGAGTGTATTTCTCCCGGATGGAGATCGCGTCTGCAGAGGAAATCTATTTCTCCGTCGTCTACATCCGGAATGAAGACTGCTAATATAGCGTTAACCTGTCTTTCCGCCCAGCGGAAAACATTTTGCAGCTTCTGCCATTGCCGCTTTGCTTCTTGTTCCGCCCTAGCGGCTTACTTACGCCACTGCTGTCAAGTCGTCCGACCGAATTAACACGGGCAGATCACGAAGAATATGTTCGTCGAAAATAGCTCTTGATTCAAGAAAGCTTATTGCAGACAAGCTTCCCAGCTTGACCTTTTCCTCTGGAAATACTTCCCTTGGAAAGACTGCTCCCCAGCCTCGGAGATCTGCATGCATGAACACCAGGATCTAATCCTGGATCCCGAACCTTCGTCCCTCTAGGAGGTGAGAACTGTGTAGACACCACAGGAGCGATATACCGGCCATTAGGATTATATTCCGGTGCATGTGCAGGTGAGACCCGTCCCACATTTCCAACTGGTCCCATGAAAACCACTCTGGCATTTGAACTGCTCACCGAAAAGGCCTCTTAGGCCGCACCCATCTGCTTCATCAACGGAACATATTGATGGATTGTCACTGCAAATCTGATCCGACTCTGGATCCTCAGACCTCTTTCCACAGGAAAACACAGAACCTCAACCATTCAGTATCTACTCTGATACCCTCCTCCGACATCCACGTCGTTGGGAACAACAGCCATTCCCTGTGTTGAAGAACAGTCAGAGAGAAACAACGATTTGGACCACTTGTTTCTTGACCTCGCCATAATCAGGAGAGCGTCTCAGTACAGAATAACAATGGCTCTTACTATTGAAAGAAAACCATCATACTGCCAACACTCCGGTGAAATGGTAAAGACAATCCTGGATATCAACCCAAGTGGGCTGAATGCTGAGAAAAACGCATTTAAACCCTTTTTCTACCTTTACGTGCTGTAGCTCCCTGGCCTGAGAGATACCATCCTGTAGTTCAACTTCGTAAGTAGAAATCTTTGTTTCTTTTTTTTTTTTTCAGGGACAGCAGGACAAAGTCCTGAACCTGACGCAAATCTGGTATGGCGTCGCATACTACCCCCCCTTCGATAGGGGAATCGGTAAGATCTATTTGAAAAATCAGTGAGGGGAATAATCTGTAAACTCCAGTATGTCCCCCTTTGGATTCTATTATTAACTCCCAGGTCCAAGTCCATTCCCGGACTGACGGAGGAGTATTAGATGAGTTCCCACCGGAGTGGGCTCCAGCCAGATAGACCCAGTGACATGCGATGGATGTGGTAGAAACAGAAGAAAATATCCGCTTCTGCGAACCTAACAAGGCTGCAGAGCTCTTACCTTTTCACCTTCCACTGTCTGCACAGAAAGGGAAAAAAGAACGGTATCGAACCGGTTAAAATGACTGCATCCCACAAAAGAATGCGTCACCAACCGTTGTGAGGGAATCTAACTCACGAAGGTAGACTTACCAGTGGTATTCGCCGAGAGTGACTTAACTGAGGCATCACCAAACAGCGGTACACTGTCACAGGAAAAAACTCCAGTATCTCTCGGAGTCAGCCTTAGCATTCCCCCGGCCACACCTCCTGTAGACGCACGGCAGCCTGCCGCAGTGTTATAGAGAAGAACCAACATAAGAAACATCCCCTCTCTTTCTAGGGTAATTCTGTCGGATGCCTTTCCGAATAAAAACACTCCCCCATGCGCATGTAATGCAAATAACTTCAAAGCATAGAAATAAAATATCACTTAGCTTCCTGTATACGATCCTTTGTGGCAGGGCCCCGTGTCGACCAGGAGTTGACTTTCACAGTATTCTATCCACGGCAGGAAAAGAATAAACACTCGGACTCCTCGTGAGGATCTGAGACCAACTCGTCACGGCCGACCTAGAGCTTTATCAACAGAGCGACCAGCACATGAGAAGGAATACTATTACTTCAGCATTCATTAGAAAATCGTAATATGAATATACATATTGTAATACACATATTCACACATATCCTATATATATATATATATATATATATATATATATATATACCGTATATTCTCGAGTATAAGCCGACTTTTTCAGCACTTTTTTTTGTGCTGAAAAAGCCACCTCGGCTTATACTCGAGTCAGTGGCAGTGCAGTGTGACAGGCAGAGCAGTGTGAAGGAGGGACACTGAGTGCACAGCGCGCGCCTCTCCTGTGTCCCTCCTGCATCTCCGGCGGGTCTATTAAAGGAAGTACCCGTTCGTGACCTCTGATCACGAACCGGCACTTCCTTTAATAGACCCGCCGCGGCCGCCGGAGATGCAGGAGGGACACAGGAGAGGCGCGCGCTGTGCGCTCTGTGTCCCTCCTTCAGAAGACAGCGCGGGATCGACGGAGGGGTAAGTAACAGGCACTGGGGGAGCATATTTGGCACTTGGGGAGGGGGCATATGTTGCAGCATGAGGGGCATATGTGGCAGCATGAGGGGCATATGTGGCAGCATGAGGGGCATATCTGGCAGCATGAGGGCATATCTGGCACTGTGGGGCATATCTGGCAGCATGAGGGGCATATCTGGCAGCATGAGGGGCATATCTGGCACATCTGGCACTGTGGGGCATATGTGGCAGCATGAGGGGCATATCTGGCAGCATGAGGGCATATCTGGCACATCTGGCACTGTGGGGCATATTTGGCAGCATGAGGGCATATCTGGCACTGTGGGGCATATTTGGCAGCATGAGGGCATATCTGGCACATCAGGCACTGTGGGGCATATCTGGCAGTATGAGGGCATATCTGGCACTGTGGTGGCATATCTGGCAGTATGAGGGCATATCTGGCACTGAGGGCTGTGTACGGCTAGAGCTGCATTTCCCACCCTAGGCTTATACTCGAGTCAATAAGTTTTCCCAGGTTTTTTGGGTAGAATTAGGTGCCTCGGCTTATATTCGGGTCGACTTAAACTCGAGTATATACGGTATATATATATATATCATACATATAAGCAGACTGTCCGGAACCGCCGGGTCCCTAGTGACATTAATGTGTTCTGAATGTGTATGACCATGTACTGAATGCCCAAGTAGTGGATCTAACCAGGAAACCTTATGGTTGACAGAAAACCTAGTATTCGTCGACAGCAGGGAGTAGTAACCAGGCAAAATAACATTCTTGCGACCCCGAGGGGTCCGAGGGAAGTATACATATATAATTTTAATATCACTTCCACACAAATACTACCATGTCTTTGCTCGAGCTACAGGTCCATGGAACCGTACCATACATATACATATAAATATTTATACAGGTGTAAGTTAGTTACAGCATGTTAATTTACACCCAGTAATTAGTAATTAGGAGGGATTGCTGACTCCAGAGTGCCATTGGAGAAGCCAGGGGTATCTAATCACCAGTGTGCTGACCTGGGGTAGCCGGCCTGTGCCGGCATGATGGGGTCCTGCACCCCGGACCCATACCTAGTATTAGGGACCCCCACTGACGGAGAAGCCTTGTCGATCGGCCTGGGGGCTTAACCCTATATCTGCAGTTATACGCAACTAAGATCTCCGTATAATCTGACTATTATGTAGTAATATTACTCACTCAGTGTGCATTAGGGAACACAAATTGTTTTTTCTTACACAGAATTACCCCTCCCTTTTAGCACCTGACACAATATTTGTGCATCAGATTCCCATAGCTGTTTGCGACAGAGCACTCACACATGTCGACACATGTGCACTAAAAAGCTATAGTGGGTATATCTGACAGGGAAAACACAGACATAAATGCACAACTCAATGATTACATGCCCATTATCTAAGATAGTGCTATATTTCATTCTATACTGCACTAAAACACTGTGCCCCCCTTCGTTTACACTGTACACATTGCTTTGGCGGGGACTGTGGAGAAAATGGCGCTGTATCATGTCGTGAGGGCTCAGCCACGCCCCTTCTCGGCACGCTTCAGCCCGCTATTATTTTAGCGTGTTATGCTGGCAGGGGTCCGTATACAGTGCCTATGCACTGTATACATGTTTTGCCATTCTCAATGTAGAGGTATATTGCTGTCCAGGGCGCCCCCCCTGCGCCCTGCACCCTTGTAGAGCCGTTGGTGTGTGGGAGCAATGGCGCGCAGCGTGACCGCTGCGCGGTACCTCTAAGACTCTGAAGTCTTCTGCCGTCACTGAAGTCTTTTGTTCTTCTAATACTCACCTGGCTTCTTTCTTCTGGCTTCTGTGAGGGGGGTGACGGCGCGGCTCCGGGAACAAGCAGCTAGGCGCACCAAGTGATCGAACCTTCTGGAGCTAATGGTGTCCAGTAGCCTAAGAAGCAGAGCCCTTAACTCAGAAGAAGTAGGTCTGACTCCTCTCCCCTCAGTCCCACGAAGCAGAGAGCCTGTAGCCAGCAGGTCTTTCTGAAAATAAAAAACCTAACAAAGTCTTTCAGAGAAACTCAGTAGAGCTCCCCTAGTGTGTGTCCAGTCTCTCCTGGGCACAGAATCTAACTGAGGTCTGGAGGAGGGGCATAGAGGGAGGAGCCAGTTCGCACCCATTCAAAGTCTTATAGTGTGCCCATGTCTCCTGCGGATCCCGTCTATACCCCATGGTCCTTACGGAGTCCCCAGCATCCTCTAGGACGTATGAGAAATTCTTTATATTTTGATGCTTACATGATGGAGTGTGTTGTGTGAAAGGTGATTGTTTTTTTTTGGTATAAGGAATTTTGGAATATACTTGTATAAATAACTGTAGTATTTACCATTTCCATGATGATATAAGGGCTTGATTCAGGAATAACCTTCGTGAGCTTTTCAGCATATGAAGAAGTGTCTGGCACCAAACTAATTAATTTGGGTAAGACTGCTAATGACATAGGATCTTGGGGGTAATTCTGAATTGATCGCAGCAGGAAATTTTTTAGCAATTGGGCAAAACCATGTGCACTGCAGGGGAGGCAGATATAACATTTGCAGAGAGAGTTAGATTTGGGTGGGTTATTTTGTTTCTGTGCAGGGTAAATACTGGCTGCTTTATTATTACACTGCAATTTAGATTGCAAATTGAACTCACCACACCCAAATCTAACTCTCTCTGCACATGTTATATCTGCCTCCCCTGCAGTGCACATGGTTTTGCCCAACTGCTAAAAAATGTCCTGCTGCGATCAACTTGGAATTACCCCCCATGTGCACTGCAGGGGAGGCAGATATAACATGTGCAGAGAGAGTTAGATTTGGGTGTGGTGTGTTCAATCTGTAATCTAAATTGCAGTGTAAAAATAAAACAGCCAGTATTTACCCTGCACAGAAACAAAATAACCCACCCAAATCTAACTCTCTCTGCACATGTTATATCTGCCCCCCCTGCAGTGCACATGGTTTTGCCCAACTGCTAAAAAATTTCCTGCTGCGATCAACTCAGAATTACCCCCCTTGTGCGAGTATACTGTACATTGCTAACCTGTGTTTTTTCCACATGTATTTGGATATTGACCCTATAGCTATTATATTGTGTTGCTGGCATACTTGTAAAAACCCTTTCATTTATAGGATGTCATGTTACTTACCAGACCAGATTTATTCTAATCACAAGAACTCTTGTTCATTGTCAGTATTGTTCTATGTCTTTGACCCATTTAAATGTCAAGTTACTACTATAATATATTTGAGCACTGTTAGATGTTAGAGTGAACATGGAAATTAGGGGCCTGATCCTGAGTTGGACGCATGTGCAATCGCTTTTCCATATGCCTACACCAGAACCGGCGCTACTCACTCAGCAGAGTCTGCAAAGCAGGGAGGCGCTGCGCTAGAGAGGCGCTCTCCTGATCTGCGACCCTGCTGCTGTGCGCTGCTGCTGGCTCCGCTGCACCTGTCAGACTCTGTGACAGGCAGTGCTTCAGCGGCGCCGGCAGAATGAAGCTCCAGTCCAGACCAACCACTGATCTCCTCTCCGTTCCTCCCTCCCAGTAAAGTAGAGCACGCAATGGCAGGAGGGGTTACATAACAGTATGAAAATCCTGTCCACAGGGGCTGTCTAGTTTCAGTTTCTGTTCCTGCTGCTGGTGATTTAAGCAAGGAACAGTTCTCCCTGCACTGCGGTTTTTGAGCCCTTCCCCCTCTACATGCTGATGCACTTGTCTGGGTTCAGGGCAGCCCAACACAACAGTGAGTTTAACTCTTAGAAAACCTTGGGGGTAATTCAGACCTGATCGTAGCAGAAAAATTGTTAGCATTTGGGCAAAACCATGGCCCTAATTCAGACCTGATCGTAGCAGCAACTTTGTTAGCAGATGGGCAAAACCATGTGCACTGCAGGGGGAGGGGAGGGGGGGGGGGGCAGATATAGCATTTGCAGAGAGCGGTAGATTTGGGTGGTTTATATTGTTTCTGCGTAGAGTAAGTACTGGCTGCTTTATTTTTACACTGCAATTTAGATTTCAGTTTGAACACACCCGGCCCAAATCAATCTAACTCTCTCTACACGTTATACATAGTTACCTACCCTCCCTCATTCTGCAGGAGACTCCTTGAAATAGCAGCAATCTCCCTGATTACACTAATCCCTATTATGCAGCTGTTACATTCTTGGGGGAAAAAAAAGAAATCAAATATATATATAAATTCAAATGGGCTTATCAGTGCCATTTTCCTGCATTGGTTATAAGTAGTGATGTGCACCGGTAATTTCCACTCATTTCCAGTCTATTCTGAACACCTCACACCTCACAATATTATTTTTAGTCCTAAAATTTGCACCGAGGTCGCTGGATGGCTAAGCTAAGCGACCCAAGTGGCCGACACAAACACCTGGCCCATCTAGGAGCGGCACTGCAGTGTCAGATAGGATGGCACTTAAAAAAATAGTCCCCAAACAGCACATGATGCAAAGAAAAAAGAGGCGCACCAAGGTCGCTGGATGGCTAAGCTAAGCGACCCAAGTGGCCGACACAAACACCTGGCCCATCTAGGAATGGCACTGCAGTGTCAGACAGGATGGCACTTAAAAAAATAGTCCCCAAACAGCACATGATGCAAAGAAAAAAAGAGGTGCACCAAGGTCGCTGGATGGCTAAGCTAAGCGACCCAAGTGGCCGACACAAACACCTGGCCCATCTAGGAATGGCACTGCAGTGTCAGACAGGATGGCACTTAAAAAAATAGTCCCCAAACAGCACATGATGCAGAGATAAAAATATATATTATATATATATATATATATATATATATATATACACTGGTGGTCAGCAAAATTCTGCACTGTCCTCCTACTATAGTACTGTGCACAACTACAATGCAGCACAGATATGGATAGTATACTTGACGACACAGAGGCAGAGCAATGGACTACTGTACCGTACTGCTATATATATATATACTGGTGGTCAGCAAAATTCTGCACTGTCCTCCTATATACTGCGCACAACTACAATGCAGCACAGATATGGATAGTATACTTGACGACACAGAGGTAGAGCAATGGACTACTGTACCGTACTGCTATATATATACTGGTGGTCAGCAAAATTCTGCACTGTCCTCCTACTATATACTGCACACAACTAAAATGCAGCACAGGTATGGATGGATAGTATACTTGACGACACAGAGGTAGAACAATGGACTACTGTACCGTACTGCTATATATATACTGGTGGTCAGCAAAATTCTGCACTGTCTTCCTACTATATAGTGCGCACAACTACAATGCAGCACAGGTATGGATGGATAGTATACTTGACGACACAGAGGTAGAGCAATGGACTACTGTACCGTACTGCTATATATATACTGGTGATCAGCAAAATTCTGCACTGTCCTCCTACTATATACTGCGCACAACTACAATGCAGCACATATATGGATAGTATACTTGACGACACAGAGGTAGAGCAATGGACTACTGTACCGTACTGCTATATATATACTGGTGGTCAGCAAAATTCTGCACTGTCCTCCTACTATATACTGCGCACAACTAAAATGCAGCACAGGTATGGATGGTGTTAGGATCTTGCTTTTTAACCCCCTCGATGTGATGACCTCTTAGGTACCCGTGAGAGCAACTCTTAACACAAAGAATAAACACGCAGCTGTTGGTTAAGAATCACTCTGTTTATTATAGGGATTACAGCTTACTATATAGATAAGACACATGGGTGTATACAATAGTGCAAGAACACAATTGGATAATGAAGGTAACATACGACACTACAGGCAGGATATCATACAGCGGAAGCATGAATAGCACGAGGGCACCACGAGCTCTATGTCCTTATAAGGGTTTCCGTACACGGACAGGGGTACGTGTTGAAACTAAGGCACAGTTAGTACATAGTTTCAGTGTGTGGCGTGGGAGTAGCTTCATATGGTTATAACCTTATGTGGGAACATTGAGACGTCTTTGTCTCTCTAGCAATAACAGTAAAACAAAGGACATGGACCCTTTAACCCTTCAACCCCCTCTTAGAATCATAAATTCATGTGATATGATTCTTACCAGGAGGTTTCCCTGAACGGTATTTGGCCAGATATTGTTTATAACCTGCAGGTGAGTTGTCATGTGGTGGGGCTATAGACTCATACATGAGATTATTCTCGATGGTCTTAGTTGTGAGCCGTCGGCAACATGGTAGGATGCAGAACACAATAACACATATAAGAATGAGAACAATCAATATAAAGATTCCCAATTGTACAAGTGCTTGTTTCCAGTTCTCGAACCAACCGAAGTATTGGCTCCAGGGGTTATCAATGCCTGAATTCTTTTTCAATTCTACAGATAAATCCTCTAGTTTTTTTATGGCCAGGGTGACCTTACCATTGGGGCCGGTGTTGTCAGGTATGTAGGTGCAACATCCCTCTATCTTTCCAATATAGACACAGGTGCCCCCTTTTTCTGCCAA
The DNA here is from genome assembly GCF_028390025.1 of Pseudophryne corroboree. Classification (NCBI taxonomy): domain Eukaryota; kingdom Metazoa; phylum Chordata; class Amphibia; order Anura; family Myobatrachidae; genus Pseudophryne; species Pseudophryne corroboree. The sequence goes on along the minus strand of NC_086444.1, from coordinate 405,697,041 downwards.
TATCATATCAAGGGCCATACGATTTTGAAATGTCATTTGGGAAGTAGCTTCTAGTTGCTCGGCTATACCTTTAAGGGCATCTTTCGTGTCATTAACAAATCTCTGCTGATTATAGTAGATATAATTAATCCAGGCCAGATTTTTATTTACGGATATTATGGGGTGAGAGATTCAAAACCAGCAGCAACCTGATCTCTTGCCTTGAATTCATCAGGGACCCCTCGAGGGACTCCTATAGCATCAATATACACATGTGGGTCAAAACTACCTCCTGGGCTTTCCCTTTTCCTTCTCCTGGAGGCTAAAATGGGAGAAGGAGGCTGCTCCTCCTCTGGGAGAATGTGGAGGGGCATGATTACCTTAGCCAGGGCGCATTCTCCTTTCCATGGGGCATCTAATTTTGTTCTTAATTTCATATCTCCACAGATATAGTAGATATCACCTAGAGATTTGGTCTGATTGTTCAGGACAGTAGTCCTTCTAGATGCGCAGTAACCTTGAGGGAAGGTTTTTAAGTTCTTACCATGGGTATCGTTTGACACATAGCAGGTATAATTTCCTGGATATATAGTTATGGTATTACCTGGATTGGGATTTTTCGATAGTATGGGGTATTCCTTTTTCCACATTTCACACTCACTGTCGTTGGTCTTGGTGCCATTGTAGAGGCTGAAAAAACAACCCTCCTGGTATGGGGGTATATTCAGAGGCACTGTACCTAAGTGGGGTCTAGACTTGCCACAAACATAGCAGTTACTTTTATTATGTTTGATGGCACTGTATTTCATCCATTCTAACCAAAAATTTATGTCAGAAAACCCAGTCTCAATAGCTAGGGTGTCTTCGAAGGTGGGATTGTTTATGGCTATTATGTCGTTGAATGTGGTTATGTGAGGCCTCAGGGGATTACTTTGGGTACTAGCTTTAGGCTGATAATCTGAATTATTAAACATATCTTTTAAGAGAAATTGTCTTCGGGGTGACAAATATTCTCCATATTTCCCCAGAACATAGGTGTCAGCGTCAGTGGGTTGGGGATGCCGTATACTTATTATAAAGTGGCTATCACATTTACTTTTCCTATAAAGAGTGAGTCGAGACAGCAATGATTCCCCGTTTTTATCACGTTTGAGAGTTGCCTCATGGGGCTGGTATCCCCAATTAATTCCTGAATTCCACCCCACCGCCCCCCAGGAGTCACACTCCTTTCCCCACTTAGGGCTGGTGACACAGATATAGGCCTGATTAGAGGAATATGGTGTCCCATATTGGTCACATTGCCAGGACCATCGCTTGGACTTACAGGGGACGATGGTACAATAGTCTATTATGTAGGTGGCTACCTCGGTATTAGAGGAATTATACCAAAATGTATATGTGCCTGCTTCCTCAGTTATGGCCACCTCAGCCTCGCAGGGCAATGGAAGGATAAGAATTACAGTAAAAGTAGTACATTTCCACCATAGTTCAAAAATTGATGGCTCTTTCTTGTGGATCCCCTCTTTGTTCATGCTGGAGGTCAGGGCTGTCTGCCCCCGTTAGTACCTCTTCCTGCTGGAGGTCAGGGCTGTCCGCCCCCGTTAGTACCTCTCTTTGTTGTTGGGGGTCAGAGTTGTCTACTCCCGTTAGTACCCCTTCCGGTCTTCCTTCCCGGTCTGGTCTAGGTATGTTCTTTACTCGGGATGCATGTATCCAGGTAGGGCCTTCTTTGGTAAGGATCGCTGTTCTGGTAACTGCAACAACCTCTGTTTCGGGACCGTACGCAAAGTCTCCTGGTTCTTTGTTTCTGGGGAGAACCTTAACAACCACTCTGTCTCCCACCTGGAAGGGGTGAGTTGGTTCCTGTGGATTAGAGGGATTTTTCCGAACAACATTATGCTCAACTTCAGTCAGTTTGGTTATGAGAGACCTGACATATTCTTCCCTGATCTGATCGAGATCCCCCTCTTGCACTATCATGGGTTTCTTTGCCCAGGGCGTGGGAAAGGGTCTTCCCATGAGTATCTCAAAGGGGGAGTATCCCAAAGTCTTCTGTGGGGTCATCCTGATTTCTGCTAGAATGATAGGGAGGACTTGTTTCCATTTGTGAAAGGTACCTCCCGTGGCCTTCCTTAACTTGTCCTTAATAGTCCTATTCATCCTCTCTACGACCCCTGAACTTTGGGGGTGATACGGAATGTGAAACTTCCATTCTATCTGTAGGGCCTTTACCAAAGCCTGTGTGATCTTGGCCGTGAAAGCTGAACCTTTGTCACTATTTATTTGTAATGGGCAGCCCCACCTGGGTATAACTTCCTGTGTGAGTATTCTAGCAACAGTCTTGGCATCCTCCACCTTGGTAGGGAATGCTTCGGGCCACCTTGAAAACATGTCTACTATGACTAAAGCATACTCCTGTTTATCCCCTTTGTTTGGGATATGAGTAAAATCAATTTGCAAATGAGTAAAAGGCGTGGTTGGATATGCCAGGTGTTGGTGAGCTGCCTTCATAGGATTGTTAGGGTTGTTTCTTAAGCATGTAATGCATCTGCTAACATACTGGTCAACTAGTAATCTAGCGTCTGTGATGTAGAAATCTTTGTCTAGTAATGTATGTGTTGTATGTTTGCTGTTGTGACCAATCCCATGATAGTGCGATATGAACAAAGGAGCGCTTGCTTGAGGTATACATGGTTTCCCCTCTTTGCAGATTAATCCTGTTTTAGGATTCTTCTGCATTATTGGAAACAACCAATCAGCTAAATCTTTGGGGGAGGCAGAAACTTGGAGTTCAGTAAGTAGATACTGATCATCTATCATGGGTGGGGTCATGACGGCCATGGCTTGGTGTATGGTGGGGAGCTGAGCTGCCTGGCGGGCGGAGCTATCTGCGAGGGCATTACCCCTGGAAATTTCATCAGCCCCGCCAGTGTGGGCCCTACAATGTAAGATGGCAATATCACTAGGCAGGAGTATCGCATGAAGTAAGTCAGTGATAAGTTTGGCATGTGATATGTTCTTACCGTCAGCTCCGATGAAACCCCGGCGGGACCAGATGACTCCATGGTCATGCACAACGCCGTAGGCGTATTTTGAGTCAGTGTAGATGGTAACAGGTTTATCCCGGTACAGAGTACATGCCCTGGTTAGGGCTATGAGCTCAGCAGCCTGGGCAGATTGGTAAGGTATGGGCTTTGCTTCAAGAATGTCATTGGGCAGGCGCACAACGGCATAACCTGCTTGGTATGTGGAGTCATTTGGTCTAGTACAAGAGCCGTCAACAAAGACGTGGTCAGAATCAGGTACCGGTATGGGGGACATGTCCAATCTGGGAGATGTCTCAGTCTCAATAGTCATGCAGCAGTCATGGTCATCGGGCAAGTCGTCTAGGGGACCTTTGAGACCAAGGAGAGCATTTAAAATAGGGGCAGGGCCTGAAGTTGCATTGGCATACTTAATAGCAAGGGATGGATTTCCCAACAATTGTACTTCGTAGCCATTGAGGCGTTGGGCAGACATATGTTGTGTGTGGAGGCCTTTAAGTAGGGTAACTACATTATGTGTGGTATGTAGTACAGTAAGGTGACCTAGGGTGAGAGTCATAGCCATCTCAGCCACCATTGCGCAGGCTGCCAGGGCTCGAAGACAAGCAGGCATTCCCTGGACTGACACGGGCATTATTTTAGAAAAAAATGCCACGGGGCGCAGCTTACCTCCATGTTCTTGAGTTAGTACCCCCGCCATGGTTTTACAGTTGTCCCTTGCAAAGAGGTGAAAAGGTAATACATAGTTGGGGAGGCCAAGTGCCGGACTTTTAATCAACAAACTTTTCAAATTCTCGTATGCATCCAACATTTCTTGTGACCATTGTATGTCTCTGGGTTTGTCAGCTAGTGTGGCTTGTCTCAGAATATTGTCATAATAGGAACAATCAGATATCCACTGTCTGCAGTAGTTTATCATACCCAGAAAGGACAGCATTTCCTTCTGAGTGGCTGGGCGGACCAGACCCAGTACAGACTGAATGCGTTGTGGACTGACCTTCCTCTCTCCCTCTGTGAGGACAAAACCCAGATAATCAACTTGCTTTTTACACCATTGCATTTTAGTTTTTGACACTTTGTGTCCACATTTACAGAGCCATAGTAACAGTGATAAACCATCCTCTCGGCAGGCCTCCTCCGTTTGACTACAGAGAAGCAGGTCATCTGCATACTGTAGCAGGACAGAACCTTGGGGGGGGTGCCATGATTTTAAAGTGGCTTGGAGGACAATGGTGTAAACGACAGGAGCGTCTATGAACCCCTGGGGTAACCTACACCAAGTTAATTGCTGGCCCCCAAAAGAAAATGCGAACAGCAGTTGTGTCTGTGGGTCAACAGGTATGCTAAAAAAGGCATTTTTTAAGTCAATGACGGTGAAGTACACAGCGTCCGCAGGGATGGCTGAGAGGAGGGAGTTAGTGTCTGGGACTATGGGAGCAATGGGGACAATTAGCTGGTTAATTGCCCTCAAATCTTGTACAAATCTAGTTGATCCATCTGATTTAACAACAGGGTTGACAGGTGTACAGTAAGGAGAGACTACGGGTCTGAGTATGCCTTGCTGCAGGAATTGTTCTACCATGGGCTTAAGGCCATCCATTTTTTCTTTGGACAATGGGTACTGTTTCTGGTAAACGGGATGTACATCAGATTTCAGTGTGGCCTTGTAGGGGGTACAAGATATCAAGCCTGTGTCGAGGGGCCCATCTGCCCATACATGGGCCCATCTGCCCATACATGGGGGTCTATGGTGTCTAGTTCAGAGGTTTCAGTAATCACGGGGAAATGTGGTGAGATTATGTCCATACCCTTACCAGTAGGGGTAATGGTTATCTGTAGTTCAGTAAGGAGGTCTCTTCCCAACAGGTTAACTGGGCAGTCAGGTATGACAGTGAACGAGTGAGTCCCTATATATTGTCCACGTGGTGTGTCAATAGGGATAGGTACAGTGGAATAAGCTTTTGTGGGTATCCCATTGATTCCCATTGAAGGAGCGGACTTTCTTAAGGGTCCATGGTACTGGTCCCTACACAGGACACTGGTGGTGGCTCCACTGTCAATCAGGAATGGGACACTTGTTCCATTTATGCCTAGATTGACCATTGGGGGTTCCTTCCAGTGACCAGTGAGCTGCATGAAAGTCGGGACACTCTCCTCCGGGCCCCGTCAGCGGGGCTGTCCCTGCCAGTCAATTTGGAACCTTGGGGCGTCTCTGGGAGTATTGTTAGTGGGGACAGGTTCAGTCAATGGTTGTTTAGTTTTATTAAAGGGGTAAGGACAGTCCCTAGCCCAATGTCCATCTTTTCCACAATTAAAGCAGGATGTATGTCGTCTGCTTGGAGGTGCAGGGGGACCCCTATTATGTGGGATGTCCTGCTGGGGACGAGGGTTCCGGTGTTGCCTCCGGGGGTTCTGAAAACTGTGGGTTGGTACACTTTGGGTAATCTTTTTGATGTCAAAACAGCCTGCTGCTTCCTTTTCATATAAGTGTTTACTAAATACCTCAATGTTGTCTGAGGTCCAACTAGAAACACTTTGTTTTACAGTTAATGTCACGGACGGCAACAAGTTGTTTATAAATGTAGAAATGAGTAAGTTGTCGGTATTAACTAGGGTGAGACCTGCCTCCTCTGACCAACACTTTTTAAATCTCTTCCAGAATTCAGTCACATTCTCACTAGGTTTCTGTTTGCAAGCTACTGCTACTGGGAGAGACGAGCGGGTTTTAAACACTGCGTCCATATGTTCACTCAGTTCATCCCACATTTTCTTTATGCCGTCCTGTGTATTGAGGGGGTAATTAGTGGCAGTCTGATTAGCCGTTGCTATAGGGGCACTGATTGTGGGCACCTTACTCCAATCCCACCCGTTGTAATGATCTATGACCCCGTCTATGATGAGTCTCATGTCTTCCTGTGTGAAACTGCGCCCATTACAAGCCTTTTTTAAGTAAGCGATGCAGCCCTTGGGTGCTACCGTAGGTTTGGGACAGTTCTTAATAATTCTGTCTAAATCTTCAACCTCAATAGGTTTTTTTAATAGTTGATCACCCACTGTCATGAAAGGCATGTGTGTCTCCGTCCCCTGTGCACCGCCGTCCGCCCCTGAAATGAGTCTACCGGACCGGGTATGTCCAGGACTAGTGATTTCATTAGTGACAATTGTGGAATCCGCTGACTGACGAGTGGTTGCAGAGGCGGAGCGAGGGGGTGAGAGTGAGATGGAGATGGATGATGACTGAGGTGGCGGGGGTGTAGGGGCAGATGGCGGGGCTGGAATAACTGCAGAGGACAGGGCTAAGATGTCCTCGTCTGTTAAAGATGGGTAAAGGCGGTTGTAGGGTGGGGGACAGATGTTGTTAGTTAACTTTTGAAATCTGTCTTTTTCTTTTGCATGAAGTTGGGACTGAGTGTTGGATCTGTTCTTAGTCCTGACCTTTCTTGGTTTATCCTGCCAATGAGGGGCTATGGTAAGCCACTGCTCTCCCCCCGCCCGCATATATGTCATATCCCATTGAGGATCGTGGTCATACCACGGCCAAGCTTCCTTGTCCTCAAGACATAAGCCCTTCACCATATCCATATAAAATGGCAAGTTTGACCCGTCTCTGGGAAAGGGATCGGGACTTTTCATGGCTTCTGTCCAGCCAGCTAGGTTGTCTAGCCAGGGATTAACAAGGTAGTAATTTGTAGGGGAGACACAAGCAACATATTCCTTGCAGGTCTCTCCCGGGAGGGGAGGGGGGTATTCAGTCTCTTTACTCTGGTCTGATCCCATATTACCAACAAGTAACTAACGTATTTTAAGGTGAAGCAACAACAATCCTATCACAAAAACATAGACTGTTCCGAACACACTGTCATATAATGCGCGTACACTTACCACCCGCGCAATATATTTCTAAAAGAATTCACAAATAACAGGGAAGGGGAACAATAGTCTATGTATGCATTCAGCTGATCTGATCATAGATCATTGGTAACATGTGGGAGTGCATATTCCCTACACAAACTACCGGGAACAGAAAACAACAACAGTACAACAATATGTGACACCAAATGTACGTACACTTACCACCCGTACAATTAATGTCCCTGTGACTGTACACAATATCAGTTTGTCATGACAAAAAAATAGTAGGTGATCATATCGAGGAAGCACTATTACGGACCCCCGGTCCTCTATAGGTATCCTTGATACCTGTTCTTGGCGCCTAAAATTTAATAAGTATTGCTGAGTCCTCGACTCAGATATTACCATACGTGTCCCCAGAACACGCTACGGGTTCAGATCCAGTAGATGGTCGCAATCCCTTAGTGGGCAAGACAGACAACAAAATTCTCTATCTTACCGGTCAGGGGACGATCGTCTGGATCCCGGCTCCGAGCCCCCAGATTGTTAGGATCTTGCTTTTTAACCCCCTCGATGTGATGACCTCTTAGGTACCCGTGAGAGCAACTCTTAACACAAAGAATAAACACGCAGCTGTTGGTTAAGAATCACTCTGTTTATTATAGGGATTACAGCTTACTATATAGATAAGACACATGGGTGTATACAATAGTGCAAGAACACAATTGGATAATGAAGGTAACATACGACACTACAGGCAGGATATCATACAGCGGAAGCATGAATAGCACGAGGGCACCACGAGCTCTATGTCCTTATAAGGGTTTCCGTACACGGACAGGGGTACGTGTCGAAACTAAGGCACAGTTAGTACATAGTTTCAGTGTGTGGCGTGGGAGTAGCTTCATATGGTTATAACCTTATGTGGGAACATTGAGACGTCTTTGTCTCTGTAGCAATAACAGTAAAACAAAGGACATGGACCCTTTAACCCTTCAGATGGATAGTATACTTGACGACACAGAGGTAGAGCAGTGAACTACTGTACCGTACTGCTATATATATACTGGTGGTCAGCAAAATTCTGCACTGTCCTCCTACTATATACTGCCAGGGCCGTCTTTTCGTATGGGCACAATGGGCTCTTGCCCAAGGGCCCCAGGAGTAAAAGGGCCCTAGGCTGATAGCTGAGGGTCCCCTCTTTCCAGGGGTACCAGATTTTTTAAAATCGGCCCTGGGGAACCGGAGATATCCGACTTCAAAGCAGTGTTCCCCATCCAAGCCTGTTAATTGTTCTTCCTAGCCAGATATCTTAGGTTTTGTCTGACTTAGAGTTTTTATGAGGGTATTCTCCAAAAGCTGGGACTCTCCCCTTTCAGTGGACACTGGGAGCTTGTCTCTACTATGCCCAGAACCAGAGATATCAGCCTTCAAGCAGCTGGTCCCTGCTCCAGCTCCACACGCCTAATATGCAGTTTTATATTTTTGTTGGTGGCTTGCTCTGGCTCCTGAACTCTGATTCTCAAGTCCCTAGTACTGCCTGAAAGGTGGGTCTCTATAGTTTTTTTTATCCCTTTAAAGCTAAGAAATCTATTTCCAGGAACTGGAGATATCTGCGGTAAAGCAAGCTGCCCTGACCCTCGAAAAATGATGAATATTAAGCCCACTCCACTATCGACCCCTCCTCTGTGTAGTAAACATCCCCTACCACCCTGGAAGTCATGTACCAGGGCCCCTTCTACAGTTTAGTGTTCTCTTCCCACCCCATTTGTGCAGTAAAGAAGTAATTAGCAGAAATTATTTCTCCAGGCCCTACATGCTGAGCGAAAGATAGAACACCCCTACCCCCCGCGGGACATCAAAGCTGCTGCTGATAGAACCCCCCACCCCTATCGCTGATTGGTGGGCAGGGGCCCCAGTGCATTGCTGTGCCCAGGGGCCTACACTGCTGTTAAGACGGCTCTGTATACTGCGCACAACTAAAATGCAGCACAGGTATGGATGGATAGTATACTTGACGACACAGAGGTAGAGCAATGGACTACTGTACCGTACTGCTATATATATACTGGTGGTCAGCAAAATTTTGCACTGTCCTCCTACTATATACTACAGTGCGGCACAGATATGGAGCATTTTTCAGGCAGAGAACGTAGATATTTGCAGCACATTGAGCACAGATATTTGCAGCACACTGAGCACAGATATTTGCAGCACACTGAGCACAGATACACTGAGAGAACGTAGCCACGTCCTCTCGCTATCATCTCCAGTGCACAAGTGAAAATAGTGACGACGCGCTGCTTCTTATATAGAATACAAATCTCACGAGAATCCGACAGCGGGATGATGATATTCGGGCGCGCTCGGGTTAACCGAGCAAGGCGGGAAGATCCGAGGCTGCCTCGGAACCGTGTAAAATAGGTGAAGTTCGGGGGGGTTCGTATCTTGACGAACCGAACCCGCTCATCTCTAGTTATAAGGCACAATGATCCTTATGGCTACATGCATTTTAAATAAGGTTTCTCGAGGCCACTTACAGTATATGGAACGTCTTTTAAAACACAAATCCTGCAAAATATCAGTGTCTTCTCTTCAACAAGAAGATCTTACTAACTTTGGGGCTCATTTAGATTTGGGATGTAAGTGCTGATCGGTGTTACTTTCAAAATGTCCCTGAAATGCTTTTTCAAAAGTAGGCATGTATGATGTTATATCTGCCCACCCTGCAATGCACATAGGGGGTCACTTACAGCTACGATCACTTACACTGACATGCGGGGGGACGCCCAGCACAGGGCGCCCCGCATGTCAGGCCGCCCCCCCCCCCCCACACACACACAAGTACAAAAGCATCGCACAGCGGCAATGCTTTTGTACTTGTAGAGTAACTCCCGGCCAGCGCAGCTCCTGCGACTAGTCGGGAGTTACTCGTTGCTGCCCGGGTCATAGCGGCTGCGTGTGACGTCATGCAGCAGCTGCGACCCGCCCCCTGCACGGTCCGGCCAAGCCTGCGTTGGCTGGACCGTGCCCACAAAACGGCGGCCAAACGCCGACGTGCCGCCCCCTCCTGCCCAGCGACCACCTCTGTCTGTCAATGAGGCAGAGGTGATCGCTAGGCAACGACAGTCATCAGCTGTCTCGCATGCGTCGGCGCATACGCACTTCTGACCTGATCGCTGCGCTGCAACGAACGGCAGCGAGTGATCAGGTCAGAATGACCCCATGGTTTTGCCCAACTGCTAACAAATTTGCTGCTGTGATCAGGTCTGAATTAACCCCCTTGTTCTCTACAGGAATTTCATGAATCCTTCTGTTGCAAGTGTGTGCTTCCAATTTTTTCAGAATATTTTTTTATGCGGCACTGCTACCGTGGGCATGTATATAAGTGGCACTGCAACCGTGGGTATCTGTATAAGTGGCACTGCTACCGTGGGCATGTATATAAGCGGCACAGATACAGTTGGTATGTGTATAAGTGGCACTGCTACCGTGGGCATGTGTATAAGTGGCACTGCTACCGTTGGCATGTATATAAGTGCCACTGCTACCGTGGGCATCTATGTAAGCGGCACTGCTACCGTGGGCATGTATATAAGTGGCACTGCTACCGTGGGCACGTATATAAGTGGCAAAGATAAAGCAGCACTGCTACCGTGGGCATGTGTATAAGCGGCACTGCTACCGTGGGCATGTGTATAAGTGGCACTGCTACCGTGAGCATGTGTATACGGGGCACTGCTACCGTGGACATGTGTATAAGCAGCACTGCTACCATGGGCATGTGTATAAGCGTCACTGCTACTGTGGGCAGGTATATAAGCGGCACTGCTACCGTGGGCATGTGTATAAGTGGCATTGCTACCGTGGGCATGTGTATAAGTGGCACTGCTACTGTGGGCATGTGTATTAGTGGCACTGCTACCGTGGGAATTGGGGTGCTATTGTGTGGCCATGCCCCTTCCTTGTGATACCACACCTTCTTTTTGAAGGCGCGCACTGTCCCTTTATTAAGCATTGGAGAGAGGGTGCAAATTTATAGTTTGCAGGGAGGCGCCAAACACCTTAGCACCGGCCCTGTGGTAGGGGACAGGATTAGCGTCTGCTTGTGCAAATATGTTATATTTGCCAGCCACCAGCACTGGTTTTGCCTATAACACTAACTATAAATATTTTGAATTGGTCCTGGACCACCAATCCAAGGCACTCCTGAAGTGTCCTGAGGCACCCCAGGGTACATTTTGAGAACCACTGGTCTAGTGTGTACCCAGCATAATTATTGCAGCTGGTCTGTGGTTACAGCTCCCAGCTACACTTCTGGAAATATGCAACAATGTAATTTAAGTGACAAACTGCAGAGATTAACCCTTTGACTGCGGCACAGGGATCACACAACCTCTATTCATAGGGCTGAATTCACTTAGGGGAGAAGTTCTTGTCTCGCAAACAAGTGCAAGTATATACCGCACTTCTCAGATTTTTTCTTGCAATACACTATATACATAAAAACATCGATTTTTACTGCAGGCATTAGGATTAGTTTAGGGGTATGGGTTAGGGTCAGGGCCAGCAGCAGAAATCTTGGGGCCCAGTACACTGATATCTCTGGAGCCCCCTCAACCCCCCTTAACTTGGCAGAGGGGAACTTTCAAAAAATTATTTCCGTCCTTAATACTTGGGGCTCCCCTGAACCTCGAGGGCCCTGAACAGGTATCCCCGTTGTCCCCCCCCCCCCCCCTGTCACCACGCCTGTTCAGGCGTTACCTATGGAGAGGCTGTGACATGAAGTCCTAGGATACGCAACTGCACCATGCATCACCATTGTATTTGAGTGTGCCTTGGCAATATTTAAATCTTGTTCAGTGTGCCGCTTGTTCAGTGTGTAAAAGGTTGAAAATCTCTTTGCTACAGTGTTATCACCATGTTGTTATAAAAATGCCCCAAAACCGCCGATAGACGTGCATTGGTGGAGGGGCTGCTGGAGGGGCCCAGTTGCTACCCCTCCGTAGTATGCCTGTGCTGTAGCCAGTGGAAGGGGCGCCATCTTCCTGGTGATCCCTTCGGGAAGATGGCGCCGCACATAGGGATGTCCTTCTGATTAGTTTATCGCAGCGGTGCGATCGGGTCAGAACTGCGCTTGCGCCAGACACAGCAGTACGATCGCCTCTGCCTGATTGACAGGCAGAGGCAATCGCTGGGCGGGGCGAAACGGCGGCATCTGGCCGCCATTTCGTGGGCGTGGTCCGGCCAACGCAGGCGTGGCCGGATCGTGCGGTGGGCGGGCCACAGCGGCTGCGTGACGTCACAAGCAGCCGCTTCGGGCAGAGGAGCGACAAGTAGCTCCCAGCCAGCACGCTAAAGCTGCGCTGGCCGGGAGCTACTCCTACAGTGCAAAAGCATCGCCGCTGTGCAATGCTTTTGCACTACTGCTGGGGGGGGCCGGCACTGACATGTGGGGCGGGATAGCCCTGTGCTGGGCGCCCCCCCACATGTCTGTGGACATGATCGTAGCCCTGCAAAATTATGCAGGGCTACGATCAACTCGGAATGACCCCCATAGAAAACAAAGACTCTGGTACTGCTCCTGATTGGCTGCTGGTTCACGATCTCTGATTGGCTCACGAACTGGCACCTGATTTAAGATACCCACAGCGCCACCAGAGACCAGACTGAGGAGCAGGAGAGGTGCGTGCTGCACTCTCCTGCCCTTGCTGCAAGCAAGGTGGTCGGGCCGCAAAAGGACCCCTGCCCGCGGTCCACAAAAGGATGCGATAGGGACGGCATGCGGGCCACGGGTTTGACACCCCTGCCCTAGAGTATCAGAATTTGTTTTATGGCGCTCCTAGGCCAAAGTTTCTTATTGAGAAATTCAGAAAAAAATATAAAATTAAGTCAATTGTGTTTATGATATGTCATCCTTAGGTTCAGTTATGTGGTGAGGGACTGGTTTTGGCAATTTAATTAAGTATAAATAATTTGAATTGGTCCTGGACCACCAAACTACGGCACCACTGCAAGGCCCCCGTAACCCCTCCCCCCTCCTTCCCGAGACACCCCAGGGTGTCACGGCCCCCAGTTTGAAAACTACTGCCATAAAATAAACTTTTTTTCTCTAGCATCCATAAGGGATATTGGGGAGACTTAGGAGGTAATTCAAACCTGATCGCTCGCTAGCATTTTTTGCAGCGTTGCGATCAGGTCAGAACTGCGCATGCGTATGCACCTCAATGTGCAGGCGTGTCGCACGGGTACAAAGCGGATCGTTGCTGTGCAATGGATTTGACAAAGATTCCATTTGCACAGCCGACCGCAAGATGATTGACAGGAACAAGACGTTTGTCGGTGGCAACTGACCGTTTTCTGGGAGTGGTACGAAAAACACAGGCGTGTTGAAGCGTTCGCAGTGCGGGTGTCTGACGTCAATTCCGGCCCAGGACAGGCTGAAGTGATCGCAGCGGTTGAGTAAGTTCAGGGCAACTCAGAAACTGTACATAGTTTTTTTGTACCGCTCGGCTGCACATGCGTTCGCACACTTGCAAAGCGATAATACACTCCCCTATAGGCGGCGACTATCTGTTCGCAGCAGTGCAAAAAAACCCTAGCGAGCGATCATGCCTGAATTAGGCCCCTAGTATGATGGGTATAGACGGGATCCAAAGGAGCCGGTGCACTTTACATTTCTTCACTGCAGTGACGTGCGGTGAGGTCACTGGTTGGGGAGGCACTGGCAGCTAACAAGCCCTCCCCCCCCCCCCTGAAAAAAAACAAAAAAAAAAGTGTGGTCCCCCAACACACCAGTAAAACCAGCACTAGGCAGAACCAGCCAGGGGGAGTAATGCCACAGCAGGGGAGACACTCAGTGTGGGGTCCCCCTGCCATAACATTAATCTGCCCCCCAGCCAGTCAGCCCAGGGTTGGAATTCCTCGGAAAGTGGGAACCCCAAAAAATTTAAATGGAGTCCCCCCTCCCGAGCAATAACCAGCACTGGGCTGATAGCCCCGCGCTATGCCCCGCACCCCTGGTGGCGGTGGGTGCGGGGTTCATTGTGTGTTAATAGTGTTCTTTACAGGTGGCCTACAAGTCCCAGTAAGCCTGCCCCAGCATGCTGGCACTTGGAGAACCACAAGTGCCAGCATGCCCGGACACAAAGGGCCTGCTGGCACCTGTAGTCCACCTGCAAAGAATAGTAATATTGTTCTTTACAGGTAGCCTACAGGTCCCAGCAAGCCTGCCCCAGCATGCTGGCACTTGGAGAACCACAAGTGCCAGCATGCCCGGACATAAAGTGCCCGCTGGCACCTGTAGTCCACCTGTAAAGAAAATATTAAAATAAAAACACCACACAAGTCTTGAAAATAAGCTTTATTAAACTGGGTCTTCACCTGGGGGCGGCGGCCTTTAAGCTCTTTTGCGTGGCCGCCGCCTTCCCAGGGCTTCCGGCGTCTTCACCTGGGGGGGCGCCACCTCCCCAGGGCTTCCAGCGTCTTCACCTGGTGGGCGGCGGCTGCTAAGCTCTTTTGCATAGCCAGGACTTCCGGCGTCTTCATTCTTCAGGAGCTCTTCACAGCTCCTCCTCCGCCGTCGGACTGACTCTCCTCCGCCTCGCGCTGACTTATATAAGTCAGCCGGAGGGGGCGGGGTGATGACGCGGCGAGCCGTGATTGGCTCGCAGCGGCCATCTTGAATTTCAAAAATGACGCTGAGGCGCCATTTTTGAAACTGGAACCGCTCCGCTGCCAAACTCTGCAGGATAAAGGTAATTTCCGCCGCCGCCACAACCCGCACCGCCGACGCCCGCTCCACCGCCGCATCCCGCCGCCCGCACCATCGCCGCATCCAGCCGCCCGGACCTCCTCCGCCAGCGTCGCCCACACAGTGATTGACAGCGGATCCAGTGACGGATCCGCTGGCCAATCACTGTGGCCTCACTGACAGGGACGTGCTTTCATAGGTTGAAAGCACGTCCCTGATGGAAAGCGGCACCACTAATGGTGCCGCTTTCCCATATATTTACAGCCCATGGCTAGTCCCCGCCCGTGCCCACCCCCCCGCTCCCCATACTTTCCCCAGTGACAACGGGAGGCACCACGATCGGTGCCTCCCAAACACATATTCAAAACAGCAACAATAAGAATAATATTAAGAAGATACATATGGCACAGAATATGTGTCATATGCATCTTCTTTGTATTATCTTAATCATTATGACAGGGGAGGCACTGCCTCCCCTGCCTCCCCTGACTGCACGTCGCTGCTTCACTGGGTGTGCTGGCTCTACCCCTCTATGCCCCCTCCCACAGGCAGTTTAGAAAAAAGTGCCCTCGGGAGAAGATGCACATCTCTGCAGCTCCAGAAAGTTTTCTTCAAGTTCTTTTAAACTTTTATTATTTTCAGTGTGCTGTTTGGGCAACAGCATACCTGCACCATGGGAGTTGGGGGGGAAGCGGCCACTGGCCTTGCAAGGTGTCATAGCCGCTTCCCCACTGCAGGACCACTGTCCTGAGAGGTTGTTTGTTCAACGGGGCACTGCGCCTTAGCTGTCGCAATCGCAGCACGCCGCACACCCCTAACAGTAGCCTGAAGGTGACTTCAGTGGTGAGTACAAACCAGGGGCCCCGCTAGGGGGGTCCCCCGGATCAAGGTGCGGCTGACACGCAGGGGAGGTATATGGGACCCTCCTGGGGGGGGGACCCGCTACAGCCCCCTGTGTAGACTGGCTAGCGGTGGCTTAAACTATCACTAGCGTGATTTTTTAAAGCACTTTAGGAGACATTGCCAGTATGAAAAACTCTGTAGCTCCGGCGCCATTGGGGGATCGGAGCTAACTCAGAGCGGGACCAGCGGCATTTTGGCGCCTTCCTCTGCTTACTGCATCAGCAGCAGGCTCCTACAGCTCCTCCTGACACTCAAGACATGCTGGAAAACTGGTACAGGGTGTAGCAAAGGGGGAGAGACGCTATTGTACACAATCTGTGTCCTATGCAGGACAGAAATCATAGGTTTTCACTGTGATATAATAAGCTGACAGCCTCACTGGCGCTGTGTAGCTGGAGTGTGCTGGTCTCCTCTCTCTGTATCTCCTCTCACATACAGTAGGGCAGGCTTGCTAAGTATTACTGTCTGTGTGTATGTGTATGTCATTGTGATTTACTGTGATCATGGGTAAACACAAACTATGCAGTGCATGCTACACCAGATTCTCTCCCTTATAATCTGATTCTGTTTCATGTGAACAATGCAGCCAATCTTCACAACTCAGTCAGGGGGCTGGGGGAGAGGGTCAAGAGCCTTCCTGGCTAGGGACCCTTAAAAATATGATGTCTGATATGTCATCACAACTCACTGCTAATGTTCACAAAACTCAGCTTCTACAACAGGGTGTTGCAGACTTAGCTGCCAGGGCAGATGTTACACATCCCCCCCCCCCCCCCCCCCTCACTCAGGACCACAAAAGCGTGGTTTACCTGTTCTACTCTCTGATTCAGATGAAACGGGACAGGAGGATGGAGAGGACTTTGATCCAGTTAGTGGGGATTCCACTTCTGCTCAGGGTATTGATCCCCTCATTCTTGCTATACGGGGCGTGTTGAAACTCCCTCTAGAGAATGCTGCATCACAGCAGTAATTTTTCTTTACACAGAACAAGCTTAATGTCACTTTCCCTGATTCTGCAGAGTTAGATGATCTGTTTAAGTTAGCCTGGAAAAATCCAGACAAAAATACCAAGTGTCAAAAAGATTTTTGCACACTTTCCTTCTATTTGCTCCTCAGGGGCCCTGCCGGCTAGGCGTTCCTACCCAGGGTCATCTGTTCAGTCCTCCAATGCGGCAAGAGGCACCAGAGGTAAGACAAGAAACCTGCAAACTCCGGTTCTCCGGAACAGAGCACCAGTTCTGCTTCCGCTGAGGCCTCAGCATAACGGTGCCCACAAACCCCGAGAGGATCTTGAGGTGGGAGCTCAACTGCATCACTTCAGCCGCATCTGGGAATGCTCCTGCCAGGATACCTGGGTAAGGGACCTCATTTCTCAGGGCTACAAGCTGGAGTTCGACGGTGCTCGTCCCCAACGATTTTTCAAATCCACTTAGACATCAGTCAGAGGGGGTTTCTGGCATTCGGGGAAAGGGGTCCCATGTGAAAACATGGGGCCCTTTCAGTTCGTGGTCGGGTGTCCCGTTTTTTTATTTTTACAAGTACGTGGATTACAAATGGATTATCCGAGGAGCCCTCTACACTGGATTTGGTGAGTAGAATTTTTTCAACAGGTACACCATGGATTCTACATGGAGAAGAGGACCGACCCTCGTGTGAACATAAGGTAAGTATGTGTATATGGTGGTGTGTATGTATGCATTAAAGTTATACTTTCAAGGTGTGTGTGTAATGTCTTTATTGGGGTATTTTTTTAGTAGTAGTACTACAGGTACCAGCGGGCCCGGTTTACCGCCGCATGCTGGTACTTGTGGTTCTCCAAGTACCAGCTTGCGGGGGAGGCTTGCTGGGACTTGTAGTACTGCTACGAAAAACAATATTCATAACTTACAACAAAGGCTATCAGCCTCCCATCCGCAGCCCATTGGATGGGGGGGGACAGCCTCGGGCTTCACCCCTGGCCCTTGGGTGGCTGGAGGGGGGGACCCCTTGATTGAAGGGGTTCCCACTCCTCCAGGGTACCCCGGCCAGGGGTGACTAGTTGGGTATTTAATGCCACGGCCGCAGGGCGCTGTATAAAAGTGACCCCCGGCTGTGGCATTATCTGTCCAGCTAGTGGAGCCCGGTGCTGGTTTCAAAAATACGGGGGACCCCTACGCTTTTTGTCCCCCGTATTTTTGGAACCAGGACCAGGCGCAGAGCCCGGTGCTGGTTGCTTAAATATGGGGGAACCCCTGTCAATTTTTTTCCCATATTTTTGCAACCAGGACCGGCTCAAAGAGCCCGAGGCTGGTTTGGCTTAGGAGGGGGGACCCCACGCAATTTTTTTTCAAAAAATTAACACTTTCCCATCCCCTTCCCACTGATAAACATGCACGGATCTCATGGATCCCTGCATGCCTATCCAAACACGGGCTAAAAAAGCAGGTCTGTTTTTTTTTAGCACTTTTTTACGATTTGTATTTCTGCACGGCAGTGTTTGGCTATTGTCGGCAGTGTTTGTGATTTGCACTTTTTAGTAAATTCCTGATTTCTACCAAATTGCAGGCGTATTTGACCGATGGTGTATTGATTCGTGATTTTTTCCTAGGACTTCCAAAATATTACGAATGCCCTCATCACTGCCGTGATTTTTGCTTAGTAAATTACCGAGATGACACTTTGAAGAAAAAACGTCATCTCGGTCAAAATCGGGACCTTAGTAAATATACCCCAATGTTTTTCCAGAAGAAATTGGCAGTGTTGCCAGAAGTTCAGACCTTCTTGCAAGGGGTGCTCCACATACAACCTCCTTTTGTGTTGCCTATGGCACCCTCGAATTTGAATGTAGTGTTGGAATTTCTACAGTCCTCTTGGTTTGAACCTCTGATGACGGTAGAAGACAAGTACCTCACGTGGAAGACGGTGATGTTACTGGCCCTGGCTTCTGCTAGACGTGTCTCAGAATTGGGGTCCTTATCGTGTAAATGTCCATTCTTGGTCTTTTACGAGGACAGATCTGAGCTCAGGACTAGGCAGCAGTGCCTGCCGAAGGTTGTCTCTGCTTTCCACCTGAACTAACCTGTTGTGGTTCAGAATCAAAATCAGCTTTATTGGCCAGGTATACTTTTGTATACTAGGAATTGTTTGCGGTTACAGTGCATTGCCAGATAACAACATGTAGGGTGGGTTATTTAACATGGTACGGTACATAACGTGTAGACATACATACATAGCATATTGTACATTACTATGGGAACACTGTGCAAGATAGCATCTCAGTTCATAGCTTCAGGCGTTTTAGACATTGTTAAGTAGATGAACAGCTAGAGGGAAGAAGCCTTTAGAGGTTCTGGTCGACTTGGCAGGAATGGACCTATAACGCCTGAATGATGGGAGAGTTTCAAACAGGACGTGGCCATGGTGTAGCCTGCCTGCCATGATTTTCCCAGCCCGCTTCTTGCCTCTGGACATGTATATGTCATGGAGAGAGGGGAGATCGGCCCCGGTGACCTTTTCTGCCGACCTCACCACCCTCTGTATCCGCCGTTTGTCGCGATCTTTGGTAGCTCCATACCATACTGTAATTGATGAGCATAGGACAGACTCAACAATGGCTGTGTAGAAAGTGATCAGCAGCTTCTGCGTGATGTTGAATTTCCTGAGTTGCCTCAGAAAGAACATTCTCTGTGTGCCTCCTTGACGATGGAGCCTATGTTTGACCCTCATTTGAGGTCGCAGGAGATTTAAAACCCATGGAATTTGAAGGAGTCCCCCCGCGGCACCACACTGTCAGCAATCACTAGTGGGGGCATGGCAGCAGGTTTCTTTCTGAAGTCCACTACCATCTTGACCATTTTGATGGGGTTTAGGTTATGGTTGTTCTTACAACACCATAGAGTTAGCTGGTCCACCTCGCGTCTGTATGCCGACTCATCTCCTTCCTTGATTAGACCAATGATGGTGGTGTCGTCTGTGAATTTTATGATTTTAACCAGTTGCTCGGCCGAGATACAGTCATTGGTGTATAGAGAGAAGAGCAGGGGGGAGAGGACACATCCCTGGGGCCCCTGTGCTGATCAAGCGCACGTCTGACGAGAACTTTCCTGCTTTCACCACTTGTTCCCTCGCTGTCAGGAAGTCCAGGAGCATGTTGGTATTGGAACCTCTAGGGAGAGAAGTTTTGGTTGTAGGATACATGGGACAATTGTGTTGAAAGCTGAGCTAAAGTCGACAAAAAAGACCCTAGCGTAGGTGCCTGGACGGTCCCGGTGCTGTATGATGTAGTGTAGCCCCAAGTTGACTGCGTCCTTGGCGCTCCTGTTTGTGCGGTAGGCGAACTACAGGGGTCTAGGTGGGCATTTGTCACTTCTCTCAGGTGGTTCAGCACTAGCCGCTTGAACACTTTCATGGCCACTAATGTAAGCGCAATTGGCCTGTAGTCGTTAAGATCTTTAGCGGTTGCGATCTTGGGAACCGGGACAGTTGTTGAGCGTTTGAAGCAGGAGGGAACCTTGCACATCTCCAGCGAGGTGTTAAAGATCCTGGTAAAGATGGGTGCAAGCTGAGCAGCGCAGGACTTCAGGGCATCCGTGCCTGTTGCTTTCCTGGGTTTGACCTTGTTGAACATGTCTTCCACCACTCCTATATCCACCCGCAGAGCCTAGGATGGGGCAGCTATGCTTTGGTCAGGGGTGGGATTGAGGCCGGGGGCTGCTTCCCCAAACCTGCAGTAAACGTTGTTCAGCTCGTCCGCCAGTTTTTGGTGCATGACGATGGAAATTGGGAGTTTCTTGTCGCTAGTCATGACTTGCATGACTCTCCAGACTGACGGGTCATTGGCTGAGAGGTTGTTTGTCAGCTTGTTGGAGAATTGCTTTTTTGCCAGCCTAATCTCGCAGGTCAGCTAGTTTCTAGTCAGTTTGTACAGAGTACTGTCTTTGCTGCGATGGGTCTCCTCCTTGGCCCGACGGAGCTTCCTGAGTTGAGCGCTGAACTACGGCTTGTTGTTGTTAAAGGAGCGGAATGTCTTGATTGGCATGCACATGTCTTCACAGAAACTGATGTAGGATGTCACTACGTGGGTCAGTTCATCCAGGTCAGTAGATGAGAATTCAAAGACCCTCCAGTCTATGCAGTCAAAGTAGGCCTGGAGCTTCTGCTTAGCTTCGCTTGTCCAGCTTTTTGTGGACCTAACTACAGGTTTTGCCTTTCTTAGCAGCTGGGTGTAGGTTGGGAGAAGCTGATCTAGGCAGTGGTCGGAAAGGCCCAGGGCTGCACGGGGGATAGACCGGTAGGCATCCTTAATGGTGATGTAACAGTGGTCCAGGGTGCACCCTTCCCTGGAGGGGCATTTAACTTGCTGCCTGAACTTCGGTAGCTCCTGGCTTTGGTTTGTGCTGTTGAAGTCGCCCAGTATTATGAGCGGTAAGACCAGATATTTGAGTTCTGCATCCAATATCCTGACGGCAAGTTGGCGTAGGGCTTCGTTTGCACTTGCATGGGGGGGGAATATACACTCCCACCAGGACTATTGAGGTGAATTCCCAAAGGGGAATAGAACGGTTTTCAGTTGATGATAAGCGTCTCCAGAAGAGTGGCCTGCACAGGGCCATCTTAACAGCAATGTAGGCCCCTGGGCACAGCAATGCACTGGGCCCCCTACCCATCCTCCAGCAGCAGGGGTGGGGGGTGCTATCAGCTGTAGCTTTGATGTCCCGCGGGCGGTAGGGGGTGTTCTATCTTCCACTCAGCATGTAGGATATGGAGCAGTAATTTCTGCTAATTACTCCTTTACTGCACAGATGGGGCTAAACTGTAGAGGGGGCATTGGGCTGAATGAAGAAGGTACATGACTTCCAGGAGAGCACCCTGCTTGACTGCCGATATCTCAAGTTCCTGAAAATATATTTCTTAGCTTTGTATGGGATAAAAAAAACTAGAGAGTCCCACCTTTCAGGAGATACTGGGGACTTGGGGATCAGTGTTCAGGAGCCAGAGAAATTCACCAACGAAAATCTAAAACTGCATATTAGACGTGTGAAGCTGGAGTAGGGACCAGCTGCTGGAAGGCTGATATCTCTGGTTCTGGGCATAGTAGAGACAAGCTGCCAGTGTCCACCAAAAGGGGAGAGTCCCAGCTTTTGGATTATACCCTCAGAAAAAAATGTAAGTTAGACAGAACCCGAAATATGTGGCTGGGAAGTGCAATTAACAGTCTTGGATGGGGACCACTGCTTTCAAGTCGAATATCTCTGGTTCCCCAGGGCCGATTTTAAAAAATCTGGTACCCCTGGAAAGAGGGGACCCTCAGCTAACAGCCTAGGGCCCTTATACTCCTGGGGCCCTTGGGCAAGAGCCCATTGAGCCCATACGAAAAGACGGCCCTGGGCCTGCATGATTTGCTTAGGATCGTGACGTTGGTGTACCACCTTTCATTTATGTGGAAGCAGATTTACCGGAGAGCTCCTTGTCGCGATCAGCCCTGAAGAGGCTAAAGCCCGGTAGGGACACTGAGGGGTCGGCAATTTGATCGTCTAGCCACGTCTCAGTGAAGCAAAGGATAGACGATCCAGCAATGCCCGACCTCGCATCACTTGCAAGGACAGGTCATCCATCTTGTTCACAAGGGATTGTGTGTTTGTGAGTAGGATCGCTGGGAGGGCTGACCGGTGGCCTCTTTATCTCCACCTCACAAGGGTACCAGCGTGGCGTCTCCTGCAGGTTCCTGTCTACCTATACTCTCGGTGGGGAGCCGACCCAGGCTTCCAGGAAGCTAAGTTGGCGGCAGCAGTGGGGGGATGCCATGCCTTCCTGGGTGTTCCTTCAGCCCCACTATTTGCGAACGTGTTGCAGTGCACTCGCAGGATACCTCCCCGTTCACTGGCAGCTAATGCTGCACCGCAGTACAATTGGGGCCCATCGTCGCTCGGGGGGTAGGTTTCCTATCGCCTCTGCCATTTCTGTGGAGCGTGTCAACATTGCCCTCTCCTGGTACTGCGGCCGCGTCGCAACTAGGCTGGGGCACCTCATCTCCACTCTGTAGGGGGGCCCTACACTGCCACCACTGGGGGCTTCGGCCGCGCCTCTGTTCATGCCGCGGGGAGCAGGCTTGTCTCTGTCACAGCTGGGGGACCCTATCGCATCACGCCTGGGGTGTAGCAGCAGTGGGGAGAGCCAGCGTGTCCGTGGGTCGTGCAGGGAGCTGCAGCTGGGGGGTGAGCCAGGAGGGCCGGGGGCTAGGCCATTGCAGGTCTGAAGCCTGGCGCCACGACACCCCGGAGCCGATATCACCTCACCTCTTTTCTTGCTGTCCTTCCTTGCAGGGTGTCCGTGGCTGCAGGGAGTTCCACTGCCTTCGGGGGAACTCGGCCGGTGGTCCTCGTCTCCTCTGCCGCATAGGAACCTCACTGGGTGTCGTAGCGGGGGCCCTGGGGGTCTATGGGGAAAGTCGCAGATCTTCACTGCCTGGGCACCGCCAGGCTGTGGGAGAGCTCGTGTTGTGGTGGCAGGAGCCTCTACAGGTGCAGGGTCTCTGGGGGGACGGCTGCGCATTCCCCGCTGGTACTCTTCCTCTCCTGGGGTGGATAACTACCTCGTCCTCCACTGGAGTCCTTCCTCGCCGGCGACTGCTGACTTCCTCTCCGGGGAAAGCTGGTGGACGCCGCGGGGCCGCCACCATTGAATCCTGTCCATTGTTCTCGCACAAGGCAGCGAGGGCAGCAAGAGCAGGTGAGGCGGCCAGGAGACCCAGCGCGCTCGGCAAGGGAGTCCGATCTGTTGTGCCTGGTTATAGCAGGTACCGGGGTTACTGCACTCGCAGGGGGCACACATATATACAGGGACAAAAAGAACAAAAAAGGGGGGCTTGTATGGCTGAGCAGCACCGAGTCAGCCACCCTCAGTGCCATGTTGTGTGTGTTCCATCAAGTTCTGACACTTCTGCTCCCTGGAGGCATTGGATGCTGAGCGAGCCTTGAAGATCTATGTCAAGCGAATGGCTCGGATCAGAAAGACGGATTTCTTGTTCGTGCTCTATGATGCGCAGAAAAAGGGTTGTCCTGCTTCGGAGCAGTCCATTGCTCGTTGGCTTAGGCTTACTATCCAACAGGAATATGTGTTGGCAGCCTTACCTGTTCCTAAGACTCTGAAAGCCCACTCTACAAGATCAGTGGGCTCTTCTTGGGCAGCTGCCCGTGGAGTCTCGGCCTTGCAACTGTGCCGAGCTGCTACCTGGTCAGGAAAGAACACCTTTGTAATATTCTACGAGGTGATACCCTGGCCAAAGAGGATACCCAGTTTGGGCAGACGGTGCTGCAGAAGTCTCCGCACATTCCCGCCTGTTCTGGAAGCTTTGGGACGTCCCCATCGTACTAAGGGGGTTATTCCGAGTTGATCGTAGCCCTTTTTGCAGGGCTGCGATCATGTCCATAGACATGCGGAGGGACGCCCAGCATAGGGCTATCCCGCCCCGCATGTCAGGCCCATCCCCCGCAGAAGTGCAAAAGCATCGCACAGCAGCGATGCTTTTGCACTTTAGGAGTAGCTCCCGGCCAGCGCAGCGGCCCCCCCCCCCCCCCCCCCCCCCCCTGCCCAGCGACCTCCTATGCCTGTCAATCAGGCAGAGGCGATCGTAGCCCAGCAACGGCCGAAGGGCATGCGCCGGCGCACTGTGGTGCTGGCGCATTCACGCAGTTCTGACCCGATCGCTCCGCTGCGATAAACTGCAACGTGCGATCGGGTCAAAATGACCCCCTAAGTCTCCCCAATATCCCTTATGGATGCTAGAGAAAATAGGATTTTAATTACCAACCGGTAAATCATTTTTTCATAGTCCATAAGGGATATTGGGCGCCTGCCTCAGTGCGTTGACTTTTCTGCAGGTTGTCTCCTATATTGTTACCTCTTCAGCTATTGCTGTTCGTTGTTTACAGCCGCTGCTGGTTGTTCTATGTTCATGGTGTGCTGTTGTTGTTATGTTCCTTCTCTCATATATGTCGTTTCTCCTTCGGGCACTGTTGTACCTATAACTGCCTGTGGGAGGGGGCATAGAGGGGAGGATCAGCACACCCAGTGAAGAAATTTAAAGTGCACCAGCTCTTTTGGATCCCATCTATACCCTTCGTACTAAGTATCCCCAATACCCCTTATGGACTACGAGAAAAGGATTTACCGGTAGGTAATTAAAATCCTATTTTTTTTAACTACATGTAATATACCTTAGAACTCAGTTCCTATAAGGTTTTAAATCCTTGCATACAGAAAACTGCACATATTTGAAAATCCTACACCAGGCACAAGTAGTCATTCAGGTGCGTTGGGTATGGTTGACCGGCAGCTGGGATCCTGGCGGTCAGCATACCGACGTTGGGATCCCAGCCACCAGAATGCCGGCAGGGGGGCGAGCGAAACAAAGCTCCTTGCGGGCTTGCAGCGTTCTCTACGTTGCAGGCTCGGCGGCTTGCTGCGCTCGCCACAGGTTCTATTCCCACTCAATGGGTGTCATGGACACCCACGAGTGGGAATAGTCCTTGGCCTCCTGCCAGCATTCTGGTGGCCAGGATCCCGGTGCAGGTATGCTGACCGCCGGGATGGTGACTACATCCCATTTAGATGACTATGTGGGAGTTTTATCATTATTATCCTATTTGTATGTAAAAAGTGTTGAAAGGGGAGAGCGTTACTGTGCAGATTCCATACTATTTCTTCAGGGAGGCTTCACTCCCTGTACCAAGATGGTTGCTGACCCAAAATACTGCACATAAGTGCAGCGCCATCTTGTCAATGTCTTAGAGCATCACAGTGGGAGACAGTAGTTTTTCACTTAACTCCTCAGAGACCTGAGATTATCAGAGATCCACAACACTTCCAGTGATCCTGCACTTCTATCTGTTGATTCATCAGCTGGGGAGCCGAATGACACCCCTCTCGTCTCAACCTCCGCTTAGTGAGAACCAGTGTGTAACAGTGATTATGTGGGATTCATATAAATATTTTATGCAATTCACAATATGAGCTTACCATCTTTGGAGTGTTGGAGAATTATTATACATTTTTAGTTTTTAGTTTTTTGGTAAGATTTTTTTTAATTATTATTTCAAAATGTGACTGGACCCTCTTTGTTATTTTCTCCTCAGTTCACTTTAAATTTTTTATAAAGGAGAAAATTATCTAAAAGCAATTATAGAGTAAGTCCATTTACCGTACTGTGTAAGCTGCAGAAGTAGGTGTCCTGTTAGTTGCCTTTTATTTTACCCTTGTATGCCTTACTGCTATGTTTTGCTTATCGCACAGTGTAACCTATGTAGTGCACCCAACATGGCTGCCTCGCCTGGTACTCTCTTGTGTAGAATAAACAATGCATGGTTCTGAACTCTCCTAATATATTTGTCTCCCCAAATATGTGTAATTTCTTCACCTTTTGAGAGAATTTATTAATAAAGACAACTTCAAGCAAAATATATTTAAAAAAGAAATGTCTATTTTTATTTTAAGTAAAATTTAGCCACTTCTTCTTCTTCGTCTTCTTTTTCTTATGTTGATTATTATTATTATTTTGTAATTATTAATATTATTATTTACTCTGCATTCTAAAAATAAGAATTTACTTACCGATAATTCTATTTCTCGTAGTCCGTAGTGGATGCTGGGAACTCCGTAAGGACCATGGGGAATAGCGGCTCCGCAGGAGACTGGGCACAAAAGTAAAAGCTTTAGGACTACCTGGTGTGCACTGGCTCCTCCCCCTATGACCCTCCTCCAAGCCCCAGTTAGGATACTGTGCCCGGACGAGCGTACACAATAAGGAAGGATATTGAATCCCGGGTAAGACTCATACCAGCCACACCAATCACACCGTACAACCTGTGATCTAAATCCAGTTAACAGCATGATAACAGAGGAGCCTCTGAAAAGATGGCTCACAACAATAATAACCCGATTTAGTTAACAATAACTATGTACAAGTATTGCAGACAATCCGCACTTGGGATGGGCGCCCAGCATCCACTACGGACTACGAGAAATAGAATTATCGGTAAGTAAATTCTTATTTTCTCTGACGTCCTAGTGGATGCTGGGAACTCCGTAAGGACCATGGGGATTATACCAAAGCTCCCAAACGGGCGGGAGAGTGCGGATGACTCTGCAGCACCGAATGAGAGAACTCCAGGTCCTCCTCAGCCAGGGTATCAAATTTGTAGAATTTCGCAAACGTGTTTGCCCCTGACCAAGTAGCTGCTCGGCAAAGTTGTAAAGCCGAGACCCCTCGGGCAGCCGCCCAAGATGAGCCCACTTTCCTTGTGGAATGGACTTTTACAGATTTTGGCTGTGGCAGGCCTGCCACAGAATGTGCAAGCTGAATTGTACTACAAATCCAACTAGCAATAGTCTGCTTAGAAGCAGGAGCACCCAGCTTGTTGGGTGCATACAGGATAAACAGCGAGTCAGATTTTCTGACTCCAGCCGTCCTGGAAACATATATTTTCAGGGCCCTGACTACGTCCAGCAACTTGGAGTCCTCCAAGTCCCTAGTAGCCGCAGGCACCACAATAGGCTGGTTCAAGTGAAATGCTGAAACCACCTTAGGGAGAAATTGAGGACGAGTCCTCAATTCTGCCCTGTCCGCATGAAAAATTAGGTAAGGGCTTTTATAGGATAAAGCCGCCAATTCTGAGACACGCCTGGCTGAAGCCAGGGCTAACAGCATTACCACTTTCCATGTGAGATATTTTAAATCCACTGTGGTAAGTGGTTCGAACCAATGTGATTTTAGGAATCCCAAAACCACATTGAGATCCCAGGGTGCCACTGGAGGCACAAAGGGAGGCTGTATATGCAGTACCCCCTTTACAAAAGTCTGGACTTCAGGAACTGAAGCCAATTCTTTCTGGAAGAAAATCGACAAGGCCGAAATTTGAACCTTAATGGATCCTAATTTTAGGCCCATGGACAGTCCTGTTTGCAGGAAATGCAGGAAACGACCTAGTTGAAATTCCTCTGTCGGGGCCTTCCTGGCCTCGCACCACGCAACATATTTCCTCCAAATACGGTGATAATGTTGTGCAGTTACATCCTTCCTGGCTTTGATCAGGGTAGTGATGACTCCATCTGGAATGCCTTTCTCCTTCAGGATCCGGCGTTCAACCGCCATGCCGTCAAACGCAGCCGCGGTAAGTCTTGGAACAGACAGGGTCCTTGCTGAAGCAGGTCCCTTCTTAGAGGTAGAGGCCACGGATCCTCCGTGAGCATCTCCTGAAGTTCCGGGTACCAAGTCCTTCTTGGCCAATCCGGAGCCACGAGTATAGTTCTTACTCCTCTCCGTTGAGGCGGGACGCCATCATGTCCACCTTTGGTTTTTCCCAACGGTTTACAATCAATTGGAAGACTTCTGGATGAAGTCCCCACTCTCCCGGGTGGAGATCGTGTCTGCTGAGAAAATCTGCTTCCCAGTTGTCCACTCCGGGAATGAACACTGCTGACAGTGCTATCACATGATTTTCCGCCCAGCGAAGAATCCTTGCAGCTTCTGCCATCGCTCTCCTGCTTCTTGTGCCGCCCTGTCTGTTTACGTGGGCGACTGCCGTGATGTTGTCCGACTGGATCAACACCGGCTGACCCTGAAGCAGAGGCCTTGCTTGACTTAGGGCATTGTAAATGGCCCTTAGTTCCAGGATATTTATGTGAAATGACGTTTCCATGCTTGACCACAAGCCCTGGAAATTTCTTCCCTGTGTGACTGCTCCCCAGCCTCTCAGGCTGGCATCCGTGGTCACCAGGACCCAGTCCTGAATGCCGAATCTGCGGCCCTCTAGAAGATGAGCACTCTACAACCACCACAGGAGAGACACCCTTGTCCTTGGAGACAGGGTTATCCGCTGATGCATCTGAAGATGCGATCCGGACCATTTGTCCAGCAGATCCCACTGAAAGGTTCTTGCGTGGAATCTGCCGAATGGAATCGCTTCGTAAGAAGCCACCATTTTTCCCAGGACCCTTGTGCATTGATGCACTGACACTTGACCTGGTTTTAGGAGGTTCCTGACTAGCTCGGATAACTCCCTGGCTTTCTCCTCCGGTAGAAACACCTTTTTCTGGACTGTGTCCAGAATCATCCCTAGGAACAGCAGACGTGTCGTCGGAATCAGCTGCGATTTTGGAATATTTAGAATCCACCCGTGCTGTCGTAACACTACTTGAGATAGTGCTACTCCGACCTCTAACTGTTCCCTGGACCTTGCCCTTATCAGGAGATCGTCCAAGTAAGGGATAATTAAGACGCCTTTTCTTCGAAGAAGAATCATCATTTCGGCCATTACCTTGGTAAAGACCCGGGGTGCCGTGGACAATCCAAACGGCAGCGTCTGAAACTGATAATTACAGTTCTGTACCACAAACCTGAGGTACCCTTGGTGAGAAGGGCAAATTGGCACATGGAGGTAAGCATCCTTGATGTCCAGAGACACCATATAGTCCCCTTCTTCCAGGTTCGCTATCACTGCTCTGAGTGACTCCATCTTGAATTTGAACCTTTGTATGTAAGTGTTCAAGGATTTCAGATTTAAAATAGGTCTCACCGAGCCGTCTGGCTTCGGCACCACAAACAGCGTGGAATAATACCCCTTTCCCTGTTGCAGGAGGGGTACCTTGATTATCACCTGCTGGGAATACAGCTTGTGAATGGCTTCCAATACCGCCTCCCTGTCGGAGGGAGACGTTGGTAAAGCAGACTTCAGGAACCGGCGAGGGGGAGACGTCTCGAATTCCAATTTGTACCCCTGAGATACTACCTGCAGGATCCAGGGGTCCACTTGCGAGTGAGCCCACTGCGCTCTGAAATTCTTGAGACGGCCCCCCACCGTGCCTGAGTCCGCTTGTAAGGCCCCAGCGTCATGCTGAGGACTTGGCAGAAGCGGGGGAGGGCTTCTGTTCCTGGGAAGAGGCTGCCTGCTGCAGTCTTTTTCCCCTTCCTCTGCCCCGGGGCAGAAATGAGGAGCCTTTTGCCCGCTTGCCCTTATGGGGACGAAAGGACTGAGCCTGAAAAGACGGCGTCTTTTTCTGCTGAGAGGTGACTTGGGGTAAAAAGGTGGATTTCCCAGCCGTTGCCGTGGCCACCAGGTCCGATAGACCAACCCCAAATAACTCCTCCCCTTTATACGGCAATACTTCCATATGCCGTTTGGAATCCGCATCACCTGACCACTGTCGCGTCCATAACCCTCTTCTGGCAGAAATGGACAGCGCACTTACTCTTGATGCCAGAGTGCAAATATCCCTCTGTGCATCTCGCATATATAGAAATGCATCCTTTAAATGCTCTATAGTCAATAATATACTGTCCCTATCCAGGGTATCAATATTTTCAGTCAGGGAATCCGACCAAGCCTCCCAGCACTGCACATCCAGGCTGAGGCGATTGCTGGTCGCAGTATAACACCAGTATGTGTGTATATACTTTTTAGGATATTTTCCAGCTTCCTATCAGCTGGTTCCTTGAGGGCAGCCGTATCAGGAGACGGTAACGCCACTTGTTTTGATAAGCGTGTGAGCGCTTTATCTACCCTAGGGGGTGTTTCCCAACGCGCCCTAACCTCTGGCGGGAAAGGGTATAATGCCAATAATTTTTTAGAAATTAGCAGTTTTTTATCGGGGGAAACCCACGCTTCATCACACACCTCATTTAATTCATCTGATTCAGGAAAAACTACGGGTAGTTTTTTCACACCCCACATAATACCCTTTTTTGTGGTACTTGTAGTATCAGAAATGTTCAAAACCTCCTTCATTGCCGTGATCATGTAACGTGTGGCCCTACTGGAAGTCACGTTTGTCTCCTCACCGTCGACACTGGAGTCAGTGTCCGTGTCTGGGTCTGTGTCGACCATCTGAGGTAACGGGCGCTTTAGAGCCCCTGACGGTGTTTGAGACGCCTGGACAGGCACTAGCTGATTTGCCGGCTGTCTCATGTCGTCAACAGTCTTTTGTAAAGTGCTGACGCTATCACGTAATTCCTTCCATAAGACCATCCAGTCAGGTGTCGACTCCCTAGGGGGCGACATCACTATTACAGGCAATTGCTCCGCCTCCACACCATTTTCCTCCTCATACATGTCGACACAAACGTACCGACACACAGCACACACACAGGGAATGCTCTGATAGAGGACAGGACCCCACTAGCCCTTTGGGGAGACAGAGGGAGAGTTTGCCAGCACACACCAGAGCGCTATATATAATGTATAGGGACAACCTTATATAAGTGTTTCTCCCTTATATAGCTGCTGTATAGATTCTTATGCCAATTTAGTGCCCCCCCTCTCTTGTTTTACCCTGTTTCTGTAGTGCAGGACTGCAGGGGAGAGTCAGGGAGACGTCCTTCCAGCGGAGCTGTGAGGGAAAATGGCGCTTGTGTGCTGAGGAGATAGGCTCCGCCCCCTTCTCGGCGGCCTTTCTCCCGCTTTTTTAAGGAAAACTGGCAGGGGTTAAATGCATCCATATAGCCCAGGAGCTATATGTGATGCATTTTTCGCCATCCAAGGTGTTTTTATTGCGTCTCAGGGCGCCCCCCCCCAGCGCCCTGCACCCTCAGTGACCGGAGTGTGAAGTGTGCTGAGAGCAATGGCGCACAGCTGCGGTGCTGTGCGCTACCTTGTTGAAGATAGGACGTCTTTTGCCGCCGATTTTCCGGACCTCTTCTGTCTTCTGGCTCTGTAAGGGGGCCGGCGGCGCGGCTCTGGGACCCATCCATGGCTGGGCCTGTGATCGGTCCCTCTGGAGCTAATGTCCAGTAGCCTAAGAAGCCCAATCCACTCTGCACGCAGGTGAGTTCGCTTCTTCTCCCCTTAGTCCCTCGATGCAGTGAGCCTGTTGCCATCAGGACTCACTGAAAATAAAAAACCTAACTTAAACGTTTTCACTAAGCAGCTCAGGAGAGCCACCTAGTGTGCACCCTTCTCGTTCGGGCACAAAAATCTAACTGGGGCTTGGAGGAGGGTCATAGGGGGAGGAGCCAGTGCACACCAGGTAGTCCTAAAGCTTTTACTTTTGTGCCCAGTCTCCTGCGGAGCCGCTATTCCCCATGGTCCTTACGGAGTTCCCAGCATCCACTAGGACGTCAGAGAAATAGGGAATTTCAGACTAAGATTGTACCAGTAATCTTACAAACTTGTCCTATAAGAGGAACAAGATGGCTCATGAAGAGTCATCCTTCAGCACTCAGGAGAGGAAAAACCCCCTTGTGGAGGAAACCTCTGGGGACCCATGGCTGAAGGACTGCCCGTCCCTCTAGGCATTAAGAGACTATGCAGAGTTTGCCCAGACCACCCGCCCACCCACTACCCTTGCCTAACCCAGTCATCCCTTCTGTCGCCTCAAATCTTCTATTTTGACCTATTTACCCAGCCGGAGAAAAACGCACCTACACATCAATGGTGAGAGAGTGAAAAAAGAGAGCAAGAGATACATGGGAGTGAGGGGGGTTTAGGGGGACAGTCATAACCACCATAGCATTCATTTCTGACGCTAACAGGGATTACAACTGTACAAATGTAGCCATTCTCGTCGTGGCTACATCTTACCGCAATTGCGCCTTGTTAGGCGCAACCGCACCACATACATCTGGACGTCTAAGACGTGTGTGCCCCATTCGCATGGATGGGAGTGGCAAATGCCACAGCTCAGCACGGCTAGGCGCAGCCGCGCATAGCTGTGCCGAGGGTGCACGTTTACCTCAGATGTAGCCATGATCAGCATGGCTACATCTGTATATATTGGATAAAAACAAAAGGAATGATTAAAGCACAATATGATTCTTTTACATCTCTGCACATTAATAAAAATGGATCAGCCTGCAATACTGGCACACTGGGATTTAAGCAGGCAGAGAGAGACTAAAGGATTTCATTTGCAACAATATAGGCTCACCAAACAACTCCAAGGAGATGTCATGGGTGCAGCCGCACATAAAGGATTTAATTAGGAACATTATAGGCCCATCTAGACAGCGCTCTTCAAATATCTCCAATGGCCCATTTGCAGCCGCTTGTGGTTGTTAGGTAACGGTACTGTCCCAGCAGGTGTGAGATTTTGTTTTTATCCAATACTATGCTATCCCCAAGGTCATAAGTCATATATTATAATAGTCATGCTAAAAGTCTGCCGACGATTCTAATTAAGCTGCTCTTATCTTTGTCCAGTCACTAACCTTCTACCAGTGTGCTATGCCGTGCCAGGCCACTGAGGCATATGCAAGAGACAGCAACAGCAGAGCCCTGTATGGGCAGTTGCCATTATGACATCACAGCATGACCTCAGATACCCCACCAGACGGCTAAGACTGGTTATTTCTGGTTTGAGGCCCTTGTTGTCTTTTACATTACTGACCTAAGGGAAATGTGATTTCACTTATTATTTAAAACTATTACATTCAGAACGGAATATTTTTATTACTAACGTTTGCCCGCAGTTTTGCTCGCTTAGTGGCATCTAATATTGTGATCTATATTTTATATTATACACATAGGACCTGATTCAGGTTGGATTGCAATCACAATAAGCAATCCAACTGCAAAAATTGGTAAGAGGGTGCGGGTCTGTGCGCAGGGCCCATCTTGCGCATGTGTCCGCATTTTCTGCGTAGCCCTTCAGAGAATGTGATCACCTCAGCCTGTCAATCAGGGGCAGGGGGGTGGGGGGTGGCAATGCTTCATTTCCAAGGCAGAGACAGAGCGTTGTGGGGGCTATGTTTCAAAATGGGGGTGGCAATGGAGAAACAGGGGGCGTGGTCACGGCGGCTGCTTGACGTCACACACAGCCGCTGTGATCACAAAAATAATGGTGGCTTCCTGCGTGCACAGCTAGGCTGCGCCTGCAGGAGGCTACCCCATTTTTTATGATCACGCTGAACTGCAGTGCGACTGCAATTTCAGCGTGGTCAAGGGGAAGGAGGCGGCATGCTGGGCGGCCTTGCCCTGTGATGGGCGGCTCCCAGCATGCGATCCAAAGGATTGCAAATTCTGCTATTTAGCAGAGTTTGCAATCCTTACCGAATTAGGCCCATTGATCACAAAATGTATTTGTAAACAATATTTGCAGTTTTTCTTCAGGGACTAACACAAAAGATGCTTGGGGCTACTAACACGTGGGTAAGCCATGTAAAGTTTCCCATGGGTCAGTGACGTCACAACGGGGGTGCGGCCCACGCCCGAGTGTCACCCGCCAAGGGGTGACACCGAAGTGCCGGCTCTTCTTCAGTGACAGGAGCCGGGTGTTGCACTGTGACATTACGTGCAACACCCAGGTTCTGTCACTGTGCAGTAGCCAGCACCACGCACACACTAGTCTTCGGGTGCAGCCCGCAACCCCCGGGACACCCGGATCGACAAAACGGAGATTCAGACACAAGGTCACGCCCCTACCTATGAGACCATGCCTCCTTTTTGCATTGCGTGGCTTAGCCACGCGCATTGCATTACCATCTCTCTCCCCGGGTGGTCTTCAGGTTGCCGACAATCTCCCTGATTGCACCTTAGTTACATAGTTACATAGTCAGTGAGGTTGAAAAGAGGCAAAATGCCCATCGGGTTCAACCTGTATTCTGTGTTACTGTTAAGCTGTTCATATTATAATGCGCCTGCTGGAGTAATGGTCTAATACCGATTGACACCTATGAATCTTACCACTCCCAGATAATTTAATGTCAATATGTTAAATGTTGCATTGGTTAAAAGGCACAATGATCCCTATGACTACATGCATTTAAATAAAGATTCTCATGGCCACTTACAGTATATGGAACCTCTTGTACAGCACTATACACAAACATATTCTGCAAAATATGTGTCTTTTCTTCAACAAGTAGACTTACTAACGTTGGGGCTCATTTACATTTGGATGTAAGTCATTTTTATGACACGCCTCTCTGATGTAGCAGTACGCGCCCGCGCTGATAGGTGTTGCTTTCACATCTCCCTGAAATGCTTTTTCAGAAGTAGGCAAGTATGCTTTAAGTTGGGTTCTGTTGTATAACCTGGGCAGAGTCAAGTGACTTTAATAATTCCACTCATACTGTATAGTCATCTCGGACGGGTTGGTATTGGGTGACCGGTGGTTGGGAGACCGGCGGTCACCATACCGATGCCGGGATCCCATCTGTCAGATGGCCAGCAGGGGAAAGGGAGCGCAACAAAGCCCCTTGCGGTCTAGCTACGCTTACCACGCAGCGGGCTCGCCACTGGTTCTATTCCCACTCTCTGGGAATAGTCCCTGTTGGTCGTCATGCCAACCGGCGGGCTAGTCAGTGTTCGGGATGCCGGCGCTGGTATTGTGACCGCCGGTCACATAACCACATCCCTTTTGGACTTGAGGAGCCTGCATACTGCAAGCGTCTGGTTTTTCATTTATTGTTCCTCTCCCTGATGTCAGATCGAGATCATACATACCTCAGTCCTTTTCTAGGTCACTAAGCTACACAATAGCGAAAATGCAATATAAATTCACAGTAGATTTTGTGTGATTCCAGAACGTACAGACAAACCGACTAAATTTCACTTTTTTTTTTTGTCTCGATGGTCCATAAACAGTCCCTAGAAGTATAATTCTCAAAAAAAAAAAAAAAGTCTATGTACTGACACAATCCTTATGGGCCCTACACACTGGGCTTTTTCCGCCGAGGTGCCCAACGGCAGATACGGCAATATCAGTGCCTGTCAGTCAGTGCTGCTGGTGGGCGCTACACTTACACTATATATACCCTGTGCCATACAGGAGGAGGCAGCAGCTGCATCCTAGTGACTGAGCTGACGTGCGCCGGGTCCGCCAGGTAGTCCAATAGGAGACTGTCAAGACGAATTGTCTATTCACTGATTTGTAAGAAGCCTACTCATCAAGATTATAATCTTCAATTCATCTGATTGTGAGAACTGTCTATATATCCCAGGGAGCGCACCACAGCAAGTATTGGAACACTATCTTTGAACTTTATTGGGGTGAAGGTGACCACCCTGTCTGATTGATTGCAGCACCTTTGTATTGAAGCGCCGTCTTTTACATTTATTTTTGGTTTGAATGTATATAAGCGGCACTGCTGCCGAGGACATGTATATAAGTGGCACTGCTACCGTGGGCATGTACATAAGCGGCACTGCTACCGTAGGCATGTATATAAGCAGCACAGATACGTGGGTATGTGTATAAGTGGCACTGCTACCATGGGCATGTATATAAGCGGCACTGCTACTGTGGGCATGTGTATAAGCGGCACTGCTACTGTGGGCATGTATATAAGCGGCACTGCTACTGTGGCATGTGTATGAGTGGCACTGCTACCATGGGCATGTGTATAAGTGGCACTGCTACCGTGGGCATGTGCATAAGCAGCACAGATATGTGGGTATGTGTATAAGTGGCACTGCTACCATGGGCATGTATATAAGCGGCACTGCTACCGTGGGCATGTATATAAGCGGCACTGCTACTGTGGGCTTGTGTATAAGCGGCACTGCTACCGTGGGCATGTATATAAGCGGCACTGCTACCGTGGCATGTGTATAAGCAGCACTGCTACCGTGGGCATGTATATAAGCGGCACTGCTACCGTGGCATGTGTATAAGTGGCACTGCTACCGTGGCATGTGTATAAGTGGCACTGTTACCATGGGCATGTGTATAAGTGGCACTGCTACCGTGGGCATGTGTATAAGTGGCACTGATACCGTGGACATGTGTATAAGCGGCACTGCTACTGTTGGCATTATTATGTGTATAAGCGGCACTGATATGGTCGGTATGTGTATAAAGGGCACTTCTACTGTGGGCATCATAGGCGTGCACAGCACATTTTATTAGGGGGTGCACGACTGGAGTGGTGTGTCTAGCACCGCCTACTGTGCGTGTCTAGTGCCGCCTTCTGGGCATGTTTAGCACCACCTACTGGGCGTGACTAGCACCGCCTACTGGGCATGTCTAGTACCGCCTACTGGGCATGTCTAGCACCATATATTAGCAGTCAATGCAAACTAAACAATATAGGGAATTTGATTAAATAGAGTGTACCGTGAGGGCTGGCAGGGCACACACACACATGAAGTGTGACTGAGTGGAGAGACTGACTATATATATATATATATATATATATATAAAATGTCGGTAGCCGGCACTCCACTTTGCCCTTCTTAAACTCTGCTCCTGTCGGAGACTGGTTCGTATTGAAATTCATGTAGGCACCACTCACAGCGACTAATACAGATGACACAAAGTCAGCGTTGTATATTTAAACGTTTCGGAACCATTGACTTCAGTTCTTTCATCCTACTGACGAAAGAACTGAAGTAAATGGTTCTGAAACATTGAAATATACAACGCTGACTTTGTGTCATCTGTATTAGTCATTGTGAGTGCCGCCTACACGAATATATATATATATATATATATATATATATATACCTATATTAGCTGAGCCAAGCAATCAGGAGTTTACTGAGTGCACCTATAGTCTATAGGTGAACTCAGTAAACTACTGATTGCTTGGCTCAGCTAATATACACTGCTCAAAAAAATAAAGGGGAACACTTAAACAACACAATGTAACTCCAAGTCAATCACACTTCTGTGAAATCAAACAGTCCACTTAGGAAGCAACACTAATTGACAATCAATTTCACATGCTGTTGTGTAAATGGAATAGACAACAGGTGGAAATTATAGGCAATTAGCAAGACACCCCCAATAAAGGAGTTGTTCTGCAGGTGGTGACCACAGACCAATTCTCAGCTCCTATGCTTTCTGGCTGATGTTTTGGTCACTTTTGAAAGCTGGTGGTGCTTTCACTCTAGTGGTAGCATGAGACGGAGTCTGCAACCCACACAAGTAGCTCAGGTAGTGCAGCTCATCCGGGATGGCACATCAATGCGAGCTGTGGAAAGAAGGTTTGCTGTGTCTGTCAGCGTTGTTATGATTCCAGCA
Source organism: Pseudophryne corroboree (assembly GCF_028390025.1). NCBI lineage: Eukaryota > Metazoa > Chordata > Amphibia > Anura > Myobatrachidae > Pseudophryne > Pseudophryne corroboree. Next base: position 405,659,577 of record NC_086444.1, on the reverse strand, counting down.
CTCCTGGTCAGAGGAGATTTTATGGCAAGGACCGGAGCACTGGAACGGAAATGCTGGGGAGGCGTTGCTAGGGAGCCGGCGGCTGTACGCGCACGGCGTCCCTAGTTGCTAGGCGCCGGGCCGCGCAGACAAGCGGACCCCGGCACCTAACAGTACCCCCCCCTTGAGGAGGGGTCAAGGAACCCCTAAAGCCAGGTTTCCGAGGAAATTCCCGAAAAAATGCCCTCTTGAGCCTCGGGGCATGAAGATCCTTATCCAGGACCCAAGACCTTTCCTCCGGACCATAGCCTCTCCAGTGAACCAGAAAATAAAGCCGGCCCCGGGACAATTTGGAATCGAGAACCTTCTCCACCAAGAACTCCTGTTGTCCCTGTACATCCACCGGAGATCTACCCTGAGAGATCCTCCGAGGAAATCTACTGGAAGAAACGTATTGTTTCAAGTTTCAACAGGGAGCAATGAAACGTATTTCCAATCCTGAGAGATCTTGGTAGACGTAACCGGAAGGCAACTGGGTTGACTCTTTTAATAATAAGAAATGGCCCAATAAATTTGGGTCCCAATCTAGCCGAGGATTGTCGAAGCCTGATGTTACGAGTCGACAACCATACCCTATCTCCCACCTTAAAAGTGCAAGGACGTCGGAGCCTGTCAGAAATTTTTTTCTCTCGAAAGGCCGCTTTTCTGAGAGCAAGGTGCACTTTTTTCCAAATGGCTCTGAGATGGGAGGTTAAGGTTAGCGAGGAGACTGAGGAACGATGAAAAAAAGAATTGGCTCTGGGGTGAAAACCAAAAACTGAAAAGAATGGAGACACTTTAGTGGAGGAATGACAAGAATTATTGTAAGCAAACTCCGCCAACGGAAGAAACTCGGACCAATCATTCTGGAGTTTGGCTGAATACAAACGCAAATACTGTTTCAATGATTGGTTAACTCGCTCGGTTTGCCCGTTGGATTGTGGGTGGTAACCGGATGTTAACGACAATTTCATCTTTAATGAAGCACAAAAACATTTCCAGAATTGTGCGATGAATTGTGGACCCCGATCAGAAACAATATCAGTAGGCAACCCATGAAGTCTGAAAACATGGCGGAGAAACAAAACTGCCAACCCTTGGGCAGATGGCAGTCGGGGAAGAGCAATGAAATGAGCCATGTTGCTAAAACGGTCCACTACCACCCATATGACTCGGAATCCGGCTGAAAGGGGAAGGTCAACCACAAAATCCATGGAAATATGAGACCATGGCCTGAGAGGGACATTTAAGGGCATAAGTTGCCCGATAGGCAAGGAACGGGGAACCTTATGCTGTGCACAAACCTGACATGAAAAAACAAACTCCTTAACGTCTTTAGAAAGACCAGGCCACCATACTGAGCGGGAGACTAACTCCAAAGTCTTAGAGATTCCCGGATGCCCGGAAACTTTGTTATCATGGAATTCAGTTAAAACAGTAGCTCTCAAAAACTCAGGGACGTAAAGACGACCAGCAGGAGTATTTCCAGGAGCTTTGTGTTGAAGCTGTTTTAACTGGGTAAATAAATCTTGTGTGAGGCCTGCCCAGATGACCGAAGATGGAAGTATGGGAGTAACAGGACTGTTATTGTGAACCGGAAGAAAGCTGCGTGACAGGGCATCAGCCTTGGTATTCTTGGAACCAGGCCTGAAAGTGATTATAAATTTGAAACGAGTAAAAAATAAAGCCCAACGTGTCACGATCCGGGTATCTGGACGCCATTACTTACCCTTCAGATGCCTCCTAAGGCGGGCTCAGCGTTCCAGGACCGGATTCCGCTGTTCCTGAGTTTCCACATACAGAGTGGTCTTTTCATCAGCCGCGGCCTCCGCTGTGCCCGCGTGGTTAAATGTGCATCTATCAGCCTGGCGTCTCCTGTCTCCGGTGGCCGGCGCCGCCATTACTGTTTCCCAGACCACATGGATTACAAACCAAACTTCCCTCCAAGTGTCTGCATGGGCGCAGCCATCTTGGATTCTGTCATCTGATCATTTCCACCAATCTGCTGTCTGTGTTGTTGATTTGCATAATTGCCTAGCCAACCCCTTCCTTGCTGCAGGTATAAGTAAGCTGTACCTGAGCAAGGAAGACGTCAGTGCTTTGGTTGTCAAACCTAGTTCCTGTTTGTCTCTCTTCTATGATTGTCTTCCAGGTTCCAGCTCCTGTCTCAAGACTTCCACCATAGAGACCCGCACCAGCATTCCACCTGCGGTGTAGCCTGACTCTCCAATCCATTGTGGATTCATCTGTTTCCAGCTACAACACTACCTGCTTCCAGCCTCAGCTTCCAGCAGAGTACAGCTTCCCTTAAAGGGCCGGTGTCCTTTCTACACTTTACCACTCTCCACCGGAATTATTATTTCTCCGCTCTCAAGTTCTACATTTCAGTTCACATTTCATCGCTCCCAAAGTTCATTTATTATTTAACTGGTTCCAGCCAGTATCCACTCCGTGCTAACAACAGTCTGGTTCCAGCCAGTATCCACAGCAGCTGTTTTACCTTCAGCAACCCAGCTCTTCCTGGAACACCAGCTGGTATAATCCTGGGTTATCTCCATTGCTACAGCCGGGCCTGGTAAGGACTTTCCATCTAGAAGATCATAAGAACTATCTCACACTACCAGTGCCCTGTGGCTCCTGCCATGCTGTAGTACTCAGGAACTGTATTTATTCTTTGCTGACTTTTACGTTTTCTTTTATTGCTGCTGTGTTGCGGAGTTGTCATAAATAAACATCATTGACTTTTATTCCTGGTTGTCGTGGTCACGCCTTCGGGCAATTCTTCTACATGTCTAGGGGTCTGATACAACCTGCCAGGTTCCATTACACCTCAGTCCCTACAACTGAGGCTGCCTCCCGTCAGCTCAGGCCCTCAGTTGTGACAGTAAGCACTGACCTAATGAATCCAGCCGGAGATCAGGATCAAGCGGCCAGGCCGATGCAAGAACTGGCAGCCCGACTTGAACATCAGGAGGCTGCACAGGGCCACATCATCCGCTGTCTCCAGGATCTCTCTACTCGGCTGGATGGGATTCAGACAACCCTCCGTGGATCAGACGCGTCCGGTGCGTCAACCACAGTGACTCCAGCTATAACCCCACCCACCTTACCCATTTCTGCTCCACGTCTTCATCTTCCAACGCCAGCAAAATTTGACGGATCTCCAAGATTCTGCAGGGGATTTCTCAACCAGTGTGAGATTCAGTTTGAGCTACAACCTGGCAATTTTCCCAGTGACCGTACAAAAATTGCCTACATTATCTCTCTTCTCAGTGGCTCAGCCCTTGATTGGGCATCACCGTTATGGGAGAGGTCCGACACCCTGCTATCCTCCTACACTACATTCGTGTCAACATTCAGGCGTATCTTCGACGAGCCAGGCCGGGTAACTTCAGCTTCATCTGAGATTCTCCGTTTGCGCCAGGGATCACGTACTGTAGGACAATATCTTATACAGTTCCAGATCCTGGCATCCGAACTGGCATGGAACGACGAGGCCCTGTATGCTGCATTCTGGCATTGCTTATCTGAGAGTATTAAAGATGAGTTAGCTACCAGAGACTTACCTTCCAAGTTAGATGAGCTAATCTCACTCTGCACGAAAGTTGATTTACGTTTCAGAGAGAGAGCAACTGAGCGTGTAAGATCATCTGCTCCAAAATCTTCTGCTCCTCCTCCTCGCCAACTGTCACCATCTAAAGATGAGTCCAGCCAAATTGGTCGTTCCCGTTTAACTCCTGCTGAGCGCCGAAGACGCCTCTCCAAGTCTCTCTGTCTTTATTGTGCAGCTCCATCTCACACCATTAATGCCTGTCCCAAACGTCCAGGACTCCAGACCCTAGCTCGCCAAGGAGAGGGCCGGCTAGGAGTAATGATCTCCTCTCCATCTCCTCAAGATTGTAATCTCCCAGTCTCGCTTCAAGTTGCTCAACGTTATCGGAACGTCATTGCCCTCCTTGATTCCGGAGCAGCTGGGAACTTTATTACCGAAGCCTATGTTAAACGGTGGTCCCTACCCACCGAGAGACTTCCTTCGTCCATTTCTTTAACTGCCGTGGATGGCAGCAAAATTTTTGATGCAGTTATTTCTTTAAGGACTCTACCAGTTCGTCTGAGAGTGGGAGTTCTTCATTCCGAACTTATTTCTTTTTTAGTGATTCCAAGAGCCACACATCCTGTGGTCCTGGGCCTTCCATGGCTCCGTCTTCACAATCCTACAATTGATTGGACGACTACGCAAATCCTGGCATGGGGTTCCTCCTGTGCTGAGACATGTTTGTTTAAAGTATTGCCTGTCTGTTCTTCCTCCCCCAGGTCGTCTGATGTTCCACCTCCTCCATATCAAGATTTCACGGATGTGTTCAGTAAAGCTTCTGCTGATATCCTTCCTCCTCATAGAGAATGGGACTGCCCGATTGATCTCGTTCCAGGGAAGGTTCCACCTCGAGGCCGAACTTATCCGTTGTCTCTGCCTGAGACGCATTCTATGGAGGAATACATTAAAGAGAACCTAGCAAAGGGGTTCATTCGACCTTCTTCTTCTCCAGCCGGCGCAGGCTTCTTTTTTGTAAAGAAGAAAGATGGTGGTCTGCGGCCGTGCATCGACTACAGAGGTTTGAACGACATTACCATCAAGAACCGTTATCCTTTACCCCTGATTACTGAGCTCTTTGACAGAGTTAGCGGAGCTACCATCTTTACAAAGCTGGACTTGAGAGGTGCATACAATCTCATCCGGATCCGTGAGGGTGACGAGTGGAAGACCGCCTTTAACACCCGTGACGGACATTATGAGTACCTCGTCATGCCCTTCGGATTGAGCAATGCTCCAGCTGTCTTCCAGCATTTTGTCAATGAGATCTTCAGAGACATTCTATACCGTCATGTCGTGGTCTATCTAGACGATATCCTCATTTTTGCCAACGATTTAGAGGAACATCGTTTTTGGGTTAAAGAGGTTCTGTCCCGTCTCCGTGTCAATCATCTCTACTGCAAATTAGAGAAATGCGTCTTTGAAGTCAAGTCCATTCCGTTTCTAGGGTACATTGTGTCCGGTTCCGGACTAGAGATGGATCCTGAGAAACTACAAGCAATCCAGAATTGGCCGGTACCCTTAACCCTCAAAGGGGTCCAGAGGTTCTTAGGGTTCGCCAATTATTACCGAAAGTTTATACGAGACTTTTCCACCATTGTGGCGCCTATTACTGCTTTCACCAAGAAGGGTGCTAACCCGTCCAAGTGGTCTGAAGAAGCCATGCAAGCTTTTCATCTTTTAAAACAGAGGTTCATCTCTGCACCTGTCCTGAAACAGCCTGACATCGACTCTCCTTTCATCTTAGAGGTGGATGCCTCCTCCGTTGGAGTAGGAGCGGTGTTATCTCAGAGGGCTAAAGATGGTCATTTACATCCTTGCAGTTTCTTCTCACGGAAGTTCTCCCCAGCGGAGCGCAACTATGCCATTGGCGACCAGGAGTTGCTAGCCATCAAGCTCGCTCTAGAGGAGTGGAGATATCTGTTGGAGGGAGCTTCTCATTCAATCACCATCCTTACAGACCACAAGAACCTTCTATATCTAAAAGGCGCACAATGTCTCAACCCTCGTCAGGCCAGATGGGCACTTTTCTTTTCCAGGTTCGACTTTAAACTCCAGTTCTGTCCGGGCTCTCAGAATCGCAAGGCCGATGCCCTTTCCCGCTCATGGGAGCAAGAAAATGAGTCAGAGTCTTCAGACAAGCATCCTATTATAAATCCGTTGGCATTCTCCACGGTAGGGATGGACTCTACGCCCCCATCAGGGAAAAGTTTTGTGAAGCCGACACTAAGGAAGAAGCTCATGCATTGGGCCCATGCTTCCCGTTTTGCCGGACATACAGGTATCCAAAAAACCCTGGAGTTTATCTCTAGGTCCTATTGGTGGCCAACTCTGAAAAAGGACGTTTTGGAGTTTATTGCATCTTGCCCAAAGTGTGCTCAACATAAAGTATCCCGCCAGTCGCCTGCGGGGCAACTGGTTCCACTATCTGTTCCCCGTCGACCATGGACCCATTTGTCGATGGATTTTATTACAGATTTGCCCATGTGCAACAAGTTCAATACCATCTGGGTGGTAGTTGACCGGTTCACCAAGATGGCACACTTCATTCCTCTCACCGGTCTTCCGTCAGCTTCCAAGTTGGCTCAAGTATTCATACAAGAGATCTTCCGACTCCACGGTCTTCCAGAAGAAATTATCTCAGATCGAGGAGTTCAATTCACAGCCAAATTCTGGCGAAGTTTATGTCAAGTCCTCCAAGTCAAGTTAAAGTTTTCCACGGCTTACCATCCTCAGACCAATGGTCAAACTGAGAGGGTGAATCAGGACTTGGAGGCCTTCCTCCGCATCTATGTGTCCTCCTCTCAAGATGACTGGGTTCAATTACTTCCCTGGGCCGAGTTCTGTCATAACAACCAGTATCATTCTTCATCTTCTTCAACACCATTCTTCACCAACTTTGGATTCCACCCTAAAGTCCCTGAGTTCCAACCGCTTCCAGCAACTTCTGTTCCCGCAGTGGATATCACCTTGCATCAGTTTGCCAATATCTGGAAGAGCGTACGATCAGCTCTGCTCAAGGCATCGTTCAGGTACAAGAAGTTTGCGGATAAGAAGCGTCGAGCAGTTCCTGCTCTCAAGGTGGGTGATCGGGTATGGTTATCCACGAAGAATTTGAGGTTAAGAGTTCCCAGTATGAAGTTTGCACCTCGCTACATCGGTCCTTTCAAAATTGATCAAGTCATCAATCCTGTTGCTTACAGACTCCAGTTACCTCCCTTCTTAAAAATACCCAGGACATTCCATGTTTCCCTGTTGAAACCGCTAATCTTGAATCGGTTTCATTCCTCACTTCCACCAACTCCGAAAGTCCAAACTCAACGAGGCGTTGAGTATGAAGTGGCCAAGATCCTGGACTCACGTCACCGTTACGGTCAACTTCAGTATCTCATTGACTGGAAGGGCTATGGTCCTGAAGAACGCTCTTGGACCAATGCCTCTGACGTCCATGCTCCTGCCTTGGTCCGAAATTTCCACGCAAAGTTTCCTTTAAAGCCTAAGAAGTGTCCTGGGGCCACTCCTAAAGGGGGGGGTGCTGTCACGATCCGGGTATCTGGACGCCATTACTTACCCTTCAGATGCCTCCTAAGGCGGGCTCAGCGTTCCAGGACCGGATTCCGCTGTTCCTGAGTTTCCACATACAGAGTGGTCTTTTCATCAGCCGCGGCCTCCGCTGTGCCCGCGTGGTTAAATGTGCATCTATCAGCCTGGCGTCTCCTGTCTCCGGTGGCCGGCGCCGCCATTACTGTTTCCCAGACCACATGGATTACAAACCAAACTTCCCTCCAAGTGTCTGCATGGGCGCAGCCATCTTGGATTCTGTCATCTGATCATTTCCACCAATCTGCTGTCTGTGTTGTTGATTTGCATAATTGCCTAGCCAACCCCTTCCTTGCTGCAGGTATAAGTAAGCTGTACCTGAGCAAGGAAGACGTCAGTGCTTTGGTTGTCAAACCTAGTTCCTGTTTGTCTCTCTTCTATGATTGTCTTCCAGGTTCCAGCTCCTGTCTCAAGACTTCCACCATAGAGACCCGCACCAGCATTCCACCTGCGGTGTAGCCTGACTCTCCAATCCATTGTGGATTCATCTGTTTCCAGCTACAACACTACCTGCTTCCAGCCTCAGCTTCCAGCAGAGTACAGCTTCCCTTAAAGGGCCGGTGTCCTTTCTACACTTTACCACTCTCCACCGGAATTATTATTTCTCCGCTCTCAAGTTCTACATTTCAGTTCACATTTCATCGCTCCCAAAGTTCATTTATTATTTAACTGGTTCCAGCCAGTATCCACTCCGTGCTAACAACAGTCTGGTTCCAGCCAGTATCCACAGCAGCTGTTTTACCTTCAGCAACCCAGCTCTTCCTGGAACACCAGCTGGTATAATCCTGGGTTATCTCCATTGCTACAGCCGGGCCTGGTAAGGACTTTCCATCTAGAAGATCATAAGAACTATCTCACACTACCAGTGCCCTGTGGCTCCTGCCATGCTGTAGTACTCAGGAACTGTATTTATTCTTTGCTGACTTTTACGTTTTCTTTTATTGCTGCTGTGTTGCGGAGTTGTCATAAATAAACATCATTGACTTTTATTCCTGGTTGTCGTGGTCACGCCTTCGGGCAATTCTTCTACATGTCTAGGGGTCTGATACAACCTGCCAGGTTCCATTACACCTCAGTCCCTACAACTGAGGCTGCCTCCCGTCAGCTCAGGCCCTCAGTTGTGACACAACGTGCCTGCCGGGCATTAAGCCGCTTAGCCGATTCGATGTATTGCAGGTTTTTATGGTCAGTCAATACAGAAATAGTATGTTTTGCTCCCTCCAGCCAATGCCTCCACTCCTCGAAAGCCCACTTTATCGCCAGTAACTCCCGATTACCAACGTCATAGTTGGATTCAGCGGAGGAGAATTTCCTGGACATAAAGGCACAAGGATGTAACTCCAGATCCTTTTGAGAAAGGATAGCCCCCACTCCAACCTCCGAGGCATCAACCTCCACAACAAAGGGCAAATCCGGATTGGGATGTCTGAGGACTGGAGCCGAGACAAAGGCTTGTTTCAGGGCCCGAAAGGACAACTCAGCTTCACGCGACCAATTGGTAGGATCTGCTCCTTTCTTTGTCAGAGCTACAATGGGAGCAACCAGGTCAGAAAAAGAATGAATGAACCTCCTATAATAATTCGCAAACCCTAAAAAGCGCTGAATTGCTTTTAAATTGGTGGGTTGCGCCCAACTAAGGATGGCCTGGAGCTTCTTTGGTTCCATGGAAAATCCCCGAGGGGAAATAATGTACCCTAAAAAAGATACCTCCGTGACATGAAACTCACACTTCTCCAGCTTGGCATATAAATGATTCTCACGTAACTTTTGAAGAACCAGACGCACCTGGGTAACATGTTGTTCCATTGATTCAAAATAAATCAGGATGTCGTCTAAGTAAACGACCACGAATTTCCCTAGGAAGTCACGGAGCACATCGTTAATGAGGTCTTGAAAAACTGCTGGAGCATTAGACAAGCCGAACGGCATCACCAGGTACTCATAGTGACCCGACTGAGTACTGAAGGCCGTCTTCCACTCATCTCCAGATTTGATTCGGATGAGGTTGTACGCTCCTCTAAGGTCAATTTTAGAAAAAATCACAGCCGAACGTAACTGATCAAAGAGTACAGAAATCAGCGGCAAAGGATAAGTATTTTTAACTGAGATCTTATTCAGGGCTCTAAAGTCAATGCAAGGTCTAAGCGAGCCATCCTTTTTCTCCACAAAGAAGAAGCCTGCACTTAAAGGAGATTTTGATGGTCTAATAAATCCTTTCCCTAGGCTCTCCTTAACATAATCATTCATGGCCGCAGTTTCTGGCCCGGATAAAGCATATAATCTTCCCTTTGGCAATGCGGCACCAGGAATTAGCTCAATAGCACAATCATAAGGCCGATGGGGAGGCAGAATGTCCGCATTGCCTTTGGAGAAAACATCAGCAAACTCCTGGTATTCCACAGGAATGAGTTCAGGAATGGTAGCTGCTACTCTGACTGGTAACGTAATACATTCCTTATCACAAAAGGTACCCCATTGTGAAATCTCCCCCGACCGCCAATCAATGGTGGGATTATGAAAGGCCAGCCAAGGGTGACCCAGAACAACTGGAACTGCTGGGCAATGTGTAAGAAAGAACTCGATCTTTTCAGAATGTAAAGCTCCTACAGTAAGTAGGACCGGGGGTGTACAGAGAGAGATAACCCCATTGGAAAGCGGACTCCCATCTAAGCCATGCATGGTGACACACCTACCCAAATGTAACTGAGGAATGCCTAAGGCTTTAGCCCAAGTTAAGTCCATAAAGTTTCCTGCAGCTCCACTGTCGACAAAAGCCGACACCGAAGAACTGAGGCTGCCAAAGGAAACTTTAACTGGGACTAAAAGGGAGTTATTCGAGGAGATAAGCTGCAGACCTAGGTGAACCCCCTCACAATTCACCTGGTCAAAGCGTTTCCCGACTTGTTCGGACAATTACGAGCAAAATGTCCCTTACCCCCACAGTACAGACAAAGACCAGAATTTTGCCTTCTGGCTCTTTCTTCAGGAGACAGCCGGGAGAGACCTATCTGCATGGGCTCCTCTACGTCTTCAGGAATGGAATATACACACGGACTTGACCTTACAGGTGCTCCTTTTTCAGCCCTCCGCTCTCTGAGACGACGATCAATCTTAATAGAAAGCTCCATGAGCTTATCGAGAGTCTCAGGAGCGAGGTACTGAAGGAGACTGTCTTTTATAGACTCTGATAAGCCGAGGCGAAACTGACTGCGCAGGGCTGGGTCATTACAGCCACAGTCGTTCGACCAACGGCGAAACTCCGTACAATAAACCTCCGCAGGATTCCTACCCTGTCTGAGAGCGCGCAACTGACTTTCAGCGGACGCCTCTCTATCAGGGTCATCATACAAGAGCCCTAAAGACCCAAAAAAAGCGTCAACTGACAACAATGCCGGATCCTCTGCTTTTAAACCAAATGCCCAGGTCTGAGGATCCCCCTGGAGCAAAGAAATAATAATCCCGACCCGCTGAGATTCAGTACCCGAGGAAGTCGGTCTTAAATGAAAATACAGTTTACAGGATTCTTTAAAATTAAAAAAACTCCTTTCTATCACCAGAAAAACGGTCAGGCAAATGCATCTTTGGTTCAGGGACTACCTTCGGGGAAGCTCGCAAAAGATCTTCCTGCGACTTCACCCGAAGAGAAAGATCCTGAACCATCTGAGTAAGTTCTTGAATCTGGCTGACTAAGAGCTGACCAGGATTTGGCCCTAAACCTGTTGGATTCATGAGGCCGATAAACTCTCACAAAACTGAATGAGAAAAAATGAAACCCCGTTTAATTTTAAGTTTTGGTATGGCCGGTAATAATGTTATGATTCCAGCACTCCTGGTCAGAGGAGATCTTATGGCAAGGACCGGAGCACTGGAACGGAAATGCTGGGGAAGGGAACAGGAAAGAACAATAGCCCCTGGCGCCCTAACTCTGTTGTCTCATCCGTGCTGTCAGAAATCCCTTGCGATACTATGGTTTCTTGAGCCCTTGGCAGCCGCGTTTGAAGGGCGGATTATGTCTGCCCAACTCCGATGCCCCCCGGTCTTAGTGAGAGACAAAGGGAAGTCCGAGACAGGATGATAACAATAGGCCCTCTAACTAGACAACCTGGCCAGGGGCTACAAGCAAACTAAAAACCCTAAAGTATGTGCGGAGAAACCGCCAGGGAAAAGGACAATCAAAATATCCACTTGCCCAATACTCCTACCCGGCACCGCCGAATACCAGAGTGGGCCTGTGGAAGCGGAACCCTCCGCAAATGCTCCAAACACAAAATATAAGGGGTAAAGCGGCTACACACGGCAAAGCCGCAACTCACGAACACCACTGGATGATAAACGGTGATCCGTCAGGACTCCAGGGACGAGATGATAACTCCCGAGTACAGGACTTCAGAGAACCAGAATGACCGGATACAGCAGGACTGGAAACAGACTCTCAGCAAACAAGACAGCATGCAAGAAGCTATTACCGGCGTCTGTGAGAAGCCCTGAGAGTGTATTTAATCAGGAGTCCTCCAATCAGCTGCTGACGGAGCTGATTAGAATAAATGCTGTGCAGCTGCCTTGCTGCACGGCCAGGGAACAGGTGCACTTATTAATTCAAAGGACCCAGCAACGGGGAACGCGGTCCGCCAGTGGCGTCCCCGTTGCTAGGGTCCGTGCGGCTCAGCGCGCCCGGCGACTAGCGTTGCTAGGGAGCCGGCGGCTGTACGCGCACGGCGTCCCTAGTTGCTAGGCGCCGGGACGCGCAGACAAGCGGACCCCGGCGCCTAACAGCATAGTGTCCAGAGCATGGATGCGCTACCAGGAGACAGGCCTGTACATCAGGAGATGTGGAGGAGGCCGTAGGAGGGCAACAACCCAGCAGCAGGACCGCTACCTCCGCCTTTGTGCAAGGAGGAACAGGAGGAGCCCTGCCAGAGCCCTGCAAAATGACCTCCAGCATGCCACAAATGTGCATGTGTCTACTCAAACGATCAGAAACAGACTCCATGAGGGTGGTATGGGGGCCCGACGTCCACAGGTGGGGGTTGTGCTTACAGCCCAACACCGTGCAGGACGTTTGGCATTTGCCAGAGAACACCAAGATTGGCAAATTCGCCACTGGCGCCCTGTGCTCTTCACAGATGAAAGCAGGTTCTCACTGAGCACATGTGACAGAGTCTGGAGATGCCAAGGAGAACGTTCTGCTGCCTGCAACATCCTCCAGCATGACCGGTTTGGCAGTGGGTCAGTAATGGTGTGGGGTGGCATTTCTTTGGGGGGCAGCACAGCCCTCCTTGTGCTCGCCAGAGGTAGCCTGACTGCCATTAGGTACCGAGATGAGATCCTCAGACCCCTTGTGAGACCATATGCTGGTGCGGTTGGCCCTGGGATCCTCCTAATGCAAGACAATGCTAGACCTCATGTGGCTGGAGTGTGTCAGCAGTTCCTGCAAGACGAAGGCATTGATGCTATGGACTGGCCCGCCCGTTCCCCAGACCTGAATCCAATTGAGCACATCTGGGACATCATGCCTCGCTTCATCCACCAACCATCCACCACAGACTGTCCAGGAGTTGGTGGATGCTTTAGTCTAGGTCTGGGAGGAGATCCCTCAGGAGACCATCCGCCACCTCACCATGAGCATGCCCAGGCGTTGTAGGGAGGTCATACAGGCACGTGGAGGCCACACACACAGAGGCGGAACTGGGGCCCGCCTCTGTCCAGGGGCCCAAAGCATGTAATGAGTCAAACTGACTCATTACATGCCGCTGTGCGCTGCGGGCAACCGCTGCCCGCAGTGCACAGCCGCCCGGAGAGAGAAGAGGAGCAGCGGTACGGGGGGGGGGGGGAGGAGGGAAGTGGAGGAGGGAGCCGCAGCAGCGCTTTGTTACTGGTGGAGGCGCTGCTGCTGCTGCTCCTCTGCTTCACTATAGGCTGTCTTCCGAGAACAGCCTATAGTGAAGGCTCCACCTCCCTCCTCCTCCTTCTCTCCTGCCCGGGAATCGTCAAGCTGCACCGAGGAGCCTGAGCCAGCGGAGAGGGTAAGTATAATTCTTCTTTCTTTCTTTCTTTCTTTCTTTCTTTCTTTCTGCCGCAATGTGTAAAAATGGAGGACTGCCTGCCGCAATGTGTAAAAAGGGGGAATCTGCTTGCCGCTATGTGTAAAAATGGGGGACTGACTGCCGCTATGTGTAAAAAGGGGGAATCTGCCTGCCGTAATGTGTAACAAGGGCACGCTGTCTGCCGTAATGTGTAAAAAGGGGACGCTGTCTGCCGTTATGTGTAAAAAGTGTACGCTGTCTGCCATAATGTGTAAAAAGGGGACGCTATCTGCCGTAATGTGTAAATAGTGTACGCTGTCTGCCGCTATGTTTAACAAGGGCACGCTGTCTGCCGTTATGTGTAAAAAGGGGGAATCTGCCTGCCGTAATGTGTAACAAGGGCACGCTGTCTGCCGTTATGTGTAAAAAGGGGACGCTGTCTGCCGTTATGTGTAAAAAGTGTACGCTGTCTGCCGTAATGTGTAAAAAGGGGACGCTATCTGCCGTAATGTGTAAATAGTGTACGCTGTCTGCCGCTATGTTTAACAAGGGCACGCTGTCTGCCATTATGTGTAAAAAGTGTACGCTGTCTGCCGCTATGTGTAACAAGGGCACGCTGTCTGCCGTTATGTGTAAAAAGGGGACGCTGTCTGCCGTTATGTGTAAAAAGTGCACGCTGTCTGCCGTAATGTGTAAAAAGGGGGACGCTGACTGCCGTAATGTGTAAAAAGGGGACGCTGTCTGCCGTAATGTGTAAAAAGAGGAATCTGTCCGCCGTAAGGTGTAAAAGGGTCTCTACCTGGTGTAGTGGTGCTACTGTGCGGCGTAATTTGAATAATGGAGACTACTGTGCACCGTTTTAGGAATTGGTATTATTTTGTGGCCACACCCCTTCCCCGCGAAGCCACGCCACTATGTATTTTTGCGCATGCCTACGGCGCGCACTGCCCCTGTTTTGCATGCAGGGGTGGGGCTCCGATGCCGTTTCTTGCACACAGTGCTAAAATGTCTAGTTACGGCACTGTTGCTAGGTATCCATTTCTCTGGCCCTGAGCAGGTCCGCCTCACCAGATCCTCTCCAGGGGTGAGGGGGTGGACTTGGATGGGATGGGGGGGGGGGGGGCCCAAAGCATTTTGTCGCACCTGGGCCCACCGCTCGCTAGTTCCGCCACTGCACACACACTACTGATCCTCATTTTGACTTGTTTTAAGGACATTACATCAAAGTTGGATCAGCCTGTAGTGTGTTTTTCCACTTTCATTTGGAGTGTGACTCCAAATCCAGACCTCCATGGGTTAATAAATTTGATTTCCATTGCTAATTTTTGTGTGATTTTGTTGTCAGCACATTCAACTATGTAAAGAACAAAGTATTTAATAAGAATATTTCATTCATTCAGATCTAGGATGTGTTATTTTAGTGTTCCCTTTATTTTTTTGAGCAGTGTATATATCTTAAGGCAATAACCATTCTTTTATTTTATTCTTATACTTAATTTTATCCCCCCACCCCCTGGCTGGCCTGAACCCCTCTCTTTCCCCTGGTGCACACAGTGAATGAGTCTTGTATTACCACTGTCCTCTAGGTCCTGCTCCAGCGGCGGATAGTCCTAGGGAACATAGGAGCTCAACTACAGTCAGGAAACGTCCGCTTTCCCTCCCAGCTTACAGGACCCGCCCCCTCATAAGCAGCTCCGTGCTGCTGCAAGCTGAGCACTGCAGGCGGAGCTCTACAAGGCGGATGAGCTGTGTGGCCAGCCACCCACCCCCTGTGAGGCTGTGAATGTGAGTGACCGGGGCCGCACAGTGGGAGGGGCTGTGACAGCCCAGCGGGCAGCGATTCGCAGCAGGTGATGATCCAATCATCGCTTTCTGTGTGCTGCTGTAGATACAACAGCAGCACAGACCGCAATGATCGGATCGCAGGTGTGATGTGCGGGGGAGGGTGTCAGACATTAGGGGGTGACTGTGTGCTCCAGGCACCCCCAGTGCGCGCGCCTATGGCAGGCATTATTATTATTTCTACATGCGGTGTAATGACAATAAGATTGTGCTATTGTGTGATATCACACATTCTTTTTGAAGGCGCGCGCTGTCCCTTTATTAAGTATTGGAGAGAGGGCGCAAATTTATAGTTTGCAGGGAGGCGCCAAATACCCTAGCACTGGCCCTGGTCTACGCACACACCTATTTAGAGATTTCACTCCCATTGCTTTGATTTACAGATTACTGCTATTGATGCTTTTAATTAATTCATAGTAAGTATTTTTATTTTTCTTCCTAATTACAATAGTGAGTGGAGCTGTAGTATATTGTCTGCAGCAGAGCTAACCGGGTGGTCTTCAGTATGCCGGCAGTCGGGATCCCGGCGCTCAGTATACCGGCGCCGGAATCCCGACAGCCGGCATACGACACTTATTTTCCCTCGTGGGGGTCCACGACCCCCCTGGAGGGAGAATAAAATAACGTGACGCACGTAGTGCGCCACCGTGCCCGCAGCGTGGCGAGCGCAGCGAGCCCGCAAGGGGCTCACTAGCGCTCGCCACACTGTCGGTATGCCGGCGGTCGGGCTCCCGGCTCCTGGAAGCCCGACGGCCGGCATACCATACTACACCCGAGCTAACCATTTCATCAACTGCAATACTACAGAACATTGGCCTTTCTTCTCTAAGAGACTGGCAACTTGCATGCTGTATAACTACATATGTTGTGAATCAAGGCCCTCATTCCGAGTTGATCGCTCGCTAGCAACTTTTAGCAGCTGTGCAAACGCATAGTCGCCGCCCACGGGGGAGTGTATTTTCGCTTTGCAAGTGCGCGAACGGAGCTCTGCAAAAACATTTTGTGCAGTTTCAGAGTAGGTCTGGACTTACTCAGTCCTTGCGATCACTTCAGTGTTTTGTTCCCGGAATTGACGTCCGACACCTGCCCAGCAAATGCCTGGACACGCCTGCGTTTTTCCAAACACTCCCAGAAAATGGTCAGTTGACACCCACAAATGCCCTCTTCCTGTCAATCTCCTTGCGACCGGCTGTGTGAACGGAATCGTCGTAGAAGCCATCGCTGGGTATTGAACCACTGTGTACTCGTACGACGCTCCTGCGCAGTGCGGTGCATACACATGCGCAGATTAGCCCCGTTCTGCCATGATCGCTGTGCTGTGAAAATCCGTAGCGAGCAATCAACTCGGAATAACCCCCCAACGTCTTGTTTCCTGTCTTTCAGACCTCAGATTTACTACATAAGCTCTGTATAAGAAACTTGGTGAGAAAATATTGCAGGACAATTACTCCTCAAAGAACCCAGCAGGTATGAAACACACAGTAACCATTCAATGGTGCTTGAAAAATAACTAAAACCCTGCTTATATAAAACTATAGACAGAATTTTTTGTATGTCTATTTCATTTGAATGTTTATTTCTCTAACTATGCAGCTGCAACAAAAGGTCTTGACCAGCGAACTTTTCCGGGGAAAGAAGGAGGGCTACCAGCAAAGTATCAGCCAACCCTTTGAAGAGACCAGGCTAAGTTAGTGCATACTTACCTACTTTCTAATTCTCCTCTCCAGGAGAAGCCCGGAGAGGAGACGATGCAGGAGACTTCGGGGGGCTGGGCTGTGACATCATCAAGCCCCGATTTGCGTCATTTGACCCCCTTCCCCTCCCCACGGACCCGCGAATACAGGAGTATGTCTCCATCCTGCACGCTTCGCTAGGGTGTGAGCAGGATGCGGGAGAACTGCCTACTCTTCCAGCGGTGCGGGGGGCTACCCAAAAAAACGGAGAGTAGGCAAGTATGAGTTAGTGTGATATTAAAATATGTACATCCATGCTATAATGGGTAGTTTCAAGTACAGTTTGGAACACAATCTTTAAAAAAAACAGTATGGAACTTTGGGCCTAATTCAGAGTTGATCGCAGCAGCACATTTGTTAGCAGTAGGGTAAAACCATGGGGGTCATTCCGAGTTAATCGCTAGCTGTACTCGTTCGCTGCACAGCGATCAGGAAAAAAACCCGGCACTTCTGTGCATGCGTATGCGGCACAATGCGCACGTGCGTCGTACTATTGCAACAAACA
Organism: Pseudophryne corroboree; assembly: GCF_028390025.1. Classification (NCBI taxonomy): domain Eukaryota; kingdom Metazoa; phylum Chordata; class Amphibia; order Anura; family Myobatrachidae; genus Pseudophryne; species Pseudophryne corroboree. Next base: position 405,642,264 of record NC_086444.1, on the reverse strand, counting down.
ATGTAGTTTCACACAACGTCTAGCGAAGCTTTTCAGTCGCACTACTGGCCGCAGAGTGATTGATAGGAAGAGGGCATCTCTGTGTGTCAACTGACCGTTTTCAGGGAGTGTTAAAAAAAAACGCCGGCGTGCCAGGAAAACCGCAGGCGTGGCTGGGTGAACGCAGGGTGTGTTCGTGACGTCAAAACAGGAACTGAATAGTCTGAAGTGATCGCAAGCGCTGAGTAGGTCTGAAGCTACTCTAAAACTGCACAAAATTATTTTGTAGCCGCCCTGTGATCCTTTTGTTCGCACTTATGCTAAGCTAAAATACACTCCCAGTGGGAGGCGGCATAGCGTTTGCACGGCTGCTAAAAACCGATAACGAGCGAACAACTCAGAATGACCACCCATGTGCACTGCAGGGGGGGCAGATATAACATGTGCAGAGAGAGATAGATTTGGGTGGGGTGAGTTCAAACTGAAATCTAAATTGCAGTGTAAAAATAAAGCAGCCAGTATTTACCCTGCACAGAAACAAAATAACCCACCCAAATCTAACTCTCATCAAATGCTATACCTGCGCCTCCTGCAGTGCACATGGTTTTGCCCAACTGCTAACAAATTTTGCTGCTGCGATCAACTCAGAATTACCCCCATTATTGGCTGTTTCACAGCAGAACAACAACACAATAGAAAACAGCATTTCCATAAGCTCTGAGATGGATCATCATATTAACAAGTTCTTCTTCCATCGCAGCCTACATGAAACCTATTACACAAGCCTTAAATATGCCATGGATCAGAGGAAGGGGTGAAATCCCAGAAATGCAACCCCTTCCCCATATGTTGTTGTCTTTTACTTTTCTACATAACCCTCCTTAGAGGATAAACCACTCAGGTTTGAAAATCCATATTAAGGTAAAGTTGACCCAGCTGTTGATGGATTAAAACAAATGGCTGGAGGGCCAGATACAACCTTGGATTGCTATCCTTCATGGGACGCAAACAATTTTCTCGAGGTTGCACTTGACTAATTTTCTAAGGGATGCAGGTGCTAATTCATTTAGGATCTCTGATGCGATCCTTACTTCATTTCCCCGATGTTTAAGTCCTGCACCTGTTTCACGCATGTGCAGAACAGGTCCTGTGATCACAGCAGGGATATGCGAACGACTCTGCCTGATTGACAAGTAGAGGTGTTCGCGGGGATGGGGGCGGCCGGTGTTGGGGAAAACAGGGGCTTGACTACCCCGTTTTTCGGGAGTGGCGAGGCCAAGGACTGCGTCACGAAACGCAGTTACCTTGGCTTTGGAACCAGCATTATGATGGCAAAGCTGAGAACGCTTAAGAATCACGATGGTCGCGATGTTCATCTGAGATGCAATCACATCGCAAATGCAGGCAGGAGGTGGTATGCATCTCCTCCTGCATTTTCATTGGTAAGGACTGCAGTTGCAAAGCTGCTGCAAGCTCCTGTGGCTGGCTGGGAGTTACTCGTCGCTCCCGCTGACCGCAGCGGCTGCGTGGCCGCAGCCCGCCCCCCCAACGGTCCGACCACACCTGCATTGGCCGGACCGCTCCCCCTAAACGCTGGCTAAACGCCGCCGTTCAGCCCCCTCCCGCCTAGCGACCGCCTCTGTCTCAGAGGCGATCGCTAGGCAACGATGACTGCCATGCGCCGGCGCATGTGCAGTTCCAACCCGATCGCACGACTGCGAAGAAGTGCAGCGTGCGATCGGGTTGTAATGACCCCCCATGTGCACTGCAGGGGGGCAGATGTAACATGTGCAGAGAGAGTTAGATTTGAGTGGGGTGTGTTCAAACTGAAATCTAAATTGCAAGGTAAAAATAAAGCAGCCAGTATTTACCCTGCACAGAAACAATATAACCCACCCAAATCTAACTCTCTCTGCACATGTTATATCTGCCACACCTGCAGTGCACATGGTTTTGCCCAACTGCTAACAAAGTTCCTGCTGCGATCAACTCTGAATTACCCCCATGGTGTATTGATACAGGGGGTCATTCTGACCTGATCGCTCACTGCAGTTCTTCGCAGCGCAGCGCTCAGGTGAGAACTGCGCCGGTGCATGGCTGACAGCCGCCGGCTGTCATTGCCTAGCGATCGCCTCTGCCTGATTGGTATTTTGATTGCAGGTATTTCATACTAAACCCATCTAGCCTCATCCCCGCCTAAGACTTTCCAGGCTACTCCCACCTGTGTCTCTCCAGCCTCATCCCAGCCTGAGTCTTTCCAGCCTCATCCCTACCTGTGGCTCTCCTGCCCCATCTGTGTCAGCTATCCTAATCTTCATATCCTCGCCCAGCCTCCTCTGCTCTGCTCCAGCCTGTTGGACAAGAGAGCATGCAGGGGGAAGAAAACATCCTGGAAGTTCCTGCCCTAGCCACATCCTGGCAAGAACGGTAAACTAAAAGTGTGTGGCAGCATATAACACACACACACACACACACACACACACACACACACACACTACACACTACACACTACACACTACACACTACACACTACACACTACACACATGCACACATTACACCTTGCTTGCGCACATACACTACACCTTGGCCCTCATTCCGAGTTGTTCGCTCGCAAGGCGATTTTAGCAGTATTGCACACGCTTAGCCGCCGCCTACTGGGAGTGAATCTTAGCTTCTTAAAATTGCGAACGAAAGATTCGCAATATTGCGATTACACATCTCGTAGCAGTTTCAGAGTAGCTTCAGACTTACTCGGCATCTGCGATCAGTTCAGTGCTTATCGTTCCTGGTTTGACGTCACAAACACACCCAGCGTTCGCCCAGACACTCCTCCGTTTCTCCAGCCACTCCCGCGTTTTTTCCGGAAACGGTAGCGTTTTTTCCCACACGCCCATAAAACGGCCTGTTTCCGCCCAGTAACACCCATTTCCTGTCAATCACACTACGATCGCCTGAGCGAAGAAAAAGCCGTGAGTAAAAATCCAAACTTCATAGCAAATTTACTTGGCGCAGTCGCAGTGCGGACATTGCGCATGCGCACTAAGCGGAAAAACGCTGCGATGCGAAGAAATTTTCCGAGCGAACGACTCGGAATGACCTCCCTTGTTCACACACACACTACACTTTACTTGCACATACAATGACTCACACTCACTCTCATTGTGTAGGGGCTCTGTCTGCCATAATGTATAAAGTCTCTCACTGTGCGGTGTAAAGAGTATAAGGGCTATTACTGTGCTGTGTAACGTGTATAAGGGACTCTTACTGTGCGGTGTATAATGGGCTTTTACTGTGCTGTGTAACGTGTATAAGGGGCTCTTACTGTGCGGTGTAAAGGTTATAAGGGGCTCTTACTGTGCAGTGTATAAGGGGCTCTTACTGTGCAGTGTATAAGGGGCTCTTACTGTGCAGTGTATAAGGGGCTCTTACTGTGCTTTGTAACGTGTATAAGGGGCTTTTACTGTGCGGTGTAACGTGTATAAGGGGCTCTAAATGTGGTGTAACGTGTATAATATGAATTGGTACTATTCAGTGGCCACACCCCTTCCCAATGAAGCCATGCCCCTGTATTTTGACTATTAAGGTGGGGGACGGGCACCAATTCTTTTTCTGGCACAGGGCACCAAAATGCCTAGTTATGGGTCTGCAATCTACTACCACAAACCACTGACCGCTAACCCCACAAGTCTCCTCACCAGCCGACGAGTCGAGTCGGCCAGTAACTCAGCAAGTAATCATGGTTCCAGTGCAATCTCACAATAGCGCGAGTTTCCGAAAGTCAGTGCAGAGACCAGCGGCCTCCCAGGCAACCAGTCGTGTGACAAGAAACGCTCACCAGCACAGCACGGGTGCCTGGTGGACGGAAGAAAACCAATCGTGGCTGATACCACAGACATCCAGGAAACACACATCCTGTACATCAGAGGGGTAAGTTTGACGGAGACTGGAGGGTATGGGATGCCGGCGCTCCAGCACGGAACCCGCTCTACCCACCCCGAAAATCATCTCTAACCCACGTAAGATAACCGCCACCTTTGCAAGATCTGTTATCTCACCGGAATCCAAACCTGACATTGTTACTTTTAATTTAAACACAATATTTCTCTTATAAACTTAAATTGTCCCATTTTCTCTAACGTTCTAGTGGATGCTGGGGACTCCGTAAGGACCATGGGGAATAGACGGGCTCCGCAGGAGACAGGGCACTTTAAGAAAGAATTAGGATACTGGTGTGCACTGGCTCCTCCCTCTATGTCCCTCCTCCAGACCTCAGTTTGAATCTGTGCCTGGACGAGCTGGGTGCACCTTAGTGAGCTCTCCTGAGCTTGCTAAAAAAGAAAGTATTTTGTTAGGATTTTTTATTTTCAGAGAGATCTGCTGGCAACAGACTCTCTGCTACGTGGGACTGAGGGGAGAGAAGCAGCCCTACTCACTAGAAGATAGGTCCTGCTTCTTAGGCTACTGGACACCATTAGCTCCAGAGGGATCATACACAGGAACGCACCCTTGGTCGTCCGATCCCGGAGCCGCGCCGCCGTCCCCCTCGCAGAGCCAGAAGACAGAAGCCGGCGTGAGAAGCAAGAAGACTTTGAAATCGGCGGCAGAAGACTCCAGTCTTCATATGAGGTAGCGCACAGCACTGCAGCTGTGCGCCATTGCTCCCACACTAAACCCACACACTCCGGTCACTGTAGGGTGCAGGGCGCAGGGGGGGACGCCCTGGGCAGCAATTAGGTACCTCTTGGCAAAAGCAGCATATATACAGTTGGGCACTGTATATATGCATGAGCCCCCGCCATTATTTTTACACAAAACGCGGGACAGAAGCCCGCCGCTGAGGGGGCGGGGCTTCTTCCTCAGCACTCACCAGCGCCATTTTCTCTCCACAGCTCCGCTGAGAGGACGCTCCCCAGGCTCTCCCCTGCAGAATCACGGTAGAAAGAGGGTAAAAAGAGAGGGGGGGCACATAAATTTGGCGCAAAAACAGTTATACAGCAGCTACTGGGTTAACACTAAGTTACTGTGTGACTCCTGGGTAATATAGCGCTGGGGTGTGTGCTGGCATACTCTCTCTCTGTCTCTCCAAAAGGCCTTGTGGGGGAACTGTCTCCAAATAGAGCATCCCCTGTGTGTGTGGTGTGTCGGTACGCTTGTGTCGGCATGTTTGACGAGGAAGGCTATGTGGAAACAGAGCGGGTACAAATGAATGTGGGGTCGCCGCCGACGGCGCCGACACCCGATTGGATGGATATGTGGAAGGTTTTAAATGATAATGTTAATTCCTTGCATAAAAGGTTGGATAAAACTGAAGCCTTGGGACAGTCAGGGTCTCAACCCATGCCTGATCCTACAGCGCAGAGGCCGTCGGGGTCTCAGAAGCGCCCACTATCCCAAGTTGTTGACACAGATATCGACACGGATTCCGACTCCAGTGTCGATGGCGATGATGCAAAGTTGCAGCCTAAAATGGCTAAAGCCATCCGCTACATGATTATAGCAATGAAAGATGTGTTACACATCACAGAGGAAACCCCAGTCCCTGACAATAGGGTTTATATGTATGGTGAGAAAAGGCAAGAGGTGACCTTTCCCCCTTCACATGAGTTAAATGAGTTATGTGAAAAGGCTTGGGAATCTCCAGATAGAAAACTGCAGATTTCCAAACGGATGCTTATGGCGTATCCTTTCCCGCCAACGGACAGGTTACGCTGGGAATCCTCCCCTAGGGTAGACAAAGCTTTAACACGCTTATCCAAGAGGGTAGCCCTGCCGCCACAGGATATGGCCACCCTAAAAGATGCTGCGGATAGAAAGCAGGAGGGTATCCTGAAGTCCATTTATACACATTCAGGTACCCTACTAAGGCCGGCGATTGCGTCGGCCTGGATGTGTAGTGCTGTAGCAGCATGGACAGATACTTTATCTGAGGAACTTGATACCTTGGACAAGGATACTATAGTACTGACCCTGGGGCATATAAAAGACGCTGTCCTATATATGAGAGATGCCCAAAGAGACATTAGCCTACACTGGGCTCTACAATAAATGCAATGTCGATTTCCGCCAGAAGGGTCCTGTGGACTCGGCAATGGACAGGTGATGCCGACTCAAAAAGGCACATGGAGGTTTTACCTTACAGGGGTGAGGAGTTGTTTGGGGACGGTCTCTCGGACCTGGTCTCCACAGCTACGGCTGGAAAGTCAAATTTTTTGCCATATATTCCCTCACAACCTAAGAGAGCACCGTATTACCAAATGCAGTCCTTTCGATCACATAGAGGCAAGAAAGTCCGAGGTGCGTCCTTTCTTGCCAGAGGCAGGGGTAGAGGAAAGAAGCTGCACAATACAGCTAGTTCCCAGGAACAGAAGTCCTCCCCGGCTTCCTCTAAATCCGCCGCATGACGCTGGGGCTCCACAGGCGGAGCCAGGCCCGGTGGGGGCGCGTCTCCGAAATTTCAGCCACAAGTGGGTTCACTCACACGTGGATCCCTGGGGGATACAAGCTGGAATTTGAAGTGATGCCCCCTCAACGTTACCTCAAATCGGCCCTGCCAGCTTCCCCCATAGAGAGGGAAATAGTGTTAGCAGCAATTCACAAATTGTATCTCCAGCAGGTGGTGGTAAAGGTTCCCCTACTTCAACAGGGAAGGGGTTACTATTCGACAATGTTTGTGGTACCGAAACCGGACGGTTCGGTCAGACCCATATTGAATTTAAAATCCCTGAACATATACCTGAAAAGGTTCAAGTTCAAGATGGAATCGCTCAGAGCGGTCATCGCAAGTCTGGAGGAAGGGGATTTTATGGTGTCTCTGGACATAAAGGATGCTTACCTTCATGTCCCCATTTATCCACCTCATCAGGAGTACCTCAGATTTGTGGTACAGGATTGTCATTACCAATTCCAGACGTTGCCGTTTGGTCTGTCCACGGCACCGAGAATATTTACCAAGGTAATGGCAGAAATGATGGTGCTCCTGCGAAAGCAGGGAGTCACAATTATCCCATACTTAGACGATCTCCTCATAAAGGCGAGTTCCAGAGAGCAGTTGCTGATCAGGGTAGCACGCTCTCGGGAAGTGTTACAACAGCACGGCTGGATTCTGAATATTCCAAAGTCGCAGCTGATTCCTGGGCATGATTCTGGACACAGACCAGAAGAAGGTTTTACTCCCGACGGAGAAGGCTCAGGAACTCATGACACTGGTCAGAGACCTCTTAAAACCAAAACAGGTGTCGGTGTATCACTGCACGCGAGTCCTGGGAAAGATGGTGGCGTCATACGAGGCCATTCCCTTCGGCAGGTTCCATGCGAGGACCTTTCAATGGGATCTGTTGGACAAGTGGTCCGGATCGCATTTACAGATGCATCGGCTGATCACCCTATCCCCCAGGGCCAGGGTGTCTCTTCTGTGGTGGCTGCAGAGTGCTCACCTTCTCGAGGGCCGCAGATTCGGCATTCAGGACTGGATCCTGGTGACCACGGACGCAAGCCTCCGAGGGTGGGGGGCAGTCACACAGGGAAGAAATTTCCAGGGTCTGTGGTCCAGTCAGGAGACTTGCCTTCACATCAATATCCTGGAACTAAGGGCCATATACAACGCCCTAAGTCAAGCGGAGACCCTGCTTCGCAACCAATCGGTGCTGATTCAATCAGACAACATCACCGCAGTGGCTCATGTAAACCGCCAAGGCGGCACAAGGAGCAGGGTGGCGATGGCGGAAGCCACCAGAATTCTTCGATGGGCGGAGAATCACGTACGAGCACTGTCAGCAGTGTTCATTCCGGGAGTGGACAACTGGGAAGCAGACTTCCTCAGCAGACACGACCTCCACCCGGGAGAGTGGGGACTTCATCAAGAAGTCTTCACGCAGATTGCAAGGTGATGGGAACTGCCACAGGTGGACATGATGGCATCCCGCCTCAACAAAAAGCTACAGAAGTATTGCGCCAGGTCAAGAGACCCTCAGGCGATAGCTGTAGACGCACTAGTGACACCGTGGGTGTTCCAGTCGGTTTATGTGTTTCCTCCTCTTCCTCTCATACCCAAGGTGCTGAGAATCATAAGAAAAAGAGGAGTGAGAACAATACTCATTGTTCCGGATAGGCCAAGAAGGACTTGGTATCCAGAGCTACAAGAAATGCTCACAGAGGACCCATGGCTTCTACCTCGAAGACAGGATCTGTTACAACAGGGGCCCTGTCTGTTCCAAGACTTACCGCGGCTGCGTTTGACGGCATGGCGGTTGAACGCCGGATCCTAGCAGAAAAAGGCATTCCGGATGAGGTTATTCCTACGCTGATAAAGGCTAGGAAGGACGTGACGGCTAAACATTATCACCGTATATGGCGAAAATATGTTGCTTGGTGTGAGGCCAGGAATGCCCCTACGGAGGAATTCCAGCTGGGCCGTTTCCTTCACTTCCTACAGTCGGGAGTGACTTTGGGCCTAAAATTGGGGTCCATTAAGGTCCAAATTTCGGCCCTATCCATTTTCTTTCAAAAAGAACTGGCTTCTCTTCCTGAAGTTCAGACGTTTGTAAAGGGAGTGCTGCATATTCAGCCCCCGTTTGTGCCTCCAGTGGCACCTTGGGATCTTAACGTGGTGTTGAGTTTCCTGAAATCACACTGGTTTGAGCCACTTAAAACCGTGGAGTTAAAATATCTCACGTGGAAGGTGGTCATGCTATTAGCCTTGGCTTCGGCTAGGCGTGTGTCAGAATTGGCGGCTTTGTCATATAAAAGCCCCTATCTGGTCTTCCATATGGACAGGGCAGAATTGCGGACTCGTCCGCAATTTCTGCCAAAAGTGGTGTCATCTTTTCATATGAACCAACCTATTGTGGTGCCTGTGGCTACTCGCTGGGTGCTCCTGCTTCAAAGCAAACTATTGCTCGCTGGATCTGTAACACGATTCAGCAGGCTCATTCTGCGGCTGGATTGCCGCTTCCAAAATCAGTAAAAGCCCACTCCACAAGGAAGGTGGGCTCTTCTTGGGCGGCTGCCCGAGGGGTCTCGGCATTACAGCTTTGCCGAGCGGCTACTTGGTCAGGTTCAAACACTTTTGCAAAGTTCTACAAGTTTGATACCCTGGCTGAGGAGGACCTTGTGTTTGCTCATTCGGTGCTGCAGAGTCATCCGCACTCTCCCGCCCGTTTGGGAGCTTTGGTATAATCCCCATGGTCTTTACGGAGTCCCCAGCATCCACTAGGACGTTAGAGAAAATAAGATTTTACTTACCGGTAAATCTATTTCTCGTAGTCCGTAGTGGATACTGGGCGCCCGTCCAAAGTGTGGACTTCTTCTGCAATACTTGTATATAGTTATTGCTTACATAAGGGTTATGTTATGGTTGCATCAGGGTTATCTGATGCTCTGTTGTTGTTCATACTGTTAACTGGGTAAGTTTATCACGAGTTATACGGTGTGATTGGTGTGGCTGGTATGAGTCTTGCCCTGGATTCCAAAATCCTTTCCTTGTAATGTCAGCTCTTCCGGGCACAGTTTCCTTAACTGAGGTCTGGAGGAGGGACATAGAGGGAGGAGCCAGAGCACACCAGTATCCAAATTCTTTCTTAAAGTGCCCTGTCTCCTGCGGAGCCCGTCTATTCCCCATGGTCCTTACGGAATCCCCAGCATCCACTACGGACTACGAGAAATAGATTTACCGGTAAGTAAAATCTTATTTTTTTTGTATGCTTGATGATCACACCATATAACTCTATGTCTTTGTGTTATTTTGATTGTTCAATTGTCACATATATTGCACCTAGAATAAATAAACCTTGTCACGCACATTCTCATTTTGTATAAATTTATAAATCACTGACCATAACTTAATTCACATAGAGAAAAGTTCGCGTGCTGCATAAGTTACCATCCTTGTTAGATAATTGGCCTATGCATCCGATAGTGAGTATATCTACTGTTGAGATCCAAGCAGAAATTATCGCATCTTTCTTATGCCTGACAGAGCAATAGTTGCTGCTTAGTCATGGCCATACACTGTACAATTATCGGCCCAATCAGCTGATAATTGACAGATTGAGCCGACAATTACACAGAATCTGAATGCATTTAGGTTTGCCAGAGTAGATCGGTGTGATTCTGAATTCCTCTCTAGGTGAACAGAACATCTCTATTATCTCTAGGTGAACAGGACATCAGTCCAAAGACTATGCAGGTCATGAACCATGACAAGATTAAGGTAAAGAATTTCAATAGTTCTGCAAATAGTACATTTGTTGCTGTATGGATGTTCGTAATCTACCACTCAGTTTGGGTTCAGTATGAATTACCGGCGGCCGGTATGCCCGCCGTCAGCGGCATCCTGGCCATCTGTATGCCGGCAGTGGGGCGAGCGCTAGCATACACACACACAGAGGGAGTAAAGCCTGTGGCGCCGGTATTCTGGCGGTGGGATTTCACCGCTAGTCAGGATTCCGGCGTTGGCAACCGACTAGCGGTATTTTACCTGCTTCCCCTCAGTTTTACTCACAAACAATCTATGCAGTTCAAGTCTCTGATAGCATAACAGAAACCACATGCTAACCGATACAAAACAAAGGTGTCAATGTATTTTACCCGCACTTGTCGTGTGGGTATAAGACTTCCTGCTCCGCCTCTTTACCAAGGTGAAGCAGCAGCTCCGAGATGTAAAAAAATCTCGGATGCCGAAGTGGGTGAGTGAACAACCCCCCCCCCCCTCCTTCCATCAAGCACTGACAGATCCCACACAGCGCATCTGCCTAGTGCAGATGCGCTGTGTCTCTCCGGAGGCTGGCTCACTGGCCAAGCGAGATCTCACTGTTATCACAAGATCTCGCGTGCAGCCCAGAGCCGGCACCCGCCACAGCCTATGGCAGCACTGTCCCTGGCTGTGATGTTTGGGCAACAACACCTGCAGCTGTCAAAATCAATAGCTGCAGGTTTGGAACGATCAGTGCAACTGACCATTCATACTTTGCCCTGCATATCGGCCTAATAAATAGTAGCGCCGATAATGCACCTCCCCACATTCTAGCTGTATTCAAAGCATACTTGCCTACCTGACCCTCTCCATGAGGGAGAAAATGCTCTGTTCCTGGACTTTCCTGGTAATGTATAATTGCCATCACCAGTGTGAAACACCTTTCTTATCAATTAACTAGCTCACCACAGGTGATGGCAATCATACATTACCAGGAAAGTCCAGGAACAGAGCATTTTCTCCCTCATGGAGAGGGTCAGGTAGGGAAGTATGATTCAAAGTAAGTGTAATGTCTGGTATGATGTCTGGCCTGAGAGTGTAAACATACCTACCAACATGACCCTCTCCAGGAGGGACACAATGCTCTGCTTCAGAGGCGGAACTACCGGCAGTGCAAGCAGTGCACTGCACTGGGGCCCGCCTCTGTCCAGGGGCCCAAGCATGTAATGAGTCAAACTGACTCATTACATGCCGCTGTGCGCTGCGGGCAACCGCTGCCCGCAGCGCACAGCCGCCCGCAGATGAGAGGAGAGGAGCAGCGGCACGGATGTAGGACGGGGAAGGAGGAGGAGGGAGGCGGAGAAGGGAGCCGCAGCAGCGCTTTGTTACTGGTGGAGGCGCTGCTGCTGCTGCCCCTCTGCTTCCCTATAGGCTGTCTTCCGAGAACAGCCTATAGGGAAGCAGAGGGGCAGCAGCAGCAGCGCCTCCACCAGTAACAAAGCGCTGCTGCGGCTCCCTCCTTCACCTCCGTCCACCACCTCCTCTGCTGCCCGGGAATCGTCTCTGACGCTGCACCGAGGAGCCTGAGGCGGAGAGGGTAAGTATAATTCTTCTTTCTTTCTTTCTCTTTCTTTCTTTTTCTTTCCTTCTTTCTTGCTTGTGCCTGGCTGCCTGCCGCAATGTGTAAAAAGGGGGGACTACCTGCCGCAATGTGTAAAAAGGGGGGACTACCTGCCGCAATGTGTAAAAAGGGGGGACTGCCTGCCGCAATGTGTAAAAAGGGGGGACTGCCTGCCGCAATGTGTAAAAAGGGGGGACTGCCTGCCGCAATGTGTAAAAAGGGGGGACTGCCTGCCGCAATGTGTAAAAAGGGGGGACTGCCTGCCGCAATGTGTAAAAAGGGGGGACTGCCTGCCGCAATGTGTAAAAAGGGGGGACTGCCTGCCACTATGTGTAAAAAGGGGGAATCAGCCTGCCGCAATGTGCAAAAATGGGGGACTGCCTGCCGCTATGTGTAGAAAGGGGTAATCTGCCCGACGCAATGTGTAAAAATGGGGGACTGCCTGCCGCTATGTGTAAAAAGGGGAATCTGCCTGCCGTAATGTGTAAAAAAGGGGGACTGCCTGACGCTATGTGTAAAAATGGGGAATCTGCCTGCTGCTATGTGTAAAAAGGAGGAATCTGCCTGCCGTAATGTGTAAAAATGGGCACGCTGTCTGCCGTAATGTGTAACAAGGGCACGCTGTCTGCCGTAATGTGTAAAAAGGGCACGCTGTCTGCCGTAATGTGTAACAAGGGCACGCGGTCTGCCGTTATGTGTAAAAAGGGTACGCTCTCTGCCGTTATGTGTAAAAAGGGCACGCTGTCTGCTGTAATGTGTAAAAAGAGGAATCTGTTCGCTGTAAGGTGTAGAAGGGTCTCTACCTGGTGTAGTGGTGCTACTGTGCGGCGTAATTTGAATAATGGAGACTACTGTGTTGGTATTATTTTGTGGCCACACCCCTTCCCCACGAAGCCACGCCACTATGTATTTTTGCGCGCGCCTACGGCGCGCACTGCCCCTGGGGTGGACTTGGATGGGGGGGGGGGGGGCCAAAGCATTTTGTCGCACCTGGGCCCACCGCTTGCTTGTTCCGCCACTGCTCTGCTTATTGCCGGCACCTGTTTTGAACAGGTTAATGGATAAGAAAGGTGTTTCACCACAGGTGAGGGCAATCATACATTAATGGAAAAGTCCAGGAGCAGAGCATTGTGTCCCTCCTGGAGAGGGTCATGTTGGGAGGTATGTGTAAAGTCTACCTAGCGGTGTACAGAATCCTTGTGAGTGGATTTTAAATGTATCTGCCTACAATTATTTTCTGTGTGTACAGTGTGCTTGGAGTACTGTATACTACTGAGTAATTGTTATCCTGTCTTCCAACATCATAGTCACTGAACTGCGTTCTAATGACATGTATAATGTTCTTGTCCCCATATGATCAGTATGGCATAACAGCAATTAAGTACGACAGACACGGGTTTAAAGCTCGACCTCGCCAGCTCTTTTTGACACAGTCGGCACTATATGTGACTGAGCAAGTCAAGGTCAAGCAGAAAATTGACTACTCCAGTCTAAAAGGTACCAAAAACATAAGACTATGACATCATACCGTGAAACATGCTCAATAATGGCACCTGATTCTGTAGGCTTTATCATCTTCTCTAATTATCATTCTCTAGTAAGCAATTTGAATTCTTTATGCATTTTATATATTAAGGTTTATATGTAGCCATAAACTCTATGATCTCTTTAAACTGAGACACTTATGAATTACACAGGTTCTGAGGCTGGCTTAATTCAGACCTGCATTTCACCTTGTTTTAATCAGCCATAGAACCTGTGTAATTCATGAGTGTCCCAGTTTAAAGGGATAATAATATTTAATAATTACCAGAACCTTTCTCCAACAGGACTCAAGTCGCTTATAGTATGGTATGCCCATACCACCCAACATGACCCTCTCCAGGAGGGACACAATGCTCTGCTTCTGGACTTTTCTCTTAACTTATGATTGCCGACACCTGTTTTGAACAGATTAATGGATAAGAAAGGTGTTTCAGCACAGTTGAAGGCAATCATAAATGAAGAGAGAAGTCCAGGAGTAGAGTATTCTGTCCCTCCTGGAGAGGGTCATGTTGGGAGGTATGTATGCCTAGTTATATCTGATAGGGTCCAGGGGTACACTGGCCTGTTAAATGAATCTCAGTATAGCAGTATGAGGTTTTGTATGAAATTTATTTTTGTTAATACAAATTACAGTATATATTTTTTTAAGAATTCAAAGATGTATTAATAATAGATACTACATACAGCATACCTCCCAACATGACCCTCTCCAGGAGGGACACAATGCTCTGCTCCTGGACTTCCCTCTTACTGTATGATTGCCAGCACCTGTGGTGAAACACCTTTCTTATCCATTAACCTGTTCAACACAGGTGCCAGCAATCATACATTAAGAAAAAAGTCCAGAAGCAGAGCATCGTGTCCCTCCTGGAGGTCATGTTGGGAGGTATGCATACAGTACATACACATTAGGACAGAGGTTCTCAAACGTGGTCCTCAAGGCACCCCAACGGTTCAAATTTTAGGTATATCCACGGCTCAGCACAGATGGCTGAATTAAATGTACTGAGGTGCTAATTATCAAGCATGGATAAACCTAAAACCTGGACCATTGGGGTGCTTTGAGGAACGCGTTTTAGAACCTCTGCTCTGCGCACATCATGACTCTGCTCCTGACACATACAGCCGTGTCCTCACTCACACAGTGGTGCACAGGTCACTGCCTCTTACAACACTCTGATTATGTGAGTCTCTGCAGTTCTCTTCTTATTATCATCTTCAATATGACCATTGTTTTAGTCCATACAGTCTTTGTGACGTTTTTATGTTATTATGGTATTAAATGTACTGGAAGAAAGTTAAGAGTGAAAAAACAAAAAAACACTAAAACACTTTAATTTTTATTTTATATTAAGAAATCTCTGTTAGTAACTTGAGTGATGGATTCCTAATCATCCACGTGTCTCCAGAGGACAATAAGCAGAAGGTAGGATGAATTTCCTGTTACCTTTGTTGGTGCAGGCCAAGAGACGCTGAGTTATGGACAGAGTTACAAGCCTTTATTCTCTTCATTACAGGGTGATGCCATATTACAATGTGACCATATATTTGAAGTGGTCACTAAGCTGTGCATGCTGTCTTCTAAGCAAGAAGCAGTCAAGATTGGCCAAGGAAGGTAATATTCAAGTAGATGTCTCCCAACATATTAAGGAGTCGGATATACATCCATATAGACTATTTTATTTCATATAGACCAGTGATTCAAACACTCTGTCCTCAAGGCACCCTACCAGTCAAGGTATTAAGGATATCTCTGCTTAAGCACAGGTGACATAATTATTACCTCAGTCAGTTTGATTATATAATCGGTGCACAAGCATGGATATGCTTAAAATCTGGACTGCTGAGGTGTGAGTTTGGGAAACCCTGATATAAACAATTATAGCTTCTATTAATTTGACACTGATTCTCCTCCCTTCCTCCCCCTGTACAGAAAAGGGGGCAGATTTATTAAGCCTGGTGCAGTGATAAAGTGGAAGGTGATAACGCACCAGCCAATCAGCTCCTAACTTCCATGTTACAGGCTTGGTTTGAAAAATGACAGTTAGGAGGTGATTGGCTGGTGCGTTATCACCTTCCACTTTATCACTGCACCAGGCTTAATAACTCTGCCCCAAGATCACATTAGACTGAAAGGTTCTCAGCAAACATCCTGCTTATGGAATAACGCAATATTGCATTCTTTTCCCCCTAGCATCACATTTTACTTCCAAGGCAAGGACGGGGTTATTGATTTCACATCAGGGACTGAAACACAGGTGTACAAAGCCAAGAATGGACATCTGACTGTGGTAAGCTAAGCTATACTCGTATGGGTCCTACACACTTGGCGATAATACTGAAAGATATGAACGATCTCGTTCAGTAATGAACGAGATACCGTTCATATCTTTCAGTGTGGAGGCACCAGCGATGAACGATGCGCGGCCCCACGCTCGTTCATTGCTGGTGCCCCGTCGCTTGTGCATGCAGGCCAATATGGACGATCTCGTCCATATTTGCCTGCACTGCTATGGAGCCGGGTGACGGGGGGAGTGAAGAAACTTCACTTCCCCCATCACTGCCCCCTCCCCCCACCCCGCCGCCGGGTCGCCCGAATCCGCCGTTGGGCAGCTCGGCAGGGGATCACGCTGTGTGTAGGGCCCATAATTGCAACTGTGGAGGTAATTCAGACCTGATCACTATGGGGAATTCGCTGTGCAGGTGTGCAATCGCATGTGCAGGAGAGCTGCAGAAACAGAAGTTTGTGTAGTCTCTGCACAGCCCAGTACTTACTCAGCCGCTGCAATGATCGGAGTTGGCGCAGACGTCACGAATCCTCCCACAAAACGACGGGTACCTCCTGCGTTTTTCCGGACACTCCCTAGATACGGTTGTTACCCACAAACGCCCTCTTCCTGTCGATCTTCTTTTGTTCGCCGGTGCGATCGGATTTTTCACACCATCCCGTCGTTGCCTGGCGCTCCCAACCACTGTGGACCGTCGCGCCTGCGCATTGTGGCACATGCGCAGTTCAGACCTGATCGCCCGCTGTGCGAAGACGCACAGCAGCGATCAGGTCTGAAGATGCCCCTGTATACACAGAAGCACTGGAAGCAGTAGAAATCTCTCTATATAAAATAAAGTCCCTGGTCGGCATCTGTCTGTCTGTACGGGCTAATATTGAGAACTGCAGAACAGATTTTGATGCAGTTCTCACAATTTTATAAAGCATTTTTTGATAAAGGTTTAGGTGATTAATTTAGATGAAGGTTTGGGTCACTAATTTGCGACAAATGGGAGCCAAGCTGGGATGATTGGTAGGGCTCTACAGTGCCACACAGTGGCCAAGAGTGGTACTGCAGTAACTGTGTTCCGTTTATTGCATTAGAGCTGTAGACAGTCCATATACCCGGAAGCATTCAATTTGCCGGGGATAACGACACAGAGCAGACGTCAGACACCCTCCCTGAAAATGCCTGAGCCCTTCTGCGTTTTTTCAGGCACTCCCTGAAAACGGTCAGTTGCCACCCACAAACAGCATCTTCCTGTCAATCTCCTTGCGAACCCTCGTGCGAATGGATTCTTTGCACCATCCCGTCACTGACAGGCAAAGCCCACTGTAGCTGTGCGACACGCTGGTGCGGTGCATGCGCAGTTCGGATCTGATCGCCTGCTGTGCGAAAACGTACAACAGCGATGGATGTGAATAACCCCCAATATGCAGTGTAGGCAGAGAAACACAGAAGTATCAGTATTCATGAGCTGCCGGTGGAGCTTCCCGACCAGAGGACAGATAGGAGGGGGGAGAGAGCTGTAAGTTACCAAGAGGTCCCAACTTCTCCTCTTCCCCGCCTGCCTGTCTTGGTCCAGTGTAACCTGTTATCTAATGAGAGCAATCAGGTCTAGAGAGAGAGACACACACAGAATTCATGTCCCAGTGTGTAAGTAGTACAGAGGCTGCTGCTATCCTTACATGTGACATGATATATTACAGATTTTATTTTTCTCTGTGTATTTTAAGGTTGTTTAAGTTGTTGTCTTTGTTCCACTACAAGAAAACTTTATAAAATAGTTGTCTCTCAGTTAGGTGGGGCTATAAACAGTACCCAGCAGAGGCGTATCTAGGGTAGGGCGAGTGGGGCACGTGCCCTGGGCGCCTTGGCAGGCCCAGGAGAGGGGGGCGCCGCCGGCGTCCAGGGCATCATGCCCCACTCGCCCCCGTCAACCCTAAATGTGAGGGGAGGAGAGCGCAGCGTCTCTCCCTCCCCTCACCGCCGCTGCCAGCACTAGCAGCGCTGCCAGCAGCGCTGCTGTGTCCGGTCTCCGGCGCTAGCCAATCAGAGCTTGCGGACCGGCTCCTGATTGGCTGCCGGTCCGCGAGCTCTGATTGGCTAGCGAACCGGCGCCAGACAGCCGCCGGAGACCTGGAGGAGCGGTGAGGGGAAGGAGAGACGCTGCGCTGCGCTCTCCTCCCCTCACATAACAACAAGCCAGCGGCCGGTGAGTGACGGGGGGGGAGGGAGGGGGGGGGAGGGGGGGGGCCGGCGGCACAGTGGGGCAAGTATCTGGCACCAAGTGGGGCCTGGCACTGTGGGGCATGTATCTGGCACTGTGGGGCAATGTAACTGGCACTGTGGGGCAATGTAACTGGCACTGTGGGGCAATGTATCTGGCACTGTGGGGCAATGTATCTGGCACTGTGGGGCAATGTATCTGGCACTGTGGGGCAATGTAACTGGCACTGTGGGGCATTGTATCCGGCACTGTGGGGCAATGTAACTGGCACTGAGTGGGGCAATGTATCTGGCACTGTGGGGCAATGTATCTGGCACTGTGGGGCATGTATCCGGCACTGTGGGGCAATGTAACTGGCACTGTGGAGCATGTATCTGGCACTGAGTGGGGCATGTATCTGGCACTGAGTGGGGCATGTATCTGGCACTGTGGGGCAATGTATCCGGCACTGTGGGGCATGTATCTGGCACTGTGGGGCAATGTATCTGGCACTGTGGGGCATGTATCCGGCACTGTGGGGCAATGTAACTGGCACTGAGTGGGGCAATGTAACTGGCACTGAGTGGGGCAATGTATCTGGCACTGTGGGGCAATGTATCTGGCACTGTGGGGCATGTATCCGGCACTGTGGGGCATTGTATCCGGCACTGTGGGGCATTGTATCCGGCACTGTGGGGCATTGTATCCGGCACTGTGGGGCATGTATCTGGCACTGAGTGGGGCATGTATCTGGCACTGAGTGGGGCATGTATCTGGCACTGAGTGGGGCATGTATCTGGCACTGAGTGGGGCAATGTATCTGGCACTGTGGGGCATGTATCCGGCACTGTGGGGCAATGTAACTGGCACTGTGGGGCAATGTAACTGGCACTGTGGGGCAATGTAACTGGCACTGAGTGGGGCATGTATCTGGCACTGAGTGGGGCATGTATCTGGCACTGAGTGGGGCATGTATCTGGCACTGAGTGGGGCATGTATCTGGCACTGAGTGGGGCATGTATCTGGCACTGAGTGGGGCATGTATCTGGCACTGAGTGGGGCATGTATCTGGCACTGAGTGGGGCATGTATCTGGCACTGAGTGGGGCATGTATCTGGCACTGAGTGGGGCATGTATCTGGCACTGAGTGGGGCATGTATCTGGCACTGTGGGGCATGTATCCGGCACCGTGGGGCAATGTAACTGGCACTGTGGGCCATTTTCAGTGGCCACACCCCTTCTGGAGCGTAGCCACACCCCTTCTGGTGTGTGGCCACGCCCATTTCCCCCCCGTCGCACGCGCCTTCGGCGCGCGCACATGCTTCTTTTTGTGTTTTTTTTTTTTTGGGGGGGGGGGGGAGAGGTGGGGGCGCTATTTTCCATTTTGCCCTGGGCTCCGAAAACCCTAGTTACGCCTCTGGTACCCAGGCATTATTAAACTATTAGTTTAAATCAAATATACACCATTGGTTTAAATTTAATATGCACAATCCACGCTTCCCAACATGACCCATTCCAGGAGGGGCAAAAATAGGATTTTAATTACCTACCGGTAAATCCTTTTCTTGTAGTCCATAAGGGATATTGGGGAATCTAGTACGATGGGGTATAGACGGGGTCCAAAGGAGCTGGTGCACTTTAAATTTTCTTCACTGTGTTGATTCCTCCCCTCTATGCCCCCTCCCACAGGCAGTTATAGGTAAAAACATGCCCGAAGGAGAAAGGACATATATGAGAGAAGGAACTATGATAATAAAGAGTGGTGAGATTTGTATACAAGCACACCATGAACACATAACAACCAGCAACGGCTGGTAACAACAACAGCTGAACAGGTAACCACATAAAAGAGAACCTGCAGAAAAGTCAACGCACTGAGGCGGGTGCCCAATATCCCTTATGGACTATGAGAAAAGGATTTACTGGTAGGTAATTAAAATCCTATTTTCTCTAGCATCCATAAGGGATATTGGGGAACCTAGTACGATGGGGATGTCCCAAAGCTTCCAGAACGGGCGGGAATGTGGGGAGACTGCTGCAGCACCGGCTGCCGAAACTGGGTATCCTCTTTGGCCATGTATCAAACTTGTAGAGCTTAACAAAGTGTTCTGCCCCAACCAGGTTGCCGCTCGGCAGAGTTGCAAGGCCGAGACTCCATGGGCAGCCGCCCAGGAAGAGCCCACTGATCTTGTAGAGTGGGCCTTTAGAGACTTAGGAACAGGTAAGGCTGCCGAAACATAGGCCTGTTGGATAGTAAGACGATGCCAACAAGCAATGGACTGCTTCGAAGCAGGACAACCCTTTTTCTGCACATCATAGAGCACGAACAAAGAATCCGTCTTTCTGATCCGAGCTGTTCGCTTGATGTAGATCTTCAAGGCTCGCACAGCATCCAACGCCTCCGGAGGAGCAGAAGAGCCAGAACTTGACGGAACCACAATAGGTTGATTCAGGTGAAATATGAAGACAACCTTCAGCAGGAACTGTTGTCTGGTACGGAGCTTCGCTCTGTCCTCGCAAAAGACCAAGCACACGATAAGGCCTCCAATTCTGTGACACATTGAGCAGAAGCCAGGGCCAGTAACATCACCGTCTTCCACGTGAGGTACTTGTCTTCTACTGTCATCAGAGGTTCAAACCAGGCGGACTGTAAAAATTCCAACACCACATTCAAATCCCAGGGCACCGTAGGCGGCACAAAACGAGGTTGGATGTGGAGTACCCCTTGCAAGAAGATTTGCACTTCTGGCAACACCGCCAATTTCTTCTGAAAGAAAATGGAAAGAGCTGAAATCTGGACCTTAATGGAACACAGACGCAAGCCCTTATCCACACTAGCCTGCAGAAAACGTAAGAAACATCCTACCTGGAACTCTGCAGGTGGATACGTGCATTCCTCACACCAAGAGACATATCTCCTCCAGATATGATGATAGTGTTTTGACGTCACAGGTTTCCTGGCCTGAACCATGATAGCAATAACCTTTCTGGAAAGGCCCTTGTGAGCTAGGATGTTCCGCTCAACCTCCATGCCATCTAACAAAGACGCCGTGGCGTTGTCCGACTGTACCAGGATCACGTGATCCTTGAGCAGAGGAGTGGCCTGAAGTAGAGCATTATAGATCGCCCGAAGTTCCAGAATGCTGATTGGAAGGAGGCTTTCGTGGGCTGACCACATGCCCTGGAACTGCGCCCCTTTGGTGACAGTTCCCCATCCTCGTAGACTCACATCCGTCGTGAGGAGGGTCCAATCCTGAATCCCGAAACTCCGGCCCTCCAGTAGATTGGAGGACTGCAGCCACCACAGGAGGGAAATCCTGGCCTGAGGCGACAGCTGTATCATCCGGTGCATCTGAAGATGTGATCCAGACCATTTGCTCAGGAGATCCAGCTGAAAAGTTCTGGCATGGAACCTTCCATATTGGATCGCCTCGTAGGAGCTGCCCATCTTCCCCAACAATCTTATGCAAAGATGGATGAACACTCGAGCAGGTAGGAGTACCATGCGGACCATCTCCTGAAGTGTTCTCGCCTTGTCCTCTGGTAGGAACACCTTCTGACCCACAGTATCCAGTAACATCCCCAGGAACAGGAGCCTCTGAGTTGGCTCCAGGTGGGACTTCTGTAAGTTGAGGATCCACCCATGGAGTCACAGAAGTTGGATAGTGCAGTCGATATGGAGCAACAAAAGCTCCCTTGATCTTGCTTTGATCAGAAGATCGTCCAGGTAAGGGACAAGACTGACTTCCTGGACCCGGAACTGGAACATCATCTCCACCATCACCTTTGTGAATACCCTCGGTGCTGTGGACAGGCCAAAGGGCAGTGCCTGGAATTGGAAATGATTGTCCAGCAGGGCAAACTGCAGGTACGCCTGATGAGGTGGCCAAATCGGAATATGGAGGTAGGCATCCTTGATATTCAAGGAGACCATGAATTCCTGTTCTTCCAGGCCTGCAATCACTGCTTGCAATGATCCCATTTTGAACTTGAACACCTTCAAGTAAGGATTCAAGGACTTTAGATTCAGAATGGGTCTTACCGAACCGTCCGGTTTCGGTACCACAAACAGATTGGAGTAATAACCCTTGCCACATTGTGGTATTGGTACTGGAACAATGACGTGGGACTGGACCAATTTTAGAAAGTCCTGTTGCAACGTAACCTGCATATCCTCCAAAGCTGGTAAGCTTGATTTGAAAAATCATTGGGGAGGAGTACTGTCGAACTCCAGCTTGTAGCCTTAAGAAATGAGATCCCTGACCCAGGTATCCTGGCAGGAAGCCTCCCAGACTCAGCTGAAGTAATGCAGTCGAGCTCCCTCCTTGAGATCCCCTCGGGGTGGGTGGGCACCGTCATGCTGAGGCCTTAGCGGAAGCAGAACTGGTGGTCTGTTCCTGAGAGCTGGTGCTTGCAGGTTTTCTTAACTTACCTCTGGTGCCTCTAGTCGCATTGAAGGCACCTCTGGTCTTAGATCGAAATCTGTGAGACCGAAAGGACTGTATAGATGGCCCCGGGTAGGAGCGTCTCGCCGGAGAGGCTCCAGAGGGGAGAAACGTGGATTTCCCAGCCATAACTTTGGAAATCCAGGTATCCAATTCAACCCCAAAGAGCCATTCCCCAGAAAAGGGGAGGGATTCCTCACTATGTTTGGATTCCGCCTCCGCTATCCATTGACGCAACCACAAGGTCCTGCACGCCGACACTGCCATGGCAGAAGTCCTAGCATTAATGTTCCCCATCTCCTTGAGTGAATCACAGAGGACATGTGTAGTGTCCTGAATGTGCTTTAGGAGGGTCACCATAGTGACCAGGGGCATATCCTGGAGAGGCCCCCCTGAATTTGAGTGGCCCATGAATGAACGGCATGGGTCATCCAGCAACCCGCAATGACTGGACTTTGTGATACACCTGCTGCCATGTAAATAGATTTGAGTGTAGTCTCTATTTTCCTATGCCCAGGATCCTTTATGGTAAAGAAGCCCGGGACAGGCAGTGAAGATCTGAAGTCTTCTGCCGCCTTGAAGTCTTCTTTTCTTCTTATACTCACCCGGCTTCTATCTTCTGGCTCTGTGAGGAGGACGGCGGCGCGGCTCTGGGACGAACAGCGAGGGGAGACCTGCGTTCCGACTCCCTCTGGAGCTAATGGTGTCCAGTAGCCTAAGAAGCAGAGCCTATCACTTAAGTAGGTCTGCTTCTCTCTCCTCAGTCCCACGATGCAGGGAACCTGTTGCCAGCAGTGCTCCCTGAAAATAAAAAACCTAACAAAATTCTTTATCAGAGAAACTCAGGAGAGCTCCCCTGTAATGCACCCAATCTCCTCTGGGCACAGTTTCTCTAACTGAGGTCTGGAGGAGGGGCATAGAGGGAGGAGCCAGTGCACACCCATTATAATGTTCTTTATAGTGCCCATATCTCCCGCGGAGCTCGTCTATACCCCATGGTCCTTACGGAATCCCCAGCATCCTCTACAGACTAGGAGAAAAAGATTTACCGGTAGGTTTAAAATCTTATTTTTCCTATGCCCAGGATCCTTTATGGTAAAGAAGCCCGGGACAGGCAGCACCGCCTTTTTGGACAGTCAAGAGACTGATACATCAACCCCTGGGGGTTCCTCCCAAAATTTCCTACCTTCAGGAGCAAATGGGAAATTGCGCAAAAACTTTTTGGACACTTGGAATTTTTTGTCTGGATATTTCCAAGCCAGCTTGAATAGGTCATCTAACTCAGCAAGGAAAGTGACATTAGGCTTGTTTTGTGTAAAGAAAAACAACTGCTGTGACACAGTGTCCACTAGAGGGAGCTTTAACACATCCCGTATAGCCAGAATTAGGGGTTCAATACCTTGAGCAGAATCGGGATCCCCACTAACTGTGTCCAAGTATTCCCCATCCTCCTGTATATCCTCATCTGTGTCAGATAGTAGAGCAGGCTAACCACGCTTTTGTGGTCCTGCATGAGAAGAGGGGGCTGTGCAACATCTGCCCTAGCAGCAAAATCTGCAACAGCCTGTTGTAGTAGCTGAGTTTTCTGAACATTAGCAGTGAGCTGGGATGACATATCAGACATCATAGTTTTAAGAGACTCTAGCCAATGGGGCTCTGGAACCTCTTCCCCCAGCCCCTTCACTTATTTGTGAAGATTGGCTCTATTGTTCACATGAAACATAATCAGATGATAATGGAGAGAATCTGGTGTGGCATACACTGCACAGCTTGTGTTTACCCATGTTTCACAGTAAGCACAATAACATACACATACACACAGACAGTAATATATTGCAAGCCTGCCCTACTGTATGTGAGAGGCGACACACAGAGAGTAGGACATCAGCACACCCCTAGCTGTACAGCCCCAGTGAGGCTGTCAGCTAACTATGTCACAGTAAACACTAATAAATACTGTCCTGTAGAGGACCCAGATAGTGTACAATAGCGGCTCTCCCCCTTTGCTATATCCTGTACCAGATATCCAGCGTGTCTGAGGAGTCAGGGAGCACTGTGTGTGCTATCCATGGCTGCTGTAAGCAGAGGAAGGCGCCAAAATGCCTCTGGTCCCGCTCTGCGTTAGTTCCGCCCCATCCAATAGGTGATTATTTATGCTGGCAATGTCTCCTTTGAGCTTAAAAACCTCACAAGTGCTAGTCTAAGCGATTGTTAGCCAGTCTACACAGGGGATCTTAGCGGGACCCCTCCAGGAGGGTCCCATACGCCGCACCCGCGTTCAGCCTTACAGTGAACCGGGGGCTCCCCCTAGCGGGGTCCCCGGTTTGTACTCGTCACAGATGTCACCCTCAGGCAGTGTTAGGGGTGTGTGGCGTGCTGCGGCTACAGCCAAGGCGCAGTGCCCCGCTGAACAAAAACCCCTCAGGACGGTGGTCCTGCAGCGGTAAAGCGGCTCTGCACCTCGTAAGGCTGGTGACCATCCCGGCCCTTAACTCCTACGGTGCAGGTATGCTGTTGCCCAAACAGCATACCGAAAATAACAAACATTAAAAAGAAATTGAAGAAAAACTCTCTGGAGCACAGAGATGTGGATCCTCTCCTGAGGGCACTTTTTTCTAAACTGCCTGTGGGAGGGGGCATAGAGGGGAGGAGCCAGCACACCCACTGAAGAAAATTTAAAGTGCACTGGCTCCTTTGGACCCCATTTATACCCCATCATACTAGATTCCCCAATATCCCTTATGAACACTCTTTACATGGACTACCCTTTTAAATTATTATTGCAACCACCCCTGTTGAAATACCTTTCTTATCAATTAAAAAGTTCAACACAGGTGACCCCAATCATATATTAAGAGTTAAGTCCAGGTAAAGAGCCTTTTATCCCTCCCGGAATGGGTCATGTTCAGAGGTATGCACAATTTAATATACACCATGAATTCCCCCGGCCCTTCTGTTTCAAGCGCCCCAGGCCCCCCAAGGCTTAATCCGGGCCCTGCCTCTGACACCTATCCCCATGAGTGCCTTTGCCTCCTGCCTCCACATCTGCACCTATCGTCTCCCCTTACCATGTATATCTCTGAATCCAGCCTCACCAAGCATGCCCCTGCCCCCCTTCCCACGAATGCATCTGCCACCTGTCTCCCCATGTGCACCTATCATTTCTACTCCCCATATGTACCTCTGCCTCCTGCCTTACCAAGCATGCCTCTGACCTCCCCTCCCCATCAGTGCCTCTGCCTCCTTCCCCATAAACCTTTTACTCCCCCCCCCCCCCCCTCCCCTGGCTTCTTCCTCCACATGTGTTCCTCTGACCTGCCTCTCCATATGCTCCTCTGACCCCCTTTCCCCATGTGTTCCTCTGACTCCCTCTCTGTAACTCTGCCTTGGCCACCATTCCTACTGTGCCTTTGCCCCCTTCCCAGAAGTAGCATGGATGAAAGGAAACAAGTCTGTGTTCAAAGCACATAATTGAATCTAAAGATGGTACTGTAGGTAAGAACAATTTTCCTTTTTAATAATGATTAAAGGGATAATGTAGTAGGTGCAGAATTTAAGGAGCTGTGTGTTTTCAGCAAATTCACCGCTAAATTGAAAGCATCAGGGCCCCTTCAAATTTAGCTATGTGACCCACAAACTACGCCCCTGCCTGTATCTCTACATACTGTAAAGTCCCCAGTGGGTGTCTGTCTGTTGATGATGTTGAGATCAGGGTTCTGTGGGGGCAATATCATCACTTCCAGGACTCCTTGTTCTTCTTTACACTGAAGTTATGGCTGTATGTTTGGGGTCGTTGTCCTGCTGCAGAATAAATCTGGAGCCAATCAGATGCCTCCCTGATGCTATTGCATGATGGATAAGTGCCTGCCTGTATTTCTCAGCATTGAAGCAGAAAGAAACGGCAATGTTGAGGACTGTAGACGCTGTGGTCGACCAAGGAAGCTTAGTGCATCAGATGAAAAAGACATCATGCTTACTTCCCTTCGAAATTGAAAGATGCGCAGCAGGGCCATTATGTCAGAACTGGCAGAAACCAGTGGAACCCAGGTACGCCTATCTACTGTTTGGAGAAGTCTGGCCAGAAGTGGTCTTCATAGAAGAATTGCCAAAAAGCTATACTTTCATCGTGGAAACAAGGCCAAGTGACTGAACTATACATGAAAACATAGGAAATGGGGTGCAGAAAAATGGCAGTAGGTGCGGTGGATAGATGAGTCAAAATTTTAAATATTTGGCTGTAACAGATGGCAGATTGTTCGCCGAAGGGCTAGAGAGCTGTAAAATAATGAGTGTCTGCAGGCAACAGTGAAGCATGGTGGAGGTTCCTTGCAACTTTGGGGCTGCATTTTAGCAAATGGAGTTGGGAGATTTGTTCAGGATTAATATTGTCCTCAATGCTGAGAAATACAGGCAGGTACTTATCCATCATGCAATACCCACCTGATTGGTTCCAAATTTATTCTGCGGCAGGACAATGACCCCAAATTTACAGCCAATGTCATTAAGAACTATCTCCAGCATAAAGAAAAACAAGGAGTCCTGGAAGTGATGATTTGGCCCTCACAGAGCCATGATCTCAACATCATAGACTCTGTCTGGGATTACATGAAGAGACAGAAGGATTTGAGCAAGCCTGCATCAACATATGGTTAGTTCTCCAAGATGTTTGGAACAACCTCCCTGCCGAGTTCCTTCAAAAACTGTATGCAAGTGTACCTAGAAGAAATGATTTTGTTTTGAAGGCAAAGAATGGTCACAACAAATATTGATTTTGTTAATTGGTAAAAATAAACTATTAACACTTCTATTTTTGAAAGCATTCTTACTTTGTAGCATCTTTCCCCACACCTGACTAAAACGTTTGCACAGCACTGTATGTATGTATGTATATTATTTATATACACATATATACAGTACATATACAGTGACAGGAATCACATAGATGGAATATAATCCAACACACGTTATTTCCACCTTCAGGCAGGATAGAGCTTTATATGCAGATTTTACAGGTCCGGTCTTACAGGCAGTTGTTAAAACAGCAGTATAACATTCCAATTTCTGGTAATCACAAACAGTGCCATCTATCGCCTAGCCACTTGCTGGCATCAAGAGCAATGACCTACTGAAACAAACACATTTTTAAAGGTTGTAGACAAGTTGAAATGATTAGCCCAGCTGTGGTTTACAAGAGACTTAGCTAAAACCCGTACTGGATTCCTTCAGACCTGTTGCATTTGCTCCAATCCTGCAAAAGTCTGCCATTCCACAATCACCTCATAATGTACGTGTGTGTCACATTTACAGAACACTCCCAAAAAAATGGATTTGGACACCAATCCTCTTACGCTATCATTTACAAATTTCATTTCAGAGCTCTTTGTCATTTAGCTACACTTATCCTTTATTTTAAAGCCCATATACTGTCATACCCAGGATTCAATACCCATGTCATGTCATACCCATGACCTTCCATATTGCAATCAGACACCTTACTCATGGAGCTATTTGAAATGTGTACCTTAATTAAAGGAGTGCGTGATAGAGGGTGCTTGGGGACGTGATTTGGAGAAGGGGGCGGCCAAATTATGCCGTGGATTGAGTAAAATAAAATATTAACAGGTGCTGCAGAACAACACCCCCTGCCTTGCTGTGCCACTCTAGTTATGGCACTGCCTGGTATGCTTTACAGAAATCCAGGTCATCCTCAGACATTGTATCCTTTGGCTCAGTTTCCCATGGCAGCCTGCACTGTTTTCACCATCCCAGACCGAGTAGGGGTTTGTATATTATTCAGGCTCCTACAGTAACCTGTAGTTTTTGCCCTATTCCTTCTCTCCACTCCTTTTAAGCACAGCATTAGCGGTTTGCTGCCAGTTGCACACTACCTGACAACCATCACAACCTTATTGTGCAAAGGTCCATCACTGCTTGATTCTGGGCTTTCTGTTTTTGGGATATAGGGAAAACACTGGGAATGTCAGAACTGAGCTTTACCTTTTGCGTAACTAGGTCCAGAAAGAGGTAAAGAAAATGGTACTGTATGTTAGTTGTAGTAGTTAGGGCAGGAATATGTCTATGAGGGAAGCGATCACCATACCGCTAGTCGGGATCCCGGACGTTGCTATGCCGATGCCGGAATCCCGACTAGCGGTGAAATACCGACGCCGGAATCTTCGGCGCTTTAGGATTTCCTACCCTCTATGGGTGTCCATGACACCCATAGAGGGAGAATAAATCCTGTGGTGAGCGCAGTGAGCCACTGTGCCCGCAGCGTGCTGAGCGTTAGCCCCGCTGCCGGCATACCGGTGGTCGGGATTCCGCTGTCAGTATACTGACGGCTGGCATCCCACCCACCAGCTTTACATACCTATCCTGTCTATGAGACAACAGACAGAGCTGCAGTAATGGAGCTCCATTTCACTGCAGTCAGTCAATAAGAATGTCTCCAGGCAGAACACGGCGGTGATAAGCCTCTACTTGGAGAAATGGATACCGTCGCCGCAACCCCCCCCCCCCTTCCTCCCCGCCCCTACATGGCATCAGACTGTCCCATATTTCCTGATCGATCACCGGAATAATGGTGCAGCTGTCTAGTGTGTACGTAAATGCAATGGTGGCTCCCATTATAGATACGCCACTGACCTATTTCTCTCAGGAGTTTAACCACAGAAGCATAACACAAGGCATGTTATACTGTACAACTGTTATCACAGTGAGTGAACTAACGCTGACATTTGTTTCTCTATTTTAGACATCTCCTAGGCTAAAATCCTAACCACCAAACCTGGCCAAGCTGTAAGTGGAATCTAGTACTGGGAATGTGCAACAATCTGCTAGAGGCCACTGATGCATCACTAGTTGTCACTTGTTTCCTCATTGACGGAATTAATTTCTCCTGAGTAACTATTATGCTGTAGACATTGAAGATCTCCTGGTTTCTTTTGAGCTGTAGACTCTTCTATTACAACAGAAGCTGGCACCTATTGCATTACATGTTTAATGTGTCTTTCCCTTCTGTCGGCTGGAGGTACAGCTTTCTGAAAAAAACTGTCAAGTGAATAATGTTTTACAAACATCAGAACCACTGATTTTACATACCATATAACTGACTACTGACGTCTGACACCAGTCCTATCCAGTGGTATAAGGTCCCTTGGAATATTTTACAGAAACGGGACAAAATTAATAACTCACTGATTTATTTTTTCAGCAAAAAAATTTCAAGTACAAAAATAATAAAATGCTCAGATGATCAATGTTCAAGAAATTGCAGCCTCTTCACTAGACGCCAGTGACATCAGTGAGGCACTTCACGTCCAGATGAGTTATTTGATTGGTTCAGCACATAACAGCCTTCGCTGTCTGTACTTGACACATGCTCTTTAGGCAAATTTGATGCTTGTGCAATGTTAATCTAGAAGTGATGTCACATTATAAGGCTAAAATTAAGATACAGAACAAAGATCACTCTACTGAAGGACACCCTGCTGGAACCAACCTCTGTGATCCTTTGCCCCATTCAATTAACAAGCAGAGTACACTTATATATGACATACATTGGGTCGACCACATTTGGTCAACATGCATTAGGTCGACATGGTCATTAGGTCAACATGTGCTAGGTCGACATGGGAAAAGGTCGACATGACTTTTTTCACTTTTTTGGGTGTAATTTTCTTCTAAAAGTGACGGGGAACCCCAATTAGTGCACCAGGACCCCTCGCATGGCTCGCTTCGCTCGCCATGCTTCGGGCACAGTGCCTCGCTGCGCTCGACACAGGTTACCGTTCCCAATAGTAGTCCACGTAGATCGTTAAGTATGAAAAAGGTAAAAAAATAAAAAAAATTGTGAAAAGCGCATGTCAAACTTTTTCATGTCGACCTAATGACCATGTGGACCTAGTGATCATGTCGACCTACTGCATGTTGACCAAATGTGGCCGACCCAATGTATGTTGACCTAACTCATGTCGACCTAATGACCACCATCTGAGTTACATAGGCATGAGGTAAGTAGATGCGCCTGGATTTCTGGATAGACCACATAGCTCTTTAGTTGACAGAAATGCACTAGTGACAACCTGTACCTTGCTTCAGCATATAATAACATTTGTTTTTTATTTAAGCCTGCAAAGAAAATCACTGATAATTTAAATAAAAGCCTCCAAATCACTAAAATGTGCCTTATAGAATGCACGCTCTGTTTGAAACAAATTAACATCCATCCATGACCTCTTCATATCTAACAACTTCAATCTGCTGGCTATTACAGAAACATGGCTCACACTATCAAACAGGGCCTCTCCTGCAGCACTGTCACATGGTGGACTCTACTTCACTCACACTTCCAGGCCCGGTAACAGTAAAGGGGGTTGGATTATTATGTTTCCAATCTTTCGCATACACAGTTCTACAACAGGTTCCATCACTCACATTTACATCCATCCATGACCTCTTCATATCTAACAACTTCAATCTGCTGGCTATTACAGAAACATGGCTCACACTATCAGACAGGGCCTCTCCTGCAGCACTGTCACATGGTGGACTCTACTTCACTCACACTTCCAGGCCCGGTAACAGTAAAGGGGGTTGGATTATTATGTTTCCAATCTTTCGCATACACAGTTCTACAACAGGTTCCATCACTCACATTTACATCATTTGGAGTACATTCTATAAGGATTTATACTCCTTTCTCTCTGCGTGTTGCAGCTATCTATCACCCACCTGCAGGCCCGGCGTTACCCACTCAGCAAAGGGATGCAAAGCAGGGAGGCGCCAGGCTGGAAAGGCCCTCTGCCTGCTTTGCATCCCTGATACGCCGCCTGTCTTTTCTGTTGCTGCCGACTGCTGCGCCTGTCACACTGACAGGCAGTGGCGTCAGCACCTTGAAACCTCCTCCCCCCTCCCGTTACAGCGGCAGTGTTCGGACAAAAGAGGGGCAGAGCTGCATGGGACCTAAGGGGGCGGGGCTACATGGAACCAGGCTACTACAGATCCTGCCTGCCAGCCAGATAAGTGGATGGAAAGAGTGAGAGAAAGAAAGTCTATGTACAGTATGTGTCTGTATCTTTGTGTGATCATCAGTGTCCAGAGTCCCCCTGTGCCAGCATATTATCATTGTATCCATGTTGCATGGGCATGCGAGTTTTGTGCCTCCCTCCTCCATTCGCAGGGGACTCCCCAAATCTCTCAGCAGCTCCTCAGCCTCATTCTATTCACTCCTCTATGTGTTGCCCCGCCCCCAACTCTCCTGCATCTCCTCTGTTCTCCTCCTCCTGAAATGGTATGCTTTTCCTCAGCCAGTGACCTGTTCAATTCTCTACCTAAATCCCCCGGCAGTCTCTCTTCATTTCATCCCACAAATGAAGATGGAGGGGTAAATTTACTAAGATTGGAGTTCTATTTAAGATGGGATGTTGCCCATAGCAACCAATCAGATTTTATTTCTCATTTATCTAGCAACTTCTAAAAGATAATACCTGGACTCTGATTGGTTGCTATGGGCAACATCCCATCTTAAATAGAACTCCCATTTTAGTACATTTACCCCTAAGTGTTAACACTACTCATCCTGCTACTTTACTACCTTTCCTCCTGATCCTATACCCTTACAAATAGGTAAAGCTCTGTCTCCTGTGCTAATCCCAACCTTAACTAACTTCTGTAATCTCTACTGGTATTTTTCCTTCACTGTTCAAGCATGCAGTGATTAATCCCACCATAAAAAAACAAAATTCTGAACCTAACTCTCTCAAACTACCATCCCACTCTCAGATCCATTACCTCTCCAAGCTACTTGAGAGACTTACCTACACTCTCGCCTCACACACTTTCTTAACTCACACAATTTTTTGGACCCACTTCAGTTAGGCTTTGATTCCCATCGCTCAACAGAGACAGCACCCCTCTCTTATACAAAAATACTACAATCCCTAGGTTTTCAAGGCAGAGCCCTTTCTTGATTTCTATTCTACCTATCTAATCGCTCCTTCAGTGTCCGCTTCTCTGAATCCACCTCCTCTTTGCTACCTCTTTCAGTTGGAGTACCGCCAGGCTCAGTCTTAGGTCCTCTGCTTTTCTTACTCTATACCACATCTCTCTGTAAACTAATCAGCTCTTTTGGCTTCCAGTATGATCTGTACACAGACGATACTCAAATCTACATATCCTCCCCAGATTTGTCACCATCTGTATTATTCTTTGTCACTGCAGGCCTTTCTGACGTTTCATCTTGGAGGTCATCTCACCACCTCAACTTAATATTCCCAAAACAGTTAATTATATTTTCACCGGCCAATAATAGTTACCAACCTTATATCTCCATCGCTGTTGATAACTCGACAATCAATCCTACCCCACAAGCTCGCTGCCTAGGTGTCATGCTTAACTCTGAACTATCCTTTGTTCCCCATATTCAATCTGTCTCTTAATCATGTTATATACATCTAAAAAAACATATCTAAAATCCGACCATACCTTACACAAGACACAGCAAAATGCTAATCCATGCTCTCAATATCTCCTGCATTGATTATTGCAATAGTCTTCTTACTGGTTTTGCCAAAAAGAGACTCTCACCACTAGAATCCATTCTGAATACATCTGCGAGGCTAATTTTCCTTGCTAGATGTACATCATCTGCAGATCCGCTCTGTCAGTCCCCTCCATTCGTTACCTGTATTCAGTATAACATACTTTTACTCACATACAAGTCCATTAACCAAACTACACCAATGTACATCTCTTCATTTATATCAAAATATCTCCCAACCCAACCTCTTCGCTCTTCTCAAGATATACGTTTCTCATCCACACTCACTGGGGGTAATTCAGAGTTGATCGCAGCAGCAAATTTGTTAGCAGTTGGGCAAAACCATGTGCACTGCAGGGGGGCAGATATAACATGTGCAGAAAGAGTTAGATTTTCGCCCATGCCGATTCGAAAAAAGAGAAATGGCATGAGCAAAAATGGATTCAAAAATGGGCAAAAACGCCTGCAATTGAATACCGTGTCGAATTAGTGCGTTTTTTTTGACTGGATTGTATACCCCCATAAGCTTTCCTATCCAATTACATACCCACTGTACAGTACGCACATTTTCTCTTTCTTCACTTTCCCTTCCACCTCACCTCAGTTCATCATTGCTGTGTGGTCACATCATGCAGCCCACCAAGAACCTTTGCAATCTGGTGGACAATTATGCAATAGATAGCATCTATCCTTGTGTATCAAGGCCTATTTCCCTATAGATTGTAAGCTTGCAAGCAGGGCCTTTCTACCTCTATGACTGTTTGTTATCAATCAGTTTTGTTTTATCATTGTTGTCTCCAATTGTAAAGTGCAATGAAATTTGCTGCGCTATATAAGAAACTGTTAATAAATAATGGATATAATCCCTTTCTTTCATACAGTATGGTAGAATTTTATAAAAGTGGAGTAAACAGAAGATAAATTGTTCTTACAATGGTGTTGAACTGACTGCATAGTCTATGAAAATAAGATTTTACTCACTGGTAAATCTATTTCTCGTAGCCCGCAGGAGACTGGGCACAGCTAAGAAAGATTTAGGACTACCTGGTGTGGATGCTGGGGACTCCGTAAGGACCATGGGGAATAGCGGCTCCGCAGGAGACTGGGCACAGCTAAGAAAGATTTAGGACTACCTGGTGTGCACTGGGTCCTCCCACTATGACCCTCCTCCAGACTTCAGTAAGGATACTGTGCCCGGAAGAGCTGACACAATAAGGAAGGATTTTGAATCCCGGGTAAGACTCATACCAGCCACACCAATCACACCGTATAACTCGTGATAATATACCCAGTTAACAGTATGAACACAACAGAGCCTCTCAAAGGATGGCTCAACAATAACCCTTATAGTTAACAATAACTATATACAAGTATTGCAGACAGTCCGCACTTGGGACGGGCGCCCAGCATCCACTACGGACTACGAGAAATAGATTTACCGGTGAGTAAAATCTTATTTTCTCTGACGTCCTAGTGGATGCTGGGGACTCCGTAAGGACCATGGGGATTATACCAAAGCTCCCAAACGGGCGGGAGAGTGCGGATGACTCTGCAGCACCGAATGAGAGAACTCCATGTCCTCCTCAGCCAGGGTATCAAATTTGTAGAATTTTGCAAACGTGTTTGCCCCTGACCAAGTAGCAGCTCGGCAAAGTTGTAAAGCCGAGACCCCTCGGGCAGCCGCCCAAGAAGAGCCCACTTTCCTCGTGGAATGGGCTTTTACAGATTTAGGCTGCGGCAGGCCAGCCACCGAATGCGCAAGCTGAATTGTGCTACAAATCCAGCGAGCAATAGTCTGCTTTGAATCAGGAGCACCCATCTTGTTTTGTGCATACAGGATAAATAGCGAGTCAGTCTTCCTGACTCCAGCCGTCCTGGAAACATAAATTTTCAAGACCCTGACTACGTCCAGTAACTTGGAGTCCTCCAAGTCCCTAGTAGCCGCAGGCACCACGATAGGTTGGTTCAAGTGAAAAGCTGATACCACCTTAGGAAGAAACTGGGGACGAGTCCTCAATTCTGCCCTATCCATATGGAAAATCAAATAGGGGCTTTTACATGACAAAGCCGCCAATTCTGACACACGCCTTGCCGAAGCCACGGCCAAAAGCATGACCACTTTCCACGTGAGATATTTTAAATCCACGGTTTTGAGTGGCTCAAACCAATGTGACTTTAGGAAACCCAACACCACGTTGAGGTCCCACGGTGCCACTGGAGGCACAAAAGGAGGCTGAATATGCAGCACTCCCTTGACAAATGTCTGAACTTCAGGCAGTGAAGCCAGTTCTTTTTGGAAGAAAATCGACAGAGCCGAAATCTGGACCTTAATGGAACCCAGTTTTAGGCCCATAGTCACCCCTGACTGTAGGAAGTGCAGAAATCGACCTAGCTGGAATTCCTCCGTTGGGGCCTTCCTGGCCTCACACCACGCAACATATTTTCGCCATATGCGGTGATAATGTTGTACGGTTACATCTTTTCTAGCTTTAATAAGCGTAGGAATGACTTCCTCCGGAATACCCTTTTCTTTTAGGCTCCGGTGTTCAACCGCCATGCCGTTAAACGCAGCCGCGGTAAGTCTTGGAACAGACAGGGCCCCTGCAGCAGCAGGTCCTGTCTGAGCGGCAGAGGCCATGGGTCCTCTGAGATTAATTCTTGAAGTTCCGGGTACCAAGACCTTCTTGGCCAATCTGGAACAATGAGAATAGTTCTTACTCCTCTTTTCTTTATTATCTTCAGTACCTTGGGTATGAGAGGAAGAGGAGGGAACACATAAACCGACCGGTACACCCACGGTGTCACTAGAGCATCCACAGCTATCGCCTGAGGGTCTCTTGACCTGGCGCAATATTTTTCTAGCTTTTTGTTTAAGCGGGACGCCATCATGTCCACCTGTGGCTTTTCCCAACGGTTTACAATCAGTTGGAAGACTTCTGGATGAAGTCCCCACTCTCCCGGGTGGAGGTCGTGCCTGCTGAGGAAGTCTGCTTCCCAGTTGTCCACTCCCGGAATGAACACTGCTGACAGTGCTAACACGTGATTTTCAGCCCATCGGAGAATCCTTGTGGCTTCTGCCATCGCCGTCCTGCTTCTTGTGCCGCCCTGTCGATTTACATGGGCGACTGCCGTGATGTTGTCTGACTGGATCAGAACCGGCTGGTATTGAAGCAGGGGCTTTGCTTGACTTAGGGCATTGTAAATGGCCCTCAGTTCCAGAACATTTATGTGTAGGGAAGTCTCCTGACTTGACCAAAGTCCTTGGAAGTTTCTTCCCCGTGTGACTGCACCCCAGCCCCGAAGGCTGGCATCCGTGGTCACCAGGACCCAGTCCTGTATGCCAAATCTGCGGCCCTCTCTGAGATGAGCACTCTGCAGCCACCACAGCAGAGACACCCTGGTCCTTGGAGACAGGGTTATCAACCGATGCATTTGAAGATGCGATCCGGACCATTGGTCCAACAGGTCCCACTGAAAGGTTCTGGCATGGAACCTGCCGAATGGAATCGCTTCGTAGGAAGCTACCATCTTTCCCAGGACTCGCGTGCTTCCGAAGGAGTATCAACATTTCGGCCATTACCTTGGTAAATACCCTCGGTGCCGTGGACAGGCCGAACGGCAACGTCTGGAATTGGTAATGACAATCCTGTACCACAAATCTGAGGTACTCCTGGTGAGGATGGTAAATGGGGACATGCAGGTAAGCATCCTTGATGTCCAGAGATACCATGTAATCTCCCTCTTCCAGGCTTGCAATAACCGCTCTGAGCGATTCCATCTTGAACTTGAATTTTCTTAAATATGTGTTCAAGGATTTTAAATTTAAAATGGGTCTCACCGAACCGTCCGGTTTCGGTACCACAAACATTGTGAAATAGTAACCCCGTCCTTGTTGAAGTAGGGGCACCTTGACTATCACCTGCTGGGAATACAGCTTGTGAATTGCTTCTAACACAGCCTCCCTTTCTGAAGGAGTCGTTGGTAAGGCAGATTTGAGGAAACGGCGGGGGGGGGGGATGTCTCGAATTCCAGCCTGTACCCCTGAGATACCACTTGAAGGATCCAGGGATCTACCTGTGAGCGAGCCCACTGATTGCTGAAGTTTTTGAGACGGCCCCCCACCGTACCTGGCTCCGCCTGCTGAGCCCCAGCGTCATGCGGCGGACTCAGCAGAAGAAGCGGGGGAGGACTTTTGTTCCTGGGAAGTGGCTGTATGCTGCAGCTTTTTTCCCCTACCTCTGCCTCTGGGCAGAAAGGACGCGCCTCTACCCCGTCTGCTCTTTTGGGGGCGAAAGGACTGCACCTGATAATACGGTGCTCTCTTTGGTTGTGAGGGGACATGTGGCAAAACTGCTGACTTCCCAGCTGTTGCTGTGGACACTAAGTCTGAAAGACCATCCCCGAACAACTCCTCACCCTTATAAGGCAAAACTTCCATGTGCCTTTTAGAATCTGCATCACCTGTCCACTGCCGGGTCCATAACCCTCTCCTGGCACAAATGGACAGTGCACTTATTTTTGATGCCAGCCGGCAAATATCCCTCTGTGCATCTCTTATGTAAAAGACAGCGTCTTTAATATGCTCTACGTTTAGCAATATAGTGTCCCTGTCTAGGGTGTCAATGTTTTCTGACAGGGAGTCTGACCATGCAGCTGCAGCACTGCACATCCATGCTGAGGCAATAGCTGGTCTCAGTATAATACCAGTGTGTGTATATATAGCTTTCTGGAGAGCCTCCTGCTTTCTGTCAGCAGGTTCCTTTAGGGCGGCCGTATCCTGGGACGGCAGTGCCACCTTTTTTGATAAGCGCGTAAGTGCTTTATCCACCCTAGGGGGTGTTTCCCAACGTGACCTATCCTCTGGCGGGAAAGGGTACGCCATTAGTAATTTTTTTGAAATTACCAATTTTTTATCGGGGGGAAGCCCACGCTAGTTCACACACTTCATTCAATTCTTCAGAAGGGGGAAAAACTACTGGTAGTTTTTTCTCCCCAAGCATAATACCCTTTTTTGTGGTACCTGGGGTCACCTCAGAAATGTGTAAAACATTTTTCATTGCCTCAATCATATAACGAGTGGCCCTATTGGACATTACATTAGTCTCTTCGTCGTCGACACTGGTATCAGTATCCGTGTCGACATCTGTGTCTGCCATCTGAGGTAGCGGGCGTTTTAGAGCCCCTGATGACTTTTGAGACGTCTGGGCAGGCACGGGCTGAGAAGCCGGCTGCCCCGCATTTGGCATGTCGTCAAATTTTTTATGTAAGGAGTCGACACTTTCGCGTAATTCCTTCCACAAGTCCATCCACTTCGGTGTCTGCCCCGCAGGGGGTGACAACACATTTATAGGCACCTGCTCCTCCTCCACATGTCTCCTCATCAAACATGTCGACACAGCCGTACCGACACACCGCACACACACAGGGAATGCTCTGACAGAAGACAGGACCCCACAAAGCCCTTTGGGGAGACAGAGAGAGAGTATGCCAGCACACACCAGAGCGCTATATAAATCAGGGATTAACTAAATTATATCCCTTTATAGCTGCTATATGTATATTGCGCCTAAATTTAGTGCCCCCCCTCTCTTTTTTTACCCTTTTCGGTAGTGTAGACTGCAGGGGAGAGCCAGGGAGCTTCCTTCCAGCGGAGCTGTGAGGGAGAAATGGCGCCAGTGTGCTGAGGGAGATAGCTCCGCCCCTTTTCGGCTGACTTTTCTCCCGCTTTTTTATGGATTCTGGCAGGGGTATTTATCACATATATAGCCTCTGGGGCTATATATTGTGATATATTTGCCAGCCAAGGTGTATTTATTGCTTCTCAGGGCGCCCCCCCCCCCCAGCACCCTGAACCCTCAGTGACCGGAGTGTGAAGTGTGTATGAGGAGCAATGGCGCACAGCTGCAGTGCTGTGCGCTACCTTGGTGAAGACTGATGTCTTCTGCCGCCGATTTTCCGGATTCTTCTTGCTTCTGGCTCTGTAAGGGGGCCGGCGGCGCGGCTCCGGGACCGAACACCAATGGCCGGTTCCATGCGGTCGATCCCTCTGGAGCTAATGGTGTCCAGTAGCCTAAGAAGCCCAAGCTACCACCAGTTAGGTAGGTTCGCTTCTTCTCCCCTTAGTCCCTCGCTGCAGTGAGTCTGTTGCCAGCAGATCTCACTGTAAAATAAAAAACCTAAAATATACTTTCTCTCTAGGAGCTCAGGAGAGTCCCTAGTGTGCATCCAGCTCAGCCGGGCACAGGATTCTAACTGAAGTCTGGAGGAGGGTCATAGTGGGAGGAGCCAGTGCACACCAGGTAGTCCTAAATCTTTCTTAGCTGTGCCCAGTCTCCTGCGGAGCCGCTATTCCCCATGGTCCTTACGGAGTCCCCAGCATCCACTAGGACGTCAGAGAAATTATGATTATGTTGGAAGAAAAAGTGAGGATTTTATTTTACTGCATATACAATTGTTACCTCCAGTTAAAAGACAATATAACTCCACTTGCTACCTACGCTCCTTTTCGTTCACCGGTACACAGTTGCCCCCGGGTCATGTGCATGCAGCAAAATTACAAGTTGATTCTGAGACAGCATTGGCACCAAAAACAGTGGAGACTAATAAAACAGTACTAAGGACTAATAAGTACAAGAATAGACCAGTATGGGGCCCAGTGCCCAAGCAGAAAATACATATGTCCAGATTTATGGGTAACTGACAGTGATAGGCAAGTCCTACTGCCAAGACATGAACTTAGAACATGGAGTGTTTGAGGTCATTGTCCAGGTCTGGAAATGAATGTCACACACTAGCCACAAAAGCTGATCAAAGCGGCACCATTGAATTCCATATTTAGAATTTATGACAGTTAATATGACCCAAAGCTCTCATGTAAAGCTAATCCCTGTCATGAATAACAAAGAGTTTATCATATAGAACCTGAACTCCATCAAGCTTCTAGTGCACTCAGATATGTCATTCACTTCAAGTTCATATTCATACATTCCATTGAGCTGGACATAGACTACTTACTGTACCTCCACTTTAGTAGAAATTCCCCCAGTGTTTGATAGGGTGCGTAAACAGTGGAACCCTACCTGGTTTTAATATTAAAATGTTAGAAACGTATGACGCGATGTTTGTTCCATTTTCTCCTAATTTCTGAACACATACCTGAGGATATCCAGTTTGTAAGCTGTACCATTTGGAGTTATTTAATTTGGAAGGATCTCTTAAACTTCAAGACCAACTTGAAAACATGTCCTTGGGGTATAGGTTGAATTCAGTCACATAATTTATTACCTCATTGGGGGTTGTATATGTTGCTGCACCGTAGAAGTCTTTGACCGGTATTCAATTTTTTTTCACCCCGTTCCACACCCGTTCTGTTTCTGCTGACGGGCGTGGTATCATAATTTCAGCTCGCAACCCCTGGGGTAGCCAGGGCACCCAACCCTTTATGCAGCTAACCCTGATTACTATGGGCGCGAGAACAGGGATCACTTTAGAAAGGAGATTGGGCGTGATATATCATTTGAATACCACCCTCTCTCTTGTTCACATACATACCTCAATCATTAAGACAAGCCACAAATAGGTCTGGTATCAATTTTTGGTAGCTCTGCTGCATTAGTTACCGGCGACACTTTCAGTGGTCAAGCCTATTAGCATCTCAACTCATTCACTGTATGGGTGTGGTATGCATTAGCGGTGGCTGGGATCCAGGCGGTCAGCAAGCCGGCACCAGGATCCTGGCCGTAGAATGCCGGTGGGGGAGGGGGGTGCAACAAGCCCCTTGCGGGCTCAGTGGCACAGGCTCTATTCCCACTCTATGGGTGTCGTGGAAATAGTCCCTGTTGGTCGGCATGCAGACCATCGGGATAGTGAGGGTGCGGGACCAGCGGTCTCCTGACCGCCGGTCACATAACTACATCCCCACTGTACTACCAGACTAGAGAAGCACCCCATAAGTCCTCATGCTGTGGTGCTATATGCATAACATCATAGTCCATTTCTCATAATGCCCTTACTTAAAGGAAAGGGGCTCTGTTTGTATACAGGTCGTTTGCAGTGAATTTAATCACCTTCCCTGTAATAAGACTGGTGCTACCACCTACCTGGGCTCATACCCCAAAAGATGCAGCCATTGAGGCTTCTGCAGTGGAGCTATGTGATTTTCCCACTCTGCATGGCAG
Source organism: Pseudophryne corroboree (assembly GCF_028390025.1). Classification (NCBI taxonomy): domain Eukaryota; kingdom Metazoa; phylum Chordata; class Amphibia; order Anura; family Myobatrachidae; genus Pseudophryne; species Pseudophryne corroboree. Next base: position 405,601,291 of record NC_086444.1, on the reverse strand, counting down.
TGACACACCTGCATGCATGCTTCCTTACACCAAAAACAACCTTATACACATTACAGGTATGTATTCATTTTCCGGTCCTGATTCCGGAGATGTAGCTAATATTTTATTGGTGTGTGCTACCATAGAGGAAAGGGAGGAGGAAAAGAAGCTGCTGCTTTAATCAGATAAAAGGTAATGCCTAAAGCTGAGTAAACACCTATACAATTGTAAAAGATGTGTATGCAGGTTCATTGCAGGAGCATTAGCTGATAAACGGCTTATAACACTCCTGGAATGGCCAGGATTGGAAGATCGCAGCTTATGTACTGTTTAATATTTGTTGGGCCAACCCCCCGATCCCATAAAAGCCTGTACACACTGAGCAATTTACATTCTATACTCAGCATCAACAAAAATGTGAAACATTCTCCAAACCAGCAGAAACACCCCTTGTGTACAAAACTAAAAAATGCCAAACTAACATAGGAAAACAGAAGAGAAGTGTATGAGAGAGCACATGAGTGTTTTTGGAGCTTAAATTGTGTGAAATGGCTGTTTATATGCATTTTTTTAAAAATGCAAAAAAATGACAGAAAGCTATTTTTTTGTGCAAAATAAACACTAATTAAATTTGGGGTATATGAAAATGGGTATAAGTATATATTTGGGTCATTTTAGGGTACTTTAAAAAAAAAAAAAAAAAAAAGTGGAAACCGATTACTCCCACCTGCAAGCCTAAAAACACCTGTTCCACTCAAAGCACCCCAATATACCTGTCCCATACCTTGAACTCCAATTTCCATCACTTTGTACTTTTTCACCCCCAAAATGAAATTTCATTATTGGCCAATTAAAAATAATTAAAAACTTCAACATGCCTAATTAGTCATTAAGGAAGGTGTCCCAGGGGTTCTGTACCATATCCAAACATTATTACATTAAAAGTAGTAGGTGAAGTGAAATTTGTGAAAAAATTATCACCGATAAATTTTCCCAGAAAATTGAATAGGCTGTAATTGCGTTTTGCGGGAAAAGTCATTTTTTTCACGCGAAAAGTCCGTTATTGCCGCTAATAGAATACCCCCCCATTGTCATTAATAGCGAGAAGTGTGTAAATTGCAATTTTTGTACATTTTCAGAGATACCACTTTCATAAAGGACTCATCCATGTGAATTAGGGGTATTACACCAAATAGAATTAGTGCCATAGACAGTGTCTCTAGCAGATTTTTATATAAATGTTAGTATTTCTATCAGCTCCAGGGAGTACTTTTCCATTTACCGTATATACTAGAGTATAAGTCGACCCGAATATAAGCCGAGGCACCTAATTTTACCACAAAAACATGGGAAAACTTATTGACCCGAGTATAAGCCTAGGGTGGGAAATGCAGCTCTAGTCGTACACAGCCCTCATACTGCCAGATATGCCCCCACAGTGCCAGATATGCCCTCATACTGCCAGATATGCATGCCCCCTCAGTGCCAGATATGCCCTCACACTGCCAGATATGCCCCCACAGTGCCAGATATGCATGCCCACTCAGTGCCAGATATTCCCTTACACTTCCAGATATGCCCCCACAGTGCCAGATATGCCCTCAAACTGCCAGATATGCATGCCCCCTCAGTGCCACATATGCCGCCCCCCCCCCCAAGTGCCAAATATGCTCCCTTAGTGGCTGGTATAACTTACCCTCCACCGCTCCCGCGTTGTCTTGTGAAGGAGGGACACGGAGGGCAGCGCGCCTCTCCTGTGTCCCTCCTGCGTCTCCGGTGGCCGCGGCGGTTCTGTTAAATGAAGTGCCGGTTCGTGAGCCAATCAGAGCTCACGAACGGGTGCTTCCTTTAATAGACCCGCCGCCGCCGGAGGGACACAGGAGAGGCGCGTGCTGTGCCCTCTGTGTCCCTCCTTCCCACTGCACTGCCTCGAGTATAAGCCGAGGGGGCTTTTTCAGCACAAAAAAAAAAAGTGCTGAAAAAGTCGGCTTATACTCTAGTATATACGGTACATAACACAGAAATGTCAGCATCAGTGGCCAATCAAACTGTTCGCTAGAGCTGGCGACCAACATCATCATCCATTATTTGTGGTTTGTGGTGGACAGTGGTTCTTAAGCTCGGTCTTCAGGACCTCAAACAGTCCACATTTTCCAGATCACCCAGAAGGTGCAAAGGTGTACGGTATCCGGACTCCAGATCGACAGCAAAAAGGTCGACGCCAATTGGTCGACAAACCTTAGGTCGACATGGACAAAAGGTCGACAGGAACAAGGTCGACATGAGTTTTTCACGATTTATTTTTCTTTTTTGGAACCTTTTCATACTTAACAATCCACGTGGACTACGATTGGAACGGTAATCTGTGCCGAGCGAAGCGAAGGCACCATGCCCGAAGCATGGCGAGCGAAGCGAGCCATGCGAGGGGACGCGGTGCACTAATTGGGGTTCCCGGTCACTCTACGAAGAAAACGACACAAAAAAAGAAGAAAACCTCATGTCGACCTTTTGTCTATGTCGCCCTAAGGTGTGTCGACCTAAGGTGTCGACCTTTTTGCTGTCTATCCTGAGTCCCAGACCCAGGTGTACTCATGGTCACATATCATAAGGCCCACAGATGGAGCTAATTATTTTACCAGCGATTCTGTGAGGAGACCTAGAAAACATCTAGGACAACCTGCAGTACATCTCTATCCCAGTCTGCATCTATTCACAATTGCCTAAAGATGAATTACTGCACTCTGCCCACATTAGACAGCCACATCCCTCACCCATTCTATGCATACTGGTGTACGCAAGTGCCATAATTATGCAAGTCTGATAATAAGAATTTACTTACCGATAATTCTATTTCTCGTAGTCCGTAGTGGATGCTGGGAACTCCGTAAGGACCATGGGGAATAGCGGCTCCGCAGGAGACTGGGCACAAAAAGAAAGCTTTAGGACTACCTGGTGTGCACTGGCTCCTCCCCCCATGACCCTCCTCCAAGCCTCAGTTAGGATATTGTGCCCGGACGAGCGTACACAATAAGGAAGGATTTTGAATCCCGGGTAAGACTCATACCAGCCACACCAATCACACCGTACAACTTGTGATATGAAACCCAGTTAACAGCATGATAACAGAGGAGCCTCTGAATAGATGGCTCACAACAAGAACCCGATTAGTTAACAATAACTATGTACAAGTATTGCAGACAATCCGCACTTGGGATGGGCGCCCAGCATCCACTACGGACTACGAGAAATAGAATTATCGGTAAGTAAATTCTTATTTTCTCTGACGTCCTAGTGGATGCTGGGAACTCCGTAAGGACCATGGGGATTATACCAAAGCTCCCAAACGGGCGGGAGAGTGCGGATGACTCTGCAGCACCGAATGAGAGAACTCCAGGTCCTCCTCAGCCAGGGTATCAAATTCATAGAATTTTGCAAACGTGTTTGCCGAGCAGCTACTTGGTCAGGGGCAAAGTTGTAAAGCCGAGACCCCTCGGGCAGCCGCCCAAGATGAGCCCACCGTCCTTGTGGAATGGGCTTTTATTGATTTAGGATGCGGTAATCCTACCGCAGAATGCGCCAGCTGAATAGTGCTACAAATCCAGCGCGCAATAGACTGCTTAGAAGCAGGAGCACCCAGCTTGTTGGGTGCCATCAGGATAAACAGCGAATCAGTTTTCCTGACTCCAGCCGTCCTGGAAAAATTAAATTTTCAGGGCCCTGACTACGTCCAGCAACTTGGAATCCTCCAAGTCCCTAGTAGCCGCAGGCACCACAATAGGTTGGTTCAAGTGAAAACCTGAGACCACCTTCGGGAGAAAACTGAGGACGAGTCCTCAACTCTGCCCTATCCATATAGAAAATCAGATAAGGGCTTTTACATGACAAAGCCGCCAATTCTGACACACGCCTGGCCAAGGCCAACAGCATGACCACTTTCCACGCGAGATACTTTAGCTCCATGGTTTTAAGTGGCTCAACCAATGCGACTTTAGGAAATCCAACACCACGTTGAGATCCAAAAAGTGCCACAGGAGGCACAAAAGGAGGCTGAATATGTAGTACTCCTTTAACCAAAGTCTGAACTTCAGGCAGTGAAGCCAGTTCTTTCTGGAAGAAAATCGACAGAGCCGAAATCTGGACCTTGATGGACCCCAATTTGAGGCCCAAACGTCACCCCTGCTTGCAGGAAGTGCAGGAATCGACATAGTTGAAATTCCCCCGTCGGGGCCTTCATGGCCTCCCACCAAGCAACAAATTTTCGCCAAACGCGGCGATAATGTCTTGCGGTGACATCCTTCCTGGCTATGATCAGGGTAGTGATGACTTCCTTCGGAATACCCTTTTCCTTTAGGATCCGGTGTTCTACCGCCATGCCGTCAAACGCAGCCGCGGTAAGTCTTGGAACAGACAGGGTCCCTGCTGCCGCAGGTCTTGTCTGAGCGGCAGAGGCCAAGGGTCCTCTGCCAGCATCCCTTGAAGTTCCGGGTACCAAGCTCTTCATGGCCAATCCGGAACCCAGAGTATGGTTTTCACTCCTCGCCTTCTTATTATTCTCAGTACCTTGGGTATGAGAGGTAGAGGAGGAGACACATAAACCGACTGGTACACCCACGGTGTCACTAGAGCGTCCCCAGCGATCGCCTGAGGGTCCCTTGACCTGGCGCAATATCTTTTCAACTTCTTGTTGAGGCGGGACGCCATCATGTCCACCCGTGGTCATTCCCAACGGTTTACCCGCATTTGGAAAACTTCTGGATGAAGTCCCCATTCTCCTGGGTGTAGGTCGCCCATCGGAGAATCCTTGTGGCTTCTGCCATCGCCATCCTGCTTCTTGTGCCGCCCTGTCTGTGTACATGGGCGACCGCCGTGATGTCGTCTGATTGGATCAGTACCGGCTGGTTCTGAAGCAGGGGCCTTGCTTGGCTTAGGGCATTGTAAATGGCCCTTAGCTGCAGAATATTTATGTGAAGCGAAATCTCCTTGGAAATTTCTTCCCTGTGTGACTGCACCCCAGCCCCGAAGGCTGGCATCCGTGGTCACCAGGACCCAGTCCTGTATTCCGAATCTGCGGCCCTCTAGTAGATGAGCCCTCTGCAGCCACCACAGCAGCGACACCCTGTTTCTTGCTGACAGGGTTATCCGCTGTTGTATCTGTAGATGGGACCCGGACCATTAGTCCCACAGGTCCCACTGGAACGTCCTTGCGTGGAGTCTTCCGAATGGAATTATGCTTCGTACGAAGCTACCATTTTTCCCAGGACTCGTGTGCATTGATGTACCGACACCTGTCCTGGTTTTAGGATGTCTCTGACTAGAGATGACAACTCCTCGGCTTTTTCCACTGGAAGAAACACTCTTTTCTGGTCTGCGTTCAGAAACATTCCCAGGAACAGAAGACGTGTCGTCGGGACCAGCTGTGACTTTGGAATATTGAGAATCCAGTCGTGCTGTTGTAGCACTTCCCGAGAGAGTGCTACCCCCACTACCAACTGTTCTTTGGACCTCACCTTTATCAGGAGATCGTCCAAGTACGGGATAATAAAAACTTCCTTCTTGCAAAGGAGTATCATCACTTCGGCCATTACCTAGGTAAAGACCTTCGGTGCCGTGGACAACTCCAACGGCCGCGTCTGGAACTGATAGTGACAGTCCTGTACCACATATCTGAGGTACTCCTGGTGAGGGGGGTAAATGGGGACATGCAGGTACGCATCCTTGATGTCCAGGGAGACCCTGTAATCCCCCTCGTCCAGGCTCGTAATAACCGCCCTGAGCGATTCCATCTTGAACTTGAATCTTCTGATATAAAAGTTCAAGCATTTTAATTTCAAGATGGGTCTCACCGAACCGTTTCGGTACCACAACCACTGTGGAATAGTAACCCCTTCCTCGCTGAAGGAGGGGCACCTTGACAATCACTTGTTGTGATTATAGTGTTGAATATCCACCAACACCGTCTCCCTGGCAGAGGGAGGTGCCGGTAAGGCAGATTTTAGGAAACGGCGGGGGGAAGAACGTCTCGAACTCCAGCCTGTACCCCTGAGATACTACTTGAAGGACCCAGGGATCCATGTGAAAGAGCCCACTGTGTGCTGAAATTCCTGAGACGGGCCCCCACCGTACCCGGGTCCGCCTGAGCAGCCCCAGCACCATGCTGTGGACCTACCGGACGCAGGGAGGACTTCTGCTCTTGGGAACTAGCTGTGTGTTGCAGCTTTTTCCTCTACCTTTGCCTCTTGGCAGAAAGGATGAGCCTCTAGCCCTCTTGCTTTTCTGGGGCTGAAAGGACTGTACTTGATGATACGGTGCTTTCTTTTGTTGTGGGGTAGCCTGTGGCAAAAAAATCGATTTCCCAGCAGTATCTGTGGAAAGGCGGTCTGAAAAACCATCCCCAAACAGTTTTACCCCCTTATAGGGCAACTTCCATGTGCCGATTCGAGTCGGCATCGCCTGACCATTGCCAAGTCCATAACCCCCGTCTGGCGGCAATGGACCTAGCGCTTATTTTTGATGCCAGCCGGCAAATATCCCTCTGTGCATCACGCATGTATTAGACCACGTCTTTTATATGCTCTATTTTCAGCAAAATATTGTCCCTATCCATAGTTATTTTCCGACAGGGAATCTGACCACGCAGCGGGAGCACTGCACATCCATGCCGAAGCAACGGCTGGTCGCAATATAATGCCCTAGTGTGTGACTATATCTTATAGGGTAACCTCCTGCTTTCTATCAGCAGGTTCCTTCAGGGCGGCCGTATCTGGAGACGGTAGTGCCACCTTTTCTGATAAGCGTGTAAGCGCTGTATCTACCCTATGGGGTGTTTCCCCACGTGACCTATCCTCTGGCGGGAAAGGGTACGCTGCCAATAACCGTTGTAGAAATTATCAATTTCTTACCGGGGGAAGACCACTCTTCCTCACACACCTCATTTAATTTCTCAGATGCAGGAAAAACTACTAATAGTTTTCTCTCACCAAACACAATACCCTTTTATGTGGTACCTGGGGTATAATCATAAATGTGTAATACATTTTTCCTTGCCTCAATCCTGTAACGAGTGGACCTATTTGGAGGGTACACCAGTCTCATCGATGTCGACACTGGAGTCAGTATCCGTGTCGACATCTGTGTCTGTTATCTGAGGTAGCGGGCGATTTTAGAGCCCCCCATGACATTTGAGACGCTGGAACAGGCACAAGCTGAGTAGCCGGCTGTTCCGTGTCGTCGACCTTTTATGTAAGGAGTTGACACTTTCACGTAATCCTTCCATAAGTTCAACCACACCGGTGTCGACCCCGCAGGGGGTGACAACATATTTACAGGCATTCGCTCCGCCTCCACCTCATTATCCTACACATACCTGTCGACACAGCCGTACCGACACACAGCACACACACAGGGAATGCTCTGATAGAGGACAGGACCCCACAAAGCCCTTTGGGGAGACAGAGGGAGAGTATGCCAGCACACACCAGGGCGCTATATATCACAGGGATAGCACCTATAAAAAAGTGTTTTCCCTTATAGCTGCATATATATTGTATATTGCGCCTAAATTGTGCCCCCCCTCTCTTTTTAACCCTTTTTGTAGTGTATTAACTGCAGGGGAGAGCCAGGGAGCTTCCCTCCAACGGAGCTGTGAGGGAAAAATGGCGCCAGTGTGCTGAAGGAGATAGCTCCGCCCCTTTTTTGCAGACTTTTCTCCCGCATTTTTATGGATTCTGGCAGGGGTTAATGTACATCCATATAGCCCTGGGGGTTATATGTGATGTATTTTTGCCAGCCAAGGTGTTAATATTGCTGCTCAGGGCGCCCCCCCCAGCGCCCTGCACCCATCAGTGACCGCAGTGTGAGGTGTGCATGAGGAGCAATGGCGCACAGCTGCAGTGCTGTGCGCTACCTTGATGAAGACTGATGTCTTCTGCCGCCGATTTTCCGGACCTCTTCTTGCTTCTGGCTCTGTAAGGGGGCCGGCGGCGCGGCTCTGGGACCGGACTCCGAGGCTGGGCCTGTGTTCGATCCCTCTGGAGCTAATGGTGTCCAGTAGCCTAAGAAGCCCAAGCTGGCTGCAAGCAGGCAGGTTCGCTTCTTCTCCCCTTTTATCTAAGAAGCTCAGGAGAGCCCCCTAGATTGCACCCTGCTCGGTCGGGCACAAAAATCTAACTGAGGCTTGGAGGAGGGTCATGGGGGGAGGAGCCAGTGCACACCAGGTAGTCCTAAAGCTTTCTTTTTGTGCCCAGTCTCCTGCGGAGCCGCTATTCCCCATGGTCCTTACGGAGTTCCCAGCATCCACTAGGACGTCAGAGAAAAGTGAATATACATCTGTCCACTTTCTGAGCATCGGTGGAGCAATTTCACAGAAGATACTTGATGCAAACTGGCACAGTACTCACTCTGCACCAGTCCCATAGCCTTACTATAGCCATGCAGACTACTAAAGTTATACTGCCTATCAGGTACTGTAAAACCAGGTAGCAGTCAACCTTTTGTGTCAATACCTGCATAACAAGAGATCCCTGAAGGTCTGTTCCGGTTCTCCGTCTCTTTAGAACATGTCACTGGCCTTTAGGTGATATATGCACTCCGTTTATAAACTGCATCACCAAGAAATGTATACACACACACACACACACACACACACACACACACAAGAAACCAGTGAAAGATTAAAATATCCATATTTATTTATTGGGAGGTATCAGCAATATAAATTATTTTTGTACACAAGAGAGACTAAAGCTACTTAAAAACAAATGGAATATCAACTCTGACATAAAAACAGGAATGAATACTTGAAGGTGCATTACTTGAGTGATTAGGAGAATTCCCAGCTTGCATCATATAGAGCCACAAAAGGTATACAGCTGTAACAGTTAGTACATGTACAGTAAGTCATCTGATATTAATCATTGGTTAACAGAGCTGACCAGTAATGAAGGAAGAGTTGCTGTAAGCAAATCTGTTAATAAATTAGCTCCTCGGACTTTCCTGGAATCCTTTGCAATGAGTTGAAGATTAGTATGTTTCTGGGCGTACAGACAACGTGTATCATAGATTATCAAGCAACGCATTAAGGCAACATATGCAGTTCATTCAGACACAGATTCATCTTCATTTTCCCACTTACATCCTATCCGATGTCAGCTCTTTATTTGCTGGCAATTGTACAAATATATAGTTTACAATAACTTATGGCTGGGAAAATCCATACACAGAAAGAATAAAGAAAAAAAAAACCCACTCAACTTAGGTCACTGTCCCTTCAAAGTGATTTAAATAAATAAAAGTATAACTGGTGCGGCTGGCTTGGAACACAAAGGTGCGTAATACATAACAACCTCAACCGTTAAGTCAGGCCTTCTCCTGTGTGGCTTGAGCTGAATGAGAGCAGACAGAGCTCTTTGTGGACGGAGAAATGACAATGAATGTAAAAAAGTTCTACTGGTGATGAGCCCTGTCATCTGGCCGTTTGATGTGGATCCGTCTAACTCTCTCAATGCGATCCCGCTCATCATCCTCTTCTAAGTGGTGGGATCGTCCAGCGGCTCCTCCCGTGGCCTCCAGTAAAGCATTGTCTGGTCCTCGTCCATCCTGTGCCTCATACAGTAGAATGTTGAGTGTCTCTTCATAAATTCTTGCCTCTGGGAACTCAACCTAAGCAACCATAGATAACTTAATAACTTACAGGAAAACAACAAACTATACAGCATATCATGGAATTTAAAGATTTAAAAATGCAGTATACTTATATGGGGGTGGGCGGGGTGGAGGAGGGGGATCCAGTGGTGTCTACTGATAAGGTGTTCTGGCTGGGGTATTTCATTACAGGGTCAAAACAAACTCATATTAATGTTAATAAAATAGCATACCTTATGACACACATAGTAAGGGAATATTTGGTAAATTGTGATGCAGAACAATAAAGGCCCATACACACTTGACGATAAAATGAGCGACGTAGCTCATTTTCCCCCTCTCCCTGAGCGACGTCGCTCATTTCATCGGCAAGTGTGTATGCCGCCAGCGACAACCGATGCGCGGCCCCGTGGGTCGGCAACGATCGTCGCTGTCACCAGTGCATGCATGATCTGGACTGTCGTCCATGACCTGCATGCAGGGCTGGCGGAGGCGTGACGTCACTGAGCGATATGAGCAGTCATATCGGTCAGTGTGTACAGTCGGCCGCCGACCGTCCGGCCACGGGCGGGGAAACATTAGCGACGTCACTCACAGAGCGACATCTTCTAATGTGTATGGACCTTAATTTTCCAGTTGATATGTTTGTTGTTACAGGACATGAAAATAAATAAATCAATTGAGGAGATATTTTCAAAACACAGTGTGGGAGGGAGGGGGGGGGGAGGGAGGGGGGGGGGAAATAGGTTTTCAGATATCTACTTACAGTCGTTGTAAGGTCACAGGTATGACAAATAAAAGTGAAAATATGTACCTATGTTCTTCATAGGCTACTACATGGCTTGATTGATCTGGACCAAACTTGGTACACATGGTACTTCCTAACCCAACTCAAAAAACTGGCAGGGTTTCAACTAAAAAAAAATCCACCCCTTTTGGGGCCAGAGCCATGTATCTTATCTTATATAGAAAATTGATTGGTCTGTTTGTTTGTCTGGTTATGTATTTGGATACTCCTGCATTGATTGGGATTACACCATCACGAGGTGGTCCAGTTGGATCCTGGCCAGGTTTTAGGGGGCTTTGGCTCCCAGTTGGACCTCACGGCGCAGTGCACCAGGCAGAACATTGACCAAGGGAACCTGTTCTGGGCCTTCCACTGGATGGATTTGGAAGAAAACTTCAAAGTGGTAACACTGGATCCAAGAAGATATACTAGGGGGTTGGGTTCCCAGTTGGACCACCTGTCGGTGTATGCTAAGCAGAACTTTGACACAGGTAACCACTGGATGGATTTGGATGAAAACTTTCATGAACTGTAGTAACTGACAGAAATGACTATAAGTCAATTAACTAAAATAACTGACAGAAAGAGGTGGGAAGACAAAAAAAAAAAAGTTGTGTACTCAAAAGCCTTGGAATAGCTACATTGATAACAGAAGGAAAAAAACAAAACTTTAAACACATTTTGCAATGGAAAAGGGATTATAAAACTGAACAGAAAGAATAGCTGGGGATTAGGGCTACTGGCAACACCACAAAAACGACACTGAGCAGCCACCTCATGGGTGTGTTGGAAGAGCTACTAATTATTTTTAATATGTTGACAGTAACCTCTAACTCATCAACAGAATAACTGGAAAATGTAAACCTGGGCAAAGCCGAGAGCTGTACAATTACACTTTGCACCCATAATTGATTGAAACTAGCACGCTTATACCACACATGAAGTGACTGCGCTAACCGGAACTGTTAATGTTTGCATGGTGGGGAAGCAGGGAAAGCAGAAAGTGTACAGGAAACTGCAGTCAGAGAGCTACTGTGCTGTAAAAATGTTACCTACCTTGGTTTGCTTCTTTTCTGTTGCATATACAATGGATGTGCAGCACACCTCTGCAATTTTTCGACCCTGGCCATAGAATGACCAACAGCAGATCTCATCACCAATCACATCTTTAATAAACACAACTCTTCCATTAAACCGCAGAGACAATTTGTCAAAGAGCTCAATGTTCTTCAGCATGTTGTCATCTGAGTTACTGTAAACAAAAGAGGATTGATTAATAATGCAGTTGAAAGAAAGACCTGAGTTCCAGACCAATTGTGAGAAACAAATCTGGCAGTGATAAGAGTAGGAACATTACAACACTTCCTGCAATGCAACCAGGAGATTGGACATCAGTGGGACAAAGATGTTACCGTGAAGATAGCTTTCAGCCAATCACATAACTATATATACAATTGTGGGTTTGTCTCTTCATCCAGGTACGCCCCTCGGCTGCACAATATCTCCAGCTGCACATTTCATACCCTTTAAGCTGATAAAGTACAAACTATGTAAGTGATGAGTGCCTCATACAGGGCCAGTTGTACTAAGCCTTGAAAAGTGATAAATATCACGGTGATAAAGTACCAGCCAATCTGCTCCTGTTATTTTTCAAACACAGCCAGTGACATGGTAGTTAGGAGTGGATTGGCTGGCAGTTTATCACTGTGATTTATCACTTTTCAGGCTTAGTACATCTCCCCCCCAGTATATAGTGATGTTCTGAATCATATTTCACTGCTGTATGGTTTTCAGAGCGAGTGAAATCATTTAGTAAATGCAAGTACCTATTTAGCCTGAGCATAAGGATCAACAGTCAAATCAATTCAAGCCTGATTTTATCTAGTCCCACCTGTGCATCTCATACCACTGCTTTAAGAATAACTTCACCAATTGCAAAACATTACTTTATTCTGTAAACCATAATCATTTCTTACATTTACAATACAGACTATTATACAATCTATTCAAATAAGCAGGCTATTTAAAAAAAAAAACAATGGGCACAATGATCAAGTTCGGCGTGAATAACAAAGCACACACTATGGGGATAGATAGGCTATTAAATAAATTGTGAGCACTGGCGCTTACTAACATGTAGAAATAGATAATAATCCCCTTGGGGTAATACGACAATTCATTTGTCCAATAGATTCCAGGCATTCAGGGATGGTGATCACTTTTTTAGAGAGTGGGAGGGGAAAAGATATTGAAGATGAGTTACCATACAAACTGGGGAAAAAGAGGGGGCACTAATGCAGGTTACACACGTAGCGATGTCTAGCACAGAACGCTCTGCACACCTCTCCCCCCACTCAGAACACAGCGTGATGTGTGCCGAGTGAGGGAGGGGGAAGGGGGGCGCTCACTTCACCTAGCGGTGAAGTGTGCAATCTAACTAGATTTGGCCTGTGCATGGCTATAGCTATGGAGCATACACACGGTGAGATGTGTGCTTCATTTCTAAACAATCTAGTCAGATTGCTTAGAATTTAAAGCACACATCGGTACGTGTGTACCCCCTTAAGATTCCCAGAAAAGAGGAAAAAAAAAAAAAAAAAGTGTAAGAAGAAAAAGACAAAAACACACACCCTAGTTAATGATTGAAAATAAGGAGATCTCAAAGCTCAAGGAAAGTTAAAATTTTTTTTAATTTAGGCTTACGTTTTAGATGCACGACAGCTCAGTATTGGAAATAGTACTTGATATAGGTCTCCCCCATGAAATGTGGTAAATATTACTTATATATGGATTTAGAGAAGTTTATCTGTAAACTAACTGTTAAAAAAATAAAAAAATTATCCAAAGAAAATGAGAAGGAAATGGATGGAATGGAGGAAGGGTCCACTTCCACATTTAAACCCAAATTCACTTTTTACCCTAGTCTTATAATAGGGAGTTTCCTCAACACTTTTAGTGCTCAAGTATTAGAGGATTTGAAAGCGATCAAAAAGAAAAAAAATAAGATTTTACTTACCGATAAATCTTTTTCTCGTAGTCCGTGGTGGATGCTGGGACTCTGTAAGGACCATGGGGAATAGCGGCTCCGCAGGAGACAGGGCACAAGAATAAAAGCTTTAAGATCAGGTGGTGTGCACTGGCTCCTCCCCCTATGACTCTCCTCCAAGCCTCAGGATACTGTGCCCGGACGAGCGTACATAATCAGGAAGGATATTGAATCCCGGGTAAGACTCATACCAGCCACACCAATCACACCGTACAACTTGTGATCTGAACCCAGTTAACAGTATGATAACAACGAAGGAGCCTCTGAAAAGATGGCTCACAACAACAATAACCCGATCTAGTTAACAATAACTATGTACAAGTATTGCAGACAATCCGCACTTGGGATGGGCGCCCAGCATCCACTACGGACTACGAGAAATAGATTTATCGGTAAGTAAAATCTTATTTTCTCTGACGTCCTAGTGGATGCTGGGACTCCGTAAGGACCATGGGGATTATACCAAAGCTCCCAAACGGGCGGGAGAGTGCGGATTGTCAAAGTCAGAAAAATATCCCTATACATGCTGCCATATTTGCACCTCACGCTGGTCCGCGCTGCGCATGCGGGCGCTTTCCCGTGATAGCGCATACCCGCTGATGCGTGCACCCGCTCGCGTCGGTATGCGTATTTACGGTAAAGAGTATGTAGTCGTAGCGTGCGACCCAATCGTTACATATTTCCACAATTAACGTAGTTTATAGATCATGGTCCCTTTGATAGATTCTGAAAGTTTGGTTAATATAGAATGTCTCTGAACGGAGGGATCCCTCTTTGTATTGTAGGAAGGGTCTAACAGGAGTCATACAGTAGTGTTTGGTACCCATCGGAAGAGTATTTAAATAGCAATATTCCGGTGTTGGTTTGGAGCGTATTAATCGCTCGTGCGAATAGTTATGGACATAAGAAGTTTATGTCCATTACTATTATTTACTCTTACTCAGGTATGCGGCGGGAAACCCAGTTTCCCACCCACCTGAGCTGTTTGAAATCGTCACAGCCCACCTGTATGAATTACCCAATGACCTTTTGTTATGATGCGAAGCCGAATTCCTGTGTCCAATGGACGACAAGATTGTAGGGACCATTAGATTGCATTGTGTGTGGGGCATAAATAGGCAGGCCGACCACATCCAGCTCTCACTCTTCAACGGTTCTCATTGCTGAAAATCGGGTGCTGGATGTCCAGGCGCATGCGATCGTTTCCCCTTGTGCGTAAGTTTTTCTCCGTGATCATATTGTCTTACTGTGAGCCATCTCTCTCATCTCATCTCTCTCTCTCTCTCTCTCTCTCTCTACTCTTTCTCCCATATTTTCCTTAAAGTATCTCGAATTGTATTGTATTGTATTTATAGTGTAGTTATTTGGTTAGGAAGTCTCTGTTATATTGTAGTGTATCATTTGTACTGTGATTCCTTTTTACAAGCATATTAGTTATAATACATTTAATAGGCTTTGGACCCTAAACAAGTATCTGTGTATTTTCTCATAGTGTTAAGTGTTCACAGAGCGTCGGTGACGCTCTAGCAGCTTTGTAGTTAATCAGGTTACACCAGGTTGCACTTACACACTGTCTCTACATAAAGGTATATTGTGTATCTCATTGTTAAAGGTGTAGATATCAAGGTATAGCGTTGTGAGCGTCTGCGCCGCTGGTGATCTCCTCGTGGTCTCGAGCGTCCGCTACGCCATAGCGAAACATTACGTTTGTCTGTAGCCAATAGTGTGCCAGTCTGTGATCTCTGGGCCGTGAGCGAACGCGACGCTTGAGCGTCTCGCCTACGGCTGAGCGATCGTTACGCAACTTACGGTACTTCTTAAGTACACAGCGTATAGTGTTCTTGGACCTCATAAAGGGTTATATATACGATAAATAGATTCAGCTTTATCAATTGGCGGCTCGTCCTGTCCTTCACATATCTGCACTAGGTAGATCAGCAGACATTATCCCCCAGCAAAGGGTGGGAGGTTGTCTCGCAGTGCTGACGGGATAAGCGTCTGCTTCACTTAGATAAAGAGTGCTGAAGGAATCCGGGAACCGGAGGTAAGAACAAAACGCTTGTGTCTTTAAAAAAACTGTTTATTTGTCTTCTGTCTTGCGTACACACGCACGCATATATATATCTGCATTTCTTTTTCATTTTCGTATATCACTATCCTGTTTGCCAATTTTATAGTTGATAGAAAAGTGCTAAAAGAGACTTGCTGTTATTTTATAGTTTAAGAATAGAGGTAATAGTTAAAAGTGTAGAGAAACACACAGGTTTGCCTGGGAGATAAGGCAAAGCCAGTGGGGTACGCGGTAGATGATCAGGGATCGTCTACATTGATAAAAGTATATTGTGTTACGGTGGATCTTTGCATTGCGTACACGTGTCTCTAACAAAGACTAGCGTACGCAATCCAAAGGCCGACGCACGCAGCGTACATTACGCAACGGAAAGTCCGGTTACGCCCACGTAGCTCAAATCACGAAAAGTTGAATTTTAGCGCAAAGCGATAATTAACGCAAAGGCGATAGTTAGCGCTAAGCGGTAAATAGCGCAAAAAGGCGATAAATAACGCAAGTCTACTTTTGGAAAATCTGAAATTTAGTTTAACAGATCCTGCTCCTAATTGGTAACACAGCTGGGCTAAAGAAAATTTCTGCGCAGAAATAGATATAGAAACGAAAGTGTACATGTGTTGAGTGAGTGTGTTTTTATCACATAAGTTTATATAACTTAGAGGTTGAACCAAAAAGAAATCGGGTACTCGTAAGGGACATACGTGTAAGTGACATATACGGTGGCTAGGGAGGCATCCCTGGTTAAACATAATATTTGAGCATTAGAGTATAGCGGACCAGTACAAGACCAGGAGGTCAGACCAGGAGGTCGTACAGACAAGACCAGGAGGTCATAAGGAGACAAAGAGGTCCGCTATAAAGGTAAGAGGCACAACCCCGGGGGTTGGTGCAAAACCCATATAGGCCATATAAGCTCTGGCTGAAGGAATTCGCAGCCGAAATTTTCGATTCCACTGATCTCTCAGTACATAACAGGTAGTGCTTATGTACTGAACGATTGTACCGCACGTCATTGTGTGCATTAGTAAACCTGACTAGTATCATTTTGCGTACAAAAGTCATAAACGCTAGTTGTACATTCTGACGTGATTTGTGTAATTTTTTATTTTTGAAGGGAAGTTCGCTGGTCACTCAGGAACTATCTAACAACCCCACCTTTACTGGAAAGAGTAAGTGTCCTGCGGGTAACCCTCATATGTTCCAGTAAACAGAAGGTTTCTGGTAGGGCCCTGTATCGAGTACGCCAGCACCATATCGGTGTGATCAGGTCGTATTGGTCGAGGTGGGCGAGTGAGTGGGGTACTCGGTAAACCGCCACCGCCGGCCTATTTTGAATAATTTGGTTTGCTGTAAGGGTTCGCTGAAGACCGTGATATAAAGATCAAAGGAGTAGTAAGCAACACCTGCAGATTATGGGGGCCAGTTGTTCAAGTAGGGGGCGATCAACCTCGGTTCGGGTTGATTCAGAGAACCGACCAGTCGGGTCGGCAAGGTACATCATGTGTGAGAAATACGGAAGTCACACAGAGGTTTTATGTGATGAATGGGAGAGAATGACTGTACAAGACAGGGAGAAATTCCCAAGAATAGGTAGCTTCAGTCCAGTAGTGTTACAAAATTTAAGGAGGAGGATATGTCTCATAAAATCAACAAAGAGACGAATCCAGCATCATGATTATTTACAGTTATGGCAACAGGAAGGTGAGATACAGAGAGGTTTGGCTCTGGCGGCGGGATCTGGGGCAGTCAGGAAACTGATAGCCACAGCCCCGCCTCCACCATACATTGCAGGAGAGAAGTTGATTGCGGAGAAAAACGCACTGGGGCGTAAAACACAAACTCTTAGCAACCCTGTAAATGTTAATGATGTTAACCAAGTAACCCATACAAGTATTGACCCGTGCAAGTTGTACCCTGTTCTGAACTTTCCTCAGGAGTGTGATCAAGAAGACGATTCGGCAACAATTTCAGCGCTCTCTCTAGCGGCCACCATATCAGAAACCACAGTAGGAACTGCACCACTCACGAGATTAGTGAAGGCCCCTAGCGGAGGGATAGGTGAGGTCGTGTCAACGGGTAAGTACGGCACCATGCATTATACCGAAACAATTTCACCACAAGCTGTAGAATCTACACAGAATGAGGTTGTTAAGAGTTAACCCTGTTAGAGTAATAGCAGTTCCCAATGGGAAAACAGATGCATCAGGAGCCACTCCCATAAGGAACATTGCCATGTACACACCATTTTCCCGAATGGAATTAAGAACCATAGTGTCCGAATTTCCTGACCCCAGGAAAGACTTAGTTGCTAGCCAAAAATACATCAGGGATCTAGGGAACACTGTAGAGCCCAACAACAAAGATTGGCAGATACTGCTAAGAGCTTGTTTACCTTCAAATGTCGACTCAGTTCAATTCTTGGCTGATTGTGGACTAGATAAAGATGTGCCGCTTTCAGATGTGTACAACAAAGATAACGTAAAAAGGATAAATTTACAGCTAAAGGAGTATTTCCCAGCCGTTGTTAAATGGAACAAAATATTCTCCATTAGACAAAAAGAGTCCGAAACGGCAACAGAATATTTTCACCGGGCACTATTAGAAATGGCAAAATACACTGGTATAGAAGACATTAGGACCAACCCAAACCACCAAGAAGTAGCAGTATCTGTACTGATGGATGGTTTAAAGGAAACATTAAAGGCTAGGGTACAGACCACACAACCATGTTGGCGAGGTCTGTCAGTGTCCACTTTGAGAGAGGCTGCTATTGATCACGACAGAAACATCACCAGGCACAGAGAATCGCAAAGTGATAAGTTAATGTCAGTAAGTATACAGGCGCTGACCACAAAGCAGCCTGCGTATGTACCATCGAATCCTGTAAGTAAGTCAACTGAAATAACTTGTTATTCCTGTAACAGACAGGGACACTATGCACGAGACTGTAGAACAAAGAGTGTACAAAGATCTTTTCAACCCCCTAGACAACGACACAACACAAGACATTGGGAGCAGGGTCCACAGAGGCGGAGTTTTGAGCCACATACAGGGGAAACAAAAAGATACCCCCCGAACAGAGATTGGCATGCCTCTGGTAGTTCCCAGCTAACTCCCTCACAAGTAGTTGCTGCCAGCGGGATTCAGGGAGGTCAGCATACCCAATAGGGGTGTGGCCATACCTGTAATCTGCAGCCAATTAAATTGATTGCCAGTCTTGGAAGTGAACCAGAGATTGCAATCAATGTAGCTGGTAAAACTTTAAACTTTCTTGTAGACACAGGGGCGGCCAAGTCAGTGATAAATTCGACAGTGGGCATGAGAACCACTGGTAGGACAATTCCAGCCATGGGAATAACAGGAGTAGTCCAGCACTACCCTGTTAGCAAACCAGCCGAGATTACAATAGGGCCTTTACATACCAAGCATTCCTTTTTGCTGGCTGCATCGGCACCGACCAATCTCCTGGGAAGAGACCTACTATGTAAAATGGGGTGCGTCATTTATTGTACTTCTGAAGGTGTATTCTTGGACATACCTGAGAATCACGCTCAGGAAGTACGAGACATGTTAGACTCCCCATCAAAGTTAATGTCACATACCACTATGACAAATAGGACTCCCTCCCAAGTAGAAGAGATGACATCTCAAATACCAGAGTCACTTTGGACAAAAGACGGACAGGACACTGGATTAATGGCAAACGTAGCTCCAGTAGTTGTACAAGTAAAAGATGGTAGGATAGCTCCAAAAATCCCACAGTATCCTCTGAAGCCAGAGGTGGAGTTAGGAGTTTTCCCAGTAATAGAGCGCTTGCTACAACAGGGCATTCTGGTAAGAACGTCCAGCACTGCCAATAGTCCCATCTTCCCTGTTAAAAAGAGTGGGGGGAGGGGTTACAGGCTAGTGCAGGATCTAAGGGGGATTAACAAAATAGTTGAGAGTCAGTTCCCCGTAGTGCCAAATCCAGCTGTCATCCTAATGCAAATTCCTCCCACTGCCAAATTTTTCACTGTTATTGACCTCTGCTCCGCTTTCTTTTCGGTACCTCTGCACCCTGACAGACAATATTTGTTTGCATTCACATACAGAGGAGTCCAATACACGTGGACTCGCTTACCCCAAGGTTTCATAGATAGTCTAAGTATATTTTCTCAGGCTTTGCATGATTGTTTACAGTCTTTCCAACCAGAGAGTGGATCAGTATTGATACAGTATGTGGATGATTTACTACTGTGTTCTGATTCATTGGAAGCATCCCTGAAGGATACGAAACAGCTCCTGTTTCATCTTTCAGACACAGGACATAAGGTTTCCAAAGACAAGTTGCAATTATGCCAAACTAAGGTAAAATATTTGGGACACTGTCTAACACAAGGACTGAGACACCTGACCGCTGATAGAATCCAAGCAATTAGAGACATGACACTGCCACAAACCCAGCAACAGATCAGAACGTTTTTAGGAATGTGTGGGTATTGCCGTAATTGGATCCCAGGGTTTTCCATATTGGCGCTACCTTTGCAGGAAATGGTCTCCTCAAACAAACCTGATAGGATTTCGCATACCGACGAATCCGAAACAGCATTTGAGAGACTCAAACAGTGCCTAACGCAGGCGCCAGCACTAGGTATGCCAGACTATGGGAAACCCTTTGAACTATACGGAACAGAAAGTGCTGGTTGCGCAGCAGGTGTACTAACCCAAAAACACGGTGATGCCAGCAGGCCAGTTGCATACTACAGCGCTCAGCTAGACACGGTAGCGCGATCCCTCCCCACATGCTTGCGAAGCGTTGCTGCAATAGCATTGCTAGTAACAAAAAGCGAAGATGTCGTGCTAGGCCACAACCTCACAATCCATACACCACATGCAGTGTCAGCCTTATTGAATTCTGCCCAAACCAGACACGTCTCATCAGCGAGGTTTACAAGATGGGAATTGGCGCTAATGGCCCCAGTAAACATCACCATAAGGAGATGCAGTGCATTAAATCCTGCAACATATCTCCCAGGTGTGCCTGGTCATGCACAAAGGGTGGAAGGTGAGAGTGCTGGGGAAGGAGGATTTAATACAAAGGAAGATACACATGATTGTATGGAATATTTGACCCAAAATTTTACCGCAAGGCCTGACATCAGTGACAATCCACTGGAAGATGCAGAACTCACGTTCTACACGGACGGTAGTTGTCACAGACAGTCAGACTCGGGAGACTTGTGTACTGGATACGCAGTCGTAGATGACCAAGACACCATAGAAGCGGAACCGCTAGGCCCACCTCACTCAGCCCAGGTTGCTGAACTGGTCGCCCTAACCAGAGCATGTGAATTGGCTAAGGGTAAGTCAGCCAATATCTACACCGATTCTAGATACGCATTCGGGGTAGTCCATGATTTCGGAGCCCTATGGCGCCTCAGAAATTTCATGACGGCAGCTGGTACACCGATAGCGCATGCAGCTCACATAAAAAGGCTTCTAACAGCGATACAGGAACCCGACAGAGTGGCTGTTATCAAATGTAAAGCACACACATATAGTCAAGACCCAGTATCACTTGGTAACAGCCGAGCAGACGAAGCTGCTAAGTTAGCAGCTGCTACCCCCATACCGACAGACACCACACAACTGATGGTATTCAATACCATCAACACACAGAAGTTGTGTGAAATGCAGAATTTGTGTTCCGCACAGGAAAGAGCAGTCTGGAAGGCAAAGGGATATGGCCAGGAGTCCTCAGGGCTCTGGACGGATGGACATGGTAAACCAGTGGCCCCCAGGACATATCTTCCATGTCTGGCTGAAGCAGCTCACGGGCTGACTCATCTAGGCAAGGAGGGGATGTGCAAATTGGTAAGAGCATACTGGTGCGCCCCAGGATTCTCCTCTCATGCGAGTAAAAGAGCAATGTCATGCCTTACCTGTCTGAGAAAGAATATTGGAAAGGCAATACCTACAGAACCATCCCATATCCCACCTGCCGGTGGCCCTTTTCAGGTAATACAAATTGACTTCATTCAATTACCCCCATGTCGGAATTTGAAATATGTACTTGTTTGTATAGATGTTTTCTCGAATTGGGTCGAAGCATTTCCAGCGGCTACAAATACCGCTATGTTTACAGCTAAGAAAATTGTGCAGGAATTTGTATGTAGATATGGTATCCCTAGAATAATCGAAAGTGATAGGGGTACCCATTTTACAGGTGATGTCTTTCAAGGAATGTGTAAGTTGATGGGAATTGATAGCAAGCTGCACACTCCGTACCGTCCACAGGCGAGTGCGAAGGTCGAAAGAGTGAACAGCACGATTAAAAATAAATTGAGTAAAGTAATGGCAGAGACAGGATTGACGTGGCCAGAAGCTTTACCCATTGTTTTGTATAGCATCAGAACCACTCCCAGGTCCCCTCTTAATCTGTCCCCTTTTGAAATCTTGTTTGGTCGACAACCGCATGTCATGATTAACCCTCAGGATGATTTGAAATGTAACAATGAAGTAACTGTAAAGTACTTAATTAACATGAGTAAACAGTTGAGGAATCAAAATGAGAATCTGAAGTTGGTGATTCCTGATCTACCTGATAGTAATTGTCATGACATTGAACCTGGGGATTATGTAATGATACGAAATTTTCTACGCTCAGGTTGTCTTATTGATAGATGGGAAGGACCATACCAGGTCTTATTGACTAGCACCACAGCATTGAAGGTTGCTGAGAGAGAGACTTGGGTCCATTCATCCCACTGCAAAAAGGTTGCTGATCCAGAGAAGTCCCGTGATAAGGAACAGACGGTAGAGGTTGTATCACTGGAGTGTCTGTTCCAGGAGGACTGAGGCGGCACCTGAGCCTTGAAGACCGAAAGCAGTTGTCGACTCCCCAATCCCTTTTATTGTTTTTCTCCACTTCCCATCCCCTCTCCCTTGAAATTTCTTTTTCCCCCTTCTCATTCTTCTTCATTTCCTCCTCAAAGATGGACTTGCCCCAAGAGACTGTGATCCGGATTTTCCTGTTAACCAGGATGTTGACTAGAGCAGTCTGTTCCGGCGAGAGTACCATGGAGGTCGAGAGAGGTTCTGGAATGGGTTCCGATTATGATGATGAAGGCGTAGTTTTCCAAGATCAACATAACCAACAAGCAAAGGCGAGTATCAGAAAACGATCCGATAGAAGAAATTGTGATGGATTGTTAGCTGAAGAAAACTGTATCTGCAGGCTTTGTAACAACTTGGTTGAGGATGGGTGCATAAAGAAATGCCAATCCAGTTTTAATATCCATATGGACCGGCATCCATTGAGTGATTATCACTCCTTAGTGGGTAATGTATTAAACAAAACAGATTGTTGGGTATGCTCTCAAGTACCTCAGGGTCATAGCAAATCAGGGCTAGTACCATTTCCTTTAACAATAGGGGAGGTACTTGAGTTAAATGGTGGGAGACCGGTGGACAGGAGGTTTAATATCTCCAGCCCTCCTAGTTTGAAGCTCCACCAATACCATGTGGATAGGTCCCTCTTATGTTTCAACCTCTCCAATCCCCGACAGCCGGGAAATTGGGAAGTGTCATGGAGCAACCTGACCATGACCTTCTCGCATAGAGCAGATAGAATGCCTACAGATACAGAGCTTGTACGCCACATAGCCAGTAGAGGAAAATCTTTCAGGTATAGATATACCTTAGGAAATAGGATTACTAGAGTTGGAGAAGTATCACCAGGATACTGTGCACATATCGTACAACCCGATACGTGTATTAAGCAGATGGAAGAATTAGGGTCAGGAGATTTCACCTGGAAGGTATGCAATATGGTAATGTCCTACTCCGTCCCATATGTTCTCCCCGATGATGCTTATTTCATATGCGGGAGAAAGGCGTACAAGTGGCTTGCCCCAAACTCTGAAGGATTGTGTTATATTGGAAAAGTATTGCCTGAAGTGATGACTGTAACTCATGATAAAATGAAAGACATACACCGTGGTGCCCAAGCTCCTTATACTCACACTCATTACGAGCACCGAGTTAAAAGACAACTGTCAGAAAGATTAGAGCATCCGGCCTCTGATCTGATCCATGAATCCACCGGGATTCAGGTTCTGGTGGCGTTAGATTTCACTCGCACCGCTCGAGGAGTGATGAATTATAGATACATTTCCGCACTCGCCAATTTGTTAGATAATATCACTGAAATGTATGATGACACGTTTAGATACACTGGAAGAGAACTCCAAGCTTATAAAACAGAACTGGTACAGCATAGAATGGTTCTTAATTACCTCACAGCAGTGACAGGCGGATATTGTGTTACATTGGCAACACAGTACGGCGTGAAGTGTTGCACGTACATCACGAATAGCACCGAGGATCCGGTAGAGGTCATAGACCAAAAGATGGACGATATTCTCCAATTGAAGTGGGAATTTCGCCGAAAACACAATCTCACTCTTGCTGCTGTAGGTAATGAGCTGACTGGTTGGGTGTCATGGTTGAACCCGCGAAATTGGTTCTCCGGTTTGGGAGACTGGGCTCAAGGAGTCATAATGGATGTTGGGAAGTTTCTCCTATGTATTTTAGGTGTTGTTATATCTATTGGATTGATATTTAGATGCGGGCAGGCTTTAATGAGGTGCAAACAAAGTACAAGAGTGATGAGTTTGAGGAGTGAGGAAACTGTAATTAACCTGGATTTGATTTATGACCCAATGATAGAAACCAGGATGTGATGAAAAATGCGATTATACGGTCCGTTTCTTTCACCTGTTTTTCTGCTTTTCTCCAAGATAAAAAAAAGACCCCCTTGGACGAGGAAGTTGACGAGACGCTATACAGACAACGGATGGACCAAAGAAAGAGTTTTTGACCACTTGAGAAATGGACACTTGATGAACTTTGCCATGGATCCCCAGTTTCCCTAGTACTTTTAAACTCACGCTAGCCCAACATTTTTTGTAAATCTGATGGCACTGACAAAGCTTGTTGCTCATGCCTAAGGAGCAAAACAGCGCAAAGAAGACGACTTTCAACTGATACCGAACAAAACTTCGATGACAGATGTACATTTACCTGACATAGAATATCATTGCATTTTCCATAAGTGTTCTTCATCTTCATCTCTACAACCCTCAGGTAATAACACACATAGTATAGGGAATACAGGCACAGATATCAGCAAACACATATTCCCCCATTCATGTATCATCAACTAAAATGTGCTCCCCATTTTGTTCAAAAACCGAAAAGAGCTCGGTAAAGTTTGACAGCCCATCCACAGACCTGTACCACAGGATAAGAAGGAATTCAAATGTATACTTCGCAATACCTCGAAGCTTGATTTACAACACGTACGGCACGATGATACATGACCCCCCAAACATGGACTCATACACACATGCTTCTGCTATCTCACTAGGTCATACCCTCTTCACACCTACTCCTCTCTCCTCCCCTACCCAACCATAGAAATGAATTAACCCCTGACATATATTTTTCTCCTTTTGAAATGTTTTAGAAGGTGGCAGTTATTATTGACTGCCAAAGGGTGGACTGTCAAAGTCAGAAAAATATCCCTATACATGCTGCCATATTTGCACCTCACGCTGGTCCGCGCTGCGCATGCGGGCGCTTTCCCGTGATAGCGCATACCCGCTGATGCGTGCACCCGCTCGCGTCGGTATGCGTATTTACGGTAAAGAGTATGTAGTCGTAGCGTGCGACCCAATCGTTACATATTTCCACAATTAACGTAGTTTATAGATCATGGTCCCTTTGATAGATTCTGAAAGTTTGGTTAATATAGAATGTCTCTGAACGGAGGGATCCCTCTTTGTATTGTAGGAAGGGTCTAACAGGAGTCATACAGTAGTGTTTGGTACCCATCGGAAGAGTATTTAAATAGC
This sequence comes from Pseudophryne corroboree, assembly GCF_028390025.1. Classification (NCBI taxonomy): domain Eukaryota; kingdom Metazoa; phylum Chordata; class Amphibia; order Anura; family Myobatrachidae; genus Pseudophryne; species Pseudophryne corroboree. The sequence continues at coordinate 405,575,876 of NC_086444.1, read as the reverse complement.
AATATTCCGGTGTTGGTTTGGAGCGTATTAATCGCTCGTGCGAATAGTTATGGACATAAGAAGTTTATGTCCATTACTATTATTTACTCTTACTCAGGTATGCGGCGGGAAACCCAGTTTCCCACCCACCTGAGCTGTTTGAAATCGTCACAGCCCACCTGTATGAATTACCCAATGACCTTTTGTTATGATGCGAAGCCGAATTCCTGTGTCCAATGGACGACAAGATTGTAGGGACCATTAGATTGCATTGTGTGTGGGGCATAAATAGGCAGGCCGACCACATCCAGCTCTCACTCTTCAACGGTTCTCATTGCTGAAAATCGGGTGCTGGATGTCCAGGCGCATGCGATCGTTTCCCCTTGTGCGTAAGTTTTTCTCCGTGATCATATTGTCTTACTGTGAGCCATCTCTCTCATCTCATCTCTCTCTCTCTCTCTCTCTCTACTCTTTCTCCCATATTTTCCTTAAAGTATCTCGAATTGTATTGTATTGTATTTATAGTGTAGTTATTTGGTTAGGAAGTCTCTGTTATATTGTAGTGTATCATTTGTACTGTGATTCCTTTTTACAAGCATATTAGTTATAATACATTTAATAGGCTTTGGACCCTAAACAAGTATCTGTGTATTTTCTCATAGTGTTAAGTGTTCACAGAGCGTCGGTGACGCTCTAGCAGCTTTGTAGTTAATCAGGTTACACCAGGTTGCACTTACACACTGTCTCTACATAAAGGTATATTGTGTATCTCATTGTTAAAGGTATAGATATCAAGGTATAGCGTTGTGAGCGTCTGCGCCGCTGGTGATCTCCTCGTGGTCTCGAGCGTCCGCTACGCCATAGCGAAACATTACGTTTGTCTGTAGCCAATAGTGTGCCAGTCTGTGATCTCTGGGCCGTGAGCGAACGCGACGCTTGAGCGTCTCGCCTACGGCTGAGCGATCATTACGCAACTTACGTACCCTTACGGTACTTCTTAAGTACACAGCGTATAGTGTTCTTGGACCTCATAAAGGGTTATATATACGATAAATAGATTCAGCTTTATCAGGATGACTCTGCAGCACCGAATGAGAGAACTCCAGGTCCTCCTCAGCCAGGGTATCAAATTTGTAGAATTTAGCAAACGTGTTTGCCCCTGACCAAGTAGCTGCTCGGCAAAGTTGTAAAGCCGAGAACCCTCGGGCAGCCGCCCAAGATGAGCCCACTTTCCTTGTGGAATGGGCTTTTACAGATTTTGGCTGTGGCAGGCCTGCCACAGAATGTGCAAGCTGAATTGTACTACAAATCCAACAAGCAATAGTCTGCTTAGAAGCAGGAGCACCCAGCTTGTTGGGTGCATACAGGATAAACAGCGAGTCAGACTTTCTGACTCCAGCCGTCCTGGAAACATATATTTTCAGGGCCCTGACAACGTCAAGTAACTTGGAGTCCTCCAAGTCCCTAGTAGCCGCAGGCACCACAATAGGTTGGTTCATGTGAAAAGCAGAAACCACCTTAGGGAGAAATTGAGGACGAGTCCTCAATTCTGCCCTGTCAGAATGAAAAATTAAGTAAGGGCTTTTATATGATAAAGCCGCCAATTCTGACACACGCCTGGCTGAAGCCAGGGCTAACAGCATCGTCACCTTCCATGTGAGATATTTTAAGTCCACAGTGGTGAGTGGTTCAAACCAATGTCACTTAAGGAACCTCAAAACAACATTGAGATCCCAAAGTGCCACTGGAGGCACAAAAGGAGGTTGTATATGCAGTACCCCTTTTACAAATGTCTGAACTTCAGGTACTGAAGCCAGTTCTTTCTGGAAGAAAATCGACAGGGCCGAAATTTGAACCTTAATGGACCCTAATTTTAGGCCCATAGACAGTCCTGTTTGCAGGAAATGGAGGAAACGACCCAGTTGAAATTCCTCTGTAGGGGCCTTCTTGGCCTCACACCACGCAACATATTTTCGCCAAATGCGGTGATAATGTTTTGCGGTTACATCCTTCCTGGCTTTGACCAGGGTAGGGATGACTTCATCTGGAATGCCTTTTTCCTTCAGGATCCGGCGTTCAACCGCCATGCCGTCAAACGCAGCCGCGGTAAGTCTTGGAACAGACAAGGCCCCTGCTGGAGCAGGTCCTTTCTTAGAGGTAGAGGCCACGGGTCTTCCGTGAACATCTCTTGAAGTTCCGGGTACCAAGTCCTTCTTGGCCAATCCGGAACCACGAGTATCGTTCTTACTCCTCTCCTTCTTATGATTCTCAGTACTTTTGGTATGAGAGGCAGAGGAGGGAACACATACACTGACTGGTACACCCACGGTGTCACCAGAGCGTCCACCGCTATTGCCTGAGGGTCCCTTGACCTGGCGCAATATCTGTCTAGTTTTTTGTTTAGACGTGACGCCATCATGTCCACCTTTGGTTTTTCCCAACGGTTTACAATCAGGTGGAAGACTTCTGGGTGAAGTCCCCACTCTCCCGGGTGAAGGTCGTGTCTGCTGAGGAAGTCTGCTTCCCAGTTGTCCACTCCCGGAATGAACACTGCTGACAGAGCTATCACATGATTTTCCGCCCAGCGAAGAATCCTTGCAGCTTCTGCCATTGCCCTCCTGCTTCTCGTGCCGCCCTGTCTGTTTACGTGGGCGACTGACGTGATGTTGTCCGATTGGATCAATACCGCCTGACCCTGAAGCAGGGGTTTCGCTTGACTTAGGGCATTGTAAATGGCCCTTAGTTCCAGAATGTTTATATGAAGAGATGTTTCCATGCTTGACCACAAACCCTGGAAATTTTTTTTTCCCTGTGTGACTGCCCCCCAGCCTCTCAGGCTGGCGTCCGTGGTCACCAGGACCCAATCCTGTATGCCAAATCTGCGGCCCTCTAGTAGATGAGCACTCTGCAGCCACCACAGAAGAGACACCCTTGTCCTTGTCGACAGGGTTATCCGCTGATGCATCTGAAGATGCGATCCGGACCATTTGTCCAGTAGATCCCACTGAAACGTTCTTGCATGGAATCTTCCGAATGGAATTGCTTCGTAAGAAGCCACCATTTTTCCCAGGACCCTCGTGCACTGATGCACTGACACCTGGCCTGGTTTTAGGAGGTTCCTGACTAGCTCGGATAACTCCCTGGCCTTCTCCTCCGGGAGAAACACCTTTTTCTGGACTGTGTCCAGAATCATTCCTAGGAACAGTAGACGTGTCGTTGGAATCAGCTGCGATTTTGGAATATTTAGGATCCACCCGTGCTGACGTAACACTACCTGAGATAGTGCTACTCCGACTTCTAACTGTTCCCTGGACCTTGCCCTTATCAGGAGATCGTCCAAGTAAGGGATAATTAAGATGCCTTTTCTTCGAAGAAGAATCATCATTTCGGCCATTACCTTGGTAAAGACCCGAGGTGCCGTGGACAACCCAAACGGCAGCGTCTGAAACTGATAATGACAGTTTTGTACTACAAACCTGAGGTACCCTTGGTGAGACGGGTAGATTGGGACGTGGAGATAAGCATCCTTGATGTCCAGAGACACCATATAGTCCCCTTCTTCCAGGTTTGCTATCACCGCTCTGAGTGATTCCATCTTGAATTTGAACCTCTTTATGTAAGTGTTCAGGGATTTCAGATTTAAAATTGGTCTCACCGAGCCGTCCGGCTTCGGTACCACAAACAGCGTGGAATAATACCCCTTTCCCTGTTGTAGGAGGGGTACCTTGATTATCACCTGCTGGGAATACAGCTTGTGAATGGCTTCCAAAACTGCCTCCCTGTCGGAGGGAGACTTTGGTAGAGCAGACTTCAGGAACCGGCGAGGGGGAAACGCCTCGAATTCCAGTTTGTACCCCTGCGATACCACCTGTAGAATCCAGGGGTCCACTTGCGAGTGAGCCCACTGCGCGTTGAAATTCTTGAGACGGGCCCCCACCATGTCTGAGTCTGCGTGTAAAGCCCCAGCGTCATGCTGAAGACTTGGCAGAAGCAGGGGAGGGCTTCTGCTCCTGGGAAGCGGCTGCATGGTGCAGTCTTTTTCCCCTTCCTCTGCCCCGGGGCAGGAAGGAATGGCCTTTAGCTCGCTTGTACTTATGGGAACGAAAGGACTGAGTTTGAAAAGACGGTGTCTTTTTCTGCTGATGTGAAGTGACCTGGGGTAAAAAGGTGGATTTTCCAGCCGTTGCCGTGGCCACCAGGTCCGATAGACCAGCCCCAAATAACTCCTCCCCTTTATACGGCAATACTTCCATATGTCGTTTGGAATCCGCATCGCCTGACCACTGTCGCGTCCATAACGCTCTTCTGGCAGAAATGGACATAGCACTTACTCTTGATGCCAGGGTGCAAATATCCCTCTGTGCATCACGCATATATAGTAATGCATCCTTCAAATGCTCTATAGTTAACAGTATATTGTCCCTATCCAGGGTATCAATATTTTCAGTCAGGGAATCAGACCACGCGACGCCAGCACTGCACATCCAGGCTGAAGCGATTGCTGGTCGCAGTATAACACCAGTATGTGTGTATTTACTTTTAAGAATATTTTCCAGCCTTCTATCTGCTGGTTCTTTGAGGGTGGCCGTATCAGGAGACGGTAACGCTACTTGTTTAGATAAACGTGTGAGCGCCTTATCTACCCTAGGGGGTGTTTCCCAACGTGTCCTAACCTCTAACGGGAAAGGATATAGTGCCAATAATTTTTTAGAAATTAGCAGTTTTTTGTCGGGGGAAACCCACGCTTTATCACACACCTCATTTAACTCATCTGACTCAGGGAAAACTATTGGTAGTTTTTTCACACCCCACATAATACCCTTCTTTGTGGTACTTGTAGTGTCAGAAATGTTCAATGCTTCCTTCATTGCCGTGATCATGTAACGTGTGGCCCTACTGGACATTACGTTTGTCTCCTCACCGTCGACACTAGACTCAGTATCTGTGTCTGGGTCGACCCACTGAGGTAACGGGCGTTTTAGGGCCCCTGACGGTGTCTGAGACGCCTGGACAGGCACTAATTGATTTGCCGGCTATCTCATGTCATCAACCGTTCTTTGCAAAGTGCTGACATTATCACTTAATTCTTTAAATACGATCATCCAGTCAGGTGTCGACTCCCTAGGAGGTGACATCACTAACCCAGGCAATTGCTCCGCCTCCACATCATTTTCCTCCTCATACATGTCGACACACACGTACCGACACACAGCACACACACCGGGAATGCTCTGATAGAGGACAGGACCCCACAAGCCCTTTGGAGAGACAGAGGGAGAGTCTGCCAGCACACACCAAGCGCTATATATATATATATATATATATATATATATATATATATACATACACAGGGATAACCTTATATAAGTGTTATTCCCTTATAGCTGCTGTTTATATAGTTTTTAGCTGCCAATAGTGCCCCCCCTTCTCTTTTTTACCTTGATTCAGTAGCAAGTCTGCAGGGGAGAGTCAGGGAGCCGTCCTTCCAGCGGAGCTGTGAGGGAAAATGGCGCTTGTGTGCTGAGGAGATAGGCTCCGCCCCTTCACGACGTCCTTATCTCCCGCTTTTTCTGTAAAAAATGTCAGGGGTTAAAATACATCCATATAGCCCAAGAGCTATATGTGATGTATTCTTTTAGCCAACCTAAGGTATTATCTGTTATATTGCGTCTCAGGGCGCTCCCCCCCAGCGCCCTGCACCCTCAGTGACCGGAGTGTGAAGTGTGCTGAGAGCAATGGCGCACAGCTGCGGTGCTGTGCGCTACCTTAGTCTGAAGACAGGATCGTCTTCTGCCGCCGATTTCACCGGACCTCTTCGCTCTTCTGGCTCTGTAAGGGGGCCGGCGGCGCGGCTCCGGGACCCATCCAGGCTGAACCTGTGATCGTCCCTCTGGAGCTAATGTCCAGTAGCCTAAGAAACCCGATCCACTCTGCACGCAGGTGAGTCCGTTTCTTCTCCCCTTAGTCCCACGATGCAGTGAGCCTGTTGCCAGCAGGACTCACTGAAAATAAAAAACCTAAAATATACTTTTATTCTAAGCAGCTCAGGAGAGCCACCTAGCCTGCACCCTTCTCGTTCGGGCACAAAAATCTAACTGAGGCTTGGAGGAGGGTCATAGGGGGAGGAGCCAGTGCACACCACCTGATCCTAAAGCTTTTATTCTTGTGCCCTGTCTCCTGCGGAGCCGCTATTCCCCATGGTCCTTACGGAGTCCCAGCATCCACTAGGACGTCAGAGAAATAATAATTTGTACTATAAAGAGATGTGCGCTTGATAATTTAAAGAATGATGTGGCAACTATGGCTATAGCTATGCATGAAAAAGAGCCCATGAGACAGTTACAGACATTTAAGAGGTAAAAAATAAGAATTTACTTACCGATAATTCTATTTCTCGTAGTCCGTAGTGGATGCTGGGGACTCCGTCAGGACCATGGGAATAGCGGCTCCGCAGGAGACAGGGCACAAAAAGTAAGCTTTTAGGATCACATGGTGTGTACTGGCTCCTCCCCCCATGACCCTCCTCCAAGCCTCAGTTAGGTACTGTGCCCGGACGAGCGTACACAATAAGGAAGGATATTGAACCCCGGGTAAGACTCATACCAGCCACACCAATCACACCATATAACTTGTGATTTGAACCCAGTTAACAGTATGACAAACGTAGGAGCCTCTGAACAGACGGCTCACAACAAATAACAACCCGATTTTTTTGTAACAATAACTATGTACAAGTATTGCAGACAATCCGCACTTGGGATGGGCGCCCAGCATCCACTACGGACTACGAGAAATAGAATTATCGGTAAGTAAATTCTTACTTTCTCTAACGTCCTAAGTGGATGCTGGGGACTCCGTCAGGACCATGGGGATTATACCAAAGCTCCCAAACGGGCGGGAGAGTGCGGATGACTCTGCAGCACCGAATGAGAGAACTCAAGGTCCTCCTCAGCCAGGGTATCAAATTTGTAGAATTTTGCAAACGTGTTTGCCCCTGACCAAGTAGCAGCTCGGCAGAGTTGTAATGCCGAGACTCCCCGGGCAGCCGCCCAGGATGAGCCCACTTTCCTTGTGGAATGGGCCTTGACAGATTTAGGTTGTGGCAAGCCTGCCACAGAATGTGCAAGTTGAATTGTGCTACAAATCCAACGAGCAATCGTCTGCTTAGAAGCAGGAGCACCCATCTTGTTGGGTGCATACAATATAAGCAGTGAGTCAGACTTTCTGACTCCAGCCGTTCTTGAAATATATATTTTCTATGCCCGGACCACGTCCAACAACTTGGAATCCTCCAACTCGTTAGTAGCCGCAGGCACCACAATAGGCTGGTTCAGGTGAAACGCTGACACCACCTTAGGCAGAAAATGAGGACGCGTCCGCAGTTCTGCCCTGTCCGTATGGAAAATCAGATATGGGCTCTTATATGATAAAGCCGCCAATTCTGATACTCTCCTGGCTGAAGCCAGGTCCAGTAGCATGGTTACTTTCCATGTAAGATACTTCATCTCCACCGATTTGAGCGGCTCAAACCAATGGGATTTTAGAAAATCCAAGACTACATTAAGATCCCACGGTGCCACTGGGGGCACAACCGAGGGTTGTATATGTGGTACTCCTTTTACAAAAGTCTGGGACTTCAGGAACTGAAGCCAATTCTTTCTGGAAGAAAATCGACAGGGCCGAAATTTGAACCTTAATGGACCCCAATTTGAGGCCCATAGACAATCCTGTTTGCAGGAAATGTAGGAATCGACCCAGTTGAAATTCCTCCGTGGGGGCCTTCCTGGCCTCACACCACGCAACATATTTCCTCCAAATGCGGTGATAATGTTGTGCAGTCACCTCCTTCCTGGCCTTTACCAGTGTAGGAATGACCTCTTCCGGAATGCCTTTTTCCTTTAGAATTCGGCGTTCAACCGCCATGCCGTCAAACGCAGCCGCGGTAAGTCTTGGAATAGACACGGTCCCTGCTGAAGCAGGTCCCGTCTTAGAGGTAGAGGCCACGGATCCTCCGTGAGCATCTCTTGAAGTTCCGGGTACCAAGTTCTTCTTGGCCAATCCGGAGCCACTAGTATCGTTCTTACTCCCTTTTGCCGTATAATTCTCAGTACTTTTGGTATGAGAGGCAGAGGAGGGAACACATACACTGACTGGAACACCCACGGTGTTACCAGAGCGTCCACAGCTATTGCCTGAGGATCTCTTGACCTAGCGCAATACCTGTCCAGTTTTTTGTTGAGGCGGGACGCCATCATATCCACCATTGGTTTTTCCCAACGGTTCACAATCATGTGGAAGACTTCTGGATGAAGTCCCCACTCACCCGGGTGTAGATCGTGTCTGCTGAGGAAGTCTGCTTCCCAGTTGTCCACTCCCGGAATGAATACTGCTGACAGTGCTATCACATGATCTTCCGCCCAGCGAAGAATCCTTGCAGCTTCTGCCATTGCTGTCCTGCTTCTTGTGCCGCCCCGTCTGTTTACGTGGGCGACTGCCGTGATGTTGTCTGACTGGATCAACACCGGCTGACCCTGAAGCAGGGGTTTTGCCAGACTTAGAGCATTGTAAATCGCTCTTAGCTCCAGTATATTTATGTGAAGAGACATCTCCAGGCTTGACCATACTCCCTGGAAGTTTCTTCCTTGTGTGACCGCTCCCCAGCCTCTCAGACTGGCATCCGTGGTCACCAGGACCCAGTCCTGTATGCCGAATCTGCGGCCCTCTAACAGATGAGCACTCTGCAACCACCACAGAAGAGACACCCTTGCCCGTGGCGATAAGGTTATCCGCTGATGCATCTGCAGATGCGATCCGGACCATTTGTCCAGCAGATCCCACTGAAAAGTTCGTGCGTGGAATCTGCCGAATGGAATCGCTTCGTAAGAAGCCACCATCTTTCCCAGGACTCTTGTGCATTGATGCACAGACACTGTCCCTGGTTTTAGGAGGTTCCTGACAAGTTCGGATAACTCCCTGGCTTTCTCCTCCGGAAGAAACACCTTTTTCTGAACCGTGTCCAGAATCATTCCCAGGAACAGCAGACGTGTCGTCGGGGTCAACTGAGATTTTGGAAAATTCAGAATCCACCCGTGTTGTTGCAGCACTAGTTGGGTTAGTGCTACTCCGTCTTCCAGCTGTTCTCTGGATCTTGCCCTTATCAGGAGATCGTCCAAGTAAGGGATAATTAATACGCCTCTTCTTCGTAGAAGGATCATCATTTCGGCCATTACCTTGGTAAAGACCCGAGGTGCCGTGGACAATCCAAACGGCAGCGTCTGAAACTGATAGACAGTTTTGCACCACGAACCTGAGGTACCCTTGATGTGAAGGGCAAATTGGGACATGCAGGTAAGCGTCCTTTATGTCCAGGGACACCATAAAGTCCCCTTCTTCCAGATTCGCTATCACTGCTCTGAGTGACTCCATCTTGAACTTGAATTTTTGTATGTACAGGTTCAAAGATTTGAGATTTAGAATAGGTCTTACCGAGCCGTCCGGCTTCGGTACCACAAATAGCGTGGAGTAATACCCCTTTCCCTGTTGTAGGAGGGGTACCTTGACTATCACCTGCTGAGCAAACAGCTTGTGAATGGCTTCCAATACCGTCGCCCTGTCCGAGGGAGACGTTGGCAAAGCAGACTTTAGGAACCGGCGAGGGGGAGACTTCTCGAATTCCAACCTGTAACCCTGAGATACTACCTGTAGAATCCAGGGGTCCACCTGTGAGCAAGCCCACTGTGCGCTGAAATTCTTGAGTCGACGCCCCACCGTTCCTGAGTCCGCTTGTAAGGCCCCAGCGTCATGCTGAGGGCTTTGCAGAACCCTGGGAGGGCTTCTGTTCCTGGGCAGGGGCTGCTTGCTGCCCTCTCTTACCCCTTCCTCTGCCCCGAGGCAGATATGACTGTCCTTTTGTCCGCTTGTTCTTATAGGAACGAAAGGACTGCGGCTGAAAAGACTGTGTCTTTTTCTGTTGGGAGGGGGTCTGAGGTAAAAAAGTGGATTTTCCGGCAGTTGCCGTGGCCACCAGATCCGATAGACCGACGCCAAATAATTCCTCCCCTTTAAACGGCAATACTTCCATATGTCGTTTGGAATCCGCATCACCTGACCACTGTCGCGTCCATAAACTCCTTCTGGCAGATATGGACATCGCATTTACTCTCGATGCCAGAGTGCAAATATCTCTCTGCGCATCTCGCATATAAAGGAAAGCATCCTTTAATTGCTCTATAGTCAATAAAATACTGTCCCTATCCAGGGTATCAATATTTTCAGTCAGGGAATCCAACCAGACGACCCCAGCACTGCACATCCAGGCTGAGGCGATGGCTGGTCGCAGTATAACACCAGTATGAGTGTATATACTTTTCAGGGTAGTTTCCAGCCTCCTATCAGCTGGATCCTTGAGGGCGGCCGTATCAGGAGACGGTAACGCCACTTGTTTCGATAAGCGTGTGAGCGCCTTATCCACCCTAGGGGGTGTTTCCCAGCGCGCCCTAACCTCTGGTGGGAAAGGGTATAATGCTAATAACTTTTTTGAAATTAGCATTTTTCTATCTGGGTTAACCCACGCTTCATCACATACATCATTTAATTCCTCTGATTCAGGAAAAACTACAGGTAGTTTTTTCACCCCCCACATAATACCCCTTTTTGTGGTACTTGTAGTATCAGAGATATGCAAAGCCTCCTTCATTGCCGTGATCATATAACGTGTGGCCCTACTTGAAAATACGTTTGTTTCATCACCGTCGACACTAGATTCAGTGTCTGTGTCTGGGTCTGTGTCGACCGACTGAGGTAAAGGGCGCTTTACAGCCCCTGACGGTGTCTGAGATGCCTGGGCAGGTACTAACTGGTTTGCCGGCCGTCTCATGTCGTCAACTGATTTTTGTAATGTGCTGACATTATCACGTAATTCCATAAACAAAGCCATCCATTCCGGTGTCGACTCCCTGGGGGGTGACATCACCATTATCGGCAATTGCTCTGCCTCCACGCCAACATCGTCCTCATACATGTCGACACACACGTACCGACACACAGCAGACACACAGGGAATGCTCTTATCGAAGACAGGACCCCACTAGCCCTTTGGGGAGACAGAGGGAGAGTTTGCCAGCACACACCCAAGCGCTATAATATATATGGGAACAACCCTATATAAGTGTTGTTCCTTATAGCCGCTTAAATATATAAAAATATCGCCAAAATATGCCCCCCCTCTCTGTTTTACCCTGTTTCTGTAGTGCAGTGCAGGGGAGAGTCCTGGGAGCCTTCCTCACAGCGGAGCTGAGCAGGAAAATGGCGCTGTGTGCTGAGGAGAATAAGCCCCGCCCCCTATTCCGGCGGGCTTTTCTCCCGGAGTTTTAGACATTTGGCATGGGTTAAATACACACATATAGCCTTAATGGCTATATGTGATGTATTCTTTTGCCATAAAAATAAGAATTTACTTACCGATAATTCTATTTCTCGGAGTCCGTAGTGGATGCTGGGGTTCCTGAAAGGACCATGGGGGATAGCGGCTCCGCAGGAGACAGGGCACAAAAGTAAAGCTTTTACAGGTCAGGTGGTGTGTACTGGCTCCTCCCCCTATGACCCTCCTCCAGACTCCAGTTAGGTACTGTGCCCGGACGAGCGTACACAATAATGGAGGATTTTGAATCCCGGGTAAGACTCATACCAGCCACACCAATCACACCGTACAACTTGTGATCTAAACCCAGTTAACAGTATGATAACAGAGGAGCCTCTGAAAAATGGCTTCCTAAACAATAACCCGAATTAGTTAACAATAACTATGTACAAGTATTGCAGATAATCCGCACTTGGGATGGGCGCCCAGCATCCACTACGGACTCCGAGAAATAGAATTATCGGTAAGTAAATTCTTATTTTCTCTATCGTCCTAAGTGGATGCTGGGGTTCCTGAAAGGACCATGGGGATTATACCAAAGCTCCCAAACGGGCGGGAGAGTGCGGATGACTCTGCAGCACCGAATGAGAGAACTCCAGGTCCTCCTTTGCCAGGGTATCAAATTTGTAAAAATTTACAAACGTGTTCTCCCCTGACCACGTAGCTGCTCGGCAGAGTTGTAATGCCGAGACCCCTCGGGCAGCCGCCCAAGATGAGCCCACCTTCCTTGCGGAATGGGCCTTAACAGATTTAGGCTGTGGCAGGCCTGCCACAGAATGTACAAGTTGAATTTTGTTACAAAACCAACGAGCAATCGACTGCTTAGAAGCAGGTGCACCCAACTTGTTGGGTGCATACAGTATAAACAGCGAGTCAGATTTTCTGACTCCAGCCGTCCTTTAAATGTATATTTTTAAGGCTCTGACAACGTCCAACAACTTGGAGTCCTTCAAGTCGTCTGTAGCCGCAGGCACTACAATAGGCTGGTTCAGGTGAAACGCTGATACCACCTTAGGGAGAAAATGCGGACGCGTCCGCAGCTCTGCCCTATGTCGAATGGAAAATTAAATAAGGGCTGTTATAAAACAAAGCCGTCAGTTCAGATACTCTCCCGGCCGAAGCCAGGGCCAGTAACATAGTCACTTTCCATGTGAGATATTTCAAATCCACCTTCTTTAGTGGTTCAAACCAATTGGATTTGAGGAAATCTAAAACTACATTTAGATCCCACGGTGCCACCTTAGGCACCACAGGAGGCTGTATATGCAGTACTCCTTTGATAAAAATCTGGACCTCAGGGACTGAGGCCAATTCTTTTTGGAAGAATATTGATAGGGCCGAAATTTGAACCTTAATAGATCCCAATTTGAGACCCATAGACAATCCTGATTGCAGGAAATGTAGGAAAACGACCCAGTTGAAATTCCTCCATCGGAGCACTCCGCTGCTCGCACCACGCAACATATTTTCGCCAAATACGGCGATAATGCTTCGCGGTGACTTCCTTCCTTGCCTTTATCAAGGTAGGAATGACTTCTTCTGGAATGCCTTTTCCTTTTAGGATCTGGCATTCAACGCCATGCCGTCAAACGCAGCCGCGGTAAGTCTTGAAAAAGACAAGGACCCTGCTGAAGCAGGTCCCTTCTCAGAAGTAGAGGCCACGGATCGTCCGTGACCATCTCTTGAAGTTCCGGGTACCAAGTCCTTCTTGGCCAATCCGGAGCCACTAGTCTTACTCCTCTTTGCCGTATAATCCTCAATACCTTTGGTATGAGAGGCAGAGGAGGAAACACATATACCGACTGGTACACCCAAGGTGTTACCAGCGCGTCCACAGCTATTGCCTGCGGATCTCTTGACCTGGCGCAATACCTGTCCAGTGTTTTGTTGAGGCGAGACGCCATCATGTCCACCATTGGTTTTACCCAACGGTTTAATAGCATGTGGAAAACTTCTGGATGAAGTCCCCACTCTCCCGGGTGAAGGTCGTGTCTGCTGAGGAAGTCTGCTTCCCAGTTGTCCACGCCCGGGATGAATACTGCTGACAGTGCTATCACGTGATTCTCCGCCCAGCGAAGGATCCTGGCAGCTTCTGCCATTGCCCTCCTGCTTCTTGTGCCGCCCTGTCTGTTTACATGGGCGACTGCCGTGATGTTGTCCGACTGGATCAACACCGGTCTTCCTTGAAGCAGAGGTTCCGCCTGGCTTAGAGCATTGTAGATTGCTCTTAGTTCCAGAATGCTTATGTGAAGAGACTTTTTCAGGCTCGACCACACTCCCTGGAAATTTCTTCCCTGTGTGACTGCTCCCCAGCCTCTCAGGCTGGCATCCGTGGTCACCAGGATCCAATCCTGCATGCCGAATCTGCGGCCCTCCAATAGATGAGCCTCCTGCAACCACCACAGAAGGGATACCCTTGTCCTCGGCGACAGGGTTATCCGCAGGTGCATCTGAAGATGCGACCCTGACCATTTGTCCAACAGATCCCTTTGCATGGAATCTGCCGAAAGGGATTGCTTCGTAAGAAGCTACCATTTTTTCCCAGGACTCTTGTGCATTGATGTACAGACACCTTTCCTGGTTTTAGGAGGTTCCTGACCAGGTCAGATAACTCCTTGGCTTTTTCTTCGGGAAGAAAAACCTTTTTCTGAACTGTGTCCAGAATCATCCCCTGGAACAGCAGACGAGTTGTCGGCATTAATTGGGATTTTGGAATATTCAGAATCCATCCGTGCTGCTTTAGCACCTCTTGAGATAGTGCTAAACCCATCTCTAGCTGTTCTCTGGACCTTGCCCTTATTAGGAGATCGTCCAAGTATGGGATAATTAATACGCCTTTTCTTCGAAGAAGAAATATTATCTCGGCCATTACCTTTGTAAAGACCCGAGGTGCCGTGGACAAACCAAACGGCAGCGTCTGAAACTGATAGTGACAGTTTTGTACAACGAACCTGAGGTACCCCTGGTGTGAGGGGTAATTGGAACGTGGAGATACGCATCCTTGATGTCCAAGGATACCATAAAGTCCCCTTCTTCCAGGTTCGCTATCACTGCTCTGAGTGACTCCATCTTGAACTTGAACTTCTTTATGTATAGGTTCAAGGACTTCAGATTTAGAATAGGCCTTACCGAGCCATCCGGCTTCGGTACCACAAATAGAGTGGAATAATACCCCTTCCCTTGTTGTAGAAGAGGTACCTTGACTATCACCTGCTGAGAATACAGCTTGTGAATGGCTTCCAAAACCGTCTCCCTTTCTGAGGGGGACGTTGGTAAAGCAGACTTCAGGAAACGGCGAGGTGGCTCTGTCTCTAATTTCAACCTGTACCCCTGAGATATTATCTGCAGGATCCAGGGATTTACCTGCGAGTGAGCCCACTGCGCGCTGTAATTTTTGAGACGACCGCCTACCGCCCCCGAGTCCGCTTGCGAAGCCCCAGCGTCATGCTGAGGCTTTTGTAGAAGCCGGGGAGGGCTTCTGTTCCTGGGAAGGAGCTGCCTGTTGCTGTCTCTTCCCTCGTCCTCTGCCTCGTGGCAGATATGAATAGCCCTTTGCTCTCTTATTTTTAAAGGAACGAAAGGGCTGCGGTTGAAAGGTCGGTGCCTTTTTCTGTTGGGGAGTGACTTGAGGTAGAAAGGTGGATTTCCCGGCCGTAGCCGTGGCCACCAAATCCGATAGACCGACCTCAAATAACTCCTCTACGCATCGCCTGTCCACTGTCGTGTCCATAAAGCTCTTCTGGCCGAAATGGACATAGCACTTACCCGTGATGCCAGTGTGCAGATATCTCTCTGTGCATCACGCATATAAAGAAATGCATCCTTTATTTGTTCTAACGACGGTAAAATATTGTCCCTGTCCAGGGTATCAATATTTTCGATCAGGGACTCTGACCAAACTACCCCAGCACTGCACATCCAGGCAGTCGCAATAGCTGGTCGTAGTATAACACCTGCATGTGTGTATATACCTTTTTGGATATTTTCCATCCTCCTATCTGATGGATCTTTAAGTGCGTCCGTCTCAGGAGAGGGTAACGCCACTTGTTTTGATAAGCGTGTTAGCGCTTTGTCCACCCTAGGAGGTGTTTCCCAGCGCTCCCTAACCTCTGGCGGGAAAGGGTATAAAGCCAATAACTTCTTTGAAATTAGCAGTTTTTTATCGGGGCACCCCACGCTTCATCACACACGTCATTTAATTCTTCTGATTCGGTAAAAACTACTGGTAGTTTTTTCACACCCCACATAATACCCTGTTTTGTGGTACCTGTAGTATCAGCTAAATGTAACATCTCCTTTATTGCCAAAATCATATAACGTGTGGCCCTACTGGAAAATACGGTTGATTCGTCACCTTCACCACCGGAATCAGTGCCTGTGTCTGGGTCTGTGTCGACCGACTGAGGCAAGGGACGTTTTACAGCCCCTGACGGTGTTTGAGGCGCCTGGACAGACACTAATTGAGTGTCCGGCCGCCTCATGTCGGCAAACGACTGCTTAAGCGAGTTGACGCTATCCCGTAATTCCACAAATAAAGGCATCCATTCTGGTGTCGACCCCCTAGGAGGTGACATCCTCATATTTGGCAATTGCTCCGCCTCCACACCAATAACGTCCTCATACATGTCGACACACACGTACCGACACACAGCAGACACACAGGGAATGCTCTATACGAAGACAGGACCCACTAGCCCTTTGGGGAGACAGAGGGAGAGTCTGCCAGCACACACCAAAAAGCGCTATATATGACAGGGATAGCCTTATGATTAAGTGCTCCCTTATAGCTGCTTTTATATTAATATATTGCCATTTATTCTGCCCCCCCTCTCTGTTATACCCTGTTTCTGTAGTGCAGTGCAGGGGAGAGACCTGGGAGCCTTCCTGACCAGCGGAGCTGTGACAGAAAATGGCGCCGTGTGCTGAGGAGATAGGCCCCGCCCCTTTTTCGGCGGGCTCGTCTCCCGCTATTTAGTACATTTAGGCAGGGGTAAATATCTCCATATAGCCTCTGGGGCTATATGTGAGGTATTTTTAGCCTTTTTAAAGGTTTTCATTTGCCTCCCAGGGCGCCCCCCCCCAGCGCCCTGCACCCTCAGTGACTGCCGTGTGAAGTATGCTGAGAGGAAAATGGCGCACAGCTGCAGTGCTGTGCGCTACCTTAAGAAGACTGCAGGAGTCTTCAGCCGCCGATTCTGGACCTCTTCTTGCTTCAGCATCTGTGAGGGGGCCGGCGGCGTGGCTCCGGTGACCATCCAGGCTGTACCTGTGATCGTCCCTCTGGAGCTTCATGTCCAGTAGCCAAGAAGCCAATCCATCCTGCACGCAGGTGAGTTCACTTCTTCTCCCCTCTGTCCCTCGTTGCAGTGATCCTGTTGCCAGCAGGAATCACTGTAAAATAAAAAACCTAAGCTAAACTCTCTAAGCAGCTCTTTATGAGAGCCACCTAGAATTGCACCCTTCTCGGCCGGGCACAAAAATCTAACTGGAGTCTGGAGGAGGGTCATAGGGGGAGGAGCCAGTACACACCACCTGACCTGTAAAAGCTTTACTTTTGTGCCCTGTCTCCTGCGGAGCCGCTATCCCCCATGGTCCTTTCAGGAACCCCAGCATCCACTTAGGACGATAGAGAAAGGTATTATATATTGCTGCCCAGGGCGCCCCCAGCAGCGCCCTGCACCCTCCGTGACCGTCTGGTGTGAAGTGTGTGACAACAATGGCGCACAGCTGCAGTGCTGTGCGCTACCTTCATGAAGACTGAAGAGCCTTCTGCCGCCTGTTTCCGGACCTTCAATCTTCAGCATCTGTAAGGGGGGTCGGCGGCGCGGCTCCGGGACGAACCCCAGGGTGAGACCTGTGTTCCGACTCCCTCTGGAGCTAATGGTGTCCAGTAGCCTAAGAATCCAATCCATCCTGCACGCAGGTGAGTTGAAATTCTCTCCCCTAAGTCCCTCGATGCAGTGAGCCTGTTGCCAGCAGGACTCACTGAAAATAAAAAACCTAAAAAACTTTTTCTAAGCAGCTCTTTAGGAGAGCCACCTAGATTGCACCCTGCTCGGACGGGCACAAAAACCTAACTGAGGCTTGGAGGAGGGTCATGGGGGGAGGAGCCAGTACACACCATGTGATCCTAAAAGCTTACTTTTTGTGCCCTGTCTCCTGCGGAGCCGCTATTCCCATGGTCCTGACGGAGTCCCCAGCATCCACTTAGGACGTTAGAGAAATAAAATAAAAAAAAGACTAAGGGTAGTTACATAAGGGAACTTAAGGCCTTACTGGATATATACACAACATATGACACTAGGAACCATGGAATCCAAATGTATAATACAGCCTTAAAGACACACTTGATAAGCCTGTGAGAGCATCCCCGTGAGCTATTCATTTGGTGGTGGACTGTATTACACAAGAACGATTTGTGTTTTCTCTTTACACGCCGACATAACCACTAAACCAAGCAATAAGAAAAGGAATCTTATGTTGGATTATCCTAAGGGGAGTATTATCTATTTCTACATGTTACTAAGCGCCAGTGCTCACTATTGATAATTTGCTTCTGGTTCATGTATCTTTGGGAGCAAGTGTGTGAATCCTATTTCAATGGTCGAGCATAGACAGCTTTTGAGCGCACTACTATTACCTTCTTCTTAGGTTCTTGTATTACTAAATAATTATTGATACTTTACATTTCTTACCTTCTACTTATATTTTTTAAAGGTGATTAAGATAGTTACCAGAACCACCCTCATAACTTCCATAAGCTATTCTATTCAATGGCGACTCTGTATAGAGTACACACATTTTATTCATAGCTCCAGCATCTTCCATTGTGCCGTCATTAAACTCCACTACATGGCATTTGTTTCCATTTCATGAATAGCATAATTTTAGGGTAGTGGGAACACCATAACATTATATGCACAGGATAGTACACAAAGCAAATGAGAATATAAAGGCAATATATGATAGATGTGAAGCTTAGGGTAAGAGAAATGTTAAAGCTGGCCGCAGTGCAGACACCTTAGGTGACCGTATGGTCCAGCAGACCATGAATAAATAGTACATTTCCAGTGCTGAACACCCTGGTTAGTTCTCCATGGAGTTGAAACCTGGAGAAGGAACAGATACAGGGTTCAGACATGGGACTTTTACAGTTCTGCAACTGAGGGGGTGAGGGGGATTAATCAAGGAAAAACACTAAACAGAGTTTGATGTTTTTTTTAAGGATGTGCTTGTCTCCATACAAGTAACTGCAATGGTCTACACAAAAAACATTCTGATGAAGATTAGGGACATTCACTGAGCAATGCAGCTTCCCCATTCCTTGGCAAACCATTTCCAAAATAGCATACACAATAAATGGCAAAACCATACCTGGTGTAGGAGTACTTATTATTACTTCTGTTGTAAAGCAACTTGACTGCGGGCTGTGAGGGGAAGACAGAAAAGTCAGTGATTTTCTCAGCAGTTTCTATAGGGTCTGTTTAGCAGATGCATGGTGGGCAGTTCAATTATTCCACCCATTAACCTGCTATACAATTACTTTTTCAAATGCTTTTGGTTACAAAGCAAAATATCTTGATCAATTGCTCTCGTTATTGCAAGATAATCCATTTGGCAGTAGATAAACGTTACATAACACTTGTTAATATTTCAGGTGCCGCTGTCATTCATCAAAAGCAATTATTTTTTTGGGCAGTGGGCCAAAGCAATACAAAATGCCGACTTGTCCAAAGCAAAATTCTCAGCTATCCTCTTATGTCTGGTCTGTGATTCTACAGACATCACCCGTTTACGTAGTCCATTATTTACCCATACCCTATTACACCAAAGTTGTATGGCCTGTTTATCTTTCCTGAAACTTGTAGCACAACACTAAAGGGCCCTACACATTAATAGATCCGCCGCCGAGCTGCCCGACGGCGGATACGGCAAATGGGCGACCCGTCGGCGGGGGGGGGGGTAGTGACGGGAGGGGGGGGGGGGGGTGAAGTATCTTCACTCCCCCCGTCACCCGGCTCCATAGACGTGCAGGCAAATGTGGACAAGATCGTCCATATTGGCCTGCACGCACAGCCGTCGGGGCACCAGTGATGAACGAGCGCGGGGCCGCGCATCGTTCATCACTGGTGCCTCCACACTGAAAGATATGAACGATATCTCGTTCATTAATGAACAAGATCGTTCATATCTTGCAGTCAAATCGCCCAGTGTGTAGGGCCTATTAGACATAGGTTTCTTATAAGAATTAATACACTAGACATCAAGACTTCACATTTTACGCTAAAAAAGTATAAACAGACCTTCATTAGCAACCAGCAATAAATGTAATATGTGCAGTAATGTAACCTTCTGTATTATACCTGCAGTAGGGCATCCCCTCCTGTTCTAGGTCTGAGCAAATTAATATGTGGATGTAGGCTGAATATCGACTTAGGGCCCGATTCATGTTGGGAGTAAAACAAAAAAAAATAATAAGATTTTAAACCTACCAGTAAATCTTTTTCTCCTAGTCTGTAGAGGATGCTGGGGACTCCGTAAGGACCATGGGGTATAGACGGGCTCCACAGGAGACATGGGCACTAAAAAGAACTTTAGATATGGGTGTGCACTGGCTCCTCCAGACCTCAGTTAGAAAACTGTGCCCAGAGGAGATGGACAGTACGAGGAAAGGATTTTTGTTAATCTAAGGGCAAGATTCATACCAGCTCACACCATCCACACCGTATAACATGGAATATACGAACCAGTTAACAGTATGAAACAAAACAGCATCAGCCCGAGACTGATCAAAACTGTAACATAACCCTTATGTAAGCCAAAACTATATACAAGTCTTGCAGAATTTAGTCCGCACTGGGACGGGCGCCCATCATCCTCTACGGAGTAGGAGAAAAAGATTTACCGGTAGGTTTAAAATCTTATTTTCTCTTACGTCCTAGAGGATGCTGGGGACTCCGTAAGGACCATGGGGATTACACCAAAGCTCCAAAACGGGCGGGAGAGTGCGGATGACTCTGCAGCACCGATTGAGCAAAAATGAGGTCCTCATCAGCTAGGGTATCAAACTTGTAGAACTTTGCAAAGGTGTTTGAACCCGACCAAGTCGCCGCTCTGCAAAGCCGTAATTCCGAGACACCTCGGGCAGCTGCCCAAGAAGAGCCCACCTTCCTAGTGGAATGGGCCTTTACTGAATTTGGTAACGGCAATCCAGCCGTAGAATGAGCCTGCTGAATCGTGTTACAGATCCAGCGAGCAATAGTCTGCTTAGAAGCAGGAGCGCCAACCTTGTTGGCTGCATATAGGACAAACAGTGCCTCTGTTTTCCTAACCCGAGCCATTCTGGCTACATAAATTTTCAATGCCCTGACCACATGAAGGGACTCGGAATCCTCCAAGTCCCGCGTAGCCACAGGCACCACAATAGGTTGGTTCATATGAAAAGAGGAAACCTTAGGCAAAAATTGAGGACGAGTCCGCAACTCCGCTCTATTCACATGGAAAATCAGATAGGGGCTTTTATGAGATAAAGCCGCCAACTCAGACACTCGCCTTGCCGATGCCAAGGCCAACAACATGAACACTTTCCAAGTGAGATACTTTAATTCCACCGTTTGAAGAGGCTCAAACCAGTGAGACTTAAGAAACCGTAACACCACGTTAAGGTCCCATGGTGCCACAGGAGGCACAAAGGGAGGCTGGATACGCAGCACTCCCTTCACAAAAGTCTGAACTTCTGGGAGAGAAGCCAATTCCTTCTGAAAGAAAATGGATAGGGCGCCGAAATCTGAACCTTAATGGAGCCTAATTTTAGGCCCAAATTCACTCCAGTCTGTAGGAAGTGAAGGAAACGGCCCAGATGGAATTCTTCCGGAGGAGCATTCCTGGACTCACACCAAGACAAATACTTCCTCCATATACGGTGATAATGTTTTGCTGTCACGTCCTTCCTAGCCTTTATCAGAGTAGGAATGACCTCATCCGGAATGCCCTTTTTCGCTAGGATCCGGCGTTCAACCGCCATGCCGTCAAACGCAGCCGCGGTAAGTCCTGGAACAGACAGGGCCCCTGTTGCAACAGGTCCTGAGGAAGAGGCCACGGATCTTCTGTGAGCATTTCCTGCAGATCCGGATACCAGGCCCTTCGAGGCCAGTCTGGAACAATGAGAATTGTCTGACTCCTCTTCGTCTTATGATTCTCAATATCTTGGAGATGAGAGGAAGAGGAGGGAACACATAGACCGACTGGAACACCCACGGTGTCACCAGGGCGTCCACTGCTACCGCCTGAGGGTCCCTTGACCTGGCGCAATATCTCGGAAGTTTCTTGTTGAGGTGTGACGCCATCATGTCTATTTGAGGCAATCTCTGCAAAGACTTCCTGATGAAGTCCCCACTCTCCTGGATGTAGATCGTGTCTGCTGAGGAAGTCCGCTTCCCAATTGTCCACTCCCGGAATGGAGACTGCCGTCAGAGCGCTTACATGATTTTCCGCCCAGCAAAGAATCCTGGTGGCTTCTGCCATTGCCACTCTGCTCTTTGTTCCGCCTTGACGGTTTACATGAGCCACTGCGGTGATGTTGTCCGACAATCAGAACCGGTAGGTCGTGAAGCAAATTCTCCGCTTGACGAAGGCCGTTGTATATGGCCCTTAATTCCAGTACGTTGATGTGTAGACAAGCCTCCTGGCTTGACCATAGACCTTGGAAGTTTCTTCCCTGTGTAACTGCTCCCCATCCTTGGAGGCTCGCGTCCGTGGTTACCAGAACCCAGTCCTGAATGCCGAACCTGCGACCCTCTAGAAGGTGAGCACTCAGCAGCCACCACAGGAGAGATACCCTGGCCCTGGGGGACAGGCTGATCATCTGATGAATCTGTAGATGCGACCCGGACCAATTGTTCAGAAGGTCCCACTGAAAAGTCCTTGCATGGAACCTGCCGAATGGAATGGCCTCGTAAGACGCCACCATCTTTCCCAGAACTCGAGTGCAGTGATGCACCGACACCCTTTTTGGCTTCAAGAGGTCCCTGACCAAGTTCATGAGTTCTTGGGCCTTTTCCATCGGGAGAAAAACCATTTTCTGGTTTGTATCCATAATCATGCCTAAGAAAGGCAAACGGGTCGTTGGAACCAACTGTGACTTCGGGAGATTGAGAATCCAGCCGTGCTGGTGCAACACCCTCAGGGAGAGTGCTACTCTGTTCAGCAACTGCTCTCTTGATCTCGCTTTTATTAGGAGATCGTCCAAGTACGGGATAATTGTGACTCCCGGCTTGCGCAGGAGCACCATTATTTCCGCCATTAGCTTGGTGAAAATCCTCAGGGCCGTGGAAAGCCCAAACGGCAACGTCTGAAATTGGTAATGACAATCCTGTACAGCAAATCTCAGGAACGCCTGATGAGGCGGATATATGGGGACATGAAGGTATGCATCCTTTATGTCCAGGGACACCATATAATCATCCCCCCTTCCAGGCTGGCGATGACCGCTTTGAGTGATTCCATCTTGAACTTCAACCTTTTTAAGTATAGGTTTAAGGATTTTAAATTCAGAATGGGTCTGACCGAACCGTCCGGTTTCGGGACCACAAAAAGGGTTGAGTAATACCCCATCCCCTGCTGAAGCAGGGGAACCTTGACCAACACTTGTTGAAGACACAATTTTTTAATTGCTGCTAAAACTTCCTCCCTCTCTAGGGAAGAAGCCGGTAGGGCCGATTTGGAAAACCGGCGAGGAGGCACCTCTTCGAATTCCAGCTTGTAACCCTGGGAAACAATGTCTATTGCCCAGGGATCTACCTGTGATTGAACCCAGACGTGGCTGAAAAGTCAAAGACGTGCCCCCACTGGAGCGGACTCCCTCAGCGGAGCCCCAGCGTCATGCGGTGGATTTTGTAGAAGCCAGGGAGGATTTGCTCCTGGGAACTAGCTGTAGTTGGCAGCTTTTTCCCCCTGCCCTTACCTCTGGCAAGAAAGGAAGATCCCCGTACGCTCTTGGATTTATGCGACCGAAAGGACTGCATCCGATAATGTGGCGTTTTCTTAGGCTGTGAGGAAACATAAGGCAAAAAAGTTGATTTGAGTTCCAGGAAATGAGTTAGACGGTGAGAGCCAACAAATTAAATTAATAATAAAACCACATATATGACCTTATAAAATCTATTCAAGAACACCTCTAAATGCTCCGTTTGTGGGCGTCTGATGAACATATATTAGTATTTGTTATAAATGAGGATAATGTCCATAGTTCATAGAGCACTAATGATTGCTAGGCAAATAGCCGGCAAATGGAGTTCAAATGCAGTCCCGGAGTGTAACAAGCTGAGTTTGTTGAGATAAAACGGCTGGCAGGTGAATATTAGGCTGCAGTCCCGGGATTATAGGTGTATGATATCACCAAACCTGAACTGACTGATTTACCTCTCGAATGGGCTGGAGACCTCTATTCAGGTGTTATTACAACACACTATTGTTCCAGCGTGAGTGTTTTCAAGCTCCTTCACCGCCGCTGGCTGCGGCTCTGCAATATATCGCTGGAATCATTCTGAACATCCCGGTGGTCACCTTTACCTCTACCTCGCTGCACAGCGCAAGTGGGCACTGCAGGACATCTGGCCGAGGACGCTCGGCCCGTCGCCAGCCCATTCGAGAAGTAAATCAGTCAGTTCAGGTTTGATGATATCATACACTTATAATCCCGGGACTGCAGCCTAATATTCACCTGCCAGCCGTTTTATCTCAACAAACTCAGCTTGTTACACTCCGGGACTGCATTTGAACTCCATTTGCCGGCTATTTGCCTAGCAATCATTCGTGCTCTATGAACTATGGACATTTTCCTCATTTATAACAAATACTAATATATGTTCATCAGACGCCCACAAACGGAGCATTTAGAGGTGTTCTTGAATAGATTTTATAAGGTCATATATGTGGTTTTATTATCAATAAATTTGTATATATTTAATTTGTTGGCTCTCACCGTCTAACTCATTTCCTGGTACTCAGCGCAGCCGTAATTTTTTTTCCTTTATCCTGTCAACACCACACAGTGTTCACGGATGCGCAGTCTTCCAGGATAATATTATAATTGCTACTGATATTTATGTGTATGTATATGTATTATATATATATATATATATATATATATATATATATATATATATATATATATATATATATATATAAAATAATAAATTTTGGGGGCGCTATATAACAGTTAGTTGTTTCTTTTCAAAAAAGTTGATTTACCTGCAGTAGCGGTGGAAACTAGGTCCGTCAGACCTTCCCCAAATAAGTCCTCACCCTTGTAAGGCAAAACCTCCATATGCCTCTTCGAGTCGGCATCACCCGTCCATTGTCGGGTCCATAGGGCTCGCCTAGCAGAAATCGCCATTGCGTTGGCTCTGGAACACAGTAGGCCAACGTGTCTCTGAGCATCTCTCATACTCAGGACAGCATCCTTAATATGACCCAAGGTCAATAAAATGGTTTCCTTATCCAGCGTATCAATATCAGCAGATAAGGTATCTGTCCACGCTGCTACAGCGCTACAAACCCAAGCCGGCGCTATCGCCGGTCTGATTAATGTACCAGTATGTGTGTAAATAGACTTCAAGGTAATATCCTGTCTGCGATCAGCAGGATCCTTGAGGGCTGCGGTATCTTGAGATGGCAGCGCTACCTTTTTGGATAAGCGCGTCAACGCTTTGTCCACCCTTGGGGAGGATTCCCACCGTATCCTGTCCTTAGTCGGGACAGGATACGCCATAAGAATCCTCTTGGGAATCTGCAGTTTCTTGTCTGGAGTTTCCCAAGCCCTTTCAAACAACTCATTTAGCTCATGAGAAGGGGGAAAAGTAACCTCAGGCTTCTTTTCTTTAAACATGTGTACCCTCGTGTCAGGTACCGAGGGGTCATCTGTTATATGCAACACATCCTTTATTGCAATAATCATATAATGAATACTTTTAGCTAATTTAGGCTGCAACTTCGCATCATCATAGTCGACACTGGAGTCAGAATCCGTGTCGGTATCAGTGTCAACTACTTGGGATAGTGGGCGCTTCTGAGACCCAGAAAGTCCCTGCGTCATAGTGAAAGGCAGGGCTAGACTCCCTATACATTCCCTGGACTCCGCTTTGTCCAACCTCTTGTGTAATAAATTCACATTTGCATTTAAAACATTGCACATATCCAACCAGTCAGGTGTCGGCGTTGCCGACGGAGACACCACACTCATTTGCTCCACCTCCTCCTTAGAAGAGCCTTCCGCTTCAGACATGCCGACACACGCGTACCGACACCCCACACACTCAGGGAAATCTCTAATCTGGAGACAGTTCCCCAACAAGGCCCTTTGGAGAGACAGAGAGAGAGTATGCCAGCACACACCCAGAGCCAATGACCCTGGAAAAATCCCAGATATATATAGCGCTTTTCTTTATATAATAACTGTGCCAAATTATGTGCCCCCCCCCCCCCTTCTTTAAAACCCTCTGTCACCGTGTTCAGCAGGGGAGAGTCCGGGGAGCCAGCTTCCCAGCGGTGTGCCGTGGAGAAAATGGCGCTAGTTAGTGCTGAGGGATCAAGCTCCGCCCCCTCAGCAGTGGGCTTCGGTCCCGCTCGATTTCTTCAAAACTGGCGGGGGTTTTAAATATACAGTCCGCAGAGCCAGTCCTAGAGGTTTATTATTGCTGCCCAGTGCGCCCCCCCTGCGCCCTGCACCCATCAGTGCCTGCTGCTGTGTGTGGGAGCAATGGCGTGCAGCGTTACCGCTGCGCGTTACCTCTGAGAAGATCTGAAGTCTTCTGCCGCCTCTGAAGTCTTCTATCTTCTTATACTCACCCGGCTTCTATCTTCCGGCTCTGTGAGGACGGCGGCGCGGCTCCGGGACGAACAGCGAGGGGAGACCTGCGTTTCGACTCCCTCTGGAGCTAATGGTGTCCAGTAGCCTAAGAAGCAGAGCCTAGCATTTAAGTAGGTCTGCTTCTGTCTCCTCAGTCCCACGATGCAGGGAGCCTGTTGCCAGCAGGGCTCCCTGAAAATAAAAAACCTAACAAAATTCTTTCTTTCAGAGAAACTCAGGAGAGCTCCCTGTAGTGCACCCAGTCTCCTCTGGGCACAGTATCAAACTGAGGTCTGGAGGAGGGGCATAGAGGAAGGAGCCAGTGCACACCCATATCTAAAGTTCTTTTTAGTGCCCATGTCTCCTGCGGAGCCCGTCTATTCCCCATGGTCCTTACGGAGTCCCCAGCATCCTCTAGGACGTAAGAGAAAAAAGAAAATTAAGCAACTGGGCAAAACCATGTGCACTGCAGGTGGGGCAGATACTACATGTGCAGAGAGATTTGAATTTGGGTGGGGTGTGTTCAAACTGAAATCTAAATTGCAGTGTAAAAATAAAGCTGTCCAGTATTTGAGCGCTACATGCAAAGGCAGCCAGTATGTACCCTGCACAGAAAAAACAATCCACTCAAATCTAAATCTCTCTGCACATGTTACATCTGTATTATCTGCAGGTTTTGTCCAGTTGCATGCCTTTTTGCTTTACTTACAAACATGAATCAGGCCCTTAGTAACCAGGAACTACCAGGCTGCAGTGTCATAACAGGTTGTATTCTGAGAATGGCCGACCCACCTGCAAGTAGGAGAGAAGTACACTCTAACATGCCGGGGTTGCTCACCTTGTTGGACGTGGCAATCAGCTTCTGCTCCTCTTTTGAAGAGGTGATAACTGGGACTTTGCAGAAAGGTTCGTATACATCTTTATTCTGCAGGATTGAAAAAACATTATGTATTATACACGGTTATCAAGTCATCACGAGGTTTTATTTCTAAAGGGCTTCTCGGCATATCTCAGCCTACATTTAGCAAATCTGAAAAACAAGCTGAAATGGGGTCCTTTTATTTCTATACTTACTGGAGTGTCCATGCACATTTTTTAAAAACAGAGAGTGGAACACTTCTTCTCATACATGCACCCTCTTCTCTAGAGCTTTGAGATCCATTTGCCCTCCTTCCACAAGGGGATGAGACCAGCCAGACAGAAACAAGTACCGTATTTGCCGGCGTATAAGACGACTGGGCGTATAAGACGACCCCCAACATTTCCACTCAAAATATAGAGTTTGTTATATACTCGCCGTATAAGACTACCCCCTTCCACACACCAAATAAAACGTAAAAGAACATCAGATTTGTGACATACTGTATATTATGACCTGATAAGAGATTTGGATAGGGAGTATTTATCAAGGTATGCATAAGAAGGGGGGAGGGGGCGAGGAGAAAGTTGTAAAATGTATAAAAGTATACCCCTGTGTGCATTTAGTGTTACCGGTTTCACATGAGTGCCATTAGTATTAGTATTAGTGCCATTACAGTACCGGTCATTGTCACCATTGTACGGCCACAACGCGACTGCAGCGCCTCCGGCCAGTCCCTGCATCTCCCTGTAATTGGCACTAGTGACCCGCCGCGGCCGCACTGATATCGCGCGATACTGGATGGTGAGTAGAATGAGGTGGGTGGGCGGGCATCGGGAGGCCACTATGGGCACCGGGCGAGTATCGGAAGGCCACTATGGCAGCTATGTCTATCCCAACTGAAGTGCACCCGGCGTATAAGACGACCCCCCCACTTGGAGGCATGTTTTTCAGGGCAAAAAAGTAGTCTTATACGCCAGCAAATACTGTACATCCACATATAAGAGCCACTCTTAAGGACACAGACCCATTTTAAGTAGTGGCCACATTTTTGGGGTGCACAGAATTTAGGTGCAGTGGATTTTGCTAGTTAGCCATTCCTTTCAACAGGAAGCCCTCTGCTGCTCATGCTCTATGGGAAAAGTGCATTTATATGCACACATAAAAATTACACATGGAAAAGTTCCAGTCTCACCTAATAACTTGCATCTCAGAAGTACATATAAATGTATTATACAAGCATAAAACAATTAATATGTACAATTGTGACAGTTGAAATAAAGGCCAATGGTCCCTTCACCTCATGAGTTAGCAGAAAGGTAGTCCAAACAGGCAATCATTTTAGAAGTAAGATGCAATTAATGACTGGCCTAACAGTGTAGGTAGCTAGCACGTTGAAGTGCTACATTTACTTCTGCAAAATCACATTGTTACAACGAATTACAATCTGACATACATTTTTTTATCTAACTCATAATACTCTTAACGGGCTCAGGGCCTTATTCAGGTTTGTAAGCAAACCAAAAAAGGCACACTAATGGGCAAAACCTTGTTGCACTGCAGATGGGGTGGGCGGGTAACATGTGCAGAGAGAGTTAGATTTGAGAGGCATGTGCTGAAACTGAAATCTAAATTGCAGTGTAAAAATAAGAATTTACTTACCGATAATTCTATTTCTCGGAGTCCGTAGTGGATGCTGGGGTTCCTGAAAGGACCATGGGGAATAGCGGCTCCGCAGGAGACAGGGCACAAAAGTAAAGCTTTCCGATCAGGTGGTGTGCACTGGCTCCTCCCCCTATGACCCTCCTCCAAGCCAGTTAGGTACTGTGCCCGGACGAGCGTACACAATAAGGGAGGAATTTTGAATCCCGGGTAAGACTCATACCAGCCACACCAATCACACCGTACAACTTGTGATCTAAACCCAGTTAACAGTATGATAACAGCGGAGCCTCTGAAAAGATGGCTCACAACAATAATAACCCGATTTTTGTAACTATGTACAAGTATTGCAGATAATCCGCACTTGGGATGGGCGCCCAGCATCCACTACGGACTCCGAGAAATAGAATTATCGGTAAGTAAATTCTTATTTTCTCTATCGTCCTAGTGGATGCTGGGGTTCCTGAAAGGACCATGGGGATTATACCAAAGCTCCCAAACGGGCGGGAGAGTGCGGATGACTCTGCAGCACCGAATGAGAGAACTCCAGGTCCTCCTTAGCCAGGGTATCAAATTTGTAGAATTTAGCAAACGTGTTTGCCCCTGACCAAGTAGCTGCTCGGCAAAGTTGTAAAGCCGAGACCCCTCGGGCAGCCGCCCAAGATGAGCCCACCTTCCTTGTGGAATGGGCATTTACATATTTTGGCTGTGGCAGGCCTGCCACAGAATGTGCAAGCTGAATTGTATTACACATCCAACTAGCAATAGTCTGCTTAGAAGCAAGAGCACCCAGTTTGTTGGGTGCATACAGGATAACAGCAAGTCAGTTTTCCTGACTCCAGCCGTCCTGGAACATATTTTCAGGGCCCTGACAACATCTAGCAACTTGGAGTCCTCCAAGTCCCTAGTAGGTGCAAGGCACCACAATAAGCTGGTTCAGGTGAAACACTGACACCACCTTAGGGAGAGAACTGGGGACGAGTCCGCAGCTCTGCCCTGTCCGAATGGACAAACAGATATGGGCTTTTTTGAGAAAAAAACCACCAATTTGACACTCGCCTGGTCCAGGCCAGGGCCAAGAGCATGGTCACTTTTCATGTGAGATGCTTCAAATCCACAGATTTGACTGGTTTTAACCAATGTGATTTGAGGAATCCCAGAACTACGTTGAGATCCCACAGTGCCACTGGAGGGACAAAAGGGGGTTGTATATGCAATACTCCCTTGACAAACTTCTGGACTTCAGGAACTGAAGCCAATTCTTTCTGGAAGAAAATCGACAGGGCCAAAATTTGAACCTTAATGGACCCCAATTTGAGGCCCATAGACACTCCTGTTTGCAGGAAATGCAGGAAACGACCGAGTTGAAATTACTTTGTGGGGCCTTCCTGGCCTCACACCACGCAACATATTTTCGCCACATGTGGTGATAATGTTGTGCGGTCACCTCCTTTCTGGCTTTGACCAGGGTAGGAATGACCTCTTCCGGAATGCCTTTTCCCTTAGGATCCGGCTTTCCACCGCCATGCCGACAAACGCAGCTGCGGTAAGTCTTGGAACAGACCTGGTACTTGCTGAAGCAAGTCCCTTCTTAGCGGCAGAGGCCATAAGACCTCTGTAAGCATCTCTTGAAGTTCCGGGTACCAAGTCCTTCTTGGCCAATCCGGAGCCATGAGTATAGTTCTTACTCCTCTATGTCTTATAATTCTCAGCACCTTAGGTATGAGAAGCAGAGGAGGGAACACATACACCGACTGGTACACCCACGGTGTTACCAGAACGTCCACAGCTATTGCCTGAGGGTCTCTTGACCTGGCGCAATACCTGTCCCGTTTTTTGTTCAGACGGGACGCCATCATGTCCACCTTTGGTATTTCCCAACGGTTTACAATCATGTGGAAAAAACTTCCCGATGAAGTTTCCACTCTCCCGGGTGGAGGTCGTGCCTGCTGAGGAAGTCTGCTTCCCAGTTTCCATTCCCGGGATGAAACACTGCTGACAGTGCTATCACATGATTTTCCGCCCAGCGAAAAGTCCTTGCAGTTTTTGCCATTGCCCTCCTGCTTCTTGTGTCGCCCTGTCTGTTTACGTGGGCGACTGCCGTGATGTTTTTCCCACTGGATCAATACCGGCTGACCTTGAAGCAGAGGTCTTGCTAAGCTTAGAGC
This sequence comes from Pseudophryne corroboree, assembly GCF_028390025.1. Classification (NCBI taxonomy): domain Eukaryota; kingdom Metazoa; phylum Chordata; class Amphibia; order Anura; family Myobatrachidae; genus Pseudophryne; species Pseudophryne corroboree. Next base: position 405,544,941 of record NC_086444.1, on the reverse strand, counting down.
ATTATAAATTTACCCTTAGCTCCAGTATATTTATGTGGAGAAAAGTCTCCAGACTTGATCACACTCCCTGGAAATTTTTTCCTTGTGTGACTGCTCCCCAGCCTCTCGGGCTGGGCTCCGTGGTCACCAGCATCCAATCCTGAATGCCGAATCTGCGGCCCTCTAGAAGATGAGCACTCTATAACCACCACAGGAGAGACACCCTTGTCCTTGGATATAGGGTTATCCGCTGATGCATCTGAAGATGCGATCCGGACCATTTGTCCAGCAGATCCCACTGAAAAGTTCTTGCGTGAAATCTGCCGAATGGAATTGCTTCGTAGGAAGCCACCATTTTTACCAGGACCCTTGTGCAATGATGCAATGTTTTTAGGAGGTTCCTGACTAGCTCGGATAACTCCCTGGCTTTCTCTTCCAGGAGAAACACCTTTTTCTGGACTGTGTCCAGAATCATCCCTAGGCACAGCAGACGTGTCGTCGGGATCAGCTGCGATTTTGGAATATTTAGAATCCACCCGTGCTGTTGTAGCAGTATCCGAGATAGTGCTACTCCGACCTCCAACTGTTCCCTGGACTATGCCCTTATCAGGAGATCGTCCAAGTAAGGGATAATTAAGACGCCTTTTCTTCGAAGAAGAATCATCATTTCGGCCATTACCTTGGTAAAGACCCGGGGTGCCGTGGACAATCCAAACGGCAGCGTCTGAAACTGATAGTGACAGTTCTGCCCCACGAACCTGAGGTACCCTTAGTGAGAAGGGCAAATTTTGGGACATAGAAGGTAAGCATCCCTGATGTCCCGGGACACTATATAGTCCCCTTCTTCCTGGTTCGTTATCACTGCTCTGAGTGACTCCATCTTGATTTGAACCTTTGTAAGTGTTCAAAAAAATTTTTTAGAATAAGTCTCACCTAGCCTTCTGGCTTCAGTACCACAATATAGTGTGGAATAATACCCCTTTTCTTGTAGTAGGAGGGGTAATTTAATTATCACCTGCTGGGAATACAGCTTGTGAATTTTTTCCCATACTGCCTCCTTGTCGGAGGGAGACCTTGGTAAAGCAGACTTCAGGAGCCTGCGAAGGGGAAACGTCTCGACATTCCAATCTGTACCCCTGGGATACTACTTGTAGGATCCAGGGGTCCTGTACGGTCTCAGCGCCATGCTGAGAACTTGTCAGAAGCGGTGGAACGCTTCTGTTCCTGGGAATGAGCTGCCTGCTGCAGTCTTCTTCCCTTTCCTCTATCCCTGGGCAGATATGATCTTATAGGGACGAAAGGACTGAGGCTGAAAAGACGGTGTCTTTTTCTGCAGAGATGTGACTTAGGGTAAAAACGGCGGATTTTCCAGCAGTTGCCGTGGCCACCAGGTCCGATGGACCGACCCCAAATAACTCCTCTTCCTTTATACGGCAATACACCTTTGTGCCGTTTGGAATCTGCATCACCTGACCACTGTCGTGTCCATAACATCTTCTGGCAGATATGGACATCGCATTTACTCTTGATGCCAGAGTGCAAATATCCCTCTGTGCATCTCGCATATATAGAAATGCATCCTTTAAATGCTCTATAGTCAATAAAATACTGTCCCTGTCAAGGGTATCAATATTTTTAGTCAGGGAATCCGACCAAGCCACCCCAGCTCTGCACATCCAGGCTGAGGCGATCGCTGGTCGCAGTATAACACCAGTATGTGTGTATATACTTTTTATGATATTTTTCCAGCCTCCTGTCAGCTGGTCCTTGAGGACGGCCCTATCTATAGACGGTACCGCCACTTGTTTTGATAAGCGTGTGAGCGCCTTATCCACCCTAAGGGGTGTTTCCCAACGCGCCCTAACTTCTGGCGGGAAAGGGTATACCGCCCATAATTTTCTATCGGGGGGAACCCACGCATCATCACACACTTTATTTAATTTATCTGATTCAGGAAAAACTACGGTAGTTTTTTCACATCCCACATAATACCCTCTTTTGTGGTACTTGTAGTATCAGAAATATGTAACACCTCCTTCATTGCCTTTAACGTGTGGCCCTAATAAGGAATACGTTTGTTTATTCACCGTCGACACTGGATTCAGTGTCCCTGTCTGTGTCGACCGACTAAAGTAAACGGGCGTTTTAAAACCCCTGACGGTGTTTTTGAGACGTCTGGACCGGTACTAATTGTTTGTCGGCCGTCTCATGTCGTCAACCGACCTTGCAGCGTGTTGACATTATCACGTAATTTCCTAAATAAGCCATCCATTCCGGTGTCGACTCCCTAGAGAGTGACATCACCATTACAGGCAATTGCTCCGCCTCCTCACCAACATCGTCCTCATACATGTCGACACACACGTACCGACACACAGCACACACACAGGGAATGCTCTGATAGAGGACAGGACCCACTAGCCCTTTGGAGAGACAGAGGGAGAGTTTACCAGCACACACCAAAAACGCTATAATTATATAGGGACAACCTTATATAAGTGTTTTCCCTTATAGCATCTTTTTTATATATTTCTAACGCCAATTTAGTGCCCCCCCTCTCTGTTTTAACCCTGTTTCTGTAGTGCAGTGCAGGGGAGAGCCTGGGAGCCTTCCCTCCAGCCTTTCTGTGAGGGAAAATGGCGCTGTGTGCTGAGGAGATAGGCCCCGCCCCTTTCTCGGCGGCCTAGTCTCCCGCTCTTAACGGATTCTGGCAGGGGTTAAATATCTCCATATAGCCTCCGGAGGCTATATGTGAGGTATTTTTTGCCAAAATAGGTATTCATTTGCCTCCCAGGGCGCCCCCCTCCCAGCGCCCTGCACCCTCAGTGACTGCCGTGTGAAGTGTGCTGAGAGGAAAATGGCGCACAGCTGCAGTGCTGTGCGCTACCTTTAGAAGACTGAGGAGTCTTCTGCCGCCGATTCTGGACCTCTTCTTACTTCAGCATCTGCAAGGGGGCCGGCGGCAAGGCTCCGGTGACCATCCAGGCTGTACCTGTGATCGTCCCTCTGGAGCTGATGTCCAGTAGCCAAGAAGCCAATCCATCCTGCACGCAGGTGAGTTCACTTCTTCTCCCCTAAGTCCCTCGTTGCAGTGATCCTGTTGCCAGCAGGACTCACTGTAAAATAAAAAACCTAAGCTAAACTTTTCTAAGCAGCTCTTTAGGAGAGCCACCTAGATTGCACCCTTCTCGGCCGGGCACAAAAATCTAACTGGCTTGGAGGAGGGTCATAGGGGGAGGAGCCAGTGCACACCACCTGATCGGAAAGCTTTACTTTTGTGCCCTGTCTCCTGCGGAGCCGCTATTCCCCATGGTCCTTTCAGGAACCCCAGCATCCACTAGGACGATAGAGAAAATAAAGCAGCCAGTATTTACCCTGCACAGAAACAATATAACCCACCCAAATCTAACTCTCTCTGCAAATGTTATATCTGCCCTCCCTGCAGTGCAACATGGTTTTGCCCATTAGTGTTCTTTTTTATAATAACCCCCTCATTTCAATTCTGTGAGGTCCCAAAGCTATTCACTTGATCGCACTGTTATGCCCGACTAGAAGATTTCTGCTCGCACCCCTCCTGAGGTGGATGGCAGAAATCCGACTAAACTACTGCTGTAGTGTTACAATGCTGTTTTCTGGATTTAGCATCCTTAAGCAGGCACTTAAGTCGGAGAATGCCAGTTCTCACAACTTAACACGTGGTTTAAGGCGCAAGAACTGGCATCCCCAGACTAGTGATGATGAAAACGGAATATCTCTAGGACCTCCTTCCCAACGCTATTAACATCCGCAGAACTGAGCCCAAAGAAAGCAACTTGTTTTTAAATTGCACCATTCTTAGAAAATAATTTGCAGTGCAGTATTGAATAATCCCACGCTTAAAAGGCATGACATAGCATCGCTCCTTGGTGTAAGCCTACCTGAAGAGATGCTTGACATTCATCAGCCAATCCTTGCACCAAATAATACTTTGCTTCTGCCAAGAGCTCCTCAATTTCTCTTCGAGTCTCTGGAAGTGGAACAGCTCCATCTCGTAGGTAATTCAATATAGTACCAAAATGCTTCCCACACCGATCTATCAAAATCCAACCTACAGACAATATAAACATATGCTGATCAATGGCGGACTATGCCACTGCACTCACAACTCATTACGACAAGAAACATTCTATGGGCCTAGAGCAAGTTACCGTGCACCTGGGTAAAGCCATGTTGCACAGCAGGTGTGGCAGATATAAAATGTGTAGAGCAATTTATATGAGTAAGGCACGTCCAAACTCAAATCTAAAAATTGCAGTGTAAAAATATATATATATATATTTTTTTTTTTTTAAAAGTCCAGCATTTGTTGGCTACATGCAAGAGCAAGCCAGTATTTACCCTAGTGTTCATTCTAGCACCCTGCACCTTTCATAATCCGTGTAGTTCCTCTTTCCTGCCTGGGGTGTCGCTCTCTGTTGTGATGCTTCTCAGAACACTCTGATCTGTTACTCAGTGCTATGATACAGACCTGTGTGTGCTGAAAACACCAGAGCAGAGAGCGACACCGCAGGCAGGAAAGAGGAACTGCACAGGATTTGAAAGGTGCAGGGTGCTAGAGTGAACATTATACCCTATGCACAAAAAGATTTTATGTATTTGCACCCCTTGCAATGCTGCATTTGTCCAGATGAGACATTCCCCATCTTTACCGCTTGCTGTGGCAATTGCATGCTGATAGCCTCAACTAGCAAGCCCATGGCCACACTGCGCAGGCACCCAAAATCCATAGGATCGCATGGGTGCGTACTCTGCTGCGGACGGGTCACAAGCTGCAGTGGAAAGTCACAATCCTGATGCGGCCCATTCGAGGTATAGATGAGGGTGACATATCTGTACTTGTTCTTTCTTACTTTATTCTCTAGAACTCAGAATCAGGCCCTATAATACAAAGTATTTGATAGTTCACAGAACTATAAACAGTTAAACAAGTAGCAAGTTATAGAATTGTCAATGGTTTGCAATAAAAATATGAACTGATGTATTTTTCCCATATACAGAGCTGTAAAATTTAAGCTGTAAAAGTACTAACGCAAGTTAGAGGCGAAAGTAATAGCTTGTTTAAAAGCACATTTTTAAGGATTGTTTTAAAATATATAGAGTTCCTTAAAGCTCAAATGCATTCTAAGGGCGATATGTAATCTATTCTCTTGCCGGCAGGCTGTAGATGGCGCCCAACGGAGCTTTTCAACTGCTGCTCCGTTTGCGCACAATCGGCTGCCGACGCAGGCATTTCAGCTCACACCCCAGGGGTTGGCGAGCTGAAATGAGTGAAGTGTGACCCGTTTGAATGCTGTAACGGGACTTTTCAAGCCGAGCCCATTAGTTTGGTCGGCTTCTCTGGTTCGACCCCTCTGGGCGCAACAAGCGCCATAAAACCAAAACAATTAAATATTGCCCCCTGATCTCCCGTCACTTTAGATGGGAGATCAGGAGCGATAAAACAATTGCATATAGCCCTATGCATCCATAAGTTGCTGTCATTGCATGTTTTTCGTATTTATTTAATAGTCTTTACACTCCAATATTTTCATCCAAAAGGTCATATGTAATATGGTCAGTTTGCTGGATTTGTGGGATGCTGGTCAATCAAAAAAGCAAAAACAGGTTGGTTTTGCCTTGTAAATGATTGCTCTGTAAAAAAAAAAAGTCAGAGATCGTCTAGCAACCTGCACCTCTGGCAAACTTGGACCCTATTACGTATGCCCCAAAATGTTTTTTTTTTTTTCTTTTTTAACTGTATTCCCCTTTAGTAAATGTGATGAGTATAGAAAATAAGAATTTACTTACCGATAATTCTATTTCTCGTAGTCCGTAGTGGATGCTGGGGACTCCGTCAGGACCATGGGGAATAGCGGCTCCGCAGGAGACAGGGCACAAAAGTAAAAGCTTTAGGATCAGGTGGTGTGCACTGGCTCCTCCCCCTATGACCCTCCTCCAAGCCTCAGTTAGGATACTGTGCCCGGACGAGCGTACACAATAAGGAAGGATTTTGAATCCCGGGTAAGACTCATACCAGCCACACCAATCACACTGTACAACCTGTGATCTGAACCCAGTTAACAGCATGATAACAGCGGAGCCTCTGAAAAGATGGCTCACAACAATAATAACCCGATTTTTGTAACAATAACTATGTACAAGTATTGCAGACAATCCGCACTTCGGATGGGCGCCCAGCATCCACTACGGACTACGAGAAATAGAATTATCGGTAAGTAAATTCTTATTTTCTCTGACGTCCTAAGTGGATGCTGGGGACTCCGTCAGGACCATGGGGATTATACCAAAGCTCCCAAACGGGCGGGAGAGTGCGGATGACTCTGCAGCACCGAATGAGAGAACTCCAGGTCCTCCTCAGCCAGGGTATCAAATTTGTAGAATTTTTCAACGTGTTTGCCCCTGACCAAGTAGCAGCTCGGCAAAGTTGTAAAGCCGAGACCCCTCGGGCAGCCGCCCAAGATGAGCCCACCTTCCTTGTGGAATGGGCATTTACATATTTTGGCTGTGGCAGGCCTGCCACAGAATGTGCAAGCTGAATTGTACTACACATCCAACTGGCAATCGTCTGCTTAGAAGCAAGAGCACCCAGTTTGTTGGGTGCATACAGGATAACAGCAAGTCAGTTTTCCTGACTCCAGCCGTCCTGGAAACCTATATTTTCAGGGCCCTGACAACATCTAGCAACTTGGAGTCCTCCAAGTCCCTAGTAGCCGCAGGTACCACAATAAGCTGGTTCAGGTGAAACGCTGACACCACCTTAGGGAGAAACTGGGGACGAGTCCGCAGCTCTGCCCTGTCCGAATGGACAATCAGATATGGGCTTTTGTGAGACAAAGCCGCCAATTCTGACACTCGCCTGGCCAAGGCCAGGGCCAACAGCATGGTCACTTTCCATGTGAGATATTTCAAATCCACAGATTTGAGCGGTTTAAACCAATGTGATTTGAGGAATCCCAGAACTACGTTGAGATCCCACAGTGCCACTGGAGGCACAAAAGGGGGTTGTATATGCAGTACTCCCTTGACAAACTTCTGGACTTCAGGAACTGAAGCCAATTCTTTTTGGAAGAAAATCGACAGGGCCGAAATTTGAACCTTAATGGACCCCAATTTGAGGCCCATAGACACTCCTGTTTGTAGGAAATGCAGGAATCGACCGAGTTGAAATTCCTCCGTGGGGGCCTTCCTGGCCTCACACCATGCAACATATCTTCGCCACATGTGGTGATAATGTTGTGCGGTCACCTCCTTCCTGGCTTTGACCAGGGTAGGAATGACCTCTTCCGGAATGCCTTTTTCCCTTAGGATCCGGCGTTCCACCGCCATGCCGTCAAACGCAGCCGCGGTAAGTCTTGGAAACAGACATGGTACTTGCTGAAGCAAGTCCCTTCTTAGCGGCAGAGGCCATGAGTCCTCTGTGAGCATTTCTTGAAGTTCCGGGTACCAAGTCCTTCTTGGCCAATCCGGAGCCACGAGTATAGTTCTTACTCCTCTACGTCTTATAATTCTCAGTACCTTGGGTATGAGAAGCAGAGGAGGGAACACATACACCGACTGGTACCCCCACGGTGTTACCAGAACGTCCACAGCTATTGCCTGAGGGTCTCTTGACCTGGCGCAATACCTGTCCAGTTTTTTGTTCAGGCGGGACGCCATCATGTCCACCTTTGGTCTTTCCCAACGGTTCACAATCATGTGGAAGACTTCCCGATGAAGTCCCCACTTTCCCGGGTGGAGGTCGTTTACGTGGGCGACTGCCGTGATGTTGTCCCACTGGATCAATACCGGCTGACCTTGAAGCAGAGGTCTTGCTAAGCTTAGAGCATTGTAAATTGTCCTTAGCTCCAGTTGCCTGCTGAGGAAGTTTGCTTCCCAGTTGTCCACTCCCGGAATGAACACTGCTGACAGTGCTATCACATGATTTTCCGCCCAGCGAAGAATCCTTGCAGTTTCTGCCATTGCCCTCCTGCTTCTTGTGCCGCCCTGTCTGTTGGAGACAGGGTTATCCGCTGATGCATCTGAAGATGCGATCCGGACCATTTTTCCAGCAGATCCCACTGAAAAGTTCTTGCGTGAAATCTGCCGAATGGAATCGCTTCGTAAGAAGCCACCATTTTTCCCAGGACCCTTGTGCAATGATGCACTGACACTTTTCCTGGTTTTAGGAGGTTCCTGACTAGCTCGGATAACTCCCTGGCTTTCTTCTCCGGGAGAAACACCCTTTTCTGGACTGTGTCCAGAATCATCCCTAGGAACAGTAGACGTGTCGTCGGAAACAGCTGCGATTTTGGAATATTTAGAATCCACCCGTGCTGTCGTAGAACTACTTGAGATAGTGCTACTCCGACCTCCAACTGTTCTCTGGACCTTGCCCTTATCAGGCGATCGTCCATTTTCTTTGAAGAAGAATCATCATTTCGGCCATTACCTTGGTAAAGACCCGGGGTGCCGTGGACAATCCAAACGGCAGCGTCTGAAACTGATAGTGACAGTTCTGTACCACGAACCTGAGGTACCCTTGGTGAGAAGGGCAAATTGGGACATGGAGGTAAGCATCCCTGATGTCCAGGGACACCATATAGTCCCCTTCTTCCTGGTTCGCTATCACTGCTCTGAGTGACTCCATCTTGATTTGAACCTTTGTATGTAAGTGTTCAAATATTTCAGATTTAGAATAGGTCTCACCGAGCCATCTGGCTTCAGTACCACAATATAGTGTGGAATAATACCCCTTTCCTTGTTGTAGGAGGGGTACTTTGATTATCACCTGCTGGGAATACAGCTTGTGAATTGTTTCCAATACTGCCTCCCTGTCGGAGGGAGACGTTGGTAAAGCAAACTTCAGGAACCTGCGAGGGGGAGACGTCTCGAATTTCCAATCTGTACCCCTGGGATACTACTTGTAGGATCCAGGGGTCCACTTGCGAGTGAGCCCACTGCGTGCTGAAACTCTTGAGACGACCCCCCACCGCACCTGTTTGTACGGCCCCAGCGTCATGCTGAGGACTTGGCAGAAGCGGTGGAGGGCTTCTGTTCCTGGGAATGGGCTGCCTGCTGCAGTCTTCTTCCCTTTCCTCTATCCCTGGGCAGATATGACTGGCCTTTTGCCCGCTTGCCCTTTAAATGCTCTATAGTCAATAAAATACTGTCCCTGTCAAGGGTATCAATATTTTCAGTCAGGGAATCCGACCAAGCCACCCCAGTGCTGCCCATCCAGGCTGAGGTGATCGCTGGTCGCAGTATAACACCAGTATGTGTGTATATACTGTTTAGGATATTTTCCAGCCTCCTATCAGTTGGCTCTTTGAGGGCGGCCGTATCTGGAGACGGTAACGCCACTTGTTTTGATAAGCGTGTGAGCGCCTTATCCACCCTAAGGGATGTTTCCCAACGCGCCATAACTTCTGGCGGGAAAGGGTATACCGCCAATAATTTTCTATCGGGGGAAACCCACGCATCATCACACACTTCATTTAATTTATCTGATTCAGGAAAAACTACAGGTAGTTTTTTCACACCCCACATAATACCCTTTTTTGTGGTACTTGTAGTATCAGAAATATGTAACACCTCCTTCATTGCCCTTAACATGTAACGTGTGGCCCTAAAGGAAAATACGTTTGTTTCTTCACCGTCGACACTGGAGTCAGTGTCCCTGTCTGTGTCGACCGACTGAGGTAAATGGGCGTTTTAAAGCCCCTGACGGTGTTTGAGACGCCTGGACAGGTACTAATTTGTTTGCCGGCCGTCTCATGTCGTCAACCGACCTTGCAGCGTGTTGACATTATCACGTAATTCCCTAAATACGCCATCCATTCCAGTGTCGACTCCCTAGAGAGAGTGACATCACCATTACAGGCAATTGCTCCGCCTCTTCACCAACATCGTCCTCATACATGTCGACACACACGTACCGACACCCAGCACACACACAGGGAATGCTCTGATAGAGGACAGGACCCCACTAGCCCTTTGGGGAGACAGAGGGAGAGTTTGCCAGCACACACCAAAACGCTATAATTATACAGGGACAACCTTTATATAAGTGTTTTCCCCTTATAGCATCTTAATATATAATCATATCGCCAAATAAGTGCCCCCCCTCTCTGTTTTAACCCTGTTTCTGTAGTGCAGTGCAGGGGAGAGCCTGGGAGCCTTCCCACCAGCAGTTCTGTGAGGGAAAATGGCGCTGTGTGCTGAGGAGAATAGGCCCCGCCCCCTTTTCGGCTGGCTTCTTCTCCCGTTTTTCTGACAACCTGGCAGGGGTTAAATACATCCATATAGCCCCAGAGGCTATATGTGATGTATTTTTAGCCAGTATAGGTATTTTCATTGCTGCCCAGGGCGCCCCCCCCAGCGCCCTGCACCCTCAGTGACCGTTGGTGTGAAGTGTGCTGAGAGCAATGGCGCACAGCTGCAGTGCTGTGCGCTACCTCATGAAGACTGAGAAGTCTTCAGCCGCCGATTTCTGGACCTCTTCTCTCTTCAGCATCTGCAAGGGGGTCGGCGGCGCGGCTCCGGTGACCCATCCAGGCTGTACCTGTGATCGTCCCTCTGGAGCTAGTGTCCAGTAGCCTAAGAAGCCAATCCATCCTGCACGCAGGTGAGTTCACTTCTTCTCCCCTAAGTCCCTCGTTGCAGTGAGCCTGTTGCCAGCAGGACTCACTGAAAATAAAAAACCTAATAAAACTTTTACTCTAAGCAGCTCTTTAGGAGAGCCACCTAGATTGCACCCTTCTCGGCCGGGCACAAAAACCTAACTGAGGCTTGGAGGAGGGTCATAGGGGGAGGAGCCAGTGCACACCACCTGATCCTAAAGCTTTTACTTTTGTGCCCTGTCTCCTGCGGAGCCGCTATTCCCCATGGTCCTGACAGAGTCCCCAGCATCCACTTAGGACGTCAGAGAAAACAACTATACGATACAGATCAGGGCCAGATTATGGGCTACAAAATGTTCCAAGGGCCTACTGTGAGATGTAGAGGAGTTCAATCAGTGTGGGTGTGTGTGGGGCCAGAATCACGTGGGTGCGTACGCCTCCTACTTGCGTACGTAATGCAAGTGGGCGGTTCAGTCTACAGACGGGGTCGTGGGCGGCCGGCGCCGTCACTGTTGGGGGCGTGCCCAGCACCTACGGAGGTGCTGTGCTTCCCCCAAGCTCTCGGACAGCGTGAATGGATGCCGTGCGCATTCATGAGGCATCTTTACACGTTGAGAGGGTAGAAAGCAGGTGGCTGTTTTAGCACGGCACCGCAGAAAGGGCAGGGCGGGTTTTGCCCTTGAAAAAAAAAAAATCGGGCAGGGCGCAGCGCCCTGCTAAAACAGCCTAGAGTGAACACTATAGATATACTGTAGCCCCCAAGGCAAAAGTGTGTAAAGGCCCCTTACCACCCAATGGTGAAAAATGTATATAATACATGTAACTTTGAAAGGATAGATGATCCCCTTGTCATTTCCGTGTCCCATAGCAGCTGCACTGCCTGTACCTATGGTAGCTACGCCCTTGCCTCCTACACTATCAGCTCCGCTGTTTCCCCAAGTACATAAAAATATAAAAACTGCATAAATTTGAGAAAACAAAGGCTGCCATTATATGGGCCTATTTTATGTGGAGGCCTGGATCTGTAGATCCATCTGCCTCATTGTTAATCTGGCCCCGATACAGATGTGTCCTCATACATCATTGCTGCAGTTGCACCAAACAGTGACTTTTGGTGCCCAGACATTGCGCTCAGCGAAGAAAGTTGGTATCCGGATGACAAGTCGACAGTCAATAGGTGGACACACATTAGGTCAACACTGACAAAAGATTGACATGGTAATGGTCGACACGGGAAAAGGTCAACATGAGTTTTTTACAGTTTTATTTCACTTTCAACTTTTTCATACTTTATCGTCCACATGGATTACGATTTGGAATAGTAACTTGTGCTATGCACCTTGCCTGCAGCATGGGAGCGAAGAGAGTCATGCAAGAGGACGCGGTGCAATAATTGGGGTTCAGTCATTTTACGGCGAAAACAACACCATCGAAATTTTAAAAAACTCATGTCGACCTTTTCCGTGTTAACCTTTTAGGTAAGCCTAGACATTGTTAACCTTTTTCAGGTAGACCCAATGATCAACAACAAAAAAATGTGTGGGTCCCAGGGACCACCTCTCACTTCAAAAAATTGGGAGTCCTACTCCACTGTTTGTGGGTTCCATCACAAAGTATGCTTTTGGGCTCCTCGCATAGCATCAGACCACCCCACATGCCCTACAAGTGCCTTGAGTCCTGTTGGAAAAAGAACGCTATATACATAAAATATACACCATGGGAAGTCATACTCATTTCACGGTACAAATAACATTTATAATTACATTGCCTTGCTCTCATATAGCCAACAGGAGCAGTGCTGGGGGCAGAGGCATAATGGAAGGTCGCAGTTGGGATATTGCTGGGGTCACGTGGCAGCTTGAGTAGTGTGGGGACAGGTTACAGTTGGGGGAAGGGGGGTTAAGGGCACTCAGCAGTTTGGGGCTGAGCTAGTGGTTGAAGCAGGGAGCAGTTGGGATGGTGGGGGGAGGGGTGAAGGAGGGTAAGAGCATGTGGCAGTTGGGGTAGGAAGGGGGGGGGGGATAAGTCTAGATATCAGTTGGGGCAGTACTGGGGAGCAAGGAGAGGGTTAGGGGCAGGCAGTGCTATGTGCTGCCTGTCCTGACCTCGGCTATAGTTGGATTATCTACTATAGACATTGATTTATTTTTTTTAACTCAAATATTTACATTGTGCTCATTCCATAAAATAAAGTTTAAAAAAGATGTCTTGCTTACACGTGCCCGACCTCAGTTATGTTAATAACTTTAGATAAGATTTATTTAAAAAATTCCAGGTATACCAGTAAAGTGAGATTAATACTAATAGGAGTAAACCTCTGCCTCACCAAGGAGAGATTTTGTCTATGAGAGATTTTGACTGAGCATTTTCCCTTGAATTGGCAAGTAGGAGATTTTGACAAACACAATATGGCTGATGGACGACCCGGCGGCAGGTGGGGGGAGGGAGTGAAGCGAAGCTTCTTCACTCCATGATGTCACCTGGCCCCATAGCCCTGCATGCTAATATGGACGATATTGTCCATATTGGCTTGCAAGTATAAACAAGACTGCACCAACGATGAACAAGCAGGGCCGCTCATCGTTGGTGCATACACACTTAAAGAGATATGAACAATTTCTCGTTCATTACCAAACAAGATTGTTCGTATCACCCGCACACATCGCCCAGTGTGTAGGGCCTATGAGCAAGGTTAAAACGACATTAGGAAATTTGCTATAGTAATACAGTAACTAATCTGCACACATCTTTTCCACCACCGTTGCTAGATATAAGCCTAACAAATTGTATATCTACTGTGATAAGAGTTACAATACAATCCCAAATAAAGAAACAGTGGACATCCCTGATGAGGTCTGCATGCTCGATGTATATATGACATCTGGTTACCAGTTCTCACATCAGCTCTATACAGGCTGTATATAAACAATTACGCTCAACCTAACTGTCAGAGGAAGTCCCATTCAAGTGACTGAAATGCTCTAAGGCTGTTTTCAGTTTAGTACTAGTCGTATAATTAGCTACAAGTCTGCATAAAGTAATTGTAGATCAGCCAGGTCTCAAGGAATATAAAAACTACTGTGTATAGCAATATTATTATGAATGAATTAATATAAAGATATCATGTACCTAGGAAAAAAGAATGAGGGTGTGTTTAGGTAACAAATGTCAAAAGACCCACTAAAATTGTGTCTAGTGCAGGGCTTGACAAATGTTTGTCAAGCCAAACCACCCCTCCGCAGCCACTCCCTAGGCACTCAGCAAAGGTGAGAGGCAGCAGGGATCTTGGGTCACTAAGTAGTGGGTCACTGAGCGGAGTATACAGGTGCCATCTTGCGCCACTGGAGGAGGATACAAATGTGCCTCTGTAGAGCTGGATTCAGAGTGGCGTGCTGGCAGGAAGACACTAGAAGGCGACATGGCAGTTGGGAGGGGTGACACTACAGGCAGCATGGCTATTGGCTGGGGAGACCCTGCAAGTGGCGATTGGCTATGGCAAAGGAGGTGGAACATAAAGCCAGATTATAACGAGTCCTGCGGGACCCACTGATTTCTTAAAAGTGGCTCCTAGGGAACTATTTTTGGGTAAAATACGAGCTATAGCGCATTTTTGTGATCACTGGTGCCCCAGGTCCCTTGAGACTCTGCAAGCACCGGGTGTCTTTTTGCAGAACATGCATCTTACTTGCAACACAATGTGACTAGGATGCATCAGAATACTCTGCCGATTAATTTGATATAACACTTGTATATTGTGTGTTACAGAGTCTCTGAATCTGTACACGAAGTGCTACAAAGTAGCAGTCGCAGCTTTTTCCCAATACAAGTTCTGTTGTGCTCCGTATACATACTCAGTCACACACAATATACAAGTATAATCTGTCAAATTTGCGACTAAGATGTCTATTCATCAAAAACAGAAGCCCAACCCTAGTCAAGTTGCAAGGTTATGGTAGAATAGGTAGTCAGTGAAAAGATTCACACCAAATTGTCGACATGTGGAAAAGGTTGGCACAATGAAATGGTTGCCATTTGAAAAGGTCAACATGCGTTATGTTTTTTTTGGTGTCAAATTTTAGCTTCCAGCACATGGAACCTCAAATAGTGTACTGCACCTCCTTGCATGACTTCATTAAACATTTTTCAGGCAAGGTGCCTTGCTCCACTACTGCTCTGCTTGGGACAGGTTACTGTTCCCAATTGTAGTCTACATGGATGGTTCAGTATAAAACAGTTGAAAAGGATTCCAATAAACTCATGTCAACCATATGTTTTGTCAACCTTTTGACAATGTCAACCTATCATCTGGATACAGATTTGCACAGGTCCTGGCAGCTCACTCACGCTGCATGGCATATTGAGGCTAGATGTACGAGGACAAATCTGTACAAACAACCGAAAGTAGCAACACAGAGGCTCCTCAGATAAACCCAGCAATAAATGAAAGAGTGGTTTAGAAAAATGCAAAAAACATTGTCAAAATGGGATGAGCAATGTTACACTTGCCATGAACGTGGAATTCCAATACTTGTAATGACAATAGTGGTCAAATGTGTCTATCTATACACTTTATGGGATAACATTCAATCCCCACAAAGGGTAGGATACACAATATAAGAGTATTCATAACACCACTATAATTAACAAAGCTGTATTGTGAGGTATTAACTTTATTATTTGTAATGCTGGGCATACACTATACAATTATGTCAGATAATCTGCCAGATCTGGCTGGTCAAGATGAGAATCTGGTAATGGACGAGCGCATATGACAATTGACCTTTTGCTCCCAAACACTGGAAAACGGACAAAAATGGTCATTCATAGAAAATGGTTAAATCCGTGATTTGACAGAAAATTGTATAGTGTAATTAGCATAAAGAGGTATGACAGAATACAAGTATTCTAATTATGGGGGACATTAACTGTTGTGAAAATGTAATATATAAATGACTAAAACTGCAAAATATAAAAAATAAACTCAAATCCTTTAAAACCAGGAAAATTATTATTACCCAAATGAGTATTAGGAAAATAGTCTATTCAATTTGTGGGCATTTCCGACAGGTTTTGTCCATATTCGACTTTTTTTTTTTTTTTTTTTAAGTCGAATCAGCATTGTCGAAAACAGGCCAAAAACCTGTTGGAAATGGCCGCAAATTTGACAAGTCGGGAAAACGGCAACTCCATTGAATAGGTCGAATACCGAGTTGACGGCAATTCCGACAGGCATTGAATAGACCCCTATATGGGCAGTATCTAATTAGCTGCTAATTGACTGGCTCGGGGGTATCCTATTAGTTCTGATGATGGTACTTATGGGGGGTTTTGCGTCAGCTTGCCTGAGGCCAAATCCAAATCCACGATAAGTAAGCATTTTTGTCACCAATCTTGGCCAAGAACCACGGCTTTGCGCTGGCCCTTTGTGTTCTCAAGCAAAAAAAAGTGCTATTTCTTTTAGCAAAATAAAACCCCAAAAGGGTCTATAATCTGATTACCCAATAATGACCATCGGGCAAAAATTGTGAAAAAGGCCAGTTTTTTCACAATATAAATGACTCCAGCTAATAGGAAACCCCCTATATTGTTTACCAGTACAGAGAAAATAATCATTAGAGACAAATGATTCGGAGATTAAAACTTACTGTTAGCTCCCAGTAACTCTTCTTTTAACAGTTACACAATTTCCATAACCTATGTTTCTTATATTTCTCAGATTTAGTCATTACCAATAATGGTTCTATTATAAATGTTCACGACAGTTAATGTGTGCCTCACAATTAGAATACTTGTCTTCCCTCGGACCTCTTTATACTTTATGGGATATGCAAGAGTAGAAACATTAGGCTGCCACTGGGCCACAAATGTAATCACACAGGGCAGGTGCTGGGTATATAGGTCTTTTAAGGGAAAGGAAAAGCCAGAGGAAGAAGCATTTTAGAACAATGACTGTTCACCGGTCACACCCAAAGCAACACTAACAGCTCCTACAGTAAAAAATGAAACAAATCTACTGTAGTAAACGGTGTTTATATACAGTGGATTCAATTATTTAGCTCTACACTATCATAATTAGACATACTACTCGAAGTGAAAAGCTGTATAATGAAGTGTTGGGCTTTGGGCTAGTTGCAGAAGACTAGTTTATTTGGGACTTCTGATTGCATGTGTAAACATACAAAACGTAACGGTTTAATGACTAACCACACACTGAAGGACATTAATATATAGTCTGGCTCATACAGAAAAGGTGGTGTATCTGCATTTTAAAATGACAATTTAGAAAACAAATGCAAACATAATTGGTTGCTATGGACAACACCACCTTATTTTCTGCACTGCAATAACATAACTGTCCCCAACTATCTTAAGTGACAAATCATATATTCTTTATACATAACTAAAGATCTAGCTTTAAAAACGTCATACTCATTCTGTAAGATTCATCATTAAGCCTTACAAAAACAAAAAACCAAGTACCTGAATGATCAAATAACAGGGTTGGGTACGAAAATTCTGGCAGTCAGAAGACCTACAGGAATTCCGGTAAGTATTTTTACTCTAACCTACACACAATACTAACGCACCTCTCCTGCAGCCTAATTAAACCCCCCCTTCCACCACAGCCTAACTCCAACCCCGGTACTTACCTCCAGGATCCACTGTGATACCAATATCGGTCTTTTGAATGTCAGAATCCCAACTGCTGGGATTTTTTACAGTATTCCCAAAAAACATGGTCAGCCAATAAATGTTAATCAGACACCATTCACTGTAAGAGCCATAAAATATAACACGCAAGGTAACCTCACTAGTATGTTAATGAATGATGTTAAGGTAATGATCTTTGCTAATACTTTATACGGGTGCAAGCCGAATTGAGTAATAATACTTACCGGAATTAGTAACGGGCATCCCATGAAGCTACTATGGATTTTCACAGATAATTGAATTGGGTTTTAAACCTCCTGGTTCTATCTAATGGTCCACTTTATTAGACATACGAGGATTATAGGCTTCCGTGTCATGTGAGGGAGGTTAAGCAGCACATCAACTTGAAGGAGGGAGTACCCTGAATTCTATGCCATGTACTCTACCTCCTTCTTCTTCTTCTTTGAGTGCACTAAGGGTAAGAGTATTGGCTATAGCCCCCTAGATAAGTTAGTGGAGAAATTTGAGTAATATCTGAAGATGTCCGAGTGGCATGTGGGGATGTTTTGGAATACATGTGGTATTTGAGGGCACATGTGGGGCATTGAATACACGGTAAGGAATTTTGATACAAGTCGTGACATTTTGGAGTAAGTGAGGGAATGTGTGTGCATCTTGAGATGAAAGAAGAATGTGTAGAGATTGTTTTGGGTCGATTTTTTTAACACTTGAAAATAGGATAATGCACATCTGAAGGCTTTAACTTATGTCAAGTTGTCCATCGGTGCCCTATTACATTCAGGGGCTATTACATTACCAGCTCCAGCAAGCAACATAATCTTGAAATAGGAGATCGTATACAACCTCAGTGCAATCTACACTGTCATACACTCTGACAAGTGGAGGAATAAACATGGTGGCCGAGAATAAAGGCAGATCTGGGTGCTGGGAGGCATAGCCACTGGAAGGGGCACACTTCCACCGCCTCATTGTGTAGGTACCAATGTGCAGCACGCCTGGAATTAAGGGTGGACAGTCAAAAGTACTGCAGATAATGCAGCTGTTCATGATGTTTAAGGTGAAGTATATGAGCCAGAGAATGTTTCAATTTAGCACCTTCTTTAGCCAGGGACATGCTAATGTAGGTTAGCAGTTACATTTTCAATTCATGCCACATATCAAAAATTAAGCCGCTGTTACGAGACCAGGCACTCTCATTACTTTTATGTCGGAAACACTGTCTCTTTAAAGTGGTGCATGTGAAACGAGCCAGCAAACAACTTAACACTGGTTACTGGTGTGAAGATTTGGTGTGGCAGAGCACGGCATGACTAGCTCTGTGTTTTAGCTCTTTCGCCTTTTTACAACCTAATCATACTAATGACTACACTGTAGTAGGACTAGCTTAGATAAGGGACAAAAATGGCCTGAAACACATCAACAGATAAGTCATGCTTGACCAAGCACACTTACAGTATTCACTGCAGTGACTACTGTGATTATGGGGATTTCTACTTCCTGGTATTTTGAAGTGAAACTGTTTTGCATGGTTAATCATATACATTAAGTTCCCTGCACCACTAAAGGTGCACTTCTTTCCTTTCTTTAAGAAAGAACTGTGAAGATAGTGTACACACACAAGAAAGCATGCTGCAGAACTTATTAACGTAGGAGAAGCCCTGACAGGTCACCAATAATTGGTAGATAAGTGAATATTTTATCTAATGTCACTAATTTTGTTGATAGCTAGCCAGTTTCACAGACCTAGCTCCTGATACTGTCCAGTGAACGGGGCACATCTGCGCATTACGCTCCACATGGGGCAGATGATACAGGAAGGTTACTATTAAAGTGATATCTCCCTGGTCAAGGCTCACAGTGAACATAACCCCAAAGGATAACACTCTGATGTTCTACTTGTAATTAAAACAAGACACAGGATCCCTGCAATAGAAACAATATAGAAAATGATTATATGCATATGTAAAAGTATCGCAAACGAATGATGGCCACACTTACCCTCACTATCTGTTAACACTTCCATTCTCCCACTAAACATTGCCTTGAGCATGGTATCCTGCTTGGTGAGAGTCTGCATAGTTGTGTAGTACAGCGCACCACCAACATTAAGCTTCACATACTTAGAACTCGTGCTGGCACATTTAAAAGAAGTGGTCCGGGTTGTAGCTGCAGGTACCACAGAAGTCACCACACTCTCTCCCGACATTTCTTCCTGCAGGAAATGAGGAACAAGAAAACTTTTACATCAATGACCAACATCTTTGGGTGTGGGGTGTAGATTTACAATAAAGTTGTATTGAAGTGGGGCACATGAAAAAAACAAAACACTATAATAATTACCTATATAGCAATTCTACAATTGCTGTCTAGACTGAGTGAGATATGGGCAGCAGGAACATGTCTGACTTGGAACAGGCTCATGTCAGGTCAAGGAGTAGTTAGTGTGCGTCACTCAGCACAAAATCTGTTATGATGTATATGCACAGTGGCTGTGGCTTTATTAGATACATCTGCATTATTAGTAATACATAATAATGTGTTGTATCATACAGCATATACTATGCTTTATGTAGGTTAGCTGCTCTCCATGTGAGAAGCATTACAAAATGTAATGTAATGCTTATCTCTATAAAGGTATCTCATACCCATCTGCAACTATGCTGTGTAACTGTGTGCGCAGCAGCCACGTTTTACAAGTGTCAGAGATTTCTTCTCGGGGTACTCAAAGGAATGAAGACATAGTAATGGGAGCATAAGTACTGGGGGAGCTCCAGCACCAGAGAGCGGACTCCTGCGGCAGTGTGCACAGAGGTATCTCTCTTACACACATATATATCTCTGACACACAGAGCGGCGCAGCCACTATAGAAGAACCCCGAGCTCAGCACATGATGGGAGAGTAATGGTGCATGTGATGTGAGTGTCCGCTCCTAGAACGCATCATGACCCTCTGCGAGTGTATCAGCGTATCCCTCCGTGTATACCATGGTAAACTACTATCACGGGTCACTACTTACCATCAACCCGATATACTTCCCTCAGGCCAGAAAGGGAACCACCCAACCACACAGCACACTTCCGCCCTCCCACTGACGCACTTCCCCTTTGCCGGATTACGCTCACAGCCTCCCCAATGTGATAGGGGCGCTCCGAGCTGTGGCGACGGTTGGTTCTATATCGGAGGGGCTGAAGGGACCTTGTGACGTATTGAGGGGAGGAGCTACGGGCGTACAGGGTACCCGAAAAGTACCCTCGCGGGCTCGCTTCGCTCGCCACGCTTCGGGCACGGTGGCTCGCTTCGCTCACCACCTAATTACTAAAGGTAATAGTTGGTGGCGTGGATAGTAGAGGAACTATCCCGCTGGCCTAGCTCCTCCCCCTTGCGTCGTAACTCCTCCCCTTTACGGAAAAGGTCCCTTAGCCCACTTGATTCTAGCATCTACCCTGTGGGCGACCACGTCGCATCCTCCGGCAGCGGCGGCGAGACGACGCGGAAGTCTGTGCACAGCATAGTGACGCTGCGCGTACACACACGGCGCCCGTGCACGCATTAGTCATTACACCCAGCCAGGGACGTTACAGTGATAGCACCTGACACATGAGTAGTGTCCTCGAGTAATACGCAACTTTATTATATAGCTACAATAAAGTCACGAACGTGCCCACAACTATGATGGTTTCTTACACACTTCCTGCCTGTGATAGGTTGCTATGCCCTGACCTACTTCCGCCCTCACTTGGGGTTGATGCAGGGGTAAACATACTCCGACGGAGACGTCTGCTCTTCTTGGCTGCCGCCGGGAGTGGCTTTTGTTTTGGGGAACTGGGAGTTATTAGCCCTGTAAGGTCAGACACCCTCTGTAATGCTCTCGCATAGTATCTGCTCCCCTCCTCAGTACTTGCAGTGTAATGCTGCTCAGTGACCTGTCCTTTCCTACCCAATAGCTGGCTGGTAATTATCACTCTACCAGATCTACAGTATTTTGCAGCGATCATGTCTTCCCGCAGAGATGTGTTATACATGGGGTATAACAGTAATATTATAGTGAGATTCAGAATATAGTGCAGGACACAATTTGTATTGGATGAGATAATAACACTAGCCACAGCACATCACTATTGTCTTATATGTGATACATTACATGTTATTATTGCTAGAAGCTTGTCATTAGCTGGGGTTACCTTTGATCCAAAAAGATCTAATTAGAACAGAGTATACTTAGTGGGTGGCTAAAAAAGGAGATTCCAAAAACATCTAATTCTTAAAGCTAATAATTGCTTGTCTTGCTGGCAAGAAGGCATTAACCCTTCTCCATACCTGATGGTTATGAATAGTGCTAACTTATACAAATCCTTGAAAAATAACTTCCACAAAAAAAACTTTCTCCTGCATGCAACATAATAGAATTCAAGCTGATCTACTGTATTTGCTTCTAACAAGAAGTCCTGTTGTATATTCTAGAGCCTTCGAGTTGGCCGTCACTAGGCAGCATCATGTTGTGTACAGCCGTGTTCATTTGATATTAAGACAATAAGGTGAGTTTTAGTTTTATTTAGGCGGTAGGAGTGTGGCTCTGTTTTGTGCTGGAATAAATAATATGGATGTTTAGAAATTGTCAGTTGTGGGTTTTTTGTGCCGCTACACAAATGTTACATAAAAATGCCAGTACAATGTAATGTATTAAATTATAAGATGTATCCAAATAATATCTTATATTATAAATACATGGAACCTAGAAGACTTTCAGAAGTGTTGTTAAAAGCTATAAAGAACAGTTGGCTGCATGCATTTAAATATGTTCCCATCCTAAGTCACTCTTCCTTTTTGAGGACTCATATAATGCTTATATAATGTTTTTCTAATACCCCTTTCAGACATGAGCTGGGGCTCCAACAAGGCTCCGACCCGGGTTTTTGAATATGGCTTCAACCCTTGTCTCAGCTAGGTACCCCATTTGACGCCACACCTTCGACCTGGGAAATTCACAGGTCAACCCCATTCACACTGTACCCATATCTAACCTGGTATCAGGTCGATAGATAGACAGTGTCTACTTAGACATTCAATAGATAGACACCATGTTAGACAGACATTAGGTCGACGGGGTCAAAAGGTCAACAAGAAAAAGGTAGACAGTACAAAATGTCTACAGGGTCAAAAGGTCTACATGAAAATGGTCGACATTGAATAGGTAGACACAGTTTTTTTATTTTTTTTACATGTATTTGGACTTTTTCATATCTTCTCTATCCATGTCGGCACTGCACTTGCCACAGAGCCCGAAGCTTGGTGAACGAAGCCTTTCTACAATTGGGGGTCCCAGATGACAAAACTATTCACACAAACCCCAAAAATGCTGTCTACCTTTTTTATGTTGACCATTTGACCCTGTCTACCTTTTGACCCTGTCAACCTTTTGACTGTCTAACTTGTGGTGTCTATCTATTGACTGTCTAGACACTGTTATACCACACACGACTTGGGTGCTGTCTTGTTCTCTTGCACTTGCAGATGAGGTCATCTTACACTGGTTCATCATTGCTGTGTGGTCACATCATGCAGCCCATCAAGAACCTTTGCAGTCTGGTGGACAATTATGCAATAGATGGCACCTATCCTTGTGTATCAAGGCCTATTTCCCTATAGATTGTAAGCTTGCGAGCAGGGCCTTCCTACCTCTATGACTGTCTGTTATTACCCAGTTTTGTTTTATCATTGTTTTCTCCAATTGTAAAACGCAATAGTATTTGCTGCACTATATAAGAAACTGATAATAAATAAATCTGCAAGCACCCCAAACAGCCAATCAAGTATTTCCAGCACAACCAGAGTCTAAAAATCCGAGTTGCACCATTCACACTGAAGGAGGCCCGGATCGGTCCCGTGAATAAGCTTGGTACCGAGCTGAGCTGTTGTTTTACTGATGATGTTACAACTAAATCTGTTTCTTTCAGAGTTGTTAAAAATGTTTGGGGCAACTCAGATTTCAAAGGCCCAGTTCTTGGACAAGGCAAGGCAGGCACGTGAGGAGAGGAAAGGTCTCAAAGAGCGAGAGAGAGCTGCAATAAAAATCCAAGGCCTCATCAGAAGATTTCTGTGCCGGTGTCGGCTGCAGAGAGAAATCAGGTAACATCTACCAATCACAATCTTTCAGCCCATTTACTGTAGTGTTTCTAAAACATACTCACCATCCTGATGAGCTGTTGTGACTGAGTGTCCTATTCAGTAACCTCATCTGTAGAGTATGATTTCTGTTTTTACTGCTGATTACAGACAAGAAGTAGATGAGTTTCTAGAAGGCACAGAAAATGGATCCGTCAAGGCCAATGCACTCTCTATTTTCAGAATAGCACGGAAACTTCTGATAATATTCCGGCCACAGCAAGACCGAGTGGTGGGTCTTATTGTTAATTATATAAATAATAGTACACCTGGTTTTCCTGTTAGATTCACTATTACATATAGTGTGTACGCTCTTAAATTGAATTTTGATTGTCAATGTGCAAGATTAATTACAGCTTCATTTTTAAAAGATTTTTAATAAACCGTTACTCCTAATATCCCTTGATGATGTAGAACCATTTACATCTGAATATTAGCTATTTTATGAAAATGTTTCTGTGTTGTTTATTACATGGCATTTGATTCAGAGCTGGACGCAGTGTCGATGCCGCATACAGGTGGCCGATGTTGTCCTCACATCCGTCTGAGTAGCACAACGCATGCGTCCTGATTGTTACTTCTCTGAGCTGCTGTACAGAATCCTACGCAGGGTCTGTGGATTTTAGTGGGCGTACCTTGGAGGTGGGCTGATGCGGGCCTCTCACATAGGAGGCCATACTCAGATAGTGTTCATTCTAGCACCCTGCAACTGTCACAATCCGTGCAGTTTCTCTTTCCTGCCTGGGGTGTCGCTCTCTGCTCTGGTGCTTCTAGTACGCTCTGCTCTGTACAGACTAGAGTGTGCTAGAAGCACCAGAGCAGATTGCGACACCACAGGCGGGAATGAGGAACTGCACGGGTTGTGACAGGTGCAGGGTGCTAATATGAACACTATCAGGTGGAGAAACTGCATCAGCCTTAGGACTTGTGTAAGTATTGATGGGGTGGCCAGTGATGCATCCAAAGACGCTATAAGATGGAAATACACCATCGCAAGATGCTGCTAGTGGCCGTCTCAGTTTTTAGAAACTTAGCTGCAGTATTAGCATAAGATGCAGGTGTATTTGCAGCAAAAGACGCGTCTGCCTTCAGCTCTGAATCGGGCCCTTGAGGTCTTCAATCTCATGGACCCTACACACTTGCTGATGTGTATGCGCGATATGAACGTTCTTGTTCAGTAATGAACGATAAATTGTTCATATTGCTTAGTGTTTATGTACCAACGATGAACGAGGCACGTTCCCTGTGGTCGTTCATCATTGGTTTTCCCTCGTTTAGAATAGCAAGCCAATTTTGACGATGGTCGTTAATCGTTGAAATTGAACATCGTCCAAATCAGAAACACCGGCAAGTGTGTAGAGCCCATAAGTTGCGTATCTATGAGAAGCATGTGAGGTTTGTGAAGAACATTGGGGGTCATTCTGAGTTGATCGCTGGCTGCCGTTGTTCGCAGCGCAGCGATCAGGCTAAAAATCGGCATTTCTGCACATGCGTATGGTGCGCACTGCACACGTGCGACGTACTTTCACAAAAGCCGATGCAGTTTTACACAAGGTCTGACCGTTTTCGGGGAGTGTATGTAAAAACGCAGGCGTGCCTGATAAAAACGCAGGAGTGGCTGGAGAAACGGGGGGTGGCTGGGCGAACGCAGGGCGTGTTTGTGACGTCAAAACAGGAACTAAATAGTCTGAAGTGATCGCAAGGTAGGAGTAGGTCTAGAACTACTCTGAAACTGCACAATTTTTTTTTTTTGTTGCAGCGCTGCGATCCTTTCGTTCGCACTTCTGCTAAGATACACTCCCAGAGAGCGGCGTCTTAGTTTTTGCATTGCTGCTAAAAGCAGCTAGCGAGCGAACAACTCGGAATGAGGGCCATTGTCAGTGTGAGGATCGTTTGTAGGCGCAGGATAATTGGAATAAGAGTAGTTAATTACTTGCTGTGGAGGTCAACATGGAGATAACAAATCAAGTAAATATAATTCCTTTTTATTAAATAAAGTGTTTGATATATAGCAAGGTTAGTCATAGACTTAACATCAACCATATATTTATTGCATCCCTGATTTTAAGTAAGGTCATATAAAAAAAACTGTGTATAGGTTTCATAGTAACAAAATGTTTTTAATTTTGCAGAGGTTTGAAAAACTTTGTCGCTATATACTAAATAGCATGGAGTATGAGAATGAACCTAAGGTATGTGTTGGAAATTCCATTATTTGGTGATGCCTCCTGTGATTAGATCACAACATGTCATATATTGGTAGAGAACAATACAGATGTATCCACAATGGCATATTAATGTTCTGCTTAAACTGTTTTATGATATACATTAGTTTTGGTGGCTTATTAAATACAATGTGTTTCATACACCAGGAAGATTATGAATGCTCACATGAAAAAGTACTTTAATTGCTGTGACTGTATTTTAAGAGAGGGATCATGAACAATAGAATATTTTTGTTCACTCCCTCTTGCAGGTCTGGTTTGTGTCTCTTGCTCTGTCCAAGGACCTCAC
The DNA here is from genome assembly GCF_028390025.1 of Pseudophryne corroboree. NCBI lineage: Eukaryota > Metazoa > Chordata > Amphibia > Anura > Myobatrachidae > Pseudophryne > Pseudophryne corroboree. The sequence continues at coordinate 405,518,976 of NC_086444.1, read as the reverse complement.
TCTGTTGTGGATAAAGCAAATTAAAGACATCCTATGGCTGTGTTGTGAGTTTCTCAAGATATTAAAAGTGAGTCTTCTATGAGGAGATTTGTTGCTTGGAGGTTTTACACAAATGTCATACTGATGCATTTCCCATTCTCTGCTCAGCCGGACATCATGCAGGATTCCAAACTTATCACCCTCTACCTCACTATGCTGGTCAACTTCACAGACACGTCCACCTGGAAGATATGCAGAGGAAAAGGTATACATTCATTCTACATGATTTTTTACCACTGTTTAGTTAATGAGGATAATAATAGGTATGATGAAGCATCTTTTTCATTAGATTGTTTCACACTTCTATTATTTACACTCTCTGTATTTGTAATACATATGAAAAATTATATATTCAAGAAAAGAGTGAAGTGAATGTTTATATTGAAAGTATGTTATAGTGATGATTAAGATAACTGTATTAGGGCTTCTTGTCCCTTTCAAAGAAATTCTATTTTGGGGCATAATAAGCTTAATCTGCGGATATGGAACGTCACTCCCTACCTCTGTATGCTGTTGTGCCTGGGCATCCAGCTGTACAGTTCATAATTGTGCTGTTCCCATTGTGAACAAGTAGGTCTCCCTCATTGTAAGTACTGGTGGGCTCCCGAATATCAGGGCACTCTTACATCCATCTGGAGAATGCTGCGTCATTACCTCTGGGGGTGGGGGTTAGAGTGTGGGCTAAGGAGTTTGGCACTAAAATAGTTAAACTAAAGTCCTCCCCCTCTAACCCCGCCTACCTCCAGCTTTTAGTTGGGGTTTATTTCTATAATTTTTGGTTTTATTAGACTCGTGCCTCAGTCCCTGTTCACAGGAAACTCAGTGCACTAGCAGACCAGGATCAGCATGGTTTAGTAGGGCTAGTGTGAGCCCTTATCCCAGTTTGCACACAGCCTCTGAAGAGTCACCAAACCAGAAGCTGGTCCCTGGGACTCTGCCATTGCGGGACCACACTCCAAGAAGGCATCGGGACAGGTAGGAGCAGCAACAGGCTACCCTGGTAGCGCTGGGCTGCAACCCTTTCACTGCTGGATCCTGTACACTGTGCCATATAGGACTGTGACCGGGCCTCTCTGCTGTTTCTCCAGTGCACTCTGCTACTTCTGCAAGCGCTGGTCTGCTGTTTAAAGTCTGTGGCACTAGGAAAACTCCTTTTCTCTAGCATCCACTAGGGCAGTGGTTCCCAAACTGTGTGCCGTGGCTCCCTGGGGTGCCTCGGGACACTTGCAGGGGTGCCTTGGATTGGTGGTCAAGGACCAATTCAAATTATTTATGGTCAATATTATAGGCAAAACCAGTGCTGGTGGCTGTCAGTCATACAATATGGGGACAAACAGAAGCAAATCTTGTCCCTCACCACACAATTGAGCCTATGGATGATATATAAATACAATTTACCTAAATTCATATTTCTTTCTAAATTTCTTAATAAGAAATTTTTGGCCTAGGGGTGCCGTGAAAAAAATTCTGATACTCTAGGAGGCTGTGATTCAAAAAAGTTTGGAAACCACTGCACTAGGGGGGACACTGGAGGCTGATTACACTGGGGATAGACAGGCAGGTTATCAGGAGCTGACACTTTAAATTTATCAATGAGTATGCAGACTCCTCCCCCTCTATCCCCAGCAGCCCCAGTTTTTTTAATGTGCCAAGGGAGCCGGTCACGAACTACTAGTGCTCTAGCACTATTGAAGAAAAGAAGAGAAAGCTCCAGAGATGCCCTTCGCCACCTCTGTAGGGGTCCGGGTCCTCAGGCAGCCTGAGAGGAGTCAGGAAGGGTCTGTCAGCGCTTCCCTCAAATATGCTTGCCAGCATCCCCGCTGCAAGCCACGCTTCTGGGGCCTTAAGTAAGGTAAGCGCGGGCTCCGTTGCCTTCCCTTCTCCACATTGCAAATACAGAGTGACTCGTTCGGGGGGCGGGAGCTGTACACCAACCCTGCCGGTCAGACGCACATTTCAGTCTGGCCGTGGCGGTAGTACTAAGCAGAGCCCGCGGCAGGAACAGACAGGGTGACAGCTTATATGCGGAGGGGCAGAAACGCCCACACCGGTCAGTCTTCCCGGAGCACTGTGCAGGGAGAGGGGAACAAGGCTTCTAGGCTTATATTATAGCCAATGAAAGTGCCCAGCCACACTCATAATGGCGCTGGTGGGTACACGGCGGGAAGAAGGGAGGGGGCGTAGCTTGTCCTGTAATACAGGCTCTGCACAGTTACTCTCCTTCTGTTATCTTGCAGGCAGCCTATACTCACGAAGCCTGCAGGTCTCCGGACATCTTCATCTATCTGAAGGTTAACGTACACTGGGCTTGACATTTGGCATAGGAAATTGGAGTGTCAGGCACAGCTGTACTGACTCCCAAATGACAGAGCTACTTAGCTTAGAGTGTGCTCTCTCATAAACCTCTACCTGCCTCCTTAAACCCTACTTGGCATACGTGGGTGTGTGTGAGTGTGCTTGTCTGACAATTGTTTTCCTTGAACCTGGATCACAATGTCAGGAAAGAGAAAAGCACAAAAAACTTCACAAAAATTCTTTGTCTGTACTAAATGCAGCAAGAAGTTGCCACAGGCCTCTGAGGGGTCAACAGTATGCCCGACCTGCGCATAGGACGACTGGGCCCAGGCATCTACTTCTGCAGAGGGTTCTAATCCTCCCTGCGTTTTGAAGTTAGCTCAGGTTATTTCGGACCTACATTCCGAACTGGCAGCTTCTCATAGGGACAGAGAGTCAGCCAGGGTTGGTGATTCTTCCTTACCATCTTGTCTCTCTACAGAACTGGCCTGGGCAACAGGACTGGCCAAATCGGTGGAGGGTCTATTTAAACGAATGGATTCCTCCGACAGACAACCATGGGCAGTTCCGGAGTGTCCAAAAAAAGAAGAGGACTATTCCGGCGATTCTTCAGTCGGATGATTCGGACAAGGAACATAGACGGAGAGAGGGTGAGGAAGGTGAAGAAGAAGACCTCGAGGAAGTGTCCGATTCTAAGGATACCACATCCAGAGATGACATACAGGGGGTAGAAGCCCTTATAAAGGTGGTTTGTCATGCATTAAACATCACGGACACTGCTCCTCCAGAATCCCTGGATTCTTTTTTGTTTGGTAATAAACACAAACTCTCTAACCTTCCCCTTTTCAACAAAATTAGAGGAACTTTTGTCTGAAACTTGGAAATACCCGGATAAAAGATTCCACGTCCCAAAACGGTTCCTTGCTTCATATCCTTTTCCAATATGACGGAAAAGTGGGAACTACCCCCTCCGGGGGATTCGTCACTCTCCAGATTATCAAAGAAGACTGCTTTACCAGTTCAGGGGGCAACTGCCTGGAAGGATCTTTCAGGTCGTTAGATTGAAATGACCCTGAAGTCTATCTATACTGGTGACTTGCTTCGCCCAGCGTTTGTAGGATCCTGGGTAAACGAGGCAGTGGAGCATTGGGCTACCCAATGATTGATGAATTGAATGAATAGTTCTGGCAGAATATATTAAAGAATCTGCGGCCTACTTAGGAGAAGCTTCAAAGGATATTGGTCAGATGAGGGCACGAATTTCTGCCTCCGCTGTTGCGGCTCATCGAGCCCTATGGTTACGTACTTGGCAGACTGACGCGGAATCTAAACGAACGGCAGAAGCCTTGCCGTTTACAGGGAAGGCTCTTTTTGGAGATGAGTTAGAAAAACTAATCTCTCAAGCTACGGGTGGGAAATCCACCTTCCTGCCGTCCATACTTCCACCAACAAAACGGACTTATTGTGGTCCTTCTTTTCGCTCCTTTCGGACCACAGCTTCCTTTCGGAGATCCAGAACCTCAACCTCTTCCACCTAAAGGTGGAAGAGGCCGTGATCGACAACAAACTGCCTCTCGTCACTAGGAGCTCAAGCCTACTAACAAGACAGTGGTGGGAGCGCGTCTCTGAAATTTTTAGGAGGCGTAGGTGCACACGTCCACGGATTTGTGGGTACGTGCCCTTATGTCCAGAGGTTACAAAATCGATTTAGAAGTTGCACCTCCAACATGGTTCTTTACCACCGGTTTTCCAGCTTCAGAGGACAAACAGTTGGCTCTTCAAGGGGCAATTCAGTCCCTCCTGGATACAGCAGTATTAATGCCGGTCCCAGGGCCTCAACGGACAAAGGGCTACTACTCCAACCTGTTCGTAGTTCCAAAGCCTGACGGTTCGGTAAGACCCATCCTGAATTTGAAGTCGTTGACTCAATACCTCACATATTACCGATTCAAGATGGAGTCCATTGGCTCGGTGATGGCGGGTCTGGAACCGAACGAGTTCATGATATCTCTGGACATAAAGGATGCGTACCTGCACATCCCCATTTGGGATCCACATCAGGAGTTCTTGAGATTTGCAATTCTGCAAGACCATTACCAATTCAGAGCACTTCCTATTGGACTGTCTTCAGCTCCAAGAGTGTTCACCTAGGTCATGGCAGTCATGGTGGCACACCTTCGATCTCTCGGGGTAACTGTTATACCGTACCTAGACGACCTTTTGCTCAGTGGACCATCAGAGGAAATCCTTTGAAAGCATGCCTTGATCACTCACAAAGTTCTCTTGAGGCACGGGTGGATACTCAACTTCCGAAAATCCAATCTCTTTCCATCCCTACGCATCCTGTTTCTGGATCTGATTATGGATACCAGACGACAGAATGTATTTCTGCCAGAGGACAAGGCACAGAGTATCCGCCTGATGGTTCAGCAGGCTCTCAAGTTGAGGAAGGTGTCATTACACCTTTTGTATTCGTCTCTTAGGGAAGATGGTTGCAGCCTTCGTGACGTTACAATTCGGTCTGTTTCATTCTCGACCCTTTCAACTGGACCTCTTAACTCAGTGGTCGGGATCCCATCTACATCTATATGGGACTGTGAAACTAGCTGCGCAGACTCAAGTATTTCTTCTCTGGTGGCTTCATCTACACAATCTCATGGCGGGGAAGAGATTCGGCATATGAAATTGGATCCTGGTCACTACCGATAACAGTCTCATAGGCGGGGGAGCGGTGATACGGGAGTATCACTTCCAAGGTCTATGGTCGGGACAGGAACAATTGCTGCTCACAAACATATTGGAGCTAAGAGCAATCTTCAATACCCTTCGGGAAGCCGTTCACCTTCTTCGGTCAAGAGCGGTGCACGCGCAATCGGACAATGCGACTGCAGTCACTTATATCAATCGTCAAGGTAGCACACGGAGTCGCATGGCCATGCGGGAGGTGGCCCAAATTCTGCGGTGGGCCGAACTTCACGAGGTCTTGCTATCAGCAGTTTTCATTTTGGGAGTGGACAACTGGGAAGCGGATTATCTCAACCATCAGGATATTCACCCAGGAGAGTGGGCTCACCACCCTCAGGTATTTTAACAGTTGGTTCGGTGATGGGGTCGCCCAGAGGTGGACCCTCATGGCTTCCCGGTTCAATCATCAACTGCCACATTACCTATCCAGAACTCGGAATACCGGAGCGGAGGCAATAGACGCAATGCTCCATGGCCATATGATCTGGTTTACCTCTTTCCTCCATTTCCACTTCTACCTCGTGTACTCAAATGGATCAAGAGGGAGTCAACGTGGGTCATTCTAGTGGCCCCCAATTGGCCTCAGAGAGCTTGGTACTCTGACCTCCTCTAACTCCTCGCAGACGACCCGTGGCAGTTGCCTCTTCATCCAGACTTGTTAACGGGGTGGCTATCTTAAGAAGTAGGGGAATTCCTTCTTCAGTTGTTTCTACAATGTTAAGGCTCGGCTCTTAAGCCTGTTATGGCTGCCCATTACCATCGCATATGGCGAGCATATATGTCGTAGTGCACAGCTAGAGACTTTGACACTCGTCTTTTAAATTGGCCCGTCTCCTGCTATTTTTTACAAACTGGATTGGATAGTGGGTTATGCCTAGGATCATTCAAGGTACAAGTCTCCGCCTTGTCGATCTTCTTCCAGCAGAAATTTTCAGTTTTGCCAGAAGTACAGACTTTTTTGCAGGGTGTGTTGCGGCTGTAACCACCATTTGTACCACCTACTGCCCCGTGGGACTTTAATTTGGTACTTCACTTCTTGCAATCTTCAATTTTTGAGCCTTTGGAAGATGTGGATTTGAAGTTACTTACTTGGAAAATGGTTCTTCTTTTGGCCTTAACATCAGCTCGAAGGGTCTCTGATTTGAGTGCCTTGTCGTGTAAGCCGCCCTATCTCATGTTCATGAAGATCGGGCGGAACTTCGCATGCACTCTGGGTTCCTGCCGACTCGGGGGAACCATCATCTTTGGATGTTGTCCGGGCACTTCGTATTTATGTGGTTCGGACAGCGCCCTTGCGAAAACCCAAGGCTTTGTTTGTGCTGCATGATGGGTTAGGTCTGCCATCCAACAGGCCTACCTTAACTCTGCCCACCAGCCTCTGGCGGTTATTTTAACACACTCCACTCGTTCTGTGGGTCCGTCATGGCCTGCAAGCTGTGGTTCCTCTCTATCTCAGCCTTGCCGTGCGGCTACATGGTCTACGGCTCATACTTTTGTCAGATTCTATAAGTTTGATACGTTTGCCGCTGCCGCTACGCAGTTTGGGTGATTAGTTTTGCAGATTCCTCAGTGCTTTCCCACCCACAGGGACAGCTGGATGCCCACCCAGCACTGTTTCCTGCCTGCATTGTGGTTCAGGTTCAAGGTTTGTTGTTTGTTATTGTTTGGTTGTTGTTGTTGTGCTCTCCTCTGTTATGTCTCCACTCTGCTCAGTTATTAAAACTCGGTCTGCTGGGGATAGAGGTGGAGGAGTCTGCATACTTATTGATAAATTTAAAGTGCCAGCTCCTGATAGCCAGCCGGTCTATCCCCAGTGTAATCAGCCTCCAGTGTCCCCTGTGGATTTCGAGAAAGGGATTTATCGGTAAGTACCAAAATCCCATTTTCAGACCCTGCTCCCAGCATTATTAAGCCCTGCTTCCAACAATCCTTGGTGGGTTCTCAGGCTTCAGTGCCATTTTCCACTACAGTGAGCCGGCTTAGCAGACAAGGGGGACATGATGCAAGGCGTTTACTTCACCTCAAGGGCAGAGATGAGCAGTTAGTGGGGTTATATCAGTGTTTAACTGTTGATAACTTGCACATTATGTATGCTTTCTCTTATGTCCTAGGGGATGCTGGGGTCCACATTAGTACCATTGGGTATAGATTGGTCCACTAGGAGCCATTGACACTTTAAGAGTTTGAGAGTGTGGGCTGGCTCCTCCCTCTATGCCCCCCCTACCAGACTCAGTTTAGAAAATGTGCCCGGAGTAGCCGGTCACAGCTAGGGGAGCTCTACAGAGCTTTTTTAGTAAAAGTTTATTTTTAGAGTTTATTATTATAGGGAGGTTGCTGGCAACAGCCTCCCTGCTTCGTGGGACTAAGAGGGGGAGTAGTGTCCGCCCTGCGGGGTCTGAGCCACTATCTCCGCTGACAGGACACCGAGCTCCTGAGGGGATCGAACGTTCGCCGCCACAGGGGATCGAACGTTCGCCGCCACAGGGGATCGCCCACCCCTGCAGCATGCCGCCACCCCTTTACAGAGCCAGAAGATCAGTGGCGTGTCAGTCACCGGCCCCCCTAGCAAGCGGGGAGCCGGTGTGAAGATGGTGGCAACAGGGTATGGAGAGCAGTACTAACTGCGCTCCGGGGCTCAGCGGTACATAGTGCGGCGCTGTGAGGGGCGCCCTGAGCCAGCACCTACACCCTACACTGTCCTCTAAAGCCTGTCAAGGTCCCAGGATCACTGCCAGCATGAATCCTCAGGCCAGTATAATCTCATGAAGAGCGGGAAGACAGCACCATTAAGGGGGCGGAGCTTCTCCTCAGAGCGGACCCAGCAGCCATTTTCCTGCCTGCAGAAACGCTGTCAGTGAACAGCAGTCCCTACAGAGCAACTCCAGCTATCTCTTATGGTACCAGGGGGTTGTAGTTAGGGGGGGAGCTGTGTAAGGACTGTGTAACCTATTAAGGTACACAGTCAGCGCTGGTTGGGCCTTGAAAGTGCTGTGTGTGCGTTGGCTCCAATCTCTGTGTCTCTCTTGCCATTCTTGGGGGTGAAACTTTGTCTAGCCTCCCCTGTGTGTGTGTGGAGTGTTTGGGGTCTCTATTTAGCTATGTCCAGGGACTCTGTGTCGTCATATGCTGCAAAGGATATGTCCTCTCAGGATGATCTCATTCCATGTAATCAGGATTGCACTGTTTTAGCGCAGATACCAGCAAGGGAGCCAGAATGGTTATCCTCTATCAAATCTATGATTTCTCAGATTTCTCCTAGGGTTGCACAGAATGAATCTGTAATTCAGGTTTTACAGAACTCTATGGCAGTTTGGTCCAGTTCTGTTACCTCAGGGCCCGCCTCTGTAGGTTCCCACAAACGTGCTCTTGCCCAGATTATGCAAGATGACACGGATACCGATTGTGACACGGCAGGCGGTGATGGGGATGTGCTCAGGGGGGCCGCATCTCTTGCTAAAGGGGTGCAGTTGATGATAGAGGCTATCAGGGATGTGTTGAATATTGCTGATACAACACCTGAGCAGGTTGAGGAGGCTTACTTCACTGACAATAAGAAATCCTCGCTAACCTTCCCTGCATCCAAAGAATTGAATGATATTTTTGAAAAAGCATGGGAAAACCCAGAGAAAAAATTCCAGATCACTGGAAGGGTTCTGGTTGCTTTTACCTTCCCTAAGGAGGATAGGAAAAAATGGGAAAACCCACCCATAGTGGACGCATCTGTATCCAGACTCTCAAAAAAGGTGGTTTTACCTTTTCCAGGATCTACCGCCTTAAAGGAGCCGGCTGATCGCAAGATTGATACTACTGTCTGTCTCAGCTCGCAGGGGTCTTTGGCTGCGCCAGTGATCTCCCGACGCGGAATCCAGGAGAGGTGTGGAGACCCTACCCTACACAGGTCAGGCTCTCTTTGGGGATGCGTGGATCTCCACGGCTACAGCGGGTAAGTCACCTTTTCTTCCCTCAGCTGCACCTGCTACGAAGAAACTTTTTTCTTCAGTTGCATCCTAGTCCTTTCGGGTTGCTAAACCAAGAAAGGCCAAACCGTCCAACACCTTGTTTAGAGGAGGTCGACCAAAATCCAAGAAATCTGCTGCTGCGGGTTCCCAGGAACAGAAGCCTGCTTCACGTACGCCAAAGTCCTCAGCATGACGGTGGACTGCGCGGCCTGGAGGTAGGGCCGGTGGGGGCGAGACTCGGACATTTCAGTCACGTCTGGGTGTCGTCCTGCCTGGATCCCTGGGTACAAGATATTGTGTCCCAGGGGTACCGGCTGGAATTTCAAGATCTCCCTCCTCACCGGTTCTTCAAATCAGGCTTGCCAGCTTTGCCGGCAGACAGGGCTATCCTACAGGAAGCCATCCAGAAGTTGGTGGAGGCACAGGTTATTGTACCAGTTCCTCCCCAGATGCAAAATAAAGGTTACTATTCGAAGCTTTTCGTGGTACCGAAACCGGATGGTTTGGTCAGGCCCATTCTGAATTTAAAATCACTAAACCCCTTCCTGAGTGAGTTCAAGTTCAAGATGGAGTCTCTAAGGACCGTGATATCAGGTCTGGAGGAGGGGGAATTCCTGGTATCCCTGGATATCAAGGATTCGTACCTCCACATTCCGATTTGGCCGCCGCATCAAGCTTATCTCCGATTCGCACTGTTGGACTGTCATTTTCAATTCCAGGCCCTACCATTCGGCCTCTCCACAGCACCGAGGGTATTCACCAAGGTGATGGCGAAAATTATGGTTCTCCTCCGCAGACAGGGGGGGGAATGTAATTCCATATCTGGACTGATAAAAGCATCATCCAAGGAGAAGCTATTACAGTTCATAGCTCTCACGACCCAGCTTCTCAGGAACATGGGTGGTCATTCCAAGTTGATCGCAGCCAGGAACTTTTTGCTGCTGCTGCGATCAATAGTCCTCACCTATGGGGGAGTGTATTTTAGCTTAGCAGGGCTGCGATCGCTTTTACATGACAAAGACCTCAACTCCGACACATGTCTAGCAGAAGCGAAGGCCAACAGTGACAGCCTTCCACGTGAGAAACTTGACCTCAACCTCCTGTAAAGGCTCAAACCAGTCAGACTGGAGGAACTGCAACACCATGTTAAGATCCCAGGGCGCCGTAGGCGGCACAAAATGAGGTTGGATGTGCAGAACTCCCTTCAAAAAGGTCTGAACCTCAGGGAGGACAGGCAACTGTTTCTGGAAGAGAATGGATAGGGCTGAAATCTGGACCTTTACGGAACCTAATCTCAGGCCCATATCCACACCTTCTTGGAGGAAGAGGAGAAATTGTCCAAGTTTAAACTCCACCGTAGGAAACTTCTTGGATTCACACCAAGACACATACTTTTTTCAAATGCGATGGTAATGCTTTGACGTTACTCCTTTCCTAGCCTGTATCAGGGTAGGAATAACCTTGTTCGGAATGCCCTTTCCGAGCTAATACCTGGCGTTCAACCTCCATGCCGTCAAATGTAGCCGCGGTAAGTCTTGATAAACGAACGGCCCCTGCAGCAGCAGGTCCTCCCGGAGAGGAAGAGGCCTTGGCTCTTCTAGCAGTAGATCCAGAAGATCCGCATACCGAGTCCTTCTTGGCCAGTCCGGAGCAATGAGGATTGCCTGAATTCTTGTTCTCCTTATGAGTTTTAGCACTCTTGGAATGAGTGGAAGTGGAGGAAACACGTACACCAACTGGAACACCCACGGAGTCACTAGGGCGTCCACCGCCACTGCTTGCGGGTCCCGCAGAATCTTCTTGTTGAGACAAGAGGCCATCATGTCTATTTTGGGAACGCCTCAAAGATCTGTTACCTCCTTGAACACCTCCGGATGGAGACCCCACTCTCCTGGATGGAGATCGTGTCTGCTGAGGAAGTCCGCTTCCCAGTTGTCTACTCCCGGAATGAAGATTGCCAGCAGCGCCAACGCGTGTTTTTCCGCCCAGAGGATGATTCTTGTTACCTCTGCCATTGCTGCTCTGCTCTTCGTTCCGCCCTGTTGGTTTATGTAGGCCACTGTCATTACATTGTCTTACTGCACTTGAATGGCCCGATTTCTCAGAAGATGGGCCGCTTGGAGAAGACCGCTGTAGCCGGTTCTTAGTTCCAGAATGTTTATCGGCAGGCCAGCTTCCGGACTTGACCACCTTCCTTGGAAGGTTTCCCCTTGAGTGACTGCGCCCCAGCCCCGGAGACTTGCATCCATGGTTAGAAGGATCCAGTCCTGAATCCCGAACCTGCGGCCCTCCAGAAAGTGAGGTAATTGCAGCCACCAGAGTGAGATCCTGGCCTTTGGGACATATGTATTCTCTGGTGCATGTGTAGATGAGATCCCGACCATTTGTCCAGGAGATCCAGTTGGAAGGACCGAGCATGAAATCTCCCGTACTGCAGAGCCTCGTAAGAGGCCACCATCTTCCCCAGAAGGCAAATGCACTGATGAACCAACACCCGGGCTGGCTTCAGGACATTCCGGACCATTGTTTGTATCACCAACGCTTTTTCCTCTGGAAGAAACACCCTCTGCACTTCCATGTCGAGGATCATTCCTAGAAATGACAACCTCCTGGTTGGTTCCAAATGTGATTTTGGAAGATTCAGGATCCAACCAAGGGGGTCATTCCGACCCGTTCGCATGCAGCGATTTTTCGCTGCGATGCGAACGGGTGCGGAATGCGCATGCGCGACATTGCGGCTACCGACGGAAGCGGTAGCAGCGGCGACCGCTAAGAAGATTGACAGGAAGGAGGCGTGGATGGGCGGATCCGTACCGTTTGGAGCCGTTTTCGGGGAGTGGTGAGTAAAACGCAGGCGTGTCCAGGACAACGGTGGGCGTCGGAGTGACGTCTGTTTTCTTCTCTGTCACTTGTACCCATGATCCTTCAGCAGATTAGGCAAGAAGCTCTGCCAGTTATTCGGATTGCTCCGGACTGGCCTCGTTCATAGTAGTATGCTCTACTTCAAGACATGTTGGCCAATGCTCCTTACTGTCTCTTTGGCCAGACTTCCTTCATCACAGGCCATATCTGCACCACGTTTTCCCTCGGCTGGCTATGACAGCATGGTTCTTGAGGCCCAGATCTTGAAGGTGCAGGGCTTCTCCTGGCCAGTGGATTAGCCCATTTTTTAAGCCGCAAACTAGTGATTTCCAAAATTTATTGAGTCTGGAAGGTTTACATGTCCTGGTGTGAACATGAGCACCTGTCGGCTGCTGCCTTTCATTTGCATGCCTCTTATCCTTTGTCCAGGATGCTTTGACTAAAGACCTTCGCCTTTCATCTCTCAAAATGCAGGTTTCTGTCCTTTTCTAGAGGCGGTTGCCCATCATTCAGGAGGTTCAGTATATTCTTCAGGGTGTCCTTTGTATCCAACCACCATACATTTTGCCTGTCCCTCTTTGGGATTTACGTTTGGTTTTGACACTCTCTCGAAGGCACTTTTTGAGTCTTGTTGAATCTGTGTATTGGGCTACCTCACTTTGCCGTTGTGTTTCATCTAGCCATTGCATGTGCCAGACGGGTTTCTGAATTGGCTGGCTTGTCCTGCAAACCTCCCCTGATCATTTTCCATTTGGATAGGGAGGTGCTACAGACTAAACCTTCCTCCCTGCCTAAGGTCTTGTCTACGGTCTATCTCAACATTGTCCTTCTGACCTTTCCGCAAGTTTCTTCGTTTCTCTGGCGCTCTTGGATGTTATTCGTGCTTTTCGGATTTATCTAGCCCGTACATCCTCCATTAGGTGTATGGATTCCTTGTTTGTACTGCTTGATGCCCCCAAGTGAGGCTGGCTGGCTTTTAAAAGTACTATTGCTCGATGGGCTGGTATGTAGTTACATGTCCCGCAGCGTGGTGAGTGCAGCGAGTCTGCAAGGGCCTCAGTTTCGCTCGCCCCCTGCTGGCATTCCAGCAGCCGGGATCCCGCCATCAGTATGCCTGCCGGCATCCCATACCCAACGCGATGGGCCATCTCTACCATCTGTCAGGCCTATTTGTACTCAGACGTGCTTGTTCTAGAAATGTGCGGGTTCGGATTTACCCGGATCTCAAAACTGCATCTTATTGGCTTTCAGGTGTCACGTGTTTTGGTTAGCCAATAAGAAAAATACGGATAAATCCGAACTCGTGTTAATTCTGGCATTAAGAAGCGAGTAAATCTGAACCCGCACATCACTAGCTTGTTTCAGATTCTCTCTGGGCTCATTCCACTCACTCTGTCGGGGCTACTTGGGTGGTTCACCATGGTGCCTCAGCGAAACAGCTGTGCAGAGTGGTGACCTGGTCATCTGTGCACCCTTTCACAATATACCGCTTCCATACGTTTGATACGGGGACGCCAATTTTGGGTGAAGGATTTTGCATGTGGCCTTGTTAGATACTCCCACCCTCCTTTTAGCTTGCTCTGGGAATTCCCAGAGAGGTGTTGACTCCCCCAGATGGATGAAAGAGAAAATTGGACTTTCACTCACTGTAAAATCCCTTCCTTGGAGTCCATCTGAGGAACAGTGCAATCCCTCCCTAACTTGTCTGGTTTTCTTACCAGTTGTTTGTGCCAATTAGCGTTTGTTGGCTATATGTTTATAATTTTTCTTCTGTTCTTTTTCTATGCAGCTTTGCAAAACAATGGCTGAGGTGCTGCTGGAGTTGGGTGGGATTAGAGGGGGTGGAGTTTAGTTTTTAAGTATTTAGTGCCAAACTCCATAGCACAGACTCTAACCCCAGAGGTGATGAAGCAGTGTCCCCCCAGATAGACTTTGCCAAGGGATTTTATGGTGAGTAAAAAAAACTATTTTCTCCTGCAGGGTCCACAGATTATCCACAGGATATACATTGGGATATGAGGTAGCATCAGCGGAAAGGCACCAATCCATCAAAAGCTTTCAGCCTCCCAGAATGCAACGGGCCAGTCCCCTATAGCCCCGCCTCCTGGCTCAGGCAATTCAGTTTTTGGTTTGGTGTGGAACCGGACCATGGTCATGGGGCTGCTGTTTTTTTGCAGCCATAAGCTTTTTATTTTATTTTTATAGCCTTATTCTTTTGAGTGATCTTTCTAAAAAGCATCATATAAGCACCTTTAGAAAGAGTCGTTCCAACAACTCTGTTGGGAAGCGACAGCTTACCCATGTGCACAGTGCTGTTACGGCGGGCGTCTTTATGGATGTACTAGCAAGTCCAGCTGACGTTACCAGGCTGTGGCCGGAGCACGGGGAGAAGGTAAGGTGTCGGTTCCATTTACCAGGGGTAGACGTGAGACACAGCCGCACTATTTTTGGGAGGAGACTACCGAACAGTCGCTGACGTGGCTGCCACCTCTGTTACATCAGCGCTAGGCCTCAGGGATTATTGGCTCCAGGGGTTAGTTTGAGGCCGCGATCCCTGGGGTTGATGTCAGCAGTGGGGAGTAAGACGCTCCTCTGTTCACCCCTCCCCCCGGATCACGACTTTCCCGCCACAAACTGATTTACCGCTTCCGTCTGAGACGCTAGATATCTAACTGACCCAATCGCAGCATAGGCGGCTGTGTTGCTGGTGTGTCTGTGTTCACTTGGGCGTCTGTGTTTATTGATAACATATGTGTTCACTTGGGCGTCAGTGTTCACTATTTCCGTCTGGATCCACTCAGTGTTCAATACTTGAGTACGAGTAGTTGGATAAGTGCCTGGTGCATATGAGTCTGTAAACTATTGCTGCCGTATTCAGTCGCTGTGCGAATGAATACATTAAAGGACCTATACAGGTTGAGTATCCCATATCCAAAATGCTTGGGACCAGAAGTATTTTGGATATCGGATTTTCCCGTATTTTGGAATAATGCATACCATAATGAGATATCATGACGATGGGACCCAAGTCTAAGCACAGAATGCATTTATGTTTCATATACACCTTATACACACAGCCTGAAGGTCATTTTAGCCAATATGTTTAATAACTTAGTGCATTACGTTTCATATGTACCTTATACAAACAGCCTGAAGGTCATTTAATACAATATTTTAAATAATTTTGTTTATTAAACAAAGTTTGTGTACATTGAGAAATCAGAAAACAAAGGTTTCACGATCTCACTCACTCAAAAAATTCCGTATTTCGGAATATTCCATATTTTGGAATATTTGGATATGGGATACTCAACCTTTATAAGGTAATATGTTTCTCCTACATACTTGAAATGTATCTAGTTGAATATGTGCTCATATTGCTTTTTATACTAATGTATAACTTATGACTGATTGCTAGTGTGATTGCTGTCCTTACTATTCCTGTCAGTTTCTGTGTTGATACTGATCCTCAATGCTGGTGCAGGCAGAGAGGGATCAGATTGTATATCACTTTAACTAGCTATAAAGTGATTTCAGTCACAAATTGTATAGTTAACGCCATACAGGTGTGTGATTTGTTTACCATGTCTAAGAGAGGCAAGGGTGAGGAGGATACACAATCTGTCACTGACAGTATTGGGCTATCACTATTGATCTTATTCAGCTTGTTTATTTTATTTTATCTTTCAAGTGTGATTTCCCCCCCCCCCCCCCCCCCCCCCCGGCGCACGGCCGTCAGCGGCGTCGGAGACTTCTCCCCTACACCCACAGTGTGAGACCTGAGGGGTTGTGGGGACAGACGGAAGACAAGTCCGGGAGAGTCTTCTGATCTCCTGGGACCAGCTAGAAGCCGCCGCGGACGCTGTGGGTAGCGACGCCCCGAACTTCCGGTTTGAAGAACGCGGGGTTACGTCAGCAGTGCAGGGACGGCTTCCCGCCCTGCCCGCGCGCGACACTCTGCCTGCCGCCATCTTCTTCACCCGGAGACATGGGGACGCTGTGCGCTTCACACACGGAGCCTTCCAGGGGGAGAATTTTTATTCAAATAGCAGCTAACCGCAAGTATAGAGGGGCTAATCAAGGGGGGGATTACAGGCCCTATTGGAACACAGCAGCTCACTAGGCAGAAGTTTATGATACTTTTATTTAGTATATAATTTCAGAATGGAAAAAATGACAAAGGGCAAAACGGCCTCGGTAGTTTATTTTTCCTGCTCTCAGTGTGGCTCAAAGCTGGCTAAAGGTAGTACTGACGCAGGTACCCTCTGTACTTCATGCTCTGGTGCATCAGTGACAAATCGGCAGGGAGGTTCCACAGATCAGCCGATGCCCCCATGGGCTAAAAACATGGTGGATGCCATTTCAGATTTGCGTCAGTCTAGAGAGACTGAATCTGATCGGACTCAGGTGGAGCCTTTATGGGCCCAAAATATGGGCAAGTGCCTCACTGATTTAACTCAGTCCTTAAATAAGTTTGTCAATGCTGCTAGCAGTTCGACCGCTACTAAGCGATCGCAGCCGTTACCCGCTATAGCGTTTCCAGGAGAGGAGGTGGACTCTCTGTCATCTCCTTTGGAGGAGGGGGAGGTAGATCCTGAATGGGATGAAGTTTCGGCTTGGGAAGATGAGGAACCTTCTACTGGTTCAGGTGTTAGATTGTTAATAGAAGCCATTCGTCAGACTCTTAGTATTCAGGACACGGCGGTGGAGGAAACTCCTTCCCCCTTTTTCAAACGACAGAAGAGACAGGTTACTGCCTTCCCTTCTTATTCTCACTTTGCGGATATTTTAAAAGAACTCTGGCTTAAACCGGATTCTCGTTTTCAGGCGCCTAAAAAGTTAAAATTTCTATATCCTTTTACAGAAGAGGATACAAAATTTTGGGAGACGGCCCCTAAGGTAGACGCTCCTATTTCACATCTGGCAAAAGCTACGGTTATTCCGTCGGTACAGTCTGTGACCTTAAAAGATACTACCGATAGGAAGATTGAAGCATTACTAAAATCTATGTTTTCTTTATCAGGTGTTTCTCTCCGTCCAGTGCTGGCAAGTGCCTGGGTACTTAAGGCCGTGGATGAATGGCTTGCACAGGTGCTATCTGGAATGCAGTCGGATGATCCGTCGGAAGCCATTCACTTAGCGGAACAGATTTCGGAGGCGCTCACTTATGTGGGTGAAGCCTTGTTGGATTCGGTTGCGCTACAGACCCGGGTTTCAGCCTTGACAGTATCCGCAAGACGCTCTTTGTGGCTTAGAGTTTGGAATGCTGATTCTGACTCAAAGCAAACATTGACGGCAGTGCCTTTTGAAGGTGAGTTTCTTTTTGGTTCAGAGTTAAAGAAGATTATTTCAGATACTACTGGAGGAAAGAGCCCTTTCCTTCCATCTGCACCTCACAAACCAAGACCTACTAGGTTTCGGTCCTTTCGTACACAGGGCA
Organism: Pseudophryne corroboree; assembly: GCF_028390025.1. Classification (NCBI taxonomy): domain Eukaryota; kingdom Metazoa; phylum Chordata; class Amphibia; order Anura; family Myobatrachidae; genus Pseudophryne; species Pseudophryne corroboree. The sequence continues at coordinate 405,501,636 of NC_086444.1, read as the reverse complement.
GAGGTAGTTTTCAATCCTTTCGTGCTTCCTCCAGATTTCCAAGACGGGGGTCTTTCAGAGGAAGAGGATCCCAGGCTATTCGCAGACCGGCCAGTAAGCCTGCCGACAAACCTGAGGCATGACGCCTCAGGTCCCCTGGAGGGATCGATGAAGGTTGGGGCCCGGTTACTTCAGTTCAGGGAAGTGTGGCTCCTATCGAAACCGGATCGATGGGTGATGGGGGTCATATCCAGAGGTTATATGTTGGATTTCGAAGACACGGTCCCAGCCCGACTATTCATAACACCTCTCCCAGACGATCCCTCCAGACGGCAAGCGCTTCTTCAGGCAATCACAACCCTCTTACAAAATGGAGTAATCATTCCGGTTCCCTCTCATCAGAGGGGTCGGGGTTTTTACTCAGGTCTTTTTCTCGTGGACAAGCCGGATGGTTCGTTTCGGCCCATTCTGAATTTGAAGGCTCTCAACCCGTATCTCTCAACCCAAAAATTCAAGATGGAATCCATTCGCTCAATTATCGCCGCCATGGAGCCAGAGGAATATTTGGCTTCAATAGACATAAAAGACGCCTACTTACATGTCCCGATTTGGGTAGGACATCAGTCTCTGCTGAGATTTGCAGTCGGCCCGGAGCATTTTCAGTTTCAAGCTCTTCCCTTTGGTCTTTCTACGGCCCCCCGGGTTTTTACAAAGGTCATAGGCCATGTAGTCGCAGTTCTTCGTTGCCAAGGGGTCAACATCACTCCATATTTGGACGACCTGTTGGTCAAGGCACCGTCAGCGGAGATTCTCACTCAGAACCTGCAGCTAACGATGGAGACGCTACAGTCGTTCGGGTGGATAATCAACTTTCCAAAGTCATCTCTCCTCCCTTCTCAGAAGATGATTTTTCTGGGACTTTTATTCGACACCAACAGCCAGAAGGTGTTTCTTCCTGCGGACAAGATTCAGGATCTGCAGTCGAGAATCCGAACCCTGTTACACTTACCAGTAGTGTCGGTCCTCAGATGTATGCAGGTGTTGGGCAAAATGGTATCCTCTTTCGAAGCAGTTCCATATGCCAGATTTCATGCCCGACCTCTTCAAACTCAGATTCTCAACTGTTGGACTCGGACGGAACCACGTCTCGAATTGCAGTTGATCCGCTTGTCGATAAGGACTCGTCAGTCTCTTCACTGGTGGCTTCACAGTCACAATTTGAAAAAGGGTGCACCGTTCACGATCTGGTCTTGGATGATGGTCACCACGGATGCAAGTCTCAGTGGCTGGGGGGCAGTGTTCCAGACTTATCACTTCCAGGGACGCTGGAACAATCAGGAGTCAAACTTACAAATCAACATTCTGGAACTAAGGGCGATTCGATATGCACTCCTTCACATTCAGACCATGGTACAGGGTCATCCAGTTCGTGTGCAGTCCGACAATGCCACCGCAGTGGCTTACATCAACAAACAGGGAGGAACTCGCAGCTGGTCCGCAATGAGAGAAGTCGCTCAGATTCTCGCGTGGGCGGAACGTTGGGTCCCGGTGATCTCCGCAATTCACATTCCAGGAGTCGAGAACTGGGAAGCAGACTTTTTGAGTCGTCACACGATTCATCCGGGAGAATGGGAACTTCATCAGGAAGTGTTTCTCTCTCTAGTGGACCGATGGGGAATGCCAGACATAGACCTGATGGCGTCTCGCCTCAACGCGAAACTTCCTCACTACGGCGCAAGGACTCAGGATCCACAGGCATTCCTGATCGATGCTCTAACTGCTCCATGGCAGTTTCAACTGGGGTATGTATTTCCGCCAATCCCACTGATCCCACGCCTACTTCAACGCATTCGGCGAGAGGGTCTCGCAGTGATTCTGGTGGCCCCAGATTGGCCGCGTCGACAGTGGTACACTCTCCTGCACAGTATGGTCGTCGGAGACCCCTTTCGTCTACCTCTGCGACCAGATCTTCTTCTTCAAGGACCTTGTCGCCACCCAGATTTACATCGGATGGCTTTGACGGCTTGGCTCTTGAATCCAAGATTTTAAAGGCAAAAGGTCTTTCTCGATCGGTTGTTCAGACGATGATTCGAGCTAGGAAACCGGTGACTTCTGGCATTTACCATAGAGTATGGCGTATTTACATTACTTGGTGCGAACAGCGGAGCCTAACTCCGCATTTGTTTAGACTACCTCGACTGCTCTCTTTCCTTCAGGAGGGTCTCGATAAGGGCCTAAAGCTTTCTTCACTAAAGGGTCAGGTTTCAGCTTTGTCGGTTCTTTTTCAGAAGAAGCTAGCAAATATTCCAGAGGTTCAAACATTCCTACAAGGTGTACTTCGGATTCAACCACCTTTTGTTCCTCCGGTTCCTCCCTGGGATTTAAACTTGGTCCTTACGGCTCTTCAATCCTCTCCATTTGAACCTTTGGAATCGGTGGAACTACGTTATCTGACGCAAAAAGTTGTTTTTCTGTTGGCTATTGCCTCGGCTAGACGAGTATCTGAATTGGCGGCTCTTTCTTGCAGATCCCCCTTGTTAGTGTTTCATGAGAACCGGGTGGTTCTACGGACTAAGCCTTCCTTCCTTCCAAAGGTTGTTTCAACTTTCCATGTGAATCAGGACATTGTCCTTCCGGCTTTTAATCCGACATCTTCTCCTGGGGAGGAATCTCATTTGGCTCTCCTGGATGTGGTTCGAGCCTTACGTATCTATTTGTCTCGCACAGAGTCATTCCGTCGTACTGATAACTTACTGGTTTTGATTGATGCTCCGATACGAGGTTGGCCGGCCTCCAAAAATACTGTGGCCCGTTGGATAACTTCGGCCATAAGACAGGCTTACGTGTCTTCTCATGTTTCGGTTCCTGACTCAATTAGGGCTCATTCGACTAGAGCTGTTGGAGCCTCTTGGGCTGTTCGCGGTGGTGCATCTGTTGAGCAACTGTGCAGAGCAGCGACCTGGTCGTCAGTTCATACTTTCACAAAGTTTTATCGTTTTCATACTTTTGGTTTGGAGACTGCCTCTGTTGGGCGTCATATATTGAAGACGGCTATGCCATCACCGTCTCCCTCCTCTCATTAGCTTGCTTTGGGAAATCCCACAAGTAACGGCGCAGCGTCCCCCAGATGGATGACAGAGAAATGGGGATTTTTGTTTACTTACCGTAAAATCTCTTTCTCTGAGTCCATCTGGGGGATGTTGCGATCCCTCCCATGGTTTTGTCTGGTTTAATTGGTTAGTTTTTTTGTTCTGATCTATCTCCTTTGGCTTGGCTAAACGTTAACTGAGTGATGGCTGAGCAGGAAGGAGATGGGAGGGGTTAGAGGGGGGAGGAGTCAGCTTTAGATAGATTCTGTGCCAAACTCCACTACCACACACCTCTAACCCACAAGTAAAACAAGTAACGGCGCAGCGTCCCCCAGATGGACTCAGAGAAAGAGATTTTACGGTAAGTAAACAAAAATCCCCATTTTTACTGGAGATATTCTTTTTGGTAAAGAATTTAACCAGTATTTTGGAGTCAGAGGCAGACTCCAAGAAAGTGAAGTTTCCTTCAACACACATCCAAGCCTAGGTCTCCAGCTTTTCGGCCCTTTTGGACCCAGGGAAAAGCAAAAGGAAAGCGTTATGGCAAACAGTCCCAATCTGACAAGTCTAGTAAGACTAAAAAGCATTGGGCTACCAGAGGACCATCTTCCAAGCCAGAAGATAAGCCATCAGCCTGATGGTGCGGGCCTCCACCTGGGGGACCCCAGGGTGGGAGGCCGACTTCTTCATTTTGCACAGATCTGGCAGCAGTCCACGACAGATGCCTGGGTGCAAGAAGCGGTATCTCACGGTTATGCGTTTGCGATCAAGAAACACCCTCACAAAGGTTCTTTTGTACCAGCCCGTCTTCAGTGGAAAGTTGCTTCAATCAGTAGTGATAATTCCAGTTCCTCCTGCGCAAAAGGACACGGTTTCTATTCCAACCTGTTTCTAGTTCATAAGCCAAATGGGTCGTTCCGGCCCATACTCAATCTCAAGGTGCTGAACAAGTACATTTGGGTGCCTCGCTTTCATATGGAGACTTTACGTTCCATTATTTTGGCAATGGAGCTGAAAGATTTGATGGTATCTCTGGATATCCAGGATGCTTACCTGCATGTTCCTATAGCACAATCCCATCAGTGCTATCTCAGGTTTACTATCCTCCAGCAACACTTTCAGTTTCAGGCCCTACCATTTGGACTGGCCACAGCTCCAAGAGTGTTCACCAAAATTATGGTGGTAATGGTGGCTTATCGCCGTCGACAGGGGATAAGGATTTTTCCATACCTCGTCAAACATGTCGACACTCGTACCGACACACTTCCCACACACACAGGGAACCCCTTTCCTGAAGACAGTATCCCTGTCAAGGCCCTTTGGAGAGACAGAGAGAGAGTATGCCAGCGCAATGACCCTGGAGACCAACACAAAATGTTTTTCCCCAGCAGCTCTGTATAATATGTAAACAGCCAATGATGTGCCCCCCCCCCCCCCCTCTCTTTTAAGCACCCTTTCACCGTATGTAAGCAGGGGAGAGTCCGGGGAGCTTCCTCTCAGCAGTGCTGTGGAGAGAAAATGGCGCTGGTGAGTGCTGAGGGAGAAGCCCCGCCCCCTCGGCGGCGGGCTTCTGTCCCGCTCAAACTTAGTAAAATATGGCGGGGGCTCTTTTATATACATGTACAGAGCCCACCTGTACATGTATATCGTCTTTTTGCCATGCAGAGGTTTATATTGCTGCCCAGGGCGCCCCCCCCCTGCGCCCTGCACCCTTACAGTGACCGGAGTATGTGAGGTGTATGGGAGCAATGACGCACATCTGCAGTGCTGTGCGTTACCTCAGTGAAGCTGAAGGCTTCTGCCGCCTGACGACTTCTGTCTTCTGTACTTCTAGCTCTGTGAGGAGAACGGCGCGGCTCCGGGGGGGGGGGGGGGGTGGACGCCCAGTAAGAACCTGCGTTCACCCCCTCTGGAGCTAATGGTGTCCAGTAGCCGAGGAAGCAGAGCCTATCTTTGACAAGAAGGTCTGCTCCTCTCTCCTCAGTCCCTCGATGCAGGGAGCCTGTTGCCAGCAGTGCTCCCTGTGAAAAAGTAGTAAAAGGTAGAAAAAAATCCAAACAACAATGCTTCTAGGCAGAGAACTCTGGAGAGCTCTCTGCAGTGCACCCATCTTGCTCTGGGCACAGTGTAAAACTGAGGTCTGGAGGAGGGGCATAGAGGGAGGAGCCAGTGCACACCCAGAGTCCAAAGCTTTCTTAAAGTGCCCTATCTCCTGCGGAGCCCGTCTATCCCCCATGGTCCTTACGGAGTCCCAGCATCCTCAAGGACGTTAGAGAAAAGTTGTTTCCAACTGCAGTGGATCAAGGAAGAAAGTCACCTGCAAATAAATATATTGGAACTTTGAGCCATATACTGTATATGGCACTCATTAAGGCAAAGGACATTCTTCATGGGAAACCAGTTCAAATTTGCTCGGACAATGCAACGGCAGTAGCGTACATCAATCATCGGGGAGGTATTCGCAGCCAAAAGGCAATGAAGGAGCTAAGCCGCACGTTAAGGTGGGCAGAACTTCATCATCCAGCCTTGTCCGTAGTGTTTATTCTGGGAGTCCTAAACTGGGAAGCGGATTTTCTCAGTCGACGTGCCATTCATGCAAACTAATGGGCTTTACACCCCGAGTTCTTCTAGACTCTGGTAGGCAAGTGGGGTTTTGCTGGAGATAGATCTCATGGCTTCCCTTCATAAAAACAAAGTTCCCGCATATGGGTCAAGGACAAAGGATCCCAAAGCGACCTTCGTGGATGCCCTGTCAGTAAGATGGGACTTTCCTCTAGCCTATGTGTTTCCACTGATCGCCCTGCTACCCAGGGTGATGCGAAAAGTAAAACAGGGAAAGGGCGCCGTGATACTAATAGCTCTGGCTTGGCCCAGAGGACATTGGTACACAGATCCTCAGAGGCTGTCGGTGGATACTCTTTCTACTCCATCAACGTCCAGATCTACTGTCTCCGAGTCCTTGTTATTACAAGCACCTGGATTGGATGTCTTTGATGGCGTGGCTTTTGAGATTTCCATCCTGAAAGCAAGAGGATTTTCACAACAGGTAATTCTAACAATGCTTAGAGCAAGGAAACCATCCTCAGCTCGCATTTATTACTGGATATGGCAGGCTTATATTCAATAGGGCAGTGCCAGGAAATTTTCCCCTTGGTCTTTCAGAGTTTCCAGAGTCCTAGCATTCCTTCAGGCAGGAATGGACAAAGGTCTATGGGGTGGCTTCCTTGAGAGTTCAGGTGTCAGCATTGAGTGTATGGTTTCAAAAGAAAATTTCTAACCTACAGGATATTTGCATTTCTTTCCAAGGAATGCTTCACATCCAACCTCCTTTTGTTCCTCCTACAGCTCCTTGGGATCTAAGTTTAGTCCTAAAGTCGCTTCAAGTTGCCCTATTTAAATCACTGAAGCAAGTGGATTTTAAATGGTTGACATCTAAAGTTTTCTTTCTACTGGCTATTGCTTCAGCTAGAAGAGTTTCAGGCTCGGGAGAATAGGGCCTAATTCAGATCTGCTCACACGCAGGCAGTTATTTGCACTGCTGCAACCAGGTAATCACCGCCTACAGGGGAGGGGGTAAGCGCATCGCAGGGGTGCAAATGGCTGTGCAGAGAGCTGCACGTTTCTGTACAGCCCAGGACTAACTCAACCGCTGCAACCATCCGGACCACTGGAGACGTCAGGAATCCTCCTCCGGAACGGGTGGACACGCCTGCGTTTTTCCAAACCCTCCCAGGAAACGAGTTGCCGCCCAGGAACGCCTTCTGCCTGTCAATCTTCTTGCGATCGCCCCTGCAATCACTTTCGTCATAGAAACAGTCGCTGTCTGGCGACACAGCGACGCACCTGTGCATTGCGGACCGCACGCATGCGTCGTTCAGACCCGATCGCACGTCTGAAAAAAGGCAGCGTGCAATTGAGTCTGAATGACCCCTATAGTTATGTTGCCCTCCTTTTCTGATATTTCATCCAGACAGAACGGTTCTCAGAACCAAATCTGGTTTTCTTCCTAAGGTGGTGTCTAGATTCCACCTTAACGAAGAAATTGTAGTACCAGCTTTTCAAGGGCTGGATCTTTCTGCGGGAGATTCATCTTTGGCCGTAGTCCGTGCTTTAATGATCTGCGTGGGTCGTACCAGTGCCATCAGAAATACAGATACTCTCTTCATTCTCTACGGATTTCACTGCTGGTAAGCAGACACTGGCGAGGTGGCTTCGGATGACGATTTCAGAAGTATATTCTCAAGCTGATCTCCCTGTTCTGGCTAATGTCTCTGCTCACTCTACTCATAAGGTAGGTCCTTCATGGACAGCACAACGTGGTGACTCAGCTGAACAGATGTGTAAGGCAGCCACATGGTCTTGCATTAATACATTCATTAGACATTATGCCTTTCATACCTTTGCCTCTCAGGATGCTGCATTCGGGCGAAGGATTCTCCTGTCCAATCAGGAGCGTCCCCTCCACTAAAATTGCTTTGGGACATCCCAATGTACATCCTGTGGATAATCTGTGGACCCTGCAGGAGAAATACGTAGTTATGGTAGACTTACCGTCAATAACTCCTATTTCTCCTATGTCCACGGTATCCACAGGGATCCCACGCTGACTCGATTGGTGCCATTCCGCTGACGCTACCTCATATCTTAATGTATATCCTGTGGATACTGTGGACTTAGGAGAAATAGAGTTTTCGACAGTAAGTCTACCATAACTACGTATTTTTGACTCTTGCTCCAGGAGTTAAAATTGATTTAGTGTTTAGTAACCGCCCCAGGATATTTTGTCTCATGTATTACTCTCTATTTCTTGCAGGAGAAAGTCTGAGACCGGCAATGAACCATATCTGTGCAAATATAATGGGCCAGCTCAACCAGAAAGGCTTTTACTCTGTGTTACAGGTCAGCGCCGATTTCCTTTTATGCACTGTATTACCATGTTTCCCTGACTCTTGCTGTCCTGGATGCTTAGTGCTTGCCAGACTGCTTGTACTAGATCATCGATTCCATACTCTTCTGTGGAATCCTTCTCAAAACATGAACAATTCTCAATGACTGATTCTTTAACTACCTCACTTTCTCTTTCATCCATCTGGGGGACGCTGCGCCATTACTTGTGGGTTAGAGGTGTGTGGTTGTGGAGTTTGGCACAGAACTATTAAAACCTGACTCCTCCCCCCTCTAACCCCTCCCATCTCCTTCCTGTCTAGCCAGTACCTCAGTTTTTGTTTTGTGCCTGTGGAGTACAGACACAGATTTTTTTTCTCTGAAGATTTTAGTTAGGTTTTTTTCTTATTTTATGATTTGAGTGCCTAGTCCCTGTATACAGGTGACAGGTACTACTAGAGTGGGGTTAGATAGAAGTCCCACTCTATAATCTGCCGCTGGAGGTCACCATACTTCGGTCACTGGGGCTGGATTCCTATTTCTAAGAAGTCGGCAGTGAGAAGGTACAGGATAGACACAATCTGTCTCTGACAGTATTGGTCTATCCTTCCCTATATCTTTCTATATTTTTCATATAGATATATATATTTGATTTTATTTTTATTACTTGAGTGTCCCCCCTCCATCCCTCCCCCCCCCCAACCTCCCGCACAAGCATTTATTTATTTCTGCTACAGGGGGGTCACCTCTGAGTAGCCCGGGAGAGTGTTGAGTCACTCCCTGGGGGTTTACTAGATGCTGCCGAACAGAGCCGCTGTAAGTAGCGGCGCGCGGGAGCCACTACCGATCGAGCCGCTGTACATAGCGGCGTGCGGGAGCCACTGCTAGAACAACAGATGCTGTAGGTAACGGCACCCGGGGGCCGCTTCCCGAAGAGACACGCTGTATGTAGCGGTGCGCGGGAGCCGCTACCCGAACACAGAATCTGCAGACTTCCGGTTATAGCGCGCCTATGCTGAGCTACCCGGCGCTTACTTGCTTCAAAGAAGGGATTCCCGCCCTGCACTACCTCACACACTCTGATCCAGCGTCTACAGAGCCGGGCGCCATTTTCTCCAGAGGCAGTACGGGGGACGCGGTGCAGCACACAGCACACAACTTGGAAAATGTTTCAGTACTACTCACCCTGTTTATTCAGGGGGGATCACCTAACAGCAAGTATACTTTGGGGGCATTGTGTTATTCTATACAGAGATCTGTGGTATAGAGGGACCTGGGTTCAATCCTAGTGTCACCTAGAGGATTTCTATTAAAGTTAACAGTATTTGTTTCAATATAAATTACACAGTATGCTTCACAATACTGTCCACTACTCTACTGTGTTTATAGTTCTTTGGTAGTGCATTTGTTTAAAAAAAAAAAAAAAAAGACAGATCTACAAGGGGGAAGACACCCTCGGGGGTTTAAATTGCCTGCGTACAATGTGAACGGACATGTTCTGGTGCATCTGGGGTGGTCCAACAGGGAAGTTCTGCGGACCTGTCTCTGTGGACTCAAAAAATATGGGCACATGTATTACTAATTTAACTCAATCCCTAAACAAGTTTATAAACTCTGCCGGCAGTTTTTCTGATACAACACGGCCACAACCGTTGCCCGCTATAACTTTATGGGGGAGGAGTTGGAGTCATTTCCATGAGAAAATGGGGACGTAGACCCAGAGTGGGACGAAGTTTCGGTCTGGGAAAGTGATTGGTCTAATAGCTCAGGTGTTAGTCTGACGGATGGTGTCTATCAGCACTCTATTACTAACAGGGATATTTTAAAGGAGCCCTAACTTAAGCCGGTTTCTCGTTCCCAAGTCCCTCAGAAGTTAAAATTTCTATATTCTTTTACAGAAAACAGCCCCAAAGGTAGACGCTTCCATTTTCCATTTAGCAGGAGCTACGGCTATTCCTTCGGTACAGTCGGTGACATTGAAAGATCCTACAGATAGGACGATGGCAGCAATGCCTAAATCTGTTTTCTTCATCACGATTCTAGCTGGCGCTTGGATCCTCAGGGCCGCGGATGACTGACTAACACAGATCATATCTGGAATGCAGTCTGACGATCCATCAGAAGACATTCAATTAGCAGAACAAATTTCGGCTTACTTATGTGGGTGAGACCTTGATTGATTCTACTACGCGGCGCTCCCGTATTTCTGCCTTGACAGTGTCAGCAAGACGGTCTCTTTGGCTTCGGGTTTGGAATGCCGATTGTGACTCCAAACAGACCTTGGCGGCGGTACCCTTTGAAGGTGAGTTCTCTTTGGGTCGGAATCAAAGAAGATTATTTCAGCTACTACAGAAGGGCAGGAGCCCCTTTCTTCTGGCGGTTCCTCCAAAACCGAATACTACAAGGGATCATTCCTTTCATGTACAGGACAGCGGTAGTTCCATTCCTTTCGTGCTGTCTCCACATATCCATGAAAAGAGTTTCAGAGGTGGAAGTAAACCTTCCGACAGACCTACTGCATGACACCGGAGGGAGCAGTGACGGTTGGGACTCGGTTACTACAGTTCAACGAAGGGTGGCTCCTGTCGAAACCAGATAGGTGGGTGACGAAGGTCATATCCAAAGGATATACGTTAGATCTCGAGGAACCAGTCCCATATCGTGTGTTCTTCTCTTCTCTTCCAAACGGTCCCTCCAGATGTCGAGCTTTTCATCATGCAACAGCCACTCTTCTACGAAATGAAGTAAAATTTTTCTAGTTCCCACTCCGCAGAGAGGTCGGGGATTGTACTCGTGGACAAACTAGACTGTTAGTTTCAACAAAAGCTCAGAATGGACTCCATCCACTCGATTATCATCGCCATGGAACCAGGGGGATATTTGGCTTCATTAGACATAAGACGCCTATCTGCTTGTTCCTATTGATACTCTTCCCTTTGGCTTATCCACGGCTTCTCCGGTATTCACAAAGATCATGGACCATGCGGTGGCAGTGTCAGGAAGTCAACATTACTCTGTATTTGGATGATCTGTTACTCAGGATACCGTCAGAGTTGATTCTTCAACAGAACTTGCGTTTCACAATAGAGACTCTACAGCCATTCGGTTCAATAATAAATTGTCCAAAAGTCGTCTTGGCTTCCTTCTCAAAAAAAAAAAAAATAATAATAATTTTCTGGGACTCTTATTCGATACCAACAACCAGAAAGTATTTCTTCCTCAGTCAGGACATACAGTCCCGAATTTGAACACTGCGGCATTTACAGGTGGTTTCGGTTCTCCGATACATGCAGGTGTTAGACGAGATAGTGGCAACCTTCGAGGCAGTTCCATATACCAGGTTCATGCTCGACTCCTTCAGGCGCAGATTCTCATCCGTTGGACTCGTACAGGAACTTATCTCCACTTACAGCTGTTCCGCTTGTCGGTACAGACTTGTCAGTTGCTTTGCTGGTGGCTTTACAGCTCCAATTTAACAAAAGTTCAGTTCACATTTTGGCCTTGGGTGATGGTCACTACTGATGTCAACCTCATAGGTTGGAGTACGGCTTTTCAGACTCTTCAATTTCAGGGGTTCTGGGTCAGTCAAAGAGTAGAAGTTGCAGATCAACATCTTGGAGTTGAGGACAATCCGGTAGACACTACTGCAGATTCAAACCAGAGTACAGGGTCATCCAGTGCGGATTCAATCCGACACCACCACGGCAGTTACTTACATAAACAAGCAAGGAGACACTCGGAGCTGATCTGCCTTGACACGATCAGATTCTCCTATGGTCGGAACATTGGGTTCCGGCCAGACCCGCGATTCACATGCCAGGACTCGAGATCTGAAAAGTGGATTTCTTAAGCCATCACACGGTGCATCCGGGAGAGTGGGAACTTCACCGGGTGGGGTTTCTGACTCTAGTAGCCCGTTCTGGGATGCCCGATGTAGATCTGATGGCGTCTCGTCTCAACAATAAATTTCATCTCTACGGGTCGTGTACTCAGGAGCCTCAAGCAATTTTAATCGGCGCACTGATGGCGCTGTGGCACTTTCAACTGAGATATGTGCCACCACTTCCACTGATCCCAAGTCTGCTTCAACGCATTCAGAGAGACGGTCTTCCAATCATTCTGGTGGCCCCAGATTGGCCAAACTGACAGTGGTACGCTCTTCTGCGCACTGTGGTCATCAGGGAACCATTCCGACTCCCTCTGCATCCACATCTTATGATTCAAGGAACATCTCACCACCCAGTTTGGATCGGCTGGTTTTCTTAAAGTTTTATTCCCGTCCTGTTGTGTAAATTATGATTCATGCCGGTGGCTTCTGGAATTACCACAGACTGTGGCATATTTACATTGCTTGGTGTAAAAAGCGTGGTTTACTACCGGATTTGTTTAGAGTTCCTTGTCTGTTATTCTTCCTTTAGGAGGGTCTCAATAAGGGTCTGAGACTTTCTTCACAAATGGGTCAGGCTTCTGCCTTGTCGGTTCTTTTTCAAAAGAGACTGGCTATCATTCCAGACGTTCTCACGTTCCATCAGGGATTTCTGCGGATTTAACCACTTTTTGTTCCTCCGGTTATTCCCTGGGACTTTAACTTAGTCCTTACGGATCTACATTGAGCCTTTGGCGAACGTTCCGCTGTTGTCTTTATATAAAAAATTGCCTCCGCAAGATGAGTATCTGTATTGGAAGCTATGGTCTTGCAGACCACCCTTGTTGGTTTTTCAGGAAAATCGGGTGGTTCTGCGAACAAAACCTTCCTTCCGAAGGTTGTGTCAGCGTTTCATCTAATCAGGACATCGTCCCTTCAGCGTTTACTTCTTCATCGTCCCTCTAGCGTTTACTCCCTTTCCTTCCAGGGAGGATTCCCAGTTGACTTGTAGATGTCCTTAGGGCCTTACGGATTTCTTTATCTCGTGCGGATTCTATCCATCAAACGGATGCTTTGTTGGTTTTTGATTGATGCGTCCAAAACGAGATTGGACAACTTCCAAGTACACTATGGCTCGTTGGGTAACTTCGGTCAGCAAACAGTCTTCTGATGTTTCAATTCCTAAATCGATCCGAGCTCCTTCGCCTCGAGCTGTTGGAGTTTTTCTTGGGCTGTTCGCGGGGTTACATCTATAGAGCAGCTGTGTCGGACGGCGACCTGCTCGTCTGTGCATACGTTTAAACAGTTTTACAGTTTTCAGACTTTCGGTTTGTAGACTGCCTTTGTTGGGCGTCACTTTTTGCGGACGGCTATGCCGTCCCCGTCTCCCTCCTCTTATTAGCTTGCTTTGGGAAATCCCACAAGTAATGGCGCAGCGTCCCCCAGATGGATGAAAGAGAAAAGGTGATTTTTGTTACTTACCGTAAAATCTCTTTCTCTGATTCCATCTGGGGGACGCTGCGATCCCTCCCAGATGTTTGTCTGGTTTAACCAGTTAATTTTCTTTGATCTATCTCCTTTGGCTTGGCTAAACGTTAACTGAGGTACTGGCTAGACAGGAAGGAGATGGGAGGGGTTAGAGGGGGGAGGAGTCAGGTTTTAATAGTTCTGTGCCAAACTCCACAACCACACACCTCTAACCCACAAGTAATGGCGCAGCGTCCCCCAGATGGAATCAGAGAAAGAGATTTTACGGTAAGTAACAAAAATCACCTTTTCTTGAGAGGAACTCCAGGACTGTGCCAAGGCAGAATGCTGATATATCCGAAACTTGGTTGGGGAAGAGGTCTCTCGAATTATCTCTAAGGCAGAGGAAGCTTTGCCAAGCTTTGTACCAATTGGGCCAAACACTGGGGCAGATGTATTAACCTGGATAAGGGATAAAGAAGTGATAAAGCAGTGATACGTGCAAGGTGATAACGCACCATCCAGTCATTATGGTTTTGAAAAATGACAGTTAGGAGCTGACTGGCTTGTGCGTTATCACCTTGCACTTATCACTGCTTTATCACTTCTCTAGGCTTAACACATCTGCCCCACTGCGTCCAAAATCCGTTCCTCTTGTGACATCGCTAAGGGCTGAACACAATGACATGCTTGGAGTCATGAGTTCAAAATGAAGCTAGGGAGGTTTCCCTTTACCTACAACCGTGGGTCACATGTTAAGCTGCACTAGATATTTTGCTCAGGCTGATTCTAACAGATCAGTGGAAAACCATGCAGGAGTGTGCAACAGATTACTGTTCACCTCACAAGCTGTGCTGAAAGCGTCCACACCATATTGTCCACTCTGAAATTTTGTGTGACATTTTACACATGTTTAAAATGCCCCTGATGAAGCTCCACCACACCTAAGCCTGATGTTACTCTATTGATCAGTGTTAATAGAGGCAAATAAGACACAAAAAAGAAAGTACAAAAACACAATACCCAGAAGAGAAGTATAATTTGAAAACATACTTCCATTCAGCTGAGGGCACAGAGAGAGCAGAAGTTGCTGGCAGTCTCTTTATATACTGAACCTCAGCTGCATAGCTGAATAGGTTAGGAAGGAGAGGCCTTGGCTGCACAGGGTATACACCTGTTCTTCGGACCCAGTGTTACTGCAGCAACCATCCTGGATGATGGCCCCCTTTTGTTTTGTAGTGCCTAATGCAGGACAGCCATTGCTATTGCTGCCTACCTGACCTGGCATCTCTAGCAGAGCTGTGGAATGGTGAATGCCTAATGTGCCAGAGACATCCCAGGGAGTTTACTGCAGCTTTGCCCTGTCCCCCTCTACTGGCTACAGGAAGAAGACGATTAGGTTGCCACCTCTTCCTAGTGCTGCTGCATGCAATGATGGTGTCACCACAGAACCCTTGGATACCCACAAAGCTAATTATGAGGGACTGTCATTTGGAGAATTACATTGGGTAGATGTTAGCTGTGTGACCAGACTTTCACCTGATCACTCCGAAACTAAACAGTTTAGTGCTGTCAGTCGCTATTAGCCTGTATAGAGGTAGTAGTAAAAACAAAGAATTAATGACTGCAGTCATTTCTATAAAGGGGTCTGGGGCTATGTACCAAGCCTTGGAGAAAGATCAAGTGGATGGAGATTAAGGGTTCTATAAACTAAGCCTTGCATGGAGATAAAGTACCAGCCAATCAGCTCCTAACTGCCATGTACAGGCTGTGTTTGAAAAATGATAGTTTGGAGCCGATTGGCTGGTACTTTATCTCCATCCAAGGCTTAGTAAATAGACCCCTAAGTACCAACCAACCAGCTCCTAACTGTCATATTTCAAACACAGCCTGTAATACATGGCAGTTAGGAGCTGATTGGCTGGTATTTTATCTCTGTCCACTTTATCTCTCTAAGGTTTAGTACATAGTCCCAAAGGTGCACTAATCTACCACAGCAGCCTCATAAGTGCCCTGTCCTATGGGCACCAAAAAAAAAAAAGTGTCCAGCACTTCAGTATATTTAATGTGCCAATGTCCTGAGGGAGACTATTATCTACTGGATCTTATGCCCCCCTTTTGGAATGACAGAGAATGTATATTGCATTTAGCAGACATTTATCCATTGTTTTTCTGTTCTGCTTCTAGCAGTGTTTTCAACTTCAGGATCATTCGTTTCTTGTTTACTGTAGATGCTAGCGAATTAATATACCCATCTTAGCTTTATTCAGTACAGTTCATTTTATATAGGGGTTGGTTTGTTATACTTGGTACTGTGTGTGATAGATCCTTCATAACTGCAGCAAAACTGTACCCACACTATTACTGCTTAGTGTTTTGGCATTTTCTGGGCTAATAACAGTATTGATGTACTCAGAATAATTCACCTCAAACTAATTTAGTACATTATTAGTAAAATTAATTGTTTATAAAGTTCCACATACAGATGTGTCCTCTTCCATCTTGCGCATCGCAGGCTATAAGGCACGCCATAGCGTACAGAAAGCACATGGAGGCACACGGCCGCTGCGGGAAGCGGGGAGCGATGCTCCTGCTACCCAGACGTAAGGGGGAGGCAGGAGGTCTGGATTAATGTGGCCTCTACCCGGAGATATGAGTGCTGGAGCCGGCAGAGTCAGTGGCCTATAGAAATGCGGGCGATACGCTATTGGCAGCCTTTGGTAAGCTGCAAATAGCAGCAAAGGGGTTCACTACGATATGCCGGCATTCGGGCTCCCGGCAACCAGCATACCGGCGACGGGAGCCCGACCGCCGGCTTACCGACAGTATGGCGAGCGCAAATGAGCCCCTTGCGGGCTCGCTACGGGCGCCACGCTATTTTATTCTCCCTCCAGGGGGGTCGTGGACCCCCACGAGGGAGAATAAGTGTCGGTATGCCGGCTGTCGGGATCCCGGCGCTGGTATACTGTGCGCCGGGATCCCGTCAGTCGGCATACTGAAGACCACCCCAGCAAAGACGGAAAGGGGCACATCTGTATTAAATGAGTGATATAGTGATTATATTATTATAAGCACTATTATTACTATTAGTTCATTTTAGATGTAACGTATTTGATCGAGCTGTAAAATAAATAATTCTGAGTAGAAAAAACTATTTCTTTGCAGATCGTTCTCACCAATGGCTTGGCCCGATCTCGCCCATCTCTGTCCAAAGCCACCTTAACAGCCCTGTTTTCTCTGGCATTACGGTGAGAATCACATCAATGCTTGCCCACCTATGCCTTTTACTGGGGCAAAGTGGTTTCTGGCAGCTTTATCTATGACATTTGGGAAAGTAATTATTAATTGTGATGGTAAAGGGTGTAACATTAAATAACTCCCCCCCCCTGTAAATGTATCTGTCTATATAAAACATGGGAATTAGTGTAAAAGGGCGTGGTTGGATAGGATGGTTTTAATCTAATATTTAAATAGTACTTAATGTAGTTGGAGTATTAGATACATTATGATGTATGGTTCTGCATCAACAGATCTTGGCCTGTTTGGTCAGAGCCGGCCCTAACCAATATGATGCCCTAGGCAAGATTTTGGCTGGTGCCCCCTAGCACAACCGCTGTTTTCCGCCTCTGACCTTGCACCTCTTTCCCAGCACCATCACGCCTCACCCATAGCAGTCCTTATTTTGGTGTTTGTACCCCCTATATTTTAAATAGGAACAGTTCACACATTTGGCGCACAGCCCAAAAAGGGGTGTGTTTTTGCTGGCAAGGGGCATGGCCACACAATAGTAACCCCAATTCCAATTACGCCACACAGTACTGCAACGTTATTCACTTTTGATCATGCGATAGTGTCGATAATTCATATTACATCCCACAGTAGTATCACTTTACCTTAAACATTACTCCTCACAGTAGAACCCCTTATTCACATTGCATCACGCTGAATTGCTCCTTATTCACATTACACCACACCCTATTGCTCTTTATTCACATTAGACGACACAGTAGTGCCCTTTCTATACGCAACGCCACATAGTAGAGCACCTTATACACATAATGCCACACATTAGTAATGCATTTATACACATAATTCCACACAGTAATGCCCCTTACACATATGCGACACATTATTAATGTCCTTATAAACATAATGCACCTTACACATTATGACAACCTTTAATAATGCCCTTTTACACATAATGTCCCTTACACATATGCAGCACATTATTAATGCCCTTATACACATAATGACACACATAGTGCCCCCTACACATTTGCTGCACATTATTAGTGCCCCTATACACATAATGACACACATACAGTAGTACCCTGTTACACATATGCCGCACATTATTAATGCCCTTATACACATAATGACACACATAGTGCCCCTTACACATATGTTGCACATTACTAATGCATTTTTACATGTCACAAATAATGCTCCTTACATATATTCCGAACACTACTGCACAACCAACCCACTCACATGCACACAGCACTCACACTTCCACTAACACTGTGACCTCTGCCTCTGCTTGGATACAGATGTGTCCTCACAAATCTTGCATCAATGCTAACGTCGGGCACCTTTTTTTTATGAAAATGCATCTAATTTGCTATGTGGCTAGGATGCACAAGCAGCTTCTGCTGATTAAAGTGATGTGCAGCATGCCTATATACTGTGTGAGACCGTGGCTGTATCTGCATATGAAATCCTACACAGAATATAGGCATGCCGCATATCATTTTAATCAGCAGAAACTGCTGATGCCCCTAGGCATACCAAATGCCCTAGGCAATTGCCTAGTTTGCCTATGGCCGGCTCTGTGTTTGGTACTGCTGCTGGATGTAGCTTATTTTGGTGATATGAGTATACTTGGTGATATTGAGCTTGTGTGAACGTATTATGCATTTCACCCCTGATTTTCTTTTTTGTTACTTCTACTGCAATGGGTATTAATTCCCTTTAGTAAATATTTTTTGGGGGTTCCTGGAACTGATTTGTCTACATACATAAAATGTTATTTGCATAATTTTATATTTAATCTAGGATTTCTGTCTAATGCAGACATATATTTAGCTTAGCTGACTGACTGAAGCTTTTGTTTACTAACTTGGTTGCAATGGTATTTTCTCTGACGTCCTAGTGGATGCTGGGAACTCCGAAAGGACCATGGGGAATAGCGGGCTCCGAAGGAGGCTGGGCACTCTAGAAAGATTTATGACTACCTGGTGTGCACTGGCTCCTCCCACTATGACCCTCCTCCAAGCCTCAGTTAGATCTTGTGCCCGGCCGAGGTTGGATGCACACTAGGGGCTCTCCTGATCCTCTAGAAAGAAAGTATAGAATTAGGTTTTTTATTTTCAGTGAGACCTGCTGGCAACAGGCTCACTGCAGCGAGGGACTAAGGGGAGAAGAAGCGAACCTGCCTGCTTGCAGCCAGCTTGGGCTTCTTAGGCTACTGGACACCATTAGCTCCAGAGGGATCGACCGCAGGCCCAGTCCTTGGTGTTCGGTCCCGGAGCCGCGCCGCCGTCCCCCTTACAGAGCCAGAAGCAAGAAGAGGTCCGGAAAATCGGCGGCAGAAGACATCAGTCTTCACCAAGGTAGCGCACAGCACTGCAGCTGTGCGCCATTGCTCCTCATACACACTTCACACTCCGGTCACTGAGGGTGCAGGGCGCTGGGGGGGGGCGCCCTGAGAAGCAATAATAACACCTTGGCTGGCAAAAATACCACAATATATAGCCCCAGAGTCTATATATGTGGTAAATACCCCTGCCAGAATCCAGAAAAAAGCGGGAGAATAGGCCGCGGAAAAGGGGCGGAGCTATCTCCCTCAGACACACTGGCGCCATTTTCTCTTCACAGTGCAGCTGGAAGAAAGCTCCCCAGGCTCTCCCCTGTAGTTTTCAGGCTCAAAGGGTTAAAAAGAGAGGGGGGGGCACTAAATTTAGGCGCAATATTGTATATACAAGCAGCTATGGGGGAAAATTCACTCAGTTATAGTGTTAATCCCCACATTATATAGCGCTCTGGTGTGTGCTGGCATACTCTCTCTCTGTCTCCCCAAAGGGCTTTGTGGGGTCCTGTCCTCAGTCAGAGCATTCCCTGTGTGTGTGCGGTGTGTCGGTACAGCTGTGTCGACATGTTTGAGGAGGAGGCTTATATAGTGACGGAGCAGATGCCGATAAATGTGATGTCGCCCCCTGTGGGGCCGACACCAGAGTGGATGGTTAGGTGAAAGGTATTAACCGACAGTGTCAACTCCTTACATAAAAGGGTGGATGACGTAACAGCTGTGGGACAGCCGGCTTCTCAGCCCGCGCCTGCCCAGGCGTCTCAAAGGCCATCAGGGGCTCAAAAACGCCCGCTCATTCAGATGGCAGACACAGATGTCGACACGGAGTCTGACTCCAGTGTCAACAAGATTGAGACATATACACAATCCACTAGGAACATCCGTGACTTGATCCCGGCAATAAAAAATGTGTTACACATTTCTGACATTAACCTCTAAAAATGGGTTTTTATGTTTGGGGAGAAAAAGCAGGCAGTGTTTTGTTCCCCCATCAGATGAATGAATGAAGTGTGTGAAAAGCGTGGGTTCCCCCTGATAAGAAACTGGTAATTTCTAAAAAGTTACTGATGGCGTACCTTTTCCCGTCAGAGGATAAGTTACGCTGGGAGATATCCCCTAGGGTGGATAAGGCGCTCACACGGTTGTCAAAATAGGTGGCACTGCCGTTTTAGGAACGGCCACTTTGAAGGTACCTGTTGATAAAAAGCAGGAGGCTATCCTGAAGTCTGTATTTACACACTCAGGTACTAGACTGAAGCCTGCAGAGCGTGCTGCTGCAGCGTGGTCGGTGACCCTGTCAAACATACTAGTTTGCTAACATGAGAACATATTAAAGACGTCGTCTTATATATGAGGGATGCACAGAGGGATATTTTGCCGGCTGGCATCCAAAATGAATGTAATGTCCATTCTGTCAGGAGGGTATTAGAGACCTGTCACTGGACAGGTGATGCTGACTTTAAAAGGCGCATAGAGATTCTGCCTTATAAGGGTGAGGAATTATTTGGGGATGGTCTCTGGGACCTCGTATCCGCAGCAACAGCTGGGAAGAAATATTTTTACCTCAGTTTTCCTCACAGACTAAGAAAGCACTGTATTATCAGGTACAGTCCTTTCGGCTTCAGAAAAGCAAGCGGGTCAAAGGCGCTTCCTTTCTGTACAGAGACAAGGGAAGAGGGAAAATGCTGCACCAGTCAGCCTGTTCCCAGAATCATAATTCTTCTCTCGCTTCCTCTGAGTCCACAGCATGACGCGGGGGCTCCACAGGTGTAGCCAGGTACGGTGGGGGGGCCGTCTCAAAAATTTCAGCGATCAGTGGGCTCGCTCACAGGTGGATCCCTGTTTCATTCAAGTAGTATTTCAGGGGTACAAGCTGGAATTCGAGATGTCTTCCCCCCGCCGTTTCCTCAAATATGCCTTGCCGACAACTCCCTCAGGCAGGGAGGCTGTGCTAGAGGCAATTAATAAGCTGTATTCCCATCAGGTAATACTTAAGGTGCCCCTACTTCAACAAGGACGGGGTTACTATTCCACACGGTTTGGGGTACCGAAACCGCATGGTTCGGTGTGACCCTTTTTTATATTTAAAATCCTTGAACACATACATAAAAAAATTCAAGTTCAAGATGGAATCGCTCAGGGCGGTTATTGCAAGCCTGGACGAGGGGGATTACATGGTATCCCGGGACATCAAGGATGCTTACCTGCATGTCCCCATTTAGTATCCTCGCCAGGAGTACCTCAGATTTGTGGTACAGGATTACCATTACCAAGTCCAGACTCTGACGTTTGGACTGTACATGGCACCGAGGGTGTTACCAAGGTAATGGCCGGAATGATGATACTCCTTCGAAAAAGGGGAGTTTTTAATGATCCCGTACTTGGACAATCTCCTTATAAGGGCGAGGTCCAAGGAGCAGTTGCTAGTCGGGGTAGCACTATTTTGGAAAGTGCTACAACAGCACGGTTGGATTCTAAACAGTCCAAAGACACAGCTGTTTCCTACGACACGTCTACTGTTCCTGGGGATGGTTCTGGACACAGACCAGAAATAAGTGTTTCTCCCGGAGGAGAAAGCCAAGGAGCTGTCATCTCTAGTCAGAGACCTCCTGAAGCCAAAACAGTTATCGGTGCATCATTGCACGCGAGTCCTGGGAAAAATGATAGCTTCCTACGAAGCAATCCCATTCGGCAGGTTCCATGCAAGAACTTTTCAGGGGGACCTGTTAGACAAGTGGTCCGGATCACATCTTCAGATGCATTGGCTGATAACCCTGTCTCCAAGGACCAGGGTATCTCTACTGTAGTGGCTGCAGAGTGCCCAAGAGGGCAGCAGGTTCGACATACAGGACTAGGTCCTAGTGACCATGGATGCCAGCCTTTGAGGCTGGGGGGCAGTCACACAGGGAAGAAGCTTCCAGGGACTTTGGTCAAGTCAGGTGACTTCCCTACATAAATATTCTGGAACTGAGGGCCATTTACAGTGCCCTGAGTCAGGCAAGGCCTCTGCTTCAAAACCGGCCGGTCCTGATCCAATCAGACAACATCACGGCAGTCGCCCATGTAAACCAACAGGGCGGCACAAGAAGCAGGATGGCGATGGCAGAAGCCACAAGGATTCTCCGATGGGCAGAAAATCATGTGTTAGCACTGTCAGCAGTGTTCATTCCCGGAGTGGACAACTGGGAAGCAGATCTTCTCAGCAGACACGACTTCCACCCGAGAGAGTGGGGACTTCATGGGGACTTCATCCAGAAGTCTTCCAAAGGATTTTACACCATTGGGAAAGGCCACAGGTGGACATGAAGGCGTCCCGCCTCAACAAAAAGCTATAAAAGATATTGCGCCAGGTCAAGGGACCTTCAGGCGATAGCTGTGGACGCTCTGGTAACACCGTGGGTGTACCAGTCGGTTTGTGTTCCCCCCTCTGCCTCTCATACCAAAGGTACTGAGAATAATAAGAAGGCGAGGAGTAAGAACGATACTCGTGGTTCCGGATTGGCCAAGAAGAGCCTGGTACCCAGAACTTCAAGAAATTATATCAGAGGACCCATGGCCTCTGCCGCTCAGACAGGACCTGCTGCAGCAGGGGCCCTGTCTGTTCCAAGACTTACCGCGGCTACGTTTTGATGGCATGGCGGTTGAACGCCGGATCCTAAAGGAAAAGGGCATTCCGGAGGAAGTCATTCCTACGCTGATTCAAGCCAGGAAAGATGTAACTGCAAAACATTATCACCGCATATGGCGGAAATATGTTGCTTGGTGTGAGGCCACAAAAGGCCCCAACAGAGGAATTTCAACTAGGTCGATTTCTGCATTTCCTACAAGCAGGAGTGTCTATGGGCCTAAAATTAGGCTCCATTAAGATACAGATCTCGGCTCTGTCGATTTTCTTCCAGAAAGAATTAGCTTCAGTACCTGAAGTTCAGACATTGTAAAAGGAGTGCTGCATATTCAGCCCCCGGTTGTGCCTCCAGTGGCACCTTGGGATCTCAACGTGGTGTTGAGTTTCTTAAAATCACATTGGTTTGAACCACTAAAAACCGTGGATCTAAAATATCTCACGAGGAAAGTGGTCAGGTTATTGGCCTTGGCTTCGGCCAGGCGTGTATCAGAATTGGCGGCTTTGTCATATAAAAGTCCTTATCTGATTTTCCATATGGATAGGGCAGAATTGAGGACTCGTCCCCAGTTTCTCCCTAAGGTGGTATCAGTTTTTCACTTGAACCAACCTATTGTGGTGCCTGCGGCTACTAGGGACTTGGAGGATTCCAAGTTACTGGACATAGTCAGGGCCTTGAAAAATTATGTTTCCAGGACGGCTAGAGTCAAGAAAATTGACTCGCTATTTATCCTGTATGCACCCAACAGGCTGGGTGCTCCTGCTTCTAAGCAGACTATCGCTCGCTGGATCTGTGACACGATTCAGCAGGCGCATTCTGCGGCTGGACTGCCGCATCCTAAATCAGTGAAAGCCCATTCCACAGGGAAGGTGGGCTCATCTTGGGCGGCTGCCCGAGGGGTCTCGGCTTTACAACTTTGCCGAGCTGTTACTTGGTCAGGGGCAAACACGTTTGCAAAATTCTACAAATTTGATACCCTGGCTGAGGAGGACCTTGAGTTCTCTCATTCGGTGCTGCAGAGTCATCCGCACTCTCCCGCCCGTTTGGGAGCTTTGGTATAATCCCCATGGTCCTTTCGGAGTTCCCAGCATCCACTAGGACGTCAGAGAAAATAAGATTTTACTCACCGGTAAATCTATTTCTCGTTGTCCGTAGTGGATGCTGGGCGCCCATCCCAAGTGCGGATTGTCTGCAATACTTGTAAATAGTTATTGCTAACTAAAGGGTTATTGTTGAGCCATCTGTTGAGAGGCTCAGTTGTTTTCATACTGTCAAACTGGATATAGTATCACGAGTTGTACGGTGTGATTGGTGTGGCTGGTATGAGTCTTACCCGGGATTCAAAATCCTTCCTTATTATGTCAGCTCGTCCGGGCACAGTGTCCTAACTGAGGCTTGGAGGAGGGTCATAGTGGGAGGAGCCAGTGCACACCAGGTAGTCATAAATCTTTCTAGAGTGCCCAGCCTCCTTCGGAGCCCGCTATTCCCCATGGTCCTTTCGGAGTTCCCAGCATCCACTACGGACTACGAGAAATAGATTTACCGGTGAGTAAAATCTTATTTTTTGTTTGTTTTCTCGCAGTCCTGTGGTGGCAGCGCAGTTTTCTGACAATCTTCTCCGCTCATTCCTGGTCAACATAATGTCTGTACCGGCTCTGATTTCTCACCTTTCTATCCTTTCTCCAGATGTAAGTTGATTTTACAATTGACTAACTACATTATGCAATGCAATGTAAGGTATAGTGGAATGTTTTTCCCATAGAAAGAACATTGGGCCTAATTCAGACCTGATCGCAGCAGCAAATTTGTTAGCTAATGGACAAAACCATGTCCACTGCAGGGGGGGCAGATATAACGTGCAGTGAGAGTTAGATTTGGGTGGGTTATATTGTTTCTGTGCAGGGTAAATACTGGCTGCTTTATTTTTACACTGCAATTTAGATTTTAGTTTGAACACACGACAGTCAAATCAAACTCTCTCTGCTCATGTTATATCTGCACCCCTGCAGAGCACATGGTTTTGCCCATTAGGTAACAAATTTGCTGCTGCGATCAGATCTGAATTAGGCCCATAGTGCAGTGTTTTCCAACTGCAGTCCTTAAGGACCTCTAACAGTGCATGTTTTCCAGATCACCTAGTGTTCACTATAGCATCCTGCACCTAATCAGTGAGAAAGACATATTTTAATTTTGAAGGGCAACATTTTATATGTGAAGTATTACTACAGCTACTCTAGCGAACACTTATAAAATTATGCCCTTAAAATTAAAATATACCCTCCTCACTGATTAGGTGCAGGGTGCAAGAGTGAACACTATGGGGGTATCCAATTATGTGCTCTAGTTTTTCGATCCAAAAAACAAACAAACGGGCTGATAGCATGATTTTTACCCGATAGTTATTATTGGGCTATCCAATTATAGCCCATTTTTGTCAGCCAAACTGTTTTCAATTTTCTGGCGATAACACATGGGACCCGGAATAAGTTCCAGGACCGATGTGTTATTGCGGCTTATCGGGGATTATACTTTGTGTGCCTGAGGCACGCAAAGCATGATCCCCCATAAGTGCCGGGTATCAGGACTAATTGAATATCCCCCGGCGAAACCATTATCTGCGGTAAATTACCAAAGCTAATTGGATACCAACCTGTTCAGGTGTATTCATTATTCACTGATACATTTACAATGATCCACAGGTGGAGTTAATTATTTCTATTGTGATACTGAGGAGATGTGTAAAACATGCACTGTTAGATGTCCGTGGGGACTGCACTTGGGAAACACTGCTAAAGAACATTTACTGTGCATTAAAGGGGTCAGCTTAGTGCAACTGGAAATTAAGTAGAAAAATACAAAAATGTATTCCACATACAGATGGATAAATTGCACATTCATGCTTTTTAAAATTATTTTTTACTGTTTTTCAATTTCATTTCAGCGTTTGTCAGTGATAGAATCTAATGGGCTCTTTCATAAATTCATTTTGTTCCTGAGTCGAGAAGAACAGTGTAGAGATGTGTGCATGTGTCTTGAAGGAAGCCACACCCTCTGCTTGCTAGGTATTGTTACTTGGTTTGTGTCTGTGTTATGAGAGATCCTACTATACGCAAACACACACTCACAGACCATGGGGTTGATGCAGAGTTGAAGTTATACCACATTGGGTAGCATAAAATATGAAAAATAATGCTTTCACATGCTCAGAAAATAGACCACTTACTAGAGCTGTGCACCGGAAATTTTTCGGGTTTTGGTTTTGGATTCGGTTCCGCGGCCGTGTTTTGGATTCGGACACGTTTTGGCAAAACGTCCCTGAATTTTTTTTGTCTGATTCAGGTGTGTTTTGGATTCGGGTGTTTTAAAAAAAAAAAAACCCTCAGAAACAACTTAAATCATAGAATTTGGGGGTCATTTTGATCCCATAGTATTATTAACCTCAATAACCATAATTTACACTAATTTCCAGTCTATTCTGAACACCTCACAATATTATTTTTAGTCCTAAAATTTGCACAGAGGTCGCTGGATGACTAAGCTAAGTGACCCAAGTGGGCGGCACAAACACCTGGCCCATCTAGGAGTGGCACTGCAGTGTCAGACAGGATGGCACTTAAAAAAATTAGCCCCAAACATCACATGATGCAGAGATTAAAAAAAACAAAAAAAACAAAAGAGGTGCAAGAGGGAATTGTCCTTGGGCCCTCCCACCCACCCTTATGTTGTATGAACAGGACATGCACACTTTAACAAACCCATCATTTCAGCCACAGGGTCTGCCACACGACTGTGGCTGAAATGACTGGTTGGGTTGGGCCCTCACCAAAAAAGAAGCAATCAATCTCTCCTTGCACAAACTGGCTCTACAGAGGCAAGATGTCCACCTCCTCCTCATCGTCTGATTCATCACCCCTTTCACTGTGTACATCCCCCTCCTCACAGAGTATTATTAATTCGTCCCCACTGGAATCCACCATCTCAGGTCCCTGTGTACTTTCTCGAGGCAATTGCTGGTGAATGTCTCCACGGAGGAATTGATTATAATTCATTTTGATGAACATCATCTTCTCCACATTTTCTGGAAGTAACCTCGTACGCCGATTGCTGACAAGGTGACCGGCTGCGCTAAACACTCTTTCGGAGTACTCACTGGAGGGGGGCAACTTAGGTAAAATAAAGCAAGTTTGTGCAAGGGCCTCCAAATTGCCTCTTTTTCCTGCCAGTATACGTACGGACTGTCTGACGTGCTTACTTGGATGCGGTCACTCATATAATCCTCCACCATTCTTTCAATGGTGACAGAATCATATGCAGTGACAGTAGACGACATGTCAGTAATCGTTGGCAGGCCCTACAGTCCGGACCAGATGTCAGCACTCGCTCCAGACTGCCCTGCATCACTGCCAGCGGGTGGGCTCGGAATTCTTAGCCTTTTCCTTGCAGCCCCAGTTGCGGGAGAATGTGAAGGAGGAGCTGTTGACGGGTCACGTTCCGCTTGACTTGACAAGTGTCTCACAAGCAGGTCTTTGAACATGTGCAGACTTGTGTCTGCCGGAAAGAGAGATACAACGTAGGCTTTAAACCTAGGATCGAGCACGGTGGCCAAAATGTAGTTCTCTGATTTCAACAGATTGACCTCCGGTGAATCCTGGTTAAGCAAATTAAGGGCTCCATCCACAAGTCCCACATGCCTAGTGGAATCGCTCAGTTTTAGCTCCTCCTTCAATCTCTCCAGCTGCTTCTGCAAAAGCCTGATGAGGGAAATGACCTGACTCAGGCTGGCAGTGTCTGAACTGACTTCACGTGTGGCAAGTTCAAAGGGTTGCAGAACCTTACACAACGTTGAAATCATTCTCCACTGCGCTTGAGTCAGGTGCATTCCCCCTCCTTTGCCTATATCGTAGGCAGATGTATAGGCTTGAATGGCCTTTTGCTGCTCCTCTATCCTCTGAAGCATATAGAGGGTTGAATTCCACCTCGTTACCACCTCTTGCTTCAGATGATGGCGGGGCAGGTTCAGGAGTGTTTGCTGGTGCTCCAGTCTTCGGCACGTGGTGGCTGAATGCCGAAAGTGGCCCGCAATTCTTCGGCCACCGATAGCATCTCTTGTATGTGCAAAACATGGGACATGCTGGAATTTGCCCACATGTAATGCACGCACAATATTGGTGGCGTTGTCCGATGTCACAAATCCCCAGGAGAGTCCAATTGGGGTAAGCCATTCTGCGATAATGTTCCTCAGTTTCCGTAAGAGGTTGTCAACTGTGTGCCTATTACGGAAAGCGGTGATACAAAGCGTAGCCTGCCTAGGAACGAGTTGGCGTTTGCGAGATGCTGCTACTGGTGCCGCCGCTGCTGTTCTTGCTGCGGGAGGCAATACATCTACCCAGTGGGCTGTCACAGTCATATAGTCCTGAGTCTGCCCTGCTCCACTTGTCCACATGTCCGTGGTTAAGTGGACATTGGGTACAACTGCATTTTTTAGGACACTGGTGACTCTTTTTCTGACGTCTGTGTACATTCTCTGTATCACCTGCCTAGAGAAGTGGAACCTAGATGGTATTTCGTACCGGGGACACAGTACCTCAAGCAATTCTCTAATTCCCTGTGAATTAATAGTGGATACCGGACACACGTTTAACATCAACACAGCTGCCAAGACCTGAGTAATCCGCTTTGCAGCAGAATGACTGCTGTGATATTTTATCTTCCTCGCAAAGGACTGTTGGACAGTCAATTGCTTACTGGAAGTAGTACAAGTGGTCTTCCGACTGTCCCTCTGGGATGACGATCGACTCCTAGCAGCAACAACAGCAGCGCCAGCAGCAGTAGGCGTTACACTCAAGGATCCATCGGAGGAATCCCAGTTAGGAGAGGACTCGTCAGACTTGCCAGTGACATGGCCTGCAGGACTATTGGCGTTCCTGTGTAAGGAGGAAATTGACACTGAGGGAGTTGGTGGTGTGGTTTGCAGGAGCTTGGTTACAAGAGGAAGGGATTTAGTTGTTCGTGGACTGCTTCCGCTGTCACCCAAAGTTTTTGAACTTGTCAATGACTTCTGATGAATGCGCTCCAGGTGACGTATAAGGGAGGATGTTCCTAGGTGGTTAACGTCCTTACCCCTACTTATTACAGCTTGACGAAGGCAACACATGGCTTTACACCTGTTGTCCGCATTTCTGTTAAAATAATTCCACACCGAAGAGGTGATTTTTTTTGTAATTTGCATGTCAATGGCCATATTCATCCCACGGACAACAGGTGTCTCCCCGGGTGCCTTACTTAAACAAACCACCTCACCATCAGAATCCTCCTTGTCAATTTCCTCCTCAGCGCCAGCAACACCCATATCCTCATCCTGGTGTACTTCAACAGTGACATCTTCAATTTGACTATCAGGAACTGGACTGTGGGTGCTCCTTCCAGCACTTGCAGGGGGCGTGCAAATGGTGGAAGGCGCCACCTCTTCCCGTCCAGTGTTGGGAAGGTCAGGCATCGCAACCGACACAATTGGACTCTCCTTGGGGATTTGTGATTTAGAAGAACGCACAGTTCTTCGCTGTGCTTTTGCCATCTTAACTCTTTTCAGTTTTCTAGCGGGAGAATGAGTGCTTCCATCCTCATGTGAAGCTGAACCACTAGCCATGAACATAGGCCAGGGCCTCAGCCGTTCCTTGCCACTCCGTGTCGTAAATGGCATATTGGCAAGTTTACGCATCTCCTCAGACGTTTTTAATTTAGATTTTTGGGTCATTTTACTGAACTTTAGTTTTTGGGATTTTACATGCTCTCTACTATGACATTGGGCATCGGCCTTGGCAGATGACGTTGATGGCATTTCATCGTCTCGGCGATGACGAGTGGCAGCAGCTTCAGCACGAGGTGGAAGTGGATCTTGATCTTTCCCTATTTTACCCTCCACATTTTTGTTCTCCATTTTTTAATGTGTGGAATTATATGCTAGTACTAGTAATATATCAATAGCAATGGCCTACTGTACTGTACTATATATGTATACTGTTGGTCACCAAAATGCTGCACTGTAATACTATATATACTGCTCACAAAAATGCAGCACAGATATGGAATGGATACTTGCAGTGACACAGAGCTGCAAGATACAGCAATGGCCTACTGTACACAACTATATACTGTTGGGTCACCAAAATGCTGCACTGTGATACTATATATACTGCTCACAAAAATGCAGCACAGATATGGAATGTATACTTGCAGTGACACAGAGCTGCAAGATACAGCAATGGCCTACTGTACACAACTATATACTGTTGGGTCACCAAAATGCTGCACTGTAATACTATATATACTGCTCACAAAAATGCTGCACAGATATGGAATGGGTACTTGTAGTGACACAGAGCTGCAAGATACAGCAATGGCCTACTGTACACAACTATATACTATTGGGTCACCAAAATGGTGCACTGTAATACTATATATACTGCTCACAAAAATGCTGCACAGATATGGAATGGATACTTGCAGTGACACAGAGCTGCAAGATACAGCAATGGCCTACTGTACACAACTATATACTGTTGGGTCACCAAAATGCTGCACTGTAATACTATATATACTGCTCACAAAAATGCTGCACAGATATGGAATGGATACTTGCAGTGACACAGAGCTGCAAGATACAGCAATGGCCTACTGTACACAACTATATACTGTTGGGTCACCAAAATGCTGCACTGTAATACTATATATACTGCTCACAAAAATGCTGCGCAGATATGGAATGGATACTTGCAGTGATACAGAGCTGCAAGATACAGCAATGGCCTACTGTACACAACTATATACTGTTGGGTCACCAAAATACTGCACTGTAATACTATATATACTGCTCACAAAAATGCTGCGCAGATATGGAATGGATACTTGCAGTGATACAGAGCTGCAAAATACAGCAATGGCCTACTGTACACAACTATATACTATTGGGTCACCAAAATGCTGCACTGTAATACTATATATACTGCTCACAAAAATGCTGCACAGATATGGAATGGATACTTGCAGTGACACAGAGCTGCAAGATACAGCAATGGCCTACTGTACACAACTATATACTGTTGGGTCACCAAAATGCTGCACTGTAATACTATATATACTGCTCACAAAAATGCTGCACAGATATGGAATGGATACTTGCAGTGACACAGAGCTGCAAGATACAGCAATGGCCTACTGTACACAACTATACACTGTTGGGTCACCAAAATGCTACACTGTAATACTATATATACTGCTCACAAAAATGCTGCACAGATATGGAATGGATTCTTGCAGTGACACAGAGCTGCAAGATACAGCAATGGCCTACTGTACACAACTATATACTGTTGGGTCACCAAAATGCTGCACTGTAATACTATATATACTGCTCACAAAAATGCTGCGCAGATATGGAATGGATACTTGCAGTGACACAGAGCTGCAAGATACAGCAATGGCCTACTGTACTGTACTACTATAAGTATAATTATATACTGGTGGTCCCCAGTCCCCACAATAAAGCACACTGAGCACAGATATTTGCAGCACACTGAGCACAGATATGGAGCGTTTTCAGGTAGAGAACGTAGATATTTTCAGCACACTGAGCACAGATATGTGCAGCACACTGAGCACAGATTACGGAGCTTTTCAGGGAGAGAACGCAGCCACGTCCTGTCCGTTCAATCTCCAATGCACGAGTGAAAATGGCGGCGTTGCGCGGCTCTTTATATAGAATACGAATCTCGCAAGAATCCGACAGCGGGATAATGACGTTCGGGCGCATTTGGGTTAACCGAGCAAGGCGGGAAGATCCGAGGCTGCCTCGGACCCGTGTAAAAAGGGTGAAGTTCAGGGGGTTCGGATCTCGGAGAAGCGAACCCGCTCATCTCTACCACTTACATACAGTTGCAAGAAAAAGTATGTAAACCCTTTGGACTTTCCTGGATTTGTGCATAAATTGGTCATAAAATGTGTTCTGATCTTCACCTAAGTCACAACAATAGACAAACACAGTCTGCTGAAACTAATACCACACAAACAATTATATGTTCTCGTGTTTTTATTGAACACACCATGTAAACATTCACAGTGCACTGTATGCACTTCTGCAGTATTGCTTGCATCTGACTTTCACCTGCAGTCAGGACGGTGGAGGGACCATGGGGATCATTCTGACCTGAACGCTCGCTGCAGTTCTTCGCAGTGCAGCGTTCAGGTCAGAACGGGAGGGGGCGGCACAGCGGCGTTCGGCCGCCGTTTTGTGGGAGCGATCCGGCCAATGCAGGCGTGGCCTGGCCGTGCAGGGGGCAGGGAAGATGATCGTAGCTGTGCTAAATTTAGCACAGCTACGATCAGGTTGGAATGACCCCCAATGTTCTAATGGGATGTAGTTATGTGCTGACCAGCTACATCCCGCCCCCCTCTAAATCCCGACAGTCGGCATGCCGACTAGCAGGGACTAACATAGGAAATAACATGCCCGCAGCGAGAATAACGAGATTCTTGATTGTCAAATGTTTATAACCAGTAACTATAAAATGTATTTAATTGGATCACTTTCATTATTTTGCTTTAGGTAACCTTATCCACCTGGGCCATCTGACAGAGAAAGTTCTGGAGGAAGAAACGGGTCACTTTGTCAGCGTACTTACACAAATGTTATCATATTGCCAAAAATATGTGTCCCAGAAGAAGTCCAATCTTACACACTGGCACTCTGTCTTAGGCTGGTTCTCTCAGACTGTTGATTATGGGTATGTTGTCTCATGGGGGTCAATTCAATTAGCATTCACAGCAATATCACGAGTTCTTGCTTGCTGCCCATAGAGATGCCCAGGAAAATTAGCAATGTTCCTCCTACTGTAATGTCCAAATATGTCCATAGCCGAATGTCACAGCATATTAGGTGGCACATCGCTCCTAACTGAATCTGCCCTTTAGTGTCTAATTAACTAATCCATCTGTGGACAGACAGAATCTTCAGATTCCATACATAACATAACTTAGGTAATATGTTGCTTTCTCTTACGTCCTAGTGGATACTGGGGATCTGTACTTTAGTACCATGGGTATAGATTGGGTCCACTGGAGCCTGGCACTTTAAAATCTTTAGTGTGTGTATGTGTGTGCTGGCTCCTCCCCTCTATGCCCCTACTACCAGACTCAGTTTAGAAAAAAGTGCCCAAGTAGATGGGTGCATTTCTCTGGAGCTCCAGAGAGTTTCCTTTATTTTTTATTTTAGTTATTTTCAGGTAGCCCTGGTTGGCAACCAGGCTACCTGCTTTGTGGGACTTAGAGGGGGGACCGAACCAACCTCCTGAGGGTTAATGGTTCGTAATCCCAGCTGACAGGACACCGAGCTCCTGAGGTGCTAATTACACATCATTGGTATGTGTGCCCATGCCAGCAGCTAGCCGCCACCCTCTAACAGATAGTGAAGATCAAGGTGCAGTGAGTGTTACACCGGGGTCCCGGTTAGTGATTCCCCGATGCAGTTTTGGCGGCATGTTGCGCGGCGGTCACGGGCCACGAGCTGCGGTGCCCGCCGATGACAAAACTGGCTCTCCTCCGCAGTGCTCACTGTGAAACAAGGCTTTGTGTGTACTGTTATGGTTTTACTGTGTATTAACATGGCCAGTATAATAAAACAAACATCAGGGACCGCGCGCCATTGCAAGGGCTGGGGCTTCCCGGAGCGGGACCAAGGCGGGAAGGCGCCATTTCCTGCTGCGGTGGATCATACAGGCCTCTGGGGACCCATGCTGTTACAGACTTCTGTCCTGGTACCAGGGGATCATAGCAGGGGGGGGGAGCTCTCCAGCGGCACTTATATCAGGTTGTACACTTAAATTCACACACTGGGCAGCTGTGTTCTGTGTGCTGGTCTCCGTTTCTTCAGTGTTTTCTCTATCGTCCTAGTGGATGCTGGGGTTCCTGAAAGGACCATGGGGAATAGCGGCTCCGCAGGAGACAGGGCACAAAAGTAAAGCTTTCCGATCAGGTGGTGTGCACTGGCTCCTCCCCCTATGACCCTCCTCCAGACTCCAGTTAGATTTTTGTGCCCGGCCGAGAAGGGTGCAATTCTAGGTGGCTCTCCTAAAGAGCTGCTTAGAGAAAGTTTAGCTTAGGTTTTTTATTTTACAGTGAGTCCTGCTGGCAACAGGATCACTGCAACGAGGGACAGAGGGGAGAAGAAGTGAACTCACCTGCGTGCAGGATGGATTGGCTTCTTGGCTACTGGACATTAGCTCCAGAGGGACGATCACAGGTACAGCCTGGATGGTCACCGGAGCCGCGCCGCCGGCCCCCTTGCAGATGCTGAAGTAAGAAGAGGTCCAGAATCGGCGGCTGAAGACCCTTGCAGTCTTCTAAAGGTAGCGCACAGCACTGCAGCTGTGCGCCATTTTCCTCTCAGCACACTTCACACGCAGTCACTGAGGGTGCAGGGCGCTGGGGGGGGGCGCCCTGGGAGGCAAATGTAAACCTATATACTGGCTAAAAATACCTCACATATAGCCCCCAGAGGCTATATGGAGATATTTAACCCCTGCCAAACTTCACTAAAGAGCGGGAGACGAGCCCGCCGGAAAAGGGGCGGGGCCTATCTCCTCAGCACACAGCGCCATTTTCTCTCACAGAAAGGCTGGAGAGAAGGCTCCCAGGCTCTCCCCTGCACTGCACTACAGAAACAGGGTTTAAACAGAGAGGGGGGGCACTAATTGGCGATATAAATATATATATAAAGATGCTATTAGGGAGAAACACTTATATAAGGTTGTCCCTATGTAATTATAGCGTTTTTTTGGTGTGTGCTGGCAAACTCTCCCTCTGTCTCTCCAAAGGGCTAGTGGGTCCTGTCCTCTGTCAGAGCATTCCAGGTGTGTGTGCTGTGTGTCGGTACGTGTGTGTCGACATGTATGAGGACGATGTTGGAGGAGGCGGAGAAATTGCCTGTAAGGGTGATGTCACTCTCTAGGGAGTCGACACCGGAATGGATGGCTTACTTAGGGAATTACGTGAGAATGTCAACACGCTGCAAGGTCGGTTGACGACATGAGACGGCCGACAAACAATTAGTACCGGTCCAGGCGTCTCAGAAACACCGTCAGGGGTTTTAAAAACAAAAACAAAAAAAAAACGCCCATTTACCTCAGTCGGTCGACACAGACACAGACACGGACACTGAATCAACAAACGTATTCCTCATTAGGGCCACACGTTAAGGGCAATGAAGGAGGTGTTACATATTTCTGATACTACAAGTACCACAAAAGATGGGTATTATGTGGAAGTGAAAAAACTACCTGTAGTTTTTCCTGAATCAGATAAAATAAAATGAAGTGTGTGATGATGCGTGGGTTTACCCCGATAGCAAATATTGGCGTTATACCCTTTCCCGCCAGAAGTTAGGGCGCGTTGGGAAACACCCCTTAGGGTGGATAAGGCGCTCACACGCTTATCAAGTGGCGTTACCGTCTCCAGATACGGCCGCCCTCAAGGAGCCAGCTGATAGGCAGCTGGAAAAATATCCTAAAAAGTATATACACACATACGGTGGTTATACTGCGACCAGCGATCGCCATCAGCCTGGAGATGCAGTGCTGGGTTGGCTTGGTCGAATTCCCTGACTAAAAATATTTTATTGATATAGAGCATTTAATAGGATGCATTCTATATATATACTGTATGCGAGATGCACAGAGGGATATTTGCACTCTGGCATCAAGATAAGTGCGTTGTCCATATCTCCCAGAAGATGTCATGGACACGACAGTGGTCAGGTGATACAGATCCCATACGGCACATGGAAGTATTGCCGTATAAAGGGAGGGAGTTATTTGGGGTCGGTCCATCGGACCTGGGGGCCACGACTACAGCTGGGAAATCCAACCTTTTTACCCCAAGTTACATCTCAGCAGAAAAAGACACTGTCTTTTCAGCCTCAATCCTTCCGTTCCCATGTGGGCAAGCGGGCAAAAGGCCAGTCATATCTGCCCAGACATAGAGGAAAGGGAAGTAGACTGCAGCAGGCAGCCCCTTCCCAGGAAAAGAAGCCCTCCACCAGTGGGGGGGTAGTCTCAAGAGTCTCAGCGCGCAGTGGGATCACTCGCAAGTTGACCCCTAGATCGTACAAGTATTATCCCAGGGGTACAGATTGGAGAGTCGAGACATTTTTTCCTCGCAGGTTCCTGAAGCCTGCTTTACCAACGGCTCCCTCCGACAGGGAGGCAGTATTGGAAAAAAATTCACAAGCTGTATTTCCAGCAGGTGATAATCAAAGTACCCCTCCTACAACAAGGAAAAGGGTATTAGTCTTCCACACTATATTGTGGTACTGAAGCCAGAAGGCTTGGTGAGACATAGTCTAAATCTGAAATCTTTGAACACTTACATAAAAAGGTTCAAATCAAGATGGAGTCACTCAAAGCAGTGATAGAGAACCGGAAAAAAGGGGACTATATGGTGTCCCTGGACATCAAGGATTACCTACATGTCCAAATTTGCCCTTCTCAACAAGGGTACCTCTGGTTCGTGATACAGAACTGTCAATATCAGTTTCAGACGCTGCCGTTGAATTATCCACGGCACCCCGGGCCTTTACCAAGGTAATGGCCGAAAAGATGATTCTTAAAAGAAGAAAGGCATCTTAATTATCCCTTATTTGGACGATATCCTGAAAGGGGCAAGTTTCCAGAGAACAGTTGGAGGTCGGAAAAGAACTATCTAAAGTAGTTCTACGACAGCACGAGTGGATTCTAAATATTCCAAAAATCGCAGCTGTTTTCCGATGATACGTCTGCTGTTCCTAGGAATGATTCTGGGCATAGTCCAGAAAGAGGTATTTCTCCTGGAGGGGAAAGCCAGGGAGTTATCCGACCTAGTCAGAAACCTCCTAAAACCAGGCCAAGTATCAGTGCATCAATGCACAGGAGTCCTGGGAAAAATGGTGGCTTCTTACGAAGCGATTCCATTCGGCAGATCTCACGCAAAAACTTTTCAGGGGGATTTGCTGGACGAATGGTCCGGATCGCATCTTCAGATGCATCAGCGGATAACCCTGTCTCCAAGGACAAGGGTGTCTCTTCTGTGGGGGCTGCAGAGTGCTCATCTTCTAGAGGACAGCACATTCAGCATTCAGGACTGTGTTCTGGTGACCACGGATGCCAGCCTGAGAGGCTGGGGAACAGTCACACAGGGAAGAAATTTCCAAGGAAGTGTGGTCAAGTCTGGAGATTTCTCTCCACATGAATATACTGGAGCTAAGGGCAATGTACGATGCTCTGAGCCTAGGAAGAACTCTGCTTCAAAGTCAACCGGTGCTGATCCAGTAGGACATCATCATGGCAGTCGCCCACGTAAACAGACGGGGCGGCACAAGAAGCAGGAGGGCAATGACAGCAAGGATTCTTCGCTGGGCGAAAGATCATGTGATAACACTGTCAGCAGTGTTCATTCCGGGAGTGGACAACTAGGAAGATTTCCTCAGCATGAATGAATTTCACCCGGAAAAGTGGGAACTTCATCTGGAAGTTTCCACATGTTTGTAAACCGTTGGGAAAGACCAAAGGTGGTTATGATGGCGTCTCACATGAAGCGCCAGGTCTAGAGACCCTCAGGCAATAGCTGGGACGCTCTGGTAACACCGTGGGTGTACCAGTCGGTGTATGTGTTCCCTCCTCTGCCTTTCATACCCAGTGTATGGAGAATGATAGGAAGGAGAGGAGTAAGAACTATACTCGTGGCTCCGGTTTGGCCAAGAAGAACTTGGTACCCGGAACTTCAAGAGATACTAGAAAGGATCTTGATTCAGCAAGAATCATGTCTGTTCCATGACTTACCGCAGCTGCGTTGACGCCAGGGCGGGTGAACGCCGGATCCTAAGGGAAAAAGGCATTCCGGAAGAGGTCATCCCTACCCTGGTCAGAACCAGGAAGGAGGTGACCGCACAACATTATCACCGCTTAGGTGAAAATATGTTCCATGGTGTGAGGCCAGGAAGGCTCCACGGAAGAATTTCAACTAGGTTAATTCCTACATTTCCTGCAAACAGGAGTGTATATGGGTCTCAAATTGGGGTCCATTAAGGTTCAAATTTCGACCGGTCGATTTTCTTCCAGAAAGAAATTGGCTTCAGTTCCTGAAGTCCAGAAGTTGTTAAGGGAGTACTGCATATACAACCCCCTTTTGATGTCTCCAGTGGCACTGGGCGATCTCAACGTAGTTTGGGATTCCTAAAATCACATTGGTTTAAACAACTCAAATCTGTGGATTTGATATATCTCACATGGAAAGTGACCATGCTGTTGGTCCTGGCCTCGGCCAGGCGAGTGTCAGAATTGGCGGCTTTATCTCATAAAGCCATATCTGATTGTCCATTCGGACAGAGCAAAGCTGTGGACTCGTCCCCAGTTTCTCCCTAAGGTGGTGTCAGCGTTTCACCTGAACCAGCTTATTGTGGTACCTGCGGCTACTAGGGACTTGGAGGACTCCAAGTTGCTGGATGTTGTCAGGGCCTTGAAAATATAGTTTCCAGGTCGGCTGGAGTCAGGAATTCTGACTTGCTGTTTATCCTGTGTGCACCCAACAAGCTGGGTGCTCCTGCTTCTAAGCAGACTATTGCTCGTTGGATTTGTAGTACAATTCAGCTTGCACATTCTGTGGCAGGCTTGCCACAGCAAAAAATATGTAAATGCCCATTCCACAAGGAAGGTGGGCTCATCTTGGGCGGCTGCCCGAGGGGTCTCGGCATTACAACTCTGCCGAGCAGCTACGTGGTCAGGGGAGAACACGTTTGTAAAATTCTACAAATTTGATACCCTGGCAAAAGAGGACCTGGAGTTCTCTCATTCGGTGCTGCAGAGTCATCCGCACTCTCCCGCCCGTTTGGGAGCTTTGGTATAATCCCCATGGTCCTTTCAGGAACCCCAGCATCCACTAGGACGATAGAGAAAATAAGAATTTACTTACCGATAATTCTATTTCTCGGAGTCCGTAGTGGATGCTGGGCGCCCATCCCAAGTGCGGATTATCTGCAATACTTGTACATAGTTATTGCTAACTAAATCGGGTTAGTGTTATTGTGAGCCATCTTTTCAGAGGCTCCCCTGTTATCATACTGTTAACTGGGTTCAGATCACAGGTTGTACAGTGTGATTGGTGTGGCTGGTATGAGTCTTACCCGGGATTCAAAATTCCTCCCTTATTGTGTACGCTCGTCCGGGCACAGTATCTAACTGGAGTCTGGAGGAGGGTCATAGGGGGAGGAGCCAGTGCACACCACCTGATCGGAAAGCTTTACTTTTGTGCCCTGTCTCCTGCGGAGCCGCTATTCCCCATGGTCCTTTCAGGAACCCCAGCATCCACTACGGACTCCGAGAAATAGAATTATCGGTAAGTAAATTCTTATTTTCAGTGAGCTGCCCTGTATTTTCAGTTGTGTAAATATGTCTGTGGACATGGTTATGTGTGCTAAGAAAACCAACTAGCAGCGCTAATAAAACAATTAGTAGAATAGAAGGATTGAGTACTGATTCATAATATTTAATCAAACATGAAATTATTCACTAGCACAATAAAAAAATAAAAATAAATAGGAATAAAAAAAATCTGACAATTACTATAAAAGATTACTATAAAAGAGAGGGGTCATGGTTATAGCTGCCTGATTTGTGTGTAGTCCGTTCCTGATTATTATAGACCGGATAGCAAACAGATGAATAGTCGTCCCTGGACTGACAGCGCAGTCATAGGATTAGAAGTTATTTACCACAATTGGCCGCTGGAGGAAATAGTCCCTTAAAGTAGTGATTGCGGGTCCTCACTGCATCGCGGTATCCTCCTTAATTGGAAAAGAGTAGTGGTAGTTCTGTTGATGAAAGTTCGTGCAATAATTTGGCTCAGCACAATGTCCAGTCCTGGTCCGGATACACAAAGGCAGCAATTCTCATATAAGTAGTGACCCCAAAAGCTTGTGTGCTGACGCGTTTCGCTGCACGTCCTGCAGCTTTATCAACTACCACTACTCTTTTCCAATTAAGGAGGATACCGCGATGCAGTGAGGACCCGCAATCACTACTTTAAGGGACTATTTCCTCCAGCGGCCAATTGTGGTAAATAACTTCTAATCCTATGACTGCGCTGTCAGTCCAGGGACGACTATTCATCTGTTTGCTATCCAGTCTATAATAATCAGGAACGGACTACACACAAATCAGGCAGCTATAACCATGACCCCTCTCTTTTATAGTAATCTTTTATAGTAATTGTCAGATTTTTTTATTCCTATTTTTTTTATTTTTTTATTATTGTGCTAGTGAATAATTTCATGTTTGATTAAATATTATGAATCAGTACTCAATCCATCTATTCTACTAATTGTTTTATTAGCGCTGCTAGTTGGTTTTCTTTGCTCGTGTTTGGTATTGGGGGTGACTTACCCAATTTTATAGCAGCAGCTTTTGAGCAACAGTACATATAAGCGCCCGATCTTTTTATCTTATTGATAGAATCCTTTTTTGCCATGGTTATGTGTGCTGCTTGTAACTCTACCCCTTCATCAGCAGGGTCCCTCATGTGTGAACAATGCTCCTTATCTACACAGGGACACAGGGGGTCATTCTGACCTGATCGCACGCTTCCGTTCATCGCATCGGAGGATCAGGTCAGAAGTGCACATGCGCCGGCGCATGGCTGACAGCCGACGGCTGTCGTTTCCTAGCGATCGCCTCTACCTTATTGACCGGCAGAGGCGGTCGCTGGGAGGGAGGGGGCGGCATGGTGGCGTTTGTCCACCGTTTTGTGGGCGCGCTCCAGCCAACGAAGACGTGGATGGACCATGCGGGGGGCGGGCCGCTGTGCTGGACGGGAGCTACTCCTGAAGTGCAAAATGCTATTGTACTTCTGCGGTGGGAGGGCAGGCCTGACATGTGGGGCGGTCCCGTATCTGCGGGCAAGATGGAAACCCTGCGGGGCAGTGCTGTCCGATCTAGAGGAGGGGGAATTTCTGGTATCCCTTGATGTCAAGGATGCTTACCTGCACATTCCCATGTGGCCCTCTCATCAGGCTTTCTTCAGGTTCGCCATCTTGGATGACCACTTCCAGTTTCAGGCCTTGCCCTTTGGTCTGTCCACAGCTCCGAGGGTCTTCACCAAGGTTATGGCGGAGATGATGCTGCAACTGCGTATGATGGGAGTCAACATAGTCCCCTACTTGGACGATCTCCTGATAAAGGCTATGTCCAGGGAGCATCTATTGCATAACATCAATGTGACGACTCTCCTGCTTACGGATCATGGGTGGATCCTAAATTTCCAGAAATCTCACCTGGAACCGACCCAACGTCTCCAATTCCTGGGAATGATACTGGATACAGTGTCTCAAAAGGTGTTTCTTCCGATGGAAAAGGCCTTGGCTATTCAGGCTTTAGTCCGCTCAGTGCTCCGTCCTCGCAAGGTGTCCATCCATCTTTGCATACGTTTGCTGGGCAAGTTGGTTGCTGCTTACAAGGCAATCCAATACGGCAGATTTAATGCCCGGCCATTTCAGCTGGATCTGCTGGACAAATGGTCGGGGTCTCACCTTCACATGCATCAGGAAGTGACCTTATCTCCAAAAGCCAGGATTTCTCTATTATGGTTGCTTCAAGCTCCTCACCTGGTAGAAGGCAGGAATTTCAATAACCACTCGTGGATTCTACTGACGACGGATGCCAGCCTCCCGGGTTGGGAGGCTGTGACCCAAGGGGCCCAGTTCCAGGGGATATGGTCAGTTCAGGAATCTGCTCTACCGATAAACAATTTACAATGCTCTTCTGCAAGCTTCCCATCTCCTGAAGGATCAGGCGATCCAGGTTCAATCGCACAACGCCGTGGCATACATAAACCGACAAGGGGGAACAAAAAGCAGAGCGGCGATGCGAGAAGTGTCAAGAATACTTGTCTGGGCGGAGGCCAACTCAAGGGCCATCTCAGCCATATTCATTCCAGGAGTGAACAACTGAAAAGCGGACTTCCTCAGCAGACACGATCTCCATCCGGAGGAATGGGGCCTACATCCCCAGGTGTTTCAACAGTTAATTCATCGGTGGGGCTGTCCGCAGATAGATCTGATGGCTTCTCATCTCAACAAGAAGCTAGGCCGTTACTGTTCCAGAACGAGGGATCCACAGGCTGTAGCAGTGGACACGCTGACGTCACCATGGATGTACCAGTTTGTGTACCTGTTCCCTCCTCTACCGCTAATCCCAAGGGTTCTAAAAAGACTAAGAAGGGAAAGTGTTCAAGCAATTCTAATTACCCCTGATTGGCCTCGACGGGCGTGGTGCTCGGACCTCCTATCCATTGCTCTGGAGGATCCCTGGCCTCTGCTGCTCCAAAAGGATCTTCTTCAACGCGGTCCGTTCATCTATCCAGATTCACAGCGGCTACGTTTGATGGCTTGGAAGTTGAGAGGGAGATTCTAGTAAGAAAAGGTCTTCCCTCCCGGGTTATTTCCACCATGGTCCAGGCCAGGAAGATGGTTACGTCAAAACATTATCATCATATCTGGAAAAAGTATGTTTCCTGGTGTGAAAGTAGAAAGGTGTCTCCCTATGGAATTTAGAATTGGTCGTTTTCTATTTTTTCTTCAAGTGGGAGTGGATATTGGCCTACGTTTAGGCTCCATCAAAGTCCAGATTTCAGCGCTCTCTATTTTCTTCCAGAAACAACTTGCCATGTTGCCGGAAGTACAAATTTGCCTAAAAGGATTTCTTCATATACAACCACCCTTCGTGCCTCCCACGGCTCCTTGGGATCTTAATGTGGTTCTTTCCTTTCTTCAGTCAGACTGGTTTGAACCCTTACATAGGGTGGAGTTAAAATTTCTCACCTGGAAGACGGTGATGTTAGTATTGGCATCTGCCAGACGTGCCTCTGAATAAGGGGCCTTATCCTGTAAGAGCCCTTCTTTGATTTTTCATGAAGACAGGGCGGAACTCAAGACCCGTCCTCTGTTTTTGCCAAAAGTGGTTTCAGCTTTTACTGTCAATCAACCCACTGTGGTTCCAATGTTGTCTGACTCTTCTGTTGGTCCTGAGTACTTGGATGTGGT
The DNA here is from genome assembly GCF_028390025.1 of Pseudophryne corroboree. Classification (NCBI taxonomy): domain Eukaryota; kingdom Metazoa; phylum Chordata; class Amphibia; order Anura; family Myobatrachidae; genus Pseudophryne; species Pseudophryne corroboree. The sequence continues at coordinate 405,459,026 of NC_086444.1, read as the reverse complement.
GAAGGCTCTAAAGATTTATGTCAGACGGATGGCTCGTCATCGGAAATCTGACTCGCTGTTTGTCCTTTATGATGCCACCAAGATTGGTCGTCCGGCTTCTAAGCAATCAATTGCTCGTTGGCTCAGGTTGACCATTCAACAAGCTTATACTTCGGCGGCTCTGCCTTTGCTGACGTCTATTCAGGCCCACTTGACAAGATCTGTGGGCTCTTCCTGGGCAGCTGCCCAGGATGTCTCGGCCTTACAGTTGTGCCAAGCTGCTACTTGGTCTGGTTCGAACACCTTTGTTAAGTTCTGTCGGTTCGACACCTTGGCCAAGGATGACCTTCTGTTTGCTCAGGCGGTGTTACAGGGGTCTCGGCACTCTCCCACCCATTTGGGAGCTTTGGGACTTCCCCATGGTACTAAAGTATAGATCCCCAGTATCCACTAGGACGTAAGAGAAAATAGGAATTTAATACCTACCGGTAAATCCTTTTCTCCTTGTCCGTAGTGGATACTGGGCGCCCGCCTCAGTGCTTCGATTCCTGCTTACCTGAGTAAGTATTTGGTTGGCCAGCCGTTGCGGTCCCTTTATGTTTTTGGGATATTTTGCTATCCTGGTTTGGTTGATGTTGCTATCCTCTGTTCTGGTTAGCGCCCTCCTTTTGGTTTTGGTTGTGTGTTGGCTTGTTGCCTCACCGCTGTTGGATTTGTTCTTCTCTCATGGTATGTCCTTCTCCTCGGGCACAGTTATCCTAGACTGAGTCTGGTAGGAGGGGCATAGAGGAAAGGAGCCCGTACACACATACACACACTAAAGGTTTGAAAGTGCCAGGCTCCAGTGGACCCGATCTATACCCATGGTACGTAAGTACAGATCCTCAGTATCCACTACGGACTAGGAGAAAAGGAATTACCGGTAGGTATTAAATTCCTATTTTTGGGGGGCAAAACTTGAATTTATTCACTCTTGTTCTCTCTAATTCCCTTCTCTTTCTCTCTACTCCTCTTCTTTCTCTCTCTCTCTCTCCTCTCCTCCTCCTCCCCCCCCCCCCCCCCCGCTCGTCTCCCCTCTCTTTTCCTTCGTTTTTTATTTCCCTCTCTTCGTTTTGTGAATGTGTTTTCCTTAGGTTATTTTTTATCTCTTGTATCTTGTTCTAGGCTCAATGAGTCAATGCCTTTACTCACCAAGCAGCTTCAGCATCTGTGGGGTGTCCATATGATCAGAATTTTATTTCGAGAAGTCCTTAGTAAGAAATTAGCAGAGAATCATGAGGTGTCTCTTGTGACCACATCAAGCTCCTCCCCACAAAACAACCTGCCCATGAAGAGTGAGTTCTTCAGTGAAAATGGAGCAGATGCATGGTTTGAATGTCTCTTGTCATTGTACTTGGCCACTCCGTATAAATATGAGGAAACCGGAATATGGTGATTTTTAGATTCTGTTATCCTATAATTCCGAATTTTTAGTTGTCACCTGATCTCATAATGACGCAGGCTAATCAATCAATCTTTTTTCATGAGACTCTACAAGTACAGTATGTGAATGCAGGCATAAATTTGGGGTTCACTATGGTATGCCGGGGGTCGGGCTCCCGGCGACCAGCATACCGGCGCCGGGAGCCCGACCGCCGACTTACCCACAGTGTGGTGAGCGCAAATGAGCCCCTTGCGGGCTCGCCGCGATACGCGCGCCACGCTATTTTATTCTCCCTCCAGGGGGGTCGTGGACCCCCACGAGGGAGAATAAGTGTCGGTATGCCGGCTGTCGGGATCCCGGCGCCGGTATACTGTGCGCCGGGATCCCATCAGTCGGCATACTGAAGACCACCCATAAATTTGGTGTTATTGTTCCATTTTTGCCAGCTCGATAGACACATTATCACTGATATCTATAGGAAGAGAGTGGTGATATGCATACATTAGTCTTATTAAGATGGATGAGGTGGCAACCTCCTCTCTCTATATACTTTTACCAAATGTTACAGATTCAATGTCTTTTAGTTTGAAGACACCAGTATGTGGAAGAAGGCTTTCCTCAGCGGCGTGTAAGTGTACCCTTCCCTAAGAGCAGCTATGGGATGTCACCGGGGTCCAGTGTCCCCCATAAAATTATAGATCAAATAGGATGTTTTGATTTACTGTAATCAATTTCTTTGAATCCACTTGGGGGACACTGCAAACACAACAGCTAAAGAATGGGTGGGAAGGCAATACCTCCCAATGGATTCAGAGAAATTTAATTTACGGGAAGTAGATAAATCCTATTTTCTCTTGCAGCAAGGGTGGGGGACACTGTACTATGAGATTGTAGGTTGGCACTTAAACTACTGTAACTGTACAATCTAAGCTCCTTCCCTCTGCAACCCCAGAATTCCAGTTTTTTTTTAGGTGCCTCCAGGAGTAGGGCACGTTTTGGGATTCTGCTGCTTGGCCTCTTGTATAGTTTGTTCCTTTATGTGTTTTTTGCAACTTTTCTTTTTTTCTTTTTAGTGAGGTGCTGTTCGCAGCTTATAGCATCAGACAGCGAGGGGGATGCAGCAGCTGTTCGCAGCTTCTGGAGAGCTGAATGGCACCGCTCCCTATTTGCCCCCTTTGATTTCAGACACACTGGACCCGGGGCAGATATATTAAGCCTAATGAAGTGATAAGTGGAAGGTGATAATGAATCAGCAAATTAGCTCCTATCTGTAATTTTTCAAACTTATAATAATTGGCTGCAGTCTTATCAACTTCCAATTATCACTGCTTTATCACTTCTCCAGGCTTAATACATCTGACCCTCTAACCCTTTTAGAGGGGGCAGGATTGCAGCGCTGTCAATGCCACAGACATTATAGGTATTAGTGCAGCTTCCCATAGGGAGAGCACACACAGGCAGCCCTAGATGCGGGCAACACCAGTGTTTTCCCCGGTGGAGGGGGAAGTACACTGGTTGGCTCAGAGTGGCAGGCGCTGTGCGGGAGGTGCGCTGCCAGTGGGGACCCCTCACAGCTCCCCGGTTCCCTGTGCATGCCAGGAATGACAGTATTCGCCCTCACCCTTTTACAGTGTCCCATGTGGCTGCCCTGTCCTGGAAGGCAGGGGACAAACCAATATTCCTGGGTCCAGGGGTAGGTGAAACTCCCTGCGCCACAATCACACACACAGGCAAGCCGGCTATTGTGCACACAAAATGTGTTCCTCTCTCAGGGGAGTAGCACATTCAGATACTCCGGGCGAAGCCTACTGCGGCTTGTCTCCCCTGTCTTTCCTACTATGGAGCAGCACCTAGAAGGGGCAATGAGGAACTTTCTGGACCATGCAAGTGGCACTTGTGGCTGGTTCAAGTGTCTCCTCGGCTCAGGAAGGCTATGTATTTGACTTATTTTTAATTCTATTATTGCCTCTGCTATTTCTGCAGAAGTGTGCAGTTGCTCAGTAACCTGTGATGTTATTAGCGATGTCTAGCAATTTGTCAGCCGCTGTACATGGTGTGGTCGCATGGGGACAAGAACAGACGGAGCAAAACCCATTAAAAAAAATGCTACTATGACTGTTTTTCACTTGCAGCCACTGTCATTGCCATGTGGTCAGGTGGAATCTGAGACATTGAGCACAAATTGTTGGTAAAGTCTAGGGATGCGCAGGCGTCCGAGGCTATCGCGTCTATCCTTACATAACAGCGTGGGCACAGGCTTTTCATCAGTCAGTCTCTGCATTAGTGAAGCTTGTAGCGCTTCAGCAGGACAATCAGGTTACAGTAGTAGCTGCACCTGTACCCTCTATGTGCAAATCTGTGTCGTCTGCCCCTGGTGGTGCAAATGCTCAATTGGTACACCCTGGCGCAATACCATTAGTGTTCAGAGTCGGGGTTTTGAAAAGGTTTCCTCTTAAGTGGAATGCTTTTTTTTGAGTATCCTCTTTTACGTGCAGCGCATAAGTGTCTTCCTACTTCCAGGATTGCTTCGGAGGAGGGTGAACTTACAGAAACTGGCATTGTCCTGAGGAGTGAGGACCTAAAGTCTTCCCCCAGTCATGGCATAGAAGACCTGATTATTTTGGTGCGCCACTTTCTAGACTGTTTGGAGGTGGATTCCTAAGCGGAGGCTATGAGTCCTTTCATGTGTCGACGCAGGATGGTTGTTACTTTTCCTTCAAATCTTTCCCCTCTCAGTGAGGAGGCCTAGAAGGCACCAGATGGAAAATTCTCCATTCCTCGCAAATTTGCTTCACTTTATCTTCTATCCAATTGGGAACTGCCTCACGCCGTTGGTGCATTTGTCTCAACACACGGCGCTTCCTGTTTAAACATCTGCATTGTATATTAGAAGGTTGTCAAGTAAATTTTTATGGTCTCCTAGGTCATCTGACCTTGACTAGCCTTGTTATGGATGGCTCAAGCTATAGAAACTTAGGCCAACAAACTCATAAAGGACCTTCATATCTATTAGTTTGGGACTTCCCTACTGGTTTTGGCAGAACATCTTTGCGATAAAGCTGGATGCCATTATTTCCCAGGTTACCGGTAGTGTTATTCTTCCGGTAGCTGCCCGAAAAACTGCGGGGCCCACGTTTTCCAGTTTGTTGCTCCTCCTTTCGAAGTCTAGAGTCCGCTGGAGATCAATCTACCTTGGCTTCTGCTTTCCCGGCAGGGTTTCGGCTTCTAACTGCAGTTTTTCTAGTGCCAACTGACGTTTGGGGACCCAGACACCTGGCACCTAACTTGGGCTTTCTCCACCCAGTACGGTCACAAGTCGGACAGCAGTTGCTCCTGTTCAGGAACTGCTGGGTGGAGTTTTCATACCTATGCTAGTGCAGGACAACCGGCACCACACCATGTGTCAGCATACTAGAGCATTGGTGACCTCTTGGGCAGCGTGAATCGGGGCTTCGTCAGAAGAGGCCTGTTGCGCATTTTCCTAGTCCTCTGTCCACGCGTTCTCAGGTATTTGCCTCCGGCAATGCCCACTTTGGGTGTACAGTTCTCTGGTCAGGCAGCCTGAGTGTTCCCACCACTAAGGGTGGCTGTTGAACATCCCATGGTCCAGTGTCCCCCAGACTTGCTGCAAGAGAGAATAAAGGATTTTCTTTTTCATCCACTAGGGGTTACTGGAGTACTCTTGGGATATGGACGGCTTAGCAGAAACAAAGGCACTGAATATTTAAATTTAGAACTCTCCACCCCTCCATATCCCAGAGTACCTCAGTGTACGACCTCAGTGTTTTTTCCGTGCTCACAGCAATAACAAGGCTTGTGGGGACTTCCCACACTTGGTGGAAGATTTTATTAATTTTTCATTTTTCATTTTTACTTTTTAATTTTTACACTTGGCACATCCCTTCCCAGTTTCTGGAAAAACATGGGTCCGGGATGGTGCCGCTGCAAGGCAGCGCATGGCGTGTCGGTCCTCACAAAGAGCACCCTCACAGCTACAGGCAGCCCACTGTCTCCTGCAACAGCTGGACGGAGCTTACACATAGAAGCCCCGTCGCAGCCATGATCTGAGGAGCTGGACGGAGCTTACAGATAGAAGCCCCGTCGCAGCCATGACCGGAAAGCGTCGCAGACCTTCCTACAAAAGGTATGCTGGGGAAACGGGGCGGTCAGCGCAGGCTGCCGCCCCGCTGTGTGGGGTCCGTGGGTAAAGCCGACCGCTCACTACCGTGATAGCCGCCCCAGCCGCTCCAGTGCCCCGTCTGCCGCTCCGACGCCCCACGCTCCGTCCCCCTGCCAGGCGCTCCGGCCTCCCGCCAGGCGCTCCGTCCTCCCGCCAGGCGCGCCGCCCGCCACAACCGTCAGCGGTGCTCACACAGGGAGACCCGCCGCACACAGGGAGACCCGCCGCAGCTTCGCTCCGTCAGCGGTGCTCTCAGAGACAGACCCGCGCAGCTTGCCTAGCGACGCCGCGCTCCGGCCAGCCGACATCTGCTGCTCTGGACTATGGTCCCTCGCCTCCCTGCAATGAGCTTCCCGGCTCCCCGCTGAGACACAGCGCTACAGGGAGTACAGGGAAGGGGGGGGGGGGGGGGGAACCTGGCTGATTACTGCGTGGCTGCAGCTGCCAGATGCTGCAAGGGGAAAATCAATATCTATAGAAGATATTAATATTAACAGGCTGCCATATCTATAGAAGATATTAATACATAATTAACTGCAGGCAGAGCTTATATTAAATGTGACCTGCCTGTGATTGTATTGTAACCTGCATGTGATTATCAGTGTATACTAGACTGTGATTATCAGTGTATACTAGACTGTGATTATCAGTGGCAGCAGGTATTGTAACTTCTCCTGTGAGTTTCAGTGTAAGCATGGCATGGGGGACATTTTAATCATGTTTCCTGTTTCTTCCAGTGGTAATTCCAGAACATTCCTGCCCTACATCTCTACGCCACCGGAGGCGCAGGGGTGTTAGTGGGAATTTTGGTTCAGGTTTCACATAGGCCCATGTAAACTGTATTTAGCCATAAATATATATATATTACGCACCTTAAGTAAACATTTTACTGAGTCGTGCAAGTGTCTGTCCGTTGGCTATTGTGGTGTCTGTCTGTATAAGGGGTAAGGCTCCAACACAGACTAAATATAAGGTTTACTACAAGGTCTGTACATAAATCTACCACAGATTCAGTTGGTTTGTAGGTTTCCACTCCGGAAGCCGGGTCAGTCCCAGATCCTATGTTAAGCATTGGCAATTCAAATTAACTCCGCTCGACAGGAGCGGTAAGATCGGAGTCTCGGAAGTTACTCCGCCAGCTCTAACGAAGGAGTCTCAGTCTTTCCAAGGGTCCAATTTCCCTTTGGGTACCAGGGTGTTAATTTAACTGGTCTTATAATTTAATGCAGTCTGACAATTATATGTCAAACCTCACAGCGATACCTACGAGTGAGAAGGGTACATTAGACCAGCAGTCAGATAGTGCGGGGTTTTGACAACCATACATTGCTAATAACCAGTGAGTCAGTGTCTCAATTTTTACAGAGACTAAGTAGACTCTAACATCTAATCCGTCGAATTTAATAAACAACAGATCTTCAATGAGTTATTATTTAGAATATCTGACTAACATTTAACTCTATTTACCCGTTTCCACATCTAAATGGGACAATCCGCCATTGGTGAATTCGTCTGTGACAAACATTATAAAGACCCAAGATACATTTGGGTCACTAGACGCTCTATGTATGGAAACAATGACGATCACTGTTAATGAGAAGCTGCAGAGTATCTCTGTGAAGCTTCTGCTGACGCCTGTTACCTCGATTCTCGCTTTTCATCGTCGCTAGTTTCAGCACAACAAGGCCAGAAGTTGTTTGGTCCTAAATTTGATATTCAGGCCATTGCCGCCTCCGGTATCAAAACGGAAATACTTTGGTCCGACGTTTAATCCCTTTAGACTTCAGTCTTTTCAAGGCTGTGGTACAAAAACAGTCACGACTTGTAACGCCAGGGTGCTAAAGTCAACAAGCCAGTGGCTTGACGGCCTCTTAGGCCATTTCGATTTTCCAATTGTGGAAGCGCGCCTTTACACGTTACATTGGCCGGGTTTCCAGACATCCACTCATGGATGTATCCGCTATTTACAGTTTAAAAGACAAGACTGCCTCTGTCGGACGAAATTAGGCGTTTTGTCAGGTTGCCATTCAGTCTCTGCTGGTTTCAGCTGTTTTTATTTCCAGGCCTGGTACACCAACAGAGTCAGGGTTACTTATTCCCCTCTGTTTGGGGTAACGAAGCCGGAGGGCTCCGTCGCAGTCTCAATCAGCAAGTCACTTATTACAGTTTGAGAATGGATTTTCTGCGGTTAGTATTTGCATATTTGGAGCCACAAGATTGCATGATTGCGCTTGATCTTCACAATGCGTATTTACCCATTCCGGTTTGGTCACCGCATCACAGGTTCTTGCGTTTTGCAATACGCCACAACCATTAACCATTTCAGGTTCTACCGTTTGGCCTCTTGTCAACGCCTCGGGTATTCACCAAAGTGATGTTGGTGATGATAGCTCATCTCAGAGCCCTGGCGGTGACAATCGTTCCATACTTAGACGATCTGCTCATAAGAACTCTGTCTCAACAGAGGTTCCTCTTACTTGCGCTACTAACGTACACCACGGTGGCAGGTCAAGTTCAAAAACAATTGCATCTAATTCCGTCTGAACGACTTCAATTCCTAGGTATGATTATAAATACGGTAAATCAAAGAGATTTACCTACTACACCAGAAAGAACACATTATACCATCTAGTACAATTAGTGCAAAAGCCACGCACACTAGCGGTACATTGGTTTATTCGCCTATTAGGAACAATGATGTGTTTTCAAAGCGCTTTAGTTCGCCGGGTTTCACTCGCGTTTCCCACAGGGGGGCGAGGGTGTATATACTCTGGACGAGAGTCTCAGAGGTTGAGGAGTTGTAGTTAAAAAGGTCAGCGACAGGGGTTCTAAAACGGATCACGACAGATTGCTGTCTATAAATGTCCTGGAACTCCGTGCAATTTACAAGGCACTACATGCTTCGCTTTCAGTCTGTCCAAGTGCAGTCAGACAACGCAACGGGAGTTGCATACACAACAACCAGGGAGGACCGAGAAGCCGCATGGCAATGCGGGAGGTAGCTCGAATCCTCAATTGCCCAGAACACCATTAGGTGATGTTGTCGACGGGGTTCATTCCGGGAGTGGACATCTGTTAGACAGATGATCTCACCCGTCGGGATTTTCATCCAGAAAACTGGGCATTAAATCCAGAGGTATTTCACATGTGGATCCACAGGTGGGGTTACCCTCAGGTGTACATGATGGCATCTCGCCACAATTACAAACGCTCAGTATGTGTACAGAACGACAGATCACAAGGGCAGTGGCGGTGGAGGCTCTCACATTCGTGTGGTCATACAGCCTCGTGTATCTGGCTCCACCGTTTTCCGCTGCTCTCTCCGTTGCTAAAGCGGATCATAAGACAGTTCGTCACAGTCATACTAGTGATATCTCATGGGTTTCGGAGAGCTTGCTTCTCGAATCTCCAAGGAATACTCGCACACGATCTTTGCCCGCTCATAATACGTCCAACCTGTTACAACAGGGACCGTTCTTTTACCCCTATTTACCTATGTACCGCGGCTGCGGTTGACGGGGTGGTGGTTCAGACCGCCCTCTTAAGAAAAGACATAGGGCATTACAGTATCGGTTATACCAACCATGTTACGAGCTAGAAAGCCGCTTACGGCAGCTCATTATTACAAAATTTGGTGTGCCTATATAGGTGGGTGTGAAGCTCGGAAGTTTCCGACATCATCTTTCAAGTTACCCGTATTCTGTTCTTTTACAGACGGGGTGGGATGGAGAACTGCGTTTATCTACACTGAGGGTGCAGGTATCTGTGTGGTCAATTTATTTTCAAAGACGTTTGACTCTATTGCGTCGGTACACACCTTTCTACAAGGTGTCATCAGAGTGCAGCCTCCATTTATCCCACCTACAGCGCCATGCGACTTGAACCTGGGTTCAGATTTCTTACAGTTTTCATATTTTGAACCCTTACAACAAATGGGGATTAAGTTTCTCACTTGGAAAACGTTTTTTTTTCTTCTAACCTTAGCTTCGGCAAGGGTTTTGTTTTCACATTTGGGTGCCTTGTATTCCAAGCCACCGTATTTGGGTTTCCTCATGACAGAGCGGAACTTCGGACGAATTCCGATTTCTTATTTTTCACATCAATAAACCAATAGTGTTTCCTGTGTTGACAGCACATTCTAGAATTCTGAATGTGGTACGCGCATTACGCGTTTATATGTCCCGAACGTCTACAGTTCGTAATACGGAAACGTTGTTTGTTCTCTATGATGCTGCCAACTGGGGTTAGCCAGTTTCTCAGCAGACATTATCCAGTTGGATAAAACTGACTACAAGTCAGGCTTACCTTAAGGCTAAGTTACAGTCGCCTACGTCAGTAATAGCTCATCACACAGGTTCTGTGGGAATGTCATGACCAGCTGGTCGTGGAGCTTCTACGACGCGGCTACATAGTCTTCAGTGCACACGTTTGTGCGCGTTTACACGTTTTGAAACGTTTGCGGCATCAGCATCTAGCTTTGGCCGCCTACTGTTACAGGTGTCAAACAGCTCTCCCGCCCACGAGGGAAGCTTTGGTACGTCCCAAGAGTACTCCAGTGACCCCTAGTGGATGAAAAAGAAAGTAGGATTTTGGTACTTACCAGGTAAATCCTTTTCTTTGAATCCATAGGGGGCACTGGACGCCCACCCAGAGCAGTTTTACCTGGGTTGTATTAAGCTCAGAGGAGCTTATGGTAACACATTTTCACCGATTGGTTCAAATTATAAAGGTCTATCGGTTATGGTGTCAACTGTTTAGTTGACAGTAACGTTATGTGTCAACTTTGTTGTTGTCCGTTATGTTATAGGAATTCTCCATTGTCAACCTCTCTATAGTTCCTGTTCGCTCAGTAAAAAACACTGAGGTCGTACACTGAGGTACTCTGGGATATGGAGGGGTGGAGAGTTCTAAATTTAAATATGCAGTGCCTTTGTTTCTGCTAAGCCGTCCATATCCCAAGAGTACTCCAGTGCCCCCTATGGATTCAAAGAAAAGGATTTACCTGGTAAGTACCAAAATCCTACTTTTGGTCACTTACTGCTGTTTCCTTTCCTCTTAAGCAGGCTGGGGGACACTGCGTTCCCTCCCTCATGCTCAGTCATGCAAGGCTTTGGTTCTTGACTGTCTTTTTCACTACTGGTTTGTTATGTTTCATTGGATTACTGCTATTCCATTCCGGACTCTTTTAAAGATGTGCTGGAATTCTGGGGCTGCAGGGGGGAGGAGCTTAGGTTTTAAAGTTACAGTAGTTTAAGTGCCAAGCTCCTGACCAAACTCAGCAATCCAATGGTCTAATGTCCCCCAGCCTGCTTATGAGAAAAGGATTCAACGTTAAGTGATCAAATACCCTATTTTTACTAATACTCAGTATAAATACAGTAAATACTGTAGAGCAGTGCAAGTGTTCATTAGTTTTTTAGTTCCAGACAACCCTAATTATTTTCACTTTCCTTCTGTAAACAAATACTGTTTCTTTAAGAAATTCATGTAATATTTACTTACATTTTGATCAGTTCTTACATTGCACATGCATTTTTTGATTAATCGTGACTTCCCCGTGTTTACCCTGAATAATTAGGCTTTTATTATAGATGTATTAATTCTATTACTAAGTAGGTTTTATTTTTAATTGTTCGATGCTTATTGCTCAAAAGTATAACCAAATCTTGTGCAATGCTTATGAAGATCCCTAAGGTAATAGAATCCAACATTGTTTAAGTTTCTAGGCCTGTCTGGTAGATGGAATTTATAGTTTTAAAAATCTTTTTCTATTTAATCACGGAGGACAAGCAAATGTGACATCTTCCACAGGTTTTGGATGGATAAAGAAAAAAATGATAGAAGCGATTGAACACTTAAAATTGTTTTGTGGGATCACTGTCTAGATCTGTCTTAATTTAATTTTAACTGGTTTTTGTTTTCATTTTATTTATTTGTAACAAATTTCAATCAATGCTTTCAATTCTATATTAAAAAACTATTAATTTAGATTTTGTTTTTTAGGGTTTGATTTACATGAAATTGATCAGTATTTATACATTTTTTTGTTTTGTTTTTAATCTAGGACTTTTTTCTTTTTTCTTTTTTGCAGACCTTTTTAAAAGGGCATTCCAGAAATCTGCCTCTGTCCGCCATATCTTGAAGCCAATCGGAGGTAAAAGAGTAGACTCACAAGAGGTGCAGAAGGTTTGCAATATCTGTGTGTTGTACCAAACAGCACTTACAACTCTCACCCAAATTCGGCTTCAAATACTTACTGGTCAGTCCCATTTTTTGTAGTTTTATGCTGATGTCTTCTAGTCAATTTTTTGACCAAAATGAACATTCAAACATTTTTCCATACAGCAATGATATATGGGGTTTCATTTCCATCTAGGTCTTTAGGTTGTACAGTAAGATTATGATTGATCCAGCTACTATACTGACCTTGGTCCCTTGTTTTTATGGCAGTGGACACCAGACAGGATTGCCGTTTGCCACCCTCTGGATTTTTTTTTGTTTTTATTCAGACATGTTTTTTATTGAAGCGTCATGTGCATAAGATACAATTGCATTATTCAGAAGCATTAAACAATATTGCCAAAAGGGTGTTAAAAAAATGTAAGTGTCGCATAGAGTGATAACAGTGAAGAGTTATAGGAAACATTTTACAGGTTGAGTATCCCTTATCCAAAATGCTTGGGACCAGAGGTATTTTGGATATCGGATTTTTCCGTATTTTGGAATAATTGCATACCATAATGAGATATCATGGTGATGGGACCTAAATCTAAGCACAGAATGCATTTATGTTACATATACACCTTATACACACAGCCTGAAGGTCATTTTAGCCAATATTTTTTATAACTTTGTGCATTAAATAAAGTGTGTCTACATTCACACAATTCATTTATGTTTCATATACACCTTATACACACAGCCTGAAGGTCATTTAATACAATATTTTTAATAACTTTGTGTATTAAACAAAGTTAGTGTACATTGAGCCATCATAAAACAAAGGTTTCACTATCTCACTCTCACTCAAAAAAGTCCGTATTTCGGAATATTCCGTATTTCGGAATATTTGGATATGGGATACTCAACCTGTATAGGCAATGACCAGTGAAAATTGTTTATCTAGTGTATAGATCTACACTAAAAAGGCCTACAGTCAATAGGTCGACCACTAATGGTCGACATGCATTAGGTTGACAGGGTCAATAGGTCGACACATATTTTGTGTTGTTTTTTTTTTTTTTTTTACAATTTTTGATGCATTTACTATCCATGTCAACTATTACCTTTAGTAACCTTGGGGCGAGCGAAGCGGAGCGAGCCACCATACCCGAAGCATGGCGAACAAACGCATTTCAAATAATTGGGGTAAAAAATGTTTAAAAACACAAAACAATACCTACATTTTTTTTGTGTGTGTCGACCTTTTGAACCTGTGGACCTTTTGACCCCGTCAAACCTTTTACTGTCGACCTAATGACTGTCTATCTTTTTAATGTCCGTTTTCTGTATCAGAACCTGAAAATTGCACATAAAACTGCATGTCTCCACCGTGAAAAATTACAATATAGTTTAATTAAATGATTCAATTCAAACATAAAAGAAAAAGGTTTCCGTCCCGTCCCCTCCCCACACACCCAGGGAAACATCCCTCACACTATTATAAAGAACAAGAGCAAAAATTCCTCATCACATCAAAATAGGAGGGTCGCCAATCAGCTCTCCAGTCAAATACAAAGATTTATAACGTAAGCTTCTATGAATGTGACTCTTAATTTCAGGCGATCGATAAAACTTTCCCACATTTCAAAAAAAAATTTGGTCTTGGATCCTTTATCTAAAATTACCTCCACCCAATTAATTCTTAAAAGATAAAAGAATTTTGCTTTAAAAATGGATAGAGTTGGGGCGACTAAGGGGTTCCATGTTTGAAGGATGGCCTTACGAGCGGCTGCACCAACTGCCATCAGCAGTCATCTACCTCCAGTGGTGATCCGGGGATGAGTGGGGATAATCCCGAAGACAGCCCATTCGGGTGTAAGTGGCAGGAAATTGACCAGGGAGGTCTCTGCATACACCTTAACCTGCAACCAAAAACTCACAATTAAAGGGTATTGCCAAAGACAGTGATATAAATTTGCCATGGGCTCCGCACATCTATAACAATGTCACCCACTCTGTTGCCCTTTCCAGTAAGCCCTTAGCATGTTTTCTCCTCACATCCTGTTATCTTGGGTGTGTTGTGGATAATATTGGGTTAAATGCTGACGACATGTTTTGTTTTGACTTACACCGATTGCTCTTTAAGGTGTCTGCTTGACATGGTCAATGTCTTTGCAATTTATACTGGTCTTATTATTAACTAGAATAGGTCTAATATATTTCTATTGAGCAATTCTACCCCTGTTACGGACTCATTTCCCTGACAAATGCAATTTACCAAAGGCGGAACTAGCGGCGATGCAGCCAGTGTATTGCACCAGGACCCGTCGCAAGTGAAGGGGCCGGTAGCTGCTTGCATACAATGATGCACACTGACTCATTCGGGGATATTCAGTTGTTTGAAAAACCAGTTGGGTGTCTGTTTTTTCCTATCTAATAGACAGAAAAAAACAGACACCCAACCGACTTTTCAAACATTATATGCTGTTGCCAGTGCCCCAGACTTAGTCGCTGCCTGAACACGGAAACTGGAAGGGTAAGCATTGCTGAGTGACAGCGGTCCAGGCCTGGCCGGAGGGAGGGGGTGGGGCTGATCTCCCTTTTCTCCTCTCAGCTCCACCCCCTAGACTTGGCAATGCGGCCATGACTGTCCTTCCTAGTTGTAATTTATTACTGAGTGACAGTGGTGACTGTCCACCCAGCACAAGGAGCAGGGAGCTTAAGCAGCAGACATGCAGGTACCGTGCACAGACTCTTGGAAGCCTCTGAGTAACTTCCTGCAGCCTCGTCCTGACCTTGCATGAAGTCTGGAAAAATGCTCCGCTTTGGGTCCAATTTACGCATGACATTGTGTGTTTACAATAACATACATTCAATTTGCAGTGCGAGACAGCCAGAGGGGGTGAGGGGCCACTCTCCCCTCTCCTTCCTTCTCCTACTTTAAACCTTATTTCTCCAGAGCCTTGCTTCCTAAAAGTGTAGCTCTGCTTGCCTCCCTCCTTAGCCCACTTATTTACTGTTCTCAGCAGCGTTAGGCATCCGGATCACTTCTGGAATAATGTGTAAGGGGCACTTCTGCTATGTGGCGTAATGTGAATAAAGAGTACTACTGTGTAGCATAACGTTTATAAGGGACTCTACTGTGCAGCGTGACATGTGTAAGGAGTACTATTTTGTGGCATAACGTGTATAAGGAGCTCTACTGTGAGGTGTAACATGTATAAGGGCCTCTACTGTTAGGTGTAACGTATATAAGGGGATTTACTGTGTGGCATAATTTGTATAAGGAGCACTACTGTGTGACGTAACGAATATAAGGAGCACTACTGTGTGAAGTAATGTGTATAAGGAGATTTACTGTGTAGCGTAACGTGTATTAGGAGCACTACTGTGTGGCGTAATTTGTATAAGGAGCTCTACTGTGTAGCGTAACGTGTATAAGGGGCTCTACTATGCGGTGTAGCATGTGCGGGCTGGAGGGGACAGCAACGGGGTGACGATGCTCCGTTTTAGGGGCGTGTTTCGGACAACGCGTGGGTGTCTGGACTGTTTGCGGGGCGGGCCACGGCTGCTGTGTGAGGTCACACGCAGTTGCTGCCCCCTTAACATGGCGGGTAGCCGTCTGCCTTCACAGCTAGGCTGCGCAGGCAGAGGGCTACTGTAAACAGTCAAAAGCATCACCGCCGTGCATTGCTCTTGCATGTCTGCAGGGGGGGCTGGATCCGGCATGCGAGGTGGACGTGCCCTGTGCTGGGCCGTCTCCCCCGCATGTCAAAGAAATTGATTATAGATGTGCGTTTTCTTGCACATCTATGATCAAGTCTGTATTAGGCCCCATGTCATATAGGGGGTAATTCAGATCTGATCGCCTGGCAGCGATTTTTGCAGCCCTGCAATAAGACAGTCACTGCCTACAGGAGGAGTGTATTTTAGCTGTGCAAGTGTGCGATCGCATGTGTAGCAGAGCTGCACAAACTGATTTTGTGCAGTCTCTGCGCAGCCCAGGACTTACTCAGCCGCTGCGATCACATCAGCCTGTCTGGGACCGGATTTGACATCAGACACCCTCCCTTCCAAAGCTTGGACACGCCTGCGTTTTTCCAGACACTCCTTGAAAACGCTCAGTTGCCATCCACAAACGCCCTCTTCCTGTTAAATCTCCTTGTGAACGCTCATGCGATCGGATCCTTTGCACAAAAGCGTCGCTGACCGGTCATCCCCCTTGCTGCGGTCTGTCGCGGCTGCACATTACGGTGCATACGCATGTGCAATTCAGGCCTGATCGCCCGCTGTGCGAAAATGAACAGCAGTGATCAGGTCTGAATTACCCCTATAGTGCGCTCAACATAGCCATATCATCTAAAATGGAGTAGAAGGGTATCTGTTGCCCTCTTTCTGCAGCTCTCAGCTTGTTGCAAACAAATACATGCAACAACCCAGTGCTCACCACGTGGAGGAGGCTGCTGCTCAAGTCCAACCCTCCGCCCACCCTGTGATGTTATAAGATGTTCAGCAGATCGAGCAGGCAACAGATGCAGCAGGTGCAAGATTTTTTATTTTTTAGTCGTGCAGTGCAGATCGCCGTATACTGATGTTATGGTATCTGGTTCCATTGGCACGTTATGATACGTTTCACCCCATTTAGGGAAAACAAATTGAATGTCATCATAAAGGCTCTGGTACGTGGCAGGCATTGGCTCTTTGTAAGCCTCACTGTAGGACACAGGAATTTGTTGGTTTTCATTTATATCTATGACATTGGGCCTAATTCAGACGTGTTCGCTCACTAGGGTTTTTTTTGCAGTCCTGCGTTCGCATAGTCGCCGCCCATAGGAGAGTGTATTTTCGCTTTGCAAGTGTGCGAACGCATGTGTAGCAGAGCTGCACAAACTGATTTTGTGCAGTCTCTGCCCAGCCCAGGACTTACTCAGCCGCTGCGATCACATCAGCCTGTCCGGGACTGGAACTGACGTCGGGAACCCTCCCTGCAAACGCATGGACACGCCTGTGTTTTTCCAACCACTCCCAGAAAATGGTCAGTTGACACCCACAAACTGCTTCTTCCTGTCAATCTCCTTGCGAATGCCCGTGCGAATGGATTCTTCACACAAACCCATCGCTGAGCGGCTATCCGCTTAGTACCCGTGCGACACGCCTGCGCAGTCTAGACCTGATTGCTCGTGTTACGAAAACGCAGCCTAGCGATCAGGTCTGATTTAGGCCCATATTGTGTTTTGACTGGGGATTCTGTTTTTCCAGATGCTACAGTATGTTTTTCCAGATAATTGAAGAAAAGGAGAGGTGTTCTCTCACATTGCCATTTTCCCCAAGCCGGAGTGCTGGGTCCTTGCACAGCAGTTGGGATAAAAAGTCCTTTGTTATGGAATTAGTAAGCCCTGAGTACGTTGGTTCTACCATAACGGTTCTTAAGCATTTCCTTTCACCATCCCTTCCAGGAAAAAGGTACTTTTGTAGGGTGAGTAAATAAAGCATAACTCCAAATGCAAATTAGTCTACGCCTGCACTGTATGACTGCGAGTTATAACTTCTGGAGCCATATAGCCAGCTGTCCCCATAATTACTGTGGAATTTATTACTCCATATGCATTCAATAGGGCCAGACCAAAGTCTGTGATCTTTACATGCCCGTCTGCGGTCAGCAAAACATTCTCCAATTTTAAGTCCCTGTGTATTATTCCTCTGGAATGCATGAACTTCAACCACAGACCAGTTCTGCTGCAATAAATTTTATTATGGTTGGGTCCAGCAATGCGTTCTTTTTCATAAAACGATGCAGGTCCCCTGACTCAGTATAGATAGCTGTTTGTGTGTAAGACTGTATATCCATAAGTTAGAAACTTACTCTTCTGTGCCAACTGAAGTACCCGACACTCAGCTAAAATGTCCTCAGTTCTCTCCTCAAGATCTTAACAGCTACTCTTTCCTTGTGAATTGCATCTGTGGCAAGCATCACTGTGCCATAACCTCCCTTTCCAAGTAGTGAGTGGAAAGTAAATGTTCCCACTGTTAAGGGGATAGTGTCTGTACTGTGGCGGCTGGTGGGTATATTGATGCTCTCTTCTGGAGTTTGCTGAACTGTCCCATCAGTAATTATTATTGTGTCAGGCATCGCTGGTATGCATTTATCTTCTTGAGCTGGTGGGATGCCTTGTTGTGCTTGGCTAGTTGGAGTTTGCTGAACTTGAGGGATGTCTGGTTGTCCTCTCCTAAGTGCTGTCCCATTGTCTTTTTATGGCTGTTTTGCGTGCAGCTGATATATGTGAAAAGTTTTATCCTTTTCAAATTCTAAACTTTTTCACCAGTTCAACTATTAAAAACCTAAAATGTTTTCTTTAATCCTGCCACTTTATCTGCCACTGTTTTCCACCAGTCATATGAGGAATTATTTGCTTAATGTGGCTTATTTCTCATGAGCAGTGTAGCATTGCTGCATAATAAATTATCTTTTATTTCATGGTATACACATGCTCAGACAGTTCAGTGATATCTTTTTTTTTTTTTACATTCAATTTAGGCAGGCTCCCCCAGCTCTGTATAATAGCAACACTTCCTTTCTCTCCACAGAAACAGGTGCCTTTCTACACACACAGAGCCTGCATACAGGGTACAGCTGGTAGCTAAGGGGATTTCCTTGACAAGGGAAGTAAATAATTTTTTTTTTACATTGTACCTCACTCTATCCTCCTGCCGCTCTCATTACACGCACCCACGCACTCTTTCTCTCTCTCGCTATATATATTTATTTACCTTGAGAGTGTGCACGAGACTGTGGGTATCCTGCAGTGGGCAGAGTGCAACCAGGTCATTCTCTCAGCCGTGTTCATTCCGGGAGTGGAGAATTGGGAGGCCAACTATCAAAGTCGTCAAGACCTCCATCCAGGAGGATGGGCTCTTCATCCGGAAGTATTCAACGCTCTGGTGCACAGGTGGGGTCATCTGTAAGTGAACCTCATGGCATCCAGGAACAATCGTCAGCTTCCTCAATACATGTCCAGAACTGGAGATCCTCAGGCGGAAGCCGTACAACCTCGTCTACCTGTTTCTCCTATTTCCACTTCTTCCTCGGATCCTCCAAAGAATTAAACAAGAACACATCATGGTTATTCTGGTAGCGCTGGATTGGCCTTGGAGGCCTTGGTTTTCTGACCTGCGATCTCTCACCCATGGCCTCTTCTTCTATGTCCGGATCTGTTGCAACAAGGTGCATTCATTCATCCAGGCTTACCGCGGCTATGTTTAATGGCATAGCAGTTGAGGTGGACATCCTCAAACAGAAGGGAATTCCAGAAGCTGATATTCCCACTATGTTGCGTGCTCGTAAACCCACTACCACCGCATCTGGCGGTCCTATGTGGTTTGGTATGAACGCAGAAGTTTCCCATATCACTCCTTTCGCCTATCTCGATTATTGCGGTTTCTTCAGGCATGGTTGGATGCCGGCCTCCGTCTGGAATTCTTAAAGGTGCAGGTGTCCGCTCTCTCCATTTTCTTCCAACGATGACTGGCACTTTTACCGGAAATACAGACATTCTTGCAGGGGAAAAAAAAAAAAGGATAATATGTATAAAGAATTACTTTTATTTATTTGTATTCTTTTAATAGTATATAACAAAAAAATAATAATAATAATATATATATATATATATATATATATATATCTCAATTAAAAAAACTCTAAATCAATAAAATTCACATTACTGATTACCATTCACTAACTGAGGAAGCCGCCGAGGGTGATAGGAGGCGGAGAAACGCGTATTGTGACTATCAGCAGCAGTTACACGGACCCTCTCTGTTTTACAAGTCCCCTGCAAGCCTGTGTGGAACGGGATCAGAATCTCCGGATAAGGCTCACGGAAAGGAAATTCAGCTACCAGAGCCGGGAGCGAACCGATCTGTTCATTTGTCCACAGACGGCAAACGGGGTAAAGTGAATTTATTCCTCTGAATAGTTACATGACCATGTAGATAACTTAGCACTAATGGTGCAAATAACTGTTTTCCATAATGGAATAAAAGGACTCTAATATCATAATAAAACACACTGTGGAAAGGAAAATAAATATATCACTGTGAACTTCAACATATTCCAGCCGAGTCCATCAATTAAGTCCAATTAAAAACGGACTGAAGATAATGTTCTGGTGATTATATAACAGAAACTACTTGAATGTGGACATTGCCATGCTATTTTAGAGTACTAAGAATTGCCTTTTAACGGAGTATAAATGTATAAATAAATAAGATATATTTTGTTGCAAACTATAGTGGAGTAACTATTTTTTCTACTCTGCAGAGACTGTTTTGATATAAATAGAAAGCTATTAAAATAACAAATAATTAGAACAGTCTCTGGAGATCGGAAAAAAGGGTGAGATACCCATATGATATATACGGAGAGGGTGACTGTGAATTTTATTGATTTATAGTTTTTTTAATTGAGATATATATATATATATATATATATATATATATATTTTTTTTTTTTTTTTTTTTGTTATATACTATTAAAAGAATACAAATAAATAAAAGTAATTCTTTATACATATTATACAGTGTGTCGGCGCTTTCAAAATTTCCTTTTTTTTTAACTTTGGTTATATAGGGGCTGAGTACCTCTTGTTTGTTGAAAGCAGCGATAGAACTGTAGATTTAATTACTGGGTACCTGGTTGGCGCTGGGAATATTTCCTTGTTTCTATTCTTGCAGGGAGTCCAGCCTTTGTTTGTTCCACCTACGGCACCCTGGGACTTGAATCTCGTGCTGGATTTCCTCCATTCTAATACCTTTATACCTTTTGGAGGAAGTGGCTCTGGCGTCTGCACGAAGGGTGTCGGAGTTAAGTGCATTGTCCTGTAAATCTCCATACATAATTTTCCATAATGATACAGCTGAATTGAGAATGCATTCTTCGTTTCTACCGAAAGTGGTTTCATCTTTTTATATCAATCAGCCTATTGTGGTTCCATTTCTAAAGGAAGATTCTGGGACGTCTTCCACCTTAGATGTGGTTCGGGCTTTGAAAACTTATGTTGCTAGAACTACAGATTTATGGAAAGCTGATGCTTTTTTCGTATTGTATGATGCTTCCGTCAGGGGTGGCCAGCTTCTAAGCAGACCTTCGCTTGTTGGATCAGGTTAACGATCGGTCAGGCTTGTCTTCACAAGGGTCAAAGGCCTCCGGTGTCAATTTCGGCTCATTCTACCCATGCCATTGTGCTCCTCGGCTGCTGGTTGTGGGGATACCACGACTCAACTCTGCCGGGCGGACACTTGGTCTCACATTCATACCTTTGTAAAGTTTTACAAGTTTGATACTTTTGCGGTTTCAGCTTCTAGATTTGGACGTTTAGTTCTTCAGGTTCCTCAGCGCTCTCCTGCCCAGGGGGGAACTTTGTGAAGTCCCCAGTGTAAAGGATGTCTCCCAGTGTCCCCTAGTGGCTGTATAAGAAAAGGGGGTTTTGGTACTCACCGATAAAAAATGTTCTTGTAGGCCAAAGGACACTGGATGCCCACCCAGCACTGTTCTCTTGCCTTGATTGTTGTTCAGGTTGTTGTTCTAATTGTTCTGTTTATTCTCCCCTCGTTGTAGTTCTGTCTCTTGGCTCCTATCTCCTCTCTGCTCATTCTTAACTGAGGGATGATAGGGAAGGAGCCTGTTACACTTCTTGATTTATTTAAAGTGCCCAGCTCCCTATAGCCACCGTCTATACCCCCAGGGTAAATGATGTCTCCCAGTGTCCCCTGCCTACGAGAAAAGGATTTATCGGTAAGTACCAAAATCCCATTTTAACATTATGTAGGCATTTTGCATTTAGCAATTAGGAATATTCTTACTTCCATCAGTATACAGATATATCTGGTAACTTTATATGATTGTGCTAGTTTATGTCATAGGCATAAAACGGTCTCTTCATTTGTCACAAGGTCTCACATACCTGGATGATCTTCTCCCCAAGCTATGGGCTTTCATCTGTGAATTGGGACCTCAAGGAGGGCTGAAACTCTTCCTAGAGTGCTTGAGCAATGATACGGAAGAGTCCTGCAGACTTCTGGCCATGCTAGTTCTCTTCTGTGACTGCTCCAGGCACTTAATTACGTGAGTGTTTACAATATCTATTGCTGGATCTAAATACTGTGTATGTAATGTCTGCACAGACTAAAAATATTAATACCCCATAATTGACATTTTCAGAGCTGAACCATCAAAGAAGCAGAAATAATTTACCCATTTTATATTCTGTGTGTTACCGCTCATTGAATGCTAAAATCTATCAAATGATGGTGTTTTGTTGTGTCTGACAGGATTCTTGATGATATTGAGGTGTATGAAGAGCAGATATCATTTAAACTGGAGGAACTTGTCACAATCTCTTCCTTTCTCAACTGCTTTGTGTTCAAAATGATTTGGGACGGTCTCCTGGGTAAGACTGGCAGTAGGGCACAGAATCACTGTGTTCATGTGACCTTCTACTGATGGACTTTCATGACTTTTTCCATTTAATCCATAACCTTTCCTCATTGTAGTTCCCATTTTGTAACTATTCTTTACTCTCAATAAACATAACTCCTACTCCCTACACTCTGACTGAAGCAGAGGTGAAAGCAAGTACAAGTTGAGCATACGCATAAATGTCTGTTTCCAGATGCATCTTTTATAACAAGCGTAGTGCTGGTGCAAGTATGCATTGATATTGATGACTGCTATGAAACCAGGTGTATGGATAGGGGAGGTCCAGCTGCAGAGATGCATATAGCCTGCGAGTAAACCCATTTAGTGCCATGCACACAGTGCATGAGAACTGATGCCCACTGTCTTTTAGATTGATTAACATCTTAATTTAAGCAATATTACTACCGTATAACCCATAATGGAGTTACACTGCTACCAACAACATTTCGCTCTCTGTTATGTGATGTTTGCGTGTGTTTGTTTTTTGTAGAGAATGCAAAAGGAGAAACCCTTGAGCTTTTCCATTCAGTGCACGGCTGGCTGATGGTTCTATATGAGCGAGATTGCCGCAGGAGATTTGCTCCAGAAGACCATTGGTTACGAAAGTGAGTGTGTGTGTGTGTTATAGGATGTGTGTGATACATTTTTACAGCAGTGTTTTGGAAACAAAAGAAACTCCTAAATTCTTAATCAATGAAAACAAATCCTGACATGGAGGGGAAGTAAAAGTGGTACGGTTAACAAAGATAGTTGGTGTAGGGGGTTGTGGTGTGAGGTAGTACGCTAATAAGTAGAGTGGGAAGCACAGCATTGGGGAAATAGGTTTGTAAGATCGGGGGGCCAGGTATGCTGGTAGTGTAGAACTAGAGAAAGCCTAGCTACAGTATATTGACTAGATTGCTTAGATTTCAAGCACCCACAGCGATAGCAATGCGCAGCCCCGTGCATCGCTATAGATGGTGTTAGATTGGCCTGCAGCATGTCACCCGCTGGGTGAAATGAGCGCCCCCCCCGTCTCCCCCCGCACGCTTAGCACACATCACGCTGTGCTGAGCGGTGGGAGAGATGTGTGCTAAGCGGTTCGCTCAGCACACATCTCTCCCACATCGGCCTGTGAATACGGGCCTTTAGACTGAGCATAGCTTGGTGCATGCACTGTGTAGCATGTAAAATAGAGCTAGTCCTCCAGATATGTTAATTGACACTGATTAGACTGTGTACATCCAGTTTCTTTTGTTTTAGCCCACATTTGTTAATCTCACACATTAGTATTTTTGGGCATGTTTTAGTATTAGGAGGTGTTGGTATACTTACACTTCTGTTCAGATATTGCCGTAAAACTCAATTTAATTCTCAGTTGTTTATCACAGTATGTATCCTACTTTGGGTCTGACCATCCATGTGCGTTTTTGGGGGAGCAGCGCGGCATTGGGAAACGAGGCGAATGGGGGCGGTCTGGGACCGTTTTCAGGGTGGCTGCGTGACTCCACATGCAGCCACTATGGAAAAACAATGGCTAGATTGCGAATGCAGAAATAGATTGCGAACGCATCGGAAGGTGGCCCCACACATACTGGGTGGCCGGCCCTCAGCATGTGCAGAGATGAACGCAGATCTTGCTGCGTATGCAGCCATCTACGTTCATCTCTGAATAACCCCCTCAGTGTCTAAAGATATGATGTAGTAGTTGGCTTCTGACTTAATTGCCCTGGTGTAAGGAAGTTAAATTGTTCTCTTCATTCTGACAGGACTTATCGGTCTGAATACATTCTAATGATTGTATAATACAGATAGTATGATAGTATAATACAGTACATTGTGTGATCTTCCAGGGATCTTAAACCAGCTTTGCTCTTCCAAGAACTGGACAAGGAGAGAAAGAGAGCCCAATTCTTGCTTCAGTACATCCCTCATGTCATCCCACACAAGAATGTAAGTAGCATTGAAAGTATCCCTAATCCATATTGGAAATAAGTCATAATTGCCGCTATCCATTACATTAATATAGTACATTAATAAAGCCTGTCATATTCAGACAGGGAGTCACTCTATACACCATCCATCGGGATCCCGACGCCAGGATACCAACAACTATTCTCCCTCTTGCGGTGTCCACGATACCCCTGGAGGTAGAATAAATAGCGTGGCGTGCATAGCGCAGTGCCCGCAGCATGGTAAATGCAGCGAGCCCGCAAGGGGCTCTTTTGCGCTCGCCCCGCTGCCGGCATTCCTGCGGTCGGGATCCTAGCGCTGGTATGCTGGGCGCCGGGATCCCGACCGCCGGCCAATCATAGTACACCCATTCAGACAGGCAGACGCCAAAACGTGTATCTTTGTTCCTGATCAACGTTTTAAAATGCATTGGGCTGTCTTTATATATTTTATGTATCTTTAAAAGCTCATACAAATTCTGCCAAGGAATGTGATAGTTTACGTTCTTCTCTTCTACTGTAAAAAGTCACAGTTTATGTTACCTGTACTTTTCACCTGCACTAGACTGTAAAAATGAGCTTCTTTTTCTGTCCTGCAGAGAGTCCTTTTGTTCAGGAACATAGTTACTAAAGAGAAGGAGAAGCTGGGTTTAGTGGAGACCAACATTGCTTCTCCACATGTTACACACATCACTATACGTCGATCACGAATGCTGGAGGTATGTAATTGATTACGAAACAGCAGACATTTTGTTCATATTGCGACATATTATCTGATGGAAAGAACAGTCACTCAATAAATCTATTCTGCCCAGTATAAACAGTTTATTTTCCACATGTAAACGACATGCAGCATAACCATTAGGGGTTATGTCAGCCAAGCATTTCAGGATTGTTTTCTGTGATTTTATAAATGTGGAAAATTGTAAAATCGTGTTTTACAGCTGAAGTACTGAATAATGTAGTCCATGGAACCCACGCTTCTACCTTCACATGAGAATGATTTAGCGCTGCAATTGATGGCTTGAAGCAGGGGTGGGGAACCTCAGGCCCGCGGGCCAGATAAGGCCCGCAAAGCAACTTGATCCGGCCCTCCCAGGCTCACCTAACCAAGGGAGATGCTGGGCGCCTGCTGAGATTTTGTTACTAGCGGGCGCCCGGCTTCTTCCCTTCCGCAGCAGCCGGAGGCAGGAGCTCACTCCTGAGCTCCTGCTTACGGCTCTGGCAGTGTGCGTGTATGCCTGTGCGGTGCTATGGAAGAGATGTCATGACGTCTCTCCCATAGTTCTGAGGATCGGGCAGCCAGGCAGAGGGCAAGGGTCCGGAAGCAGGAGCGGGGCTGGTGAGTATTTTGTTTTTTCTTTCTTTTAATGTGTGTGTGTAAGCGGCGCTACTAGGGGGCATATCTACTGGGGGCAGGCTAATTTTTAAGTTGATAATTTTTGTATGGCCTCCGAAGGATTTTATAAATATACAAATGGCCCTTGGTAGAAAAAAGGTTCCCCACCCCTGGCATAAAGCAGTGAGCGCTAACTGATAGTGTTTAGTGGTTATAATACGGTTTGCTGCTAGTGGGGTTAAAGAGATCCTCCTATCCCTTTTAAAACAGTAAAATATAATAGAAATCCCAGTGAATCACCTATAATTAACCAGTTCAATAAACTGTAAAAAATAATTACAGGAATAAAGAAATGCTAAAAAATAAATAAATCTTACATTCAAATATAATATTTATTGAATTGTTAAAATATGCCAATTTATACTTTCAAATTATTGTCAGATATTCTTCTGTATCTTAAAAGCCTGAATACCAGTATAGAGACACACAACTGGACATTACAACATGTAAAAGTTCATAAAAATTAAAAGTGAAAAGGCTTGATGAAAAATAATTGATCATTTTAAATTGTCTCCGCAGTATACTGTATATGCAGTTGTAAACATGTAGACCACAGTTCCAGTATTATATATTCAAATATTTATAGTTCTCAAAGAAAACTTGTTGAGAAATACATATTGTGATATTCACTTTAAGGGGTGTCAGATTCCACTCACCCTTTTCCTGATGGTACTGTAGTATTTACCATTGGATTGAATAAGCCCAAGGATGGATATTGGTAAGAAGGGTTCTGCCAGCAAAACACAGGTACTTGTATCTATCGTCAAATGCTGGTCCTAGACCCTGTAGCTCCTCCTTCAACCCGTTTCACCTTGTTGGAGTCATCAAGGATGTACGATGTGCTACATCTCGATTCTTCTCTAGAGATAAGTTTAATGCAGAGATTCTCAAATGCAGTCCTCAAGGCATCCCAACGGTCCAGGTTTTAAGTTTATCCATGTTTGGCCACATGTGACTAAATTAGCACCTCAGTCAATTTGATATAA
Organism: Pseudophryne corroboree; assembly: GCF_028390025.1. Lineage (NCBI taxonomy): Eukaryota > Metazoa > Chordata > Amphibia > Anura > Myobatrachidae > Pseudophryne > Pseudophryne corroboree. The sequence continues at coordinate 405,432,492 of NC_086444.1, read as the reverse complement.
CCATCTGTGCTGAGCTATGGCTATACCTAAAACCTGGACCACATTTGAAAATCTCTGGTTTAATGTAATCTCTCCAGTGTTTTTGGACATGTCTCCGTCCAATAAACATTATAAACATGCCCATTATAAATATAATTTATAATATATTACCTTGTCTACATTTTTAATAATAATCATATAAATATAATGAATATTGCCTTGTCAACAATTTTTATATGGTGGGAATAGGTGGAAAAAAGCCCTTTGTTCACCATGTCTAACTGAAAACATCTTATGCTTCTGAAATATTTTCTACAAACATTTGAGCAGACCGTTTTTGTTCATTTACCATTTGCAGGAAAAAAGGTCTGTTTTGTGATTATACTAGAAAAACCACCTAATTACGAAAATAAGATTTTAAACCTACCGGTAAATCTTTTTCTCCTAGTCCGTAGAGGATGCTGGGGACTCCGTAAGGACCATGGGGTATAGACGGGCTCCGCAGGAGACATGGGCACCTATAAAGAACTTTTAGTATGGGTGTGCACTGGCTCCTCCCTCTATGCCCCTCCTCCAGACCTCAGTTAGAGAACTGTGCCCAGAGGAGATGGACAATACGAGGAAAGGATTTTGTTAATGTAAGGGCAAGATTCATACCAGCCCACACCAATCATACCATATAACCTGGAATTCCCAAAACCAGTTAACAGTATGAACAAACAACAGCATCGGTCCATAACCCTTATCTAAGCAATAACTATATACAAGTCTTGCAGATTTTCCGCACTGGGACAGGCGCCCAGCATCCTCTACGGACTAGGAGAAAAAGATTTACCGGTAGGTTTAAAATCTTATTTTCTCTTACGTCCTAGAGGATGCTGGGGACTCCGTAAGGACCATGGGGTTTATACCAAAGCTCCCAATCGGGCGGGAGAGTGCGGATGACTCTATAGCACCGACTGAGCAAATGCTAGGTCCTCATCAGCCAGGGTATCAAACTTGTAGAATTTAGCAAAAGTGTTTGAACTCGACCAAGTCGCCGCTCGGTAAAGCTGTAATGCCGAGACGCCTCGGGCAGCCGCCCAAGAAGAGCCCACCTTCCTAGTGGAATGGGCCTTTACTGAATGTGGTAACGGCAATCCAGCCGTAACATAAGCCTGCAGAATCGTGTTACAGATCCAGCGAGCAATAGTCTGCTATGAAGCAGGCGCGCCAATCTTGTTGGCTGCATACAGGACAAACAGAGCCTCTGTTTTCCTAATTCTAGCCGTCCTGGCTACATAAATCTTTAAGGCCCTGACTACATCCAGGGACATGGAATCCTCCAAGTCACTCGTAGCCACAGGCACCACGATAGGTTGGTTCATATGAAATGAAGACACCACCTTAGGTAAAAATTGAGGACGAGTCCTCAGTTCTGCTCTATCCACATGAAAAATCAAGTAGGGGCTGTTGTGCGACAATGCCGCCAATTCAGACACCCGCCTTGCCGAAGCTAAGGCCAATAACATGACCACCTTCCAGGTGAGAAATTTCAACTCAACCGTATTAAGGGGTTCAAACCAGTGTGACTTAAGGAACTGTAACACCACGTTCAGGTCCCATGGCGCCACTGGGGCCACAAAAGGAGGCTGGATGTGTAGCACTCCCTTCACAAAAGTCTGGACTTCTGGAAGAGAAGCCAATTCCTTCTGAAAGAATATCGACAAGGCCGAAATCTGTACCTTAACAGAGCCTAACTTCAGGCCCATATCCACTCCTGTCTGTAGAAAGTGGAGAAAACGGCCCAGGTGGAAATCTTCCGTAGGAGCATTCTTGGCTTCACACCAAGATACATACTTCCTCCAGATACGGTGATAATGTTTCGCCGTCACCTCCTTCCTAGCCTTTATTAGAGTAGGTATGACCTCCGGAGGAATACCCTTCTCAGCTAGGATCCGGCGTCAAACATAACCGCGGTAAGTCTTGGAACGTGCAGGGTCCCTGCTGTAACAGGTCCTCCCTTAGAGGAAGAGGCCAAGAATCTTCTGCGAGCATCTCCTGAAGATCTGAGTACCAGGCCCTTCGAGGCCAGTCTGGAACAATGAGTATTGTCTGTACTCTTTTCCGTCTTATGATCCTCAACACCTTTGTGATGAGAGGCAGAGGAGGAAACACATAGACCGACTGGAACACCCATGGCGTTACCAGAGCGTCTACTGCTATTGCATGAGGGTCCCTGGACCTGGCACAGTACCTCCGAAGCTTCTTGTTGAGGCGTGACGCCATCATGTCTATTTGAGGAACTTCCCAAAGACCCGTTATCTCTGCAAAAACCTCTTGATGAAGTCCCCACTCTCCTGGATGGAGATCGTGTCTGCTGAGGAAGTCTGCTTCCCAGTTATCCACTCCCGGAATGAAGACAGCTGACAGAACGCTTACGTGATTTTCCGCCCAGCGAAGAATCCTGGTGGCTTCCGCCATCGCGACTCTGCTCCTTGTCCCGCCTTGGCTGTTCGCATGAGCCACGGCTGTGACATTGTCTGATTGAATCAGAACCGCTAGATTGCGAAGAAGACCCTCCGCTTGCCGAAGGCCGTTGTATATGGCCCGTAATTCCAGCACATTGATGTGCAGACAGGACTCCTGGCTTGACCGTAGTCCTTGAAAGTTTCTTCCTTGGGTGACTGCTCCCCATCCTCGGAGGCTCGCGTCCGTGGTTACCAGAACCCAGTCCTGAATGCCGAACCTGCGACCCTCTAGAAGGTGAGCACTTTGCAGCCACCATAGGAGAGACACCCTGGCCCTGGGGGATAGTGTTATTTTCTGATGTATTTGTAGATGGGACCCGGGCCACTTGTCCAGAAGGTCCCATTGAAACGTCCTCGCATGGAACCTGCCGAAGGGAATGGCCTCGTAGGCTGCCACTATTTTCCCCAGAACTCGAGTGCATTGATGAACTGACACTCTTTTTGGCTTTAGCAGGTCTCTGACCATGTTCTGGAGGTCCTAGGCTTTTTCCAACGGTAGAAAAACCTTCTTTCGTTCCGTGTCTAGTATCATACCTAGGAACGATAGTCGAGTTGTTGGAACCAACTGTGACTTTGGCAGATTGAGAATCCAACCGTGTTGCTGGAGCACTCTCAGAGAGAGTGACACGTTCTTCAGTAATTGATCTTTTGATCTCGCCTTTATCAGGAGATCGTCCAAGTATGGGATAATTGTGACTCCTTGCCTGCGCAGGATCACCATAATTTCCGCCATTATCTTGGTGAAAATCCTCTGGGCCGTTGAAAGCCCAAACGGCAACGTCTGAAACTGGAAATGACAATCCTGTACCGCGAATCTCAGGTACTCCTGATGAGTGGGATATATGGGGACATGAAGGTAAGCATCCTTTATGTCCAGTGACACCATAAAATCCCCCCCTTCCAGGCTGGCTATTACAGCTCGGAGTGATTTCATCTTGAATTTGAAACGTTTCAAGTACAGATTTAGGGATTTTAGATTTAAAATGAGCCTGACCGAACCATCCTGCTTCGGGACCACAAAGAGGGTCGAATAGTACCCTTTTTCCTGTTGGCTCAGGGCAACCCCGATAATCACTTTCTGTTGACACAGCGTTTGAATTGCAGCTAACACTACTTCCCGCTCTGGGGTAGAAGCTGGTAAGGCCGACTTGAAAAATCGGCGTGGGGGCACCTCTTCGAATTCCAGCTTGTATCCTAGGGAAACTATCTCCATCGCCCAAGGATCTACGTCTGACCGAACCCAGACCTGGCTGAAGAGTCGAAGGCGTGCCCCCAACGGTGCGGACTCCCGCAGGGGAGCCCCAGCGTCATGCAGTGGATTTTGTAGAAGCCAGGGGAGGACTTCTGTTCCTGGTAACCCGCCGCGGAAGGTGCTCTTTTCCCTCTACCCCTACCTCTGGCAAGGAAGGAGGAGCCCCGACCTCTTCTGGGCTTTTGCGACCAAAAGGACTGCATCTGATACTCTGGAGTTTTCTTTTGCCTTTGGAGAACAAAAGGTAAAAAGGTAGCTTTACCTGCGGTAGCTGTGGAGTCCAGGTCCGCGAGCCCAGCCCCAAACAACACATCACCCATATAGGGTAAAACCTCCATATGCTTTTTTTGAATCCGCATCACCCGTCTATTGGCGGGTCCATAAGGATCGTCTCGCTGAAATAGCCATGGCATTGGCTCTGGAACCCAACAATCCAATGTCTCTTTGAGCGTCTCTCATATATAAGACTGCGTTATTAATATGTAAATAAATAAACACTGGAAGGCTGAGTGCCTTTACATTGCATATACACAGTTAAAAATAAAAAATAAATAAACATATATGTAGTATTCAAGACTGTGTCCTAGGCCTCAGGACTTGCTGGTATTTAGACACAACTTAATGTGTTGTTTTCCTTGCATGCAAAAATCAACTGTTAGATGGCTGTAAAAAGTTGGTGCATATTGAGCTCAAAGTGCAAAGTTAAAAGAAAAGCTGGTTAGAATTGTAAAGCTTATTGATACTTCACCAATGTTGAACTGGTATATGGAAAGTTCGGAAGCAAACTTATGATAATGCTGGCTGAGCTGGGTCCACCTGTCTCACGTCCATAAGCCTTGTTTGATTCACTGACCAATAGCGTAGCCAACCGCTCTGCGGCGGTTCCCTGGGGCAAGTCCTGCCGTTGGTGGTGCAGTGTACTGGCGGCTGACACTAGGCCAGGATGGGACGGAGAGCAGAGAGTCCCACGTGCAAGTCCTGGGTAGCAGTGGACGCTGTGGTGCCGCGTTCCGCGACTTCCGGGTTCGGGGCTTCCGGTTGCGTTCCACCTGCGTTCCACAGTCGGATGAGTCACCTGACGCGTTTCTCCGCCTCCAAAGTGGGCGGTTTCATCAGAGGTATGCTTAATGGTGTTTGTGGTCTCAATTTATATCAGCTTGTAGCTCCTTATTGGTTACCAGAAAACGGGTTATCTTTAACACTTTGTATGTACTGTTATTATGAGAAAAAAAACAGTAGTAGAACAGCATCAATAGCCGTGCAAAAATTTTTTGGGATCAATAATATATTGAATAAAGGCAATCTTAAAACACATATGTGAATGATAACTATATGCCTATAAGGCCACATTGAGATGTTCATTAACTAATCATACATATTTAAATATCCAATTTGGACTACAAGTGTTATAATCATTTATAAGGCTAGATCTGGGAGACATAGCTAATAAAGTGCTAATGCTAAGTATACATAGAATAAGTCCCGGTATGTTTCTGCTACCTAAAATCCTGATGGATTGTGACTTTGAGCAGACTGTTATTATATAATTATATAGTTATAATATCATTCATAGAATAGACAAATACAGAGGAGGAATATTCATCTAGGGGATCCCACATTTATATGATCCACTTCATGGAGGGCTTTTAACAGGATCTGATCAGGATAACCCTGTTCTTGAAAGGCTAGGTATAATTTGTGTGCTTGTTCTCTATAGCTGGTCTCCCTGGAACAATTCCTCTTGAGCCTTAAAAACTGGCTCTTCGGTATGTTATTACGCCATGCTTGGAGGTGGCTGTTACTGTACATAAGGAAGCCATTGGTGTCAACTGTTTTGAAGTGAGTTTCTGTATGTATGCAGTCGTCTACACATGAAGACACATCTGTGGGATGAGGGGGAAGTTATAAATAGCTACATTAGTAAAATCCTTCATCCCATTGCATTTTTTGTCTACTTATTTTTTGGTTTACCTAAGGATGTACTACTAATTAATTAAACAAAAGACACTTGGCCATTACATTTAAGTATTTGAAGTCTATGTATGTCTGAGGGTAGACCCACACATAACAGTAGGTTACATCTGTACTGAATATTTATGTGGGATCCCCTAGATGAATATTCCTCCTCTGTATTTGTCTATTCTATGAATGATATTATAACTATATAATTATATAATAACAGTCTGCTCAAAGTCACAATCCATCAGGATTTTAGGTAGCAGAAACATACCGGGACTTATTCTATGTATACTTAGCATTAGCACTTTATTAGCTATGTCTCCCAGATCTAGCCTTATAAATGATTATAACACTTGTAGTCCAAATTGGATAGTTAAATATGTATGATTAGTTAATGAACATCTCAATGTGGCCTTATAGGCATATCGTTATCATTCACATATGTGTTTTAAGATTGCATTTATTCAATATATTATTGATCCCAAAAAATTTTTGCACGGCTATTGATGCTGTTCTACTGATGGTTTTTTTCTCATAATAACAGTACATACAAAGGGTTAAAGATAACCCGTTTTCTGGTAACCAATAAGGAGCTACACGCTGATATAAATTGAGACCACAAACACCATTAAGCATACCTCTGATGAAACCGCCCACTTTGGAGGCGGAGAAACGCGTCAGGTGACTCATCCGACTGTGGAACGCAGGTGGAACGCAACCGGAAGCCCCGAACCCGGAAGTCGCGGAACGCGGCACCACAGCGTCCACTGCTACCCAGGACTTGCACGTGGGACTCTCTGCTCTCCGTCCCATCCTGGCCTAGTGTCAGCCGCCAGCACACTGCACCACCAACGGCAGGACTTGCCCCAGGGAACCGCCGCAGAGCGGTTGGCTACGCTATTGGTCAGTGAATCAAACAAGGCTTATGGACGTGAGACAGGTGGACCCAGCTCAGCCAGCATTATCATAAGTTTGCTTCCGAACTTTCCATATACCAGTTCAACATTGGTGAAGTATCAATAAGCTTTACAATTCTAACCAGCTTTTCTTTTAACTTTGCACTTTGAGCTCAATATGCACCAACTTTTTACAGCCATCTAACAGTTGATTTTTGCATGCAAGGAAAACAACACATTAAGTTGTGTCTAAATACCAGCAAGTCCTGAGGCCTAGGACACAGTCTTGAATACTACATATATGTTTATTTATTTTTATTTTTAACTGTGTATATGCAATGTAAAGGCACTCAGCCTTCCAGTGTTTATTTATTTATCTTTTAAAACTATTATTTTACCAATAAACTAATTTGTATATTTACAAAACCAGCAGCCGTTGTATTATCATCCCCTCTGAGCGCCCACATATTTTCTTTTTTCTGTTGTATATACGGTGGGTACCCAGGTCCACCATTGTGGGCAGCCAGAAGGGTGATTGGTACTTTTTGGAAAAACCATACAAATTACAATATATTTTATATATATAAAAACAATATTGTTTTTTCTTTTTTAAACAACACTTTCTCTTAACTAAACAGCGCCCACATCTATCCTTTGGATATTCTCCCTCCCTTTTGTTTTTAATATGTGCTAAAGTTAGCAAAATAGTATCCCTATCTAGGGTATCAAGGTCAGCTGACAGGGTATCTGTCCAAGCTGCAACTGCACTACATACCCATGCCGACGCTATTGCCGGTCTAAGTAAAGTACCAGTATGTGTATAAATAGACTTTAATGTAGTCTCCTGCCTGCGGTCCGCAGGGTCCTTGAGGGTCGCTGTATCTGGAGACGGCAGCGCCACCTTCTTGGACAGGCGTGTTAGAGCCTTGTCCACTATGGGAGAGGATTCCCAACGTGCCCTGTCCTGTGTAGGGAAAGGGTACGCCATAAGAACCCATTTGGGAATCTGCAGTCTCTTATCTGGAGATTCCCAAGCTTTTTCAAATAACTCATTTAGTTCATGAGATGGAGGAAAGTTTACCACAGGTTTCTTTTCCTTATACATGCGCAACCTCGTGTCGGGAACAGAGGGGTCGTCTGTGATATGCAAAACATTTTTTATTGCAATAATCATATACTGAATAGTTTTTGCCACCCTAGGGTGCAATCTAGCATCATCATAGTCGACACTGGAATCAGAGTCAGTGTCGGTATCTGTGTCCACAATTTGTGACGGGACGCTTTTGAGACCCTGACGGGCCCTGTGAGTCGGTCCAATCCGTGGATTGACCCCCTGATGTCACCCTGGATTCTGCTTTGTCTAGCATCTTATGTAATGATGCTACACTTGCATTTAACATATGCCACATATCCATCCATTTCTGAGTCTGCACTACCGACGGGGGGACACCACTCATCTCCTCCACCTCCTCCTTTGATAAGCCTTCCGCTTCAGACATGCTGACACGCACGTACCGACCCCCCACACACGCAGGGATATAACTATACGGGGACAATTCCCCAACTAGGCCCTTTGGAGAGACAGAGAGAGAGTATGCCAGCACACACCCAGCGCCAAACTGACACTGGAAAACCCAGATAGCGCTTTTATATATAATGCCAATGTTATTCCCACTCACTGCGCTTGAAATGTGCCCCACTCCTCTTTTTTTCAGCCCTCTGATGCGTTCAGCAGGGGAGAGTCCGGGGAGCCAGCGTTCTCTGCAGCTTCTGTGGAGAAAATGGTGCTGGTTAGTGCTGAGGGATCAAGCTCCACCCCCTCCAGCGGCGGGCTTCGGTCCCGCTTCAATTTCATTAAAATGGCGGGGGATCGTCTATTTGCTGCCTCCGCAGCCTAATATATATATTTGTGCCAAAAACTAGATTTATTGCTGCCCAGGGCACCCCCCCTGCGCCCAGCACCCATCTGTGCCTGTGTGTGTTGTGATCTGAAGTCTTCTCTTCTTCTCATACTCACCCGGCTTCTATCTTCCGGCTCTGCAAGGAGGACGGCAGCGCGGCTCCGGGACGAACCCCAGGGTGAGACCTGTGTTCCGACTCCCTCTGGAGCTAATGGTGTCCAGTAGCCTAAGAAGCAGATCCTATCATTTAAGTAGGTCTGCTTCTCTCTCCTCAGTCCCACGATGCAGGGAGTCTGTTGCCATCAGTGCTCCCTGAAAATAAAAAACCTAACAAAATTCTTTTACACAGAAAAACTCAGGAGAGCTCCCTGTAATGCACCCTATCTCCTCTGGGCACAAGATCTAACTGAGGTCTGGAGGAGGGGCATAGAGGGAGGAGCCAGTGCACACCCATGCTAAAAGTTCTTTATAGGTGCCCATGTCTCCTGCGGAGCCCGTCTATACCCCACGGTCCTTACGGAGTCCCCAGCATCCTCTAGGACGTAAGAGAAAACCGTTTTTATAATTATTTTATACAACATAGGGGTCAATCCTATTAGGTTTGAGTTGTGAGTTGATTCATGAAACTCGTAGACATCTGCATGAATGCGCACTTCCAAGAATTGTCCAATCCAATGAAATATGCTTATTTGCGGTACTCGCAGAAAGGATTTGTGAATTGTTGGTCTTATGCGATGTGAGAGAAGTGCATGAAAAAGTGGGATGACCTTCCTGAACCCCCAAAAAAATTACAATTTAGTTTTCATGCAGATGGCTGTTAGTGGTCATAAAGAAAGTACTTGAGATTTTTAAATGGTGTTAATTGGCTGATTTGTGCATTATTTTTTTTAAAGTAAAAAAAAATATTTATTTAAAAGTTTCTTATATAGCGCATCAAATTACCTTGTACTTTACAATTGGATACAATAGTGATAAAATAAAACTGGGTAATAACAGACAGTAATAGAGGTAGGAGAGGACCCTGCTCATAAATTTACTATGTATAGGGATTATAAAACGCCAACTTTTTTCATTTACTTTCATACAAAAAAATGGAAAAAAGCAGGAAAAAATATGGGGTACTTTGAGGTGACATTAAATGTAAAAAAAATAACAATCTTTTTTTCCCCAAAAGTATTTAAATACTGTAATCAAATTTGGAGTGCATAAAGCAACAGAGAAGTTGATTTTGGAGTAATTTTAAACCCCCAAAAATGACATGTAATTATGAGACTAATAAAGCAAATTGGAACTTCCAACTGCCTAAATAGTCATTAGGGACGGTGTCTAAGGGGTTCTGCATGGTGTCCTGACATTTAAACTTAAAATAAGGATTTTCACAACCATTGCTCACACTTAGTGAGGTGAAAATGGAAAATGCAAGTTTACGCTGCCTGGTTTTAATGCAAGTTTCTAAGTGGAATGCTAAATTCTAAATTGCAGAGAAAATCGCAGCTCTGCAACTTGCACCTAACAGTACTGATAAAGAGAAAGAGTGGCAGTGCTAGCTAATTAAACCGGATGGATTGTTAGAATGAATTCAGAAATTTAATACACAAATGAAGTATAAAAACAATGCTCAGTTGATCACCATGGACAGGGCCGGTTCCGGGGCTTCTGGCGCCCCGGGCGGCATTAGGGGGCGTGGCTTTGTACAGGGGGCGTGGTCATTTACGCCCCCTGTAGAGACTGAAATGATGTGCGGTGCGCGATGACGTCATCGCACACCGCACAGTAAAGGGCCTCTCCACAAAGGGAAACTAGACGCGTACGTGTGTAGTTTGCCTTCCCAGCGGCAGCTGGGGGCAGCGGCCAGCGGCAGCAGGCGGGCAGCGGGGGGGCACACAGCAGCAGCGGATCTTGCCCTCCGGAAGGCGGCGCCCCGGGCAAAAGTCCTGCTTGCCCGTGGCAAGATCCGCTACTGACCATGGATTATCAATCTTACTGAACTTTGCCTGTTCGTATTGAATGACACTGGGCCTAAGGCAAATGTGAGTGGACAGTTAGTACTTCTTAAGACTGACAACACAGTCACAGGAAAGGTTGTACCACACGTTCATTGCTGGAGGAAAAAAAGTCCCATAAACATGGATGTTTAGAATGTGGGGTCCTCACCAGAGTTACGGTGTCCTTTAGGTGGAATCCGATCCTTAGATGAAAATAAGAATGTCCAACAAATAGTTGTTTAGATGAGGGTCCAGTGATGGTCCAGGCAAAGGTAAAATCCATCCAATGAATTTAGGGGTGACAGGAGGCCTTGTTTAGCGCTCGATTCCAACTTGTTGGTTATATTTCCTCCTCTGGCATTGCATCTAGAGGGCTTTTAGTTGTTGCCTCACTACTAGTTAGAGTACCCTCTTCAATTTAAAATTTCTTGAGGTTCTGTTAAACACTTAATTGGGGTTTAAATATAGTAAATTTTTGCTTTATATGCAACCTCTTTTTTGCATGGTATAAAATTTGTTAATATTGCTGTTGGGGGTTTTGATGGAGATGGGGAGCTGGAAACAGGAAAAGGCGGAGGAAAAAAATTAATAAATTACTTGTTTATTTATGTCAGTTTGTAGTTACCTGTTGTGTTTGCTTGATAGGATGGGTATGACCAGCTGAGACAGCTCTCCCAGAATGCAATGAAAGGTGTTATTCGAGTGAAATTTGTCAATGACCTAGGGGTAGATGAGGCTGGAATTGACCAAGATGGAGTCTTTAAAGAATTCTTAGAGGAGATCATTAAGAAAGTGTTTGATCCTGCACTGAATCTTTTCAAGGTAATTGACAAGCCAGGTAAGTTTCGTACTCCTCAGTGCTTCCTTTATTATATATTTTTTTCATCTCAATTCCTTCAGACTACCAGCTCTGGAGATCGATTATACCCATCTCCTACGTCTTATATCCATGAGAACTACCTCCAGTTGTTTGAGTTTGTAGGGAAGATGCTGGGAAAGGCAGTCTACGAGGTATATTAACGTCCAGAAATTCTACTCCAAAAAACTCAATGCAGCTGTTAAACTGAAATCTTGTGCATTTGCCATTGTAGGGTATTGTGGTGGATGTTCCCTTTGCTTCCTTCTTTGTCAGCCAGCTGCTAGGGCACCATCACAGCATTTTCTACAGCTCTGTGGATGAGCTGCCGTCTCTGGACTCTGAGTTCTACAAGAATCTCACATCCATTAAGGTCAGTGTGGCATGAGTCACTTATATTTTGTATTCTTACAGTACGTAGTGGTGATGATAACCTATATGTGTAAACATGACAAGAACCATTTATTAAACAATTATACATTTCTCAAAATTAATACCAGCTGTATTATGAAATCATTAAAAAAAAATCGGTTTCCATTAATGTTTCCAGTTCAGTAAATCAAATTGTTATTCTGATTATTTTATGAATAAATATCTTTTTAAGCAGTGTTGTGTAATTTTCCCAGGCACAATAAAATTAGTAGTTTCTTACGATATACAATCCTGTCATTTCATTTTAGCTACCTTAAGTGCAGTGCACTTAATAGTGCATACCTCCCAACATGACCCTCTCCAGGAGGGACACAATGCTCTGCTTCTGGACTTTTCTCCTAATGTATGATTGCCATCACCTGTGTTGAACAGGTTAATGGATAAGAAAGGTGTTTCAGCACAGGTGATGGCAATCATACAGTAAGAGAAAAGTCCAGAAGAAGAGCATTGTGTCCCTCCTGGAGAGGGTCATGTTGGGAGGTATGATAGTGTGCCATTAAAAAAATGTTGGTCGATTGTTATTAAGTTGTTAGCATATCAGTTTTTGAAGATTTGATACTTGCAAAGCTCTCCTTATTCATCTACTCATAGTAAAATCAGATAACTGTATATGGCAGTTCTGCAGAAACTCCACAGACTGGATTGTGACATTGTGTTTTATTGATGTGTAATATTTTGCAGCGTTACGACGGAGATATTGGCGATCTAGGCCTCACACTTTCTTATGATGAAGACGTCATGGGTCAGGTATATGATTGTTTAATTTGTTTGAAATTATTTTTGTCTTAGACCCCTCAATCATGGCTAACATAGGGGCAGATGTATTAAACCTGGAGAAGTGATAAAGCAGTGATACGTGCAAGGTGATAACGCACCAGCCAATCAGCTCCTAAATGTTAATTTACATATTGGAGCTGATTGGCTGGTGCGTTCTGATCATGCACTTATCGCTGCTTGATCATTGCTTTATCACTTCTCCGGGCTTAATACATCTGCCCCACAGTCCTGTAACTGGACAATTGAGTGGTAGCAGATGTGAAATATCACATAGGGCAGTAAAACAATGTAGCACCAGCTTTTGCCTTACATACAGATGTGTCCTTTTATATCTGTTGTTTGTGCTGCAGTATGTGTGCCATGAAAAAGGGGCATGCGCAGTGTTCGCCCTCACAATCCCATAGGATTGCATGGTGCGAACGGTGCCACAGGATGGTGTACTGTGTCGGGTACATGCATGGAAATTGGCATGCTGTGCCGCGCTGCCAGCGACAGTGTAAGTTAACACATCGGTATATGGCTCAATCATTAGTCATGTCACGGATATGTATTGCTTTGGGGGACCATATAAAAGGTGCACATCTACATAGAACTTGCAGAACACTAGGCTGACATGGGTGCTCTATGAAAGATGTTTTCATAGGTATGTACAAGACTTGGAGTTTTGGGTCATATTCAGGTGCATTGGGCCTGATTCAGATCCAAACGCAATGCTGATGCAGCAGCAGTCCTTTTCAGTGACAGAACTGTGAGGCATCCAAGTGTAGCAGCCACGCACACGTGAACAGGGACTCCCACCGAAGCCATGGCAACATGGACAGTGGCAACATGGACTGTGTAATGGCTAGCATTACTGCATCACAGCACTGAGGTCATGAGTTCAATTCCCACCATGGCCCTAACGGTTGTAGTTTGTATATTCTCCCCGTGCTTGCATGTGTTTCCACCGGGTACAATCCAAAAATATACTGGTAGGTTAATTGGCTCCAAACAAAATTAGCCCTAGTGTGTATGTGTGTGTGTGTGTGTGTGTACATGTGGTCGGAAATATAGTTTGTAAACTCCACTGGGGCAGGGACTGATGTGAATGGCCAAATAGTCTTTGTAAAGCGCTGCGGAATATGTGTGTGCTATATAAATAACTGGTAATAATAATAATAACATGCTCAGCAACTGCGTACTCCTTCACAACTGTGACACAGACTCAAGGAACATCAACTCCCTGAGTGCCTTCATGGCCATGTGGCTGCGACGCTGGCGCCATGTTTTATGCGTACTAGATCACAGGTGCACAATAAGACACCTCTCAAAAACTGGTAATGGCATGCATGCGTTTTTGCAGACACTCCCCGTTACCTCCCCCCACAATGCCTCTTCCTGTCACTCACTCTGCGACTGATTCCTCATTGCAAGTGATTCATTTACAAACTATAATTGTGGAAGTGTCTTGTAAAGGCACCCCCCTCCTTTATAAGACACTGCCACAATTATAGTATGTAAATATTTGTAGTTAGGGCCCTTTTTCATGTTTGTTAGCAAACCGGTAAACCATGTTGCACCTCAGGTCGGGCAGATATAACATGCAGAGAGATTTGGGTGGGGTGTGTTCAAACGGAAATCTAAATTGCAGTGTAAAAATAAAGCAGCCAGTATTTACCTGCACAGAAATAAAATAACCCACCCAAATCTAACTCTCTGCACATGTTACATCTGCCCCACCTGCAGTGCAACATGGTTTTTCTCATTAGTGTGCTTTTTTGGTTTGCTGACAATCCTGAATAACCCCCTTAGTCCTATTTTCATTAATATTGCATAGAATTGGATCTGCATGAAAGTTCAAGAACTTGGGCTGAAATACATATATGTATTTATATGTTTTGCAGCTGGTATGTCATGAGCTTATTCCAGGAGGGAAATCCATTACAGTTACCAATGAAAACAAGTGAGTACTGAGTTTTATGTATTGCTTGAAAGATAAATGTATTTTAAGAATTACTTCTCGTTCTATTAAGAAGTGTGTTTGTTGCTGCTGTCTGTCTGTTTTTTTGGGGAATCGCTATTAAGGTAGCTCAGTTCAGTCTTGGAGGAGCCAGTGCTTTTGAGGTGACTTGTGGTTGTTGGTTTTCCAAGACCTTGACAAACAGGTGTAATGATAATTCACTAAATAAATAATAAATCCCCGGTTATTGCTTTGTGCTTTGCCTCCGTGGAGTCCTGGCATGATGTATACTGCATGATTTATCAGATTTTGAAAATCACAGTGAAAGTTGCATAAGTATTTCTCATTCGTCCTATCTGGGGGACACTACCAAAACTAGGAGCAAGCACAAAATTTAAACTAAACTTGTTTGTAAAGGTATGGTCCTCCTTTTATAAATTCCATCAGGCCATGGGACCTCCGTTTTACTTTGAGTTAGCTGCTGGATTTTCTAACGTTTTATTTAAGCTTATGCCACTTAATCATTGCAGAGTCCGGCTTCCGGTGGAGAAGTTTTTCAGTCTCTGCTGCTTTTGCGATCGGGCACTTACAGGTGTCAGCTACTGGCCTCCTGCCTCTCAATTAGAAATGGGGACCGTGCAGGAAACCACAACAACAACAACAACAACAGTGAATCCATCTTTCTCACTGCAATTGAGACTGGACTCCCTTTGTTGGGCATCCAGTAGCTGGGAGGGATGGTCAATGCTGGCTCTCCACAGTAGTTGGCCCGCACCTTTGCCAAGATTTTGGTGTGGTCTGACAAGAACCTCGGTTGAAACACATCCATGTCTCTCCTGCAGGGAGCTTCTTTTTTTTTTTTTTTTAACAATAGTGTGCCAAAATTCCTATAGCTCCATATACTTCCATTATTATTCCACCTCCAATTAGTGGGAGTGGCTTGCAGAGAATACTGTACATGCAGGAGGCGGTACAGTAAGTCAGTTTGCATATTTTCAGTGTTACAGTTTGGTTGTTGTTTTCAACTGGAATTGCAGGTTCTTTCCATTCTTTCCAGATACATTGTGATTCTTGTGTCCTAGAGCCCTTCTTGTAAGTAAAGTCTGACTTCTGTTAAAACTAATGGCCCAAGCTAAGCCTTGGTCAGATGCTTTATTGCTCCATGTCTGTTTTTATGGAGCTGAACTGTTTTCACTGTATTGTGTGACACAGTTTACTTTATGCAATGTAGCCTGCTGAAGGGAATGCGATATTAACATGCACACTCTATATGCCGACGATATGTAGATTTTCTCTTACGTCCTAGAGGATGCTGGGGACTCCGTAAGGACCATGGGGTATAGATGGGCTCCGCAGGAGACATGGGCACCATAAAGAACTTTAGAATGGGTGTGCACTGGCTCCTCCCTCTATGCCCCTCCTCCAGACCTCAGTTAGATCCTGTGCCCAGAGGAGACTGGGTGCATTACAGGGAGCTCTCCTGAGTTTCTCTGAAAAAATAATTTTGTTAGGTTTTTTATTTTCTGGGGATCACTGCTGGCAACAGGCTCCCTGCATCGTGGGACTGAGGAGAGAGAAGCAGACCTACTTAAGTGATAGGCTCTGCTTCTTAGGCTACTGGACACCATTAGCTCCAGAGGGAGTCGGAACGCAGGTCTCCCCTTGCCGTTCGTCCCAGAGCCGCGCCGCCGTCCTCCTCACAGAGCCGGAAGATAGAAGCCGGGTGAGTATAAGAAGAAAGAAGACTTCGAAGGCGGCAGAAGACTTCTGATCTTCCCTACCGCTGCGCGCCATTACTCCCATACACAACACACACTAGCAGGCACTGATGGGTTCATGGCGCAGGGGGGGCGCCCTGGGCAGCAATATAAACCTCTAGGACTGGCATATAAGTATATATAGGCTGCGGAGGCAGTAGTTATAAAAATCCCCCGCCAGTTATACAAAATTGAGCGGGACCGAAGCCTGCCGCTGGAGGGGGCGGAGCTTGGTCCCACAACACTAACCAGCGCCATTTTCTCCACAGTGTACTGCAGAGAAGCTGGCTCCCTGGACTCTCCCCTGCTGAATACGGTGACACAGGGCTGAAAAGAGGGGGGGCACTTGTAAGGCGCAGTGAGTGTATTACACAGATAATTATATATAAAAAAAGCGCTATATTATCTGGGAATTTGTTTCCAGTGTCAGTTGGCGCTGGGTGTGTGCTGGCATACTCTCTCTCTCTCTCTAAAGGGCCTTAGTGGGGAACTGTCTCCATATAAATATGTCCCTGTGTGTGTGGGGGTGGTCGACATGTCTGAAGCGGAAGGCTCATCTAAGGAGGAGGTGGAGCAGATGATTGTGATGTCTCCGTCGGCAACGCCGACTCCTGATTGGTTGGACATGTGGAATGTTTTAAATGCAAATGTGACCTTATTACATAAGAGGCTGGTCAAAGCAGAGTCCAGGGAAAAGCAGGGAGTCAATCCATGGCTTTGACTGTGTCACAGGGCCCTTCAGGGTCTCAAAAACGTACTCTATCCCAAATAGCAGACACTGATACCGACACGGATTCTGACTCCAGTGTCGACTACGATGATGCAAGGTTACACCCAAGGGTGGCCAAATGTATTAATTATATGATCATTGCAATAAAAGATGTTTTGCATATCACAGATGACCCCTCTGTCCCTGACACGAGGGTGCGCATGTATAAGGAAAAGAAACCTGAGGTAACCTTTCCCCCATCTCATGAGCTGAACGAGTTATTTGAAAAAGCTTGGGAAACTCCAGACAAAAAACTGCAGATTCCCAAGAGGATTCTTATGGCGTATCCTTTCCCTGCGCAGGGCAGGGTACGGTGGGAATCCTCGCCCAGGGTAGACAAGGCTTTAACGCGCTTGTCCAAGAAGGTGGCGCTTCCGTCTCCTGACATGGCAGCCCTCAAGGATCCTGCTGATCGCAGACAGGAAACTACCTTAAAATCTATTTATACGCATACGGGTACTTTACTCAGACCGGCAATAGCATCGGCATGGGTATGTAGCGCAGTTGCAGCTTGGACAGATACCTTGCCAGCTGACTTTGATACCCTAGATAGGGATACCATTTTATTGACTTTAGGTCATATTAAAGACGCAGTCTTATATATGAGAGACGCTCAAAGAGATGTTGGGCTGCTAGGTTCGAGAGCCAACGCCATGGCGATTTCTGCTAGGCGTGCCCTGTGGACCCGCCAATGGACGGGTGATGCCGACTCAAAGAAGCATATGGAGGTTTTACCTTACAAGGGTGAAGTTTTATTCGGGGAAGGTCTTGCGGACCTGGTTTCAACAGCTACCGCGGGTAAATCTACCTTTTTGCCTTTTGTTCCCCCGCAGCAAAAGAAAACTCCGCAATATCAGATGCAGTCCTTTCGGTCGCATAAGTCCAGAAGAGGTCGGGGCTCATCCTTCCTCGCCAGAGGTAAGGGTAGAGGGAAAAGAACGCCTGCTTCGGCTAGTTCCCAGGAACAGAAGTCCTCCCCAGCTTCTACTAAATCCACCGCATGACGCTGGGGCTCCACTGAGGGAGTCCGCGCCGGTGGGGGCACGTTTTCGACTCTTCAGCCAGGTCTGGGTTCGGTCAGACGTGGATCCTTGGGCAATGTAAATTGTATCCCAAGGCTACAAACTGGAATTCGAAGAGGTGCCCCCTCGCCGATTTTTCAAGTTGGCCTTGCCAGCTTCTCCCCCATAGAGGGCAGTAGTGTTAGCTGCGATTCAAAAGCTGTGTCAACAGCAGGGGATTATCAAGGTTCCCATAGTCCAACAGGGAAAAGGCTACTATTCGACCCTGTTCGTGGTCCCGAAGCCGGATGGCTCGGTCAGACCCATTTTAAATCTAAAATCCCTAAACCTGTACTTGAAAAAGTTCAAATTCAAGATGGAATCGCTCCGGGCAGTGATCTCCAGTCTGGAAGGGGGGGATTTCCCCATATATCCTCCTCATCAGTAGGAACCTGAGATTCGCTGTACAGGACTGTCATTACCTGTTTCAGACGTTGCCGTTTGGGCTTTCCACGGCCCTGAGAATTTTCACCAAGGTGATGGCGGAGATGATGGTGCTCCTGCGCAGGCAGGGAGTCACAATTATCCCGTACTTGGACGATCTCCTGATAAAAGCGAGATCGAGAGAACAATTGCTGAAGAGCGGATCGCTCTCCCTGAAAGTGCTACAACAGCACTGTTGGATTCTAAATCTGCCAAAGTCACAGTTGATTCCAATGACTCGACAATCATTCCTAGGCATGATTCTGGACACGGAACGGAAGAGGGTTTTTCTCCCAATGGAAAAAGCCTAGGACCTCCAGAACATGGTCAGAGACCTGCTAAAACCAAAAAAGAGTGTCTGTTCATCAATGCACTCGAGTTCTGGGGAAAATGGTGGCAGCCTACGAGGCCATCCCTTTCAGCAAGTTTCATGCGAGGACATTTCAGTGGGACCTTCTGGACAAGTGGTCCGGGTCCCATCTACAAATACATCAGAAGATAAGCCTGTCCCCCAGGGCCAGGGTGTCTCTTCTGTGGTGGCTGCAGAGTGCTCACCTTATAGAGGGTCGCAGGTTCGGCATTCAAGACTGGGTTCTGATGACCATGGACGCGAGCCTCTGAGGATGGGGAGCAGTCACACAAGGAAGAAATTTTCAGGGACTATGGTCAAGCCAGGAGGCTTGTCTGCACATCAACGTACTGGAATTGAGGGCCATATACAACGGCCTACGACAAGCGGAGAATCTTCTTCGCGACCTACCGGTTCTGGTTCAATCAGACAACGTCACAGCAGTGGCTCATGTAAACCGCCAAGGCGGGACAAGGAGCAGAGTGGCAATGGCGGAAACCACCAGTATTCTTCGCTGGGCGGAAAATCACGTAAGCGCTCTGTCAGCAGTCTTCATTCCAGGAGTGGACAACTGGGAAGCAGACTTCCTTAGCAGGCACGATCTCTATCCAGGAGAGTGGGGACTTCATCAAGAAGTTTTTGCAGAGATAACAAGTCTTTGGGGAATTCCTCAAATAGACATGATGGCGTCACGCCTCAACAAGAAGCTTCGGAGGTATTGTGCCAGGTCACGGGACCCTCAGGCAGTAGCGGTGGACGCCCGGGTGACACCATGGGTGTTTCAGTCGGTCTATGTTTTCCCTCCTCTTCCTCTCATCTCAAAAATATTGAGAATCATAAGACGAAAAAGAGTGCGGACAATACTCATTGTTCCAGATTGGCCTCGAAGGGCCTGGTACTCAGATCTTCAGGAAATGCTCACAGAAGATCCGTGGCCTCTTCCTCTCAGGGAGGACCTGTTACAGCAGGGGCCCTGCGTGTTCCAAGACTTACCGCGGTTACGTTTGACGGCATGGCGGTTGAACACCGAATCCTAGCTGGGAAAGGTATTCCAGAAGAAGTCATCCCTACGCTGATAAAGGCTAGGAAGGAGGTGACGGTGAAACATTATCACCGTATCTGGAGGAAATATGTTTCTTGGTGTGAAGCCAAACATGCTCCTACGGAGGATTTCCATCTGGGCCGTTTTCTCCACTTTCTACAGACAGGAGTGGATATGGGACTGAAGTTAGGCTCCATTAAGGTACAGATTTCGGCCTTATCTATATTCTTTCAGAGGGAATTGGCTTCTCTCCCAGAAGTCCAGACTTTTGTAAAGGGAGTGCTGCACATCCAGCCTCCTTTTGTGCCCCCAGTGTCACCATGGGACCTTAACGTGGTATTACGGTTCCTAAACTCTCACTGGTTTGAACCGCTTCAGACGGTTGAGTTAAAGTTTCTCACTTGGAAGGTGGTCATGTTGTAGGCCTTGGCATCTGCGAGGCGGGTGTCCGAATTGGCGTCCTTGTCTCACAAGAGCCCCTATCTGATTTTCCATATGGATAGAGCGGAGTTGAGGACTCGTCCTCAATTTTTGCCCAAGGTGGTTTCATCGTTTCATATGATCCAACCTATTGTGGTGCCTGTGGCTACGGAAGATTTGGAGGACTCCAAGTCCCTGGATGTAGTCAGGGCCTTAAAAATCTATGTAGCCAGGACGGCTCGGGTTATGAAAACAGAGGCACTGTTTGTCCTGTATGCGGCCAACAAAGTGGGCGCTCCTGCTTCGAAGCAGACTATTGCTCGCTGGATCTGTAACACGATTCAGCAGGCTCATTCTACGGCAGGATTGCCGTTACCAAATTCGGTAAAGGCCCATTCCACTAGGAAGTTGGGCTCTTCTTGGGCGGCTGCCCGAGGCGTCTCGGCTTTACAGTTTTGCCGAGCAGCTACCTGGTCGGGTTCAAACACTTTTGCAAAGTTCTATAAGTTTAATACCCTGGCTGATGAGGACCTTGCGTTTGCTCAGTCGGTGCTGCAGAGTCGTCCGCACTCTCCCGCCCGTTTGGGAGCTTTGGTATAAACCCCATGGTCCTTACGGAGTCCCCAGCATCCTCTAGGACGTAAGAGAAAATAAGATTTTAAACCTACCGGTAAATCTTTTTCTCCTAGTCCGTAGCGGATGATGGGCACCTGTCCCAGTGCGGACTACTTTCTGCAAGGCTTGTATATAGTTATTGCTTACATAAGGGTTATGTTACAGTTGTAATCAGTCTTTTCCTGATACTGTTTTGTTGCATACTGTTAACTGGTTGAGTATATTCCATGTTAAACGGTGTGGATGGTGTGGGCTGGTATGAATCTTGCCCTTGGATTAACAAAATCCTTTGCTCGTACTGTCCGTCTCCTTTGGGCACAGTTCTCTAACTGAGGTCTGGAGGAGGGGCATAGAGGGAGGAGCCAGTGCACTCCCATTCTAAAGTTCTTTATGGTGCCCATGTCTCCTGCGGAGCCCGTCTATACCCCATGGTCCTTACGGAGTCCCCAGCATCCTCTACGGACTAGGAGAAAAATATTTTACCGGTAGGTTTAAAGTCTTATTTTTTTTTAAGTTATGACACGTTACTCTGTTTGCATTAGTTTGAGTACTACATTACATGGGTCAAGTCCTGTGGAAATGCTTTTCAGTATGTCGATGGCATGTAGATTCATTGTCCATTTCTCTCTACCTTGGTGCTAGGTTGAATACTGTCTGTACTAGATTATATGCTCCCTCATCCAGGGTAGGTTGAGTGCTGACTTCAAGATTCTCTTGTGTGATTTTGTTACTGTCTCGGTATGTTAGATTGTATATTCTCTTTTATAGTTAAGTTACGTCACACTCTTTTCTCAACCCTGTGTGTACTGTCTTCAGGGCTCACACATGTTTTGGCTCACTACTCTCACTCTATGTTAGATAGAGTACTGACATTATTAGCTCACTTGTCATGCAGGGCCATAACTAAGGTGATGCGGCCGGTGCACTGCACACAGCACATATACCCTGTGGGCGGAATCGGCTGCATCCATCCGTGATCTCCTATGTATGCGCCGCCACCAGCTGCTCCTGCAGGCAGCCGTGCAGCTCTGGGCAGAGCATAGGCTGGGGTGAGCTGCGGACACGCAGGCACCGCGATCACCTCAGGCAGTGCCATCATACAACCAGCGCCAGCAGCATCACCTCATATTGGTCAGGGTTTTGGCTCCTCTCACAGGAGGATGGGAAGGCGGCAGGAGCTCCTCACTCAGGCACCACATGGGGAAAGAGCGGGCTTCGTGCGTCAGAGATCAGTGAAATGTAGATCTACAGTACAATAGATGTAAGAATGCAGCCCCCAATTACAGTGAGGCCGTGTTTGTGCAAACCATTGACCTCTGGGATCTGTCTGATACTCATCACAAAGTCTATCCACCTCAGAATACAATATGTGCCCTACAGTATGCTAGCTGGTGTCCTTTGCTCATGAAGTTATGAAAGCATTAAACATGACTGAATGCTGAGGCAGGGATAGCAGCCCATGACAGGCTCCTCTTTCTGATGAAATCAGCAATTCTCTTAAAAACAACTTATAGCAACTTTTCTTCAGCAGGTTACATTGGTTTCCACAGGGAAACATCGGGTAGTGTAGAGTGGATCTTGAACCAGAGGCACCAACAGGCTAAGGGGTATATGCAATTGCGGTCGAATTCCCGAAAATGTCGAAAAACTGGACTTTTTCGCCCCAAAAAAAATTTCGACAATGCAATACAGTACTTTTCGTAAAAAAAAACGGACTTTTCAAATTCGACTTTTTGAAATTTGACATTTGACAAATTCGACATTTCTGCAATGGTACAAATGCGGCTTTTCGACAAAAGTATATTCAATTGAAGAATGTAAATTCGACAACAGTGCTTTTTGACAGTAAATTCGTCATTTTCAATCCGCCTCACTTTGCTGGCGGAATGTAATAAAAATTTTTAAAAACATGTTTTTTTTTGTGTTTTTTTTAATTGCTAATAGCATATCTTTTTATATTAGAAGGGATTTAGGTACTTGGTTTGTCTATTTAGGAGGCACAAGTATTATTTATATATTTTTTAAAATATATATTTCTCTGACGTCCTAGTGGATGCTGGGACTTCCGTAAGGACCATGGGGAATAGCGGCTCCGCAGGAGACTGGGCACAAAGTAAAAGCTTTAGGACTAGCTGGTGTGCACTGGCTCCTCCCCCTATGACCCTCCTCCAAGCCTCAGTTAAGATTTTGTGCCCGGCCGAGAAGGGTGCAATCTAGGTGGCTCTCCTGAGCTGCTTAGAAGTAAAAGTATACTTAGGTTTTTTATTTTCAGTGAGTCCTGCTGGCAACAGGCTCACTACAGCGCGGGACTAAGGGGAGAAGAAGCGAACTCACCTGCGTGCAGAGTGGATTGGGCTTCTTGGCTACTGGACATTAGCTCCAGAGGGACGATCACAGGTTCAGCCTGGATGGGTCCCGGAGCCGCGCCGCCGGCCCCCTTACAGAGCCAGAAGAGCAAAGAGGTCCGGAGAAAGCGGCGGCAGAAGACGTTCCTGTCTTCAGATAAGGTAGCGCACAGCACTGCAGCTGTGCGCCATTGCTCTCAGCACACTTCACACTCCGGTCACTGAGGGTGCAGGGCGCTGGGGGGGAGCGCCCTGAGACGCAATAAAACTTGATAAAAACCTTATGTGGCTAAAGAAATGCATCACATATAGCTCCTGGGCTATATGGATGCATTTAACCCCTGCCAGTTTTCCAGAAAAAAGCGGGAGAAAAGGCCGCCGTGAAGGGGGCGGAGCCTATCTCCTCAGCACACAAGCGCCATTTTCTTTCACAGCTCCGCTGGAAGGACGGCTCCCTGACTCTCCCCTGCAGACTACACTACAGAAACAGGGTAAAACAAGAGAGGGGGGCACTATTGGCAGCTAATATATAATACAGCAGCTATAAAGGGAGTAACACTTATATAAGGTTATCCCTGAATATATATAGCGCTCTGGTGTGTGCTGGCAAACTCTCCCGCTGTCTCCCCAAAGGGCTAGTGGGGTCCTATCCTCTGTCAGAGCATTCCCTGTGTGTGTGCTGGGTGTCGGTACGATTGTGTCGACATGTATGAGGAGGAAAATGATGTGGAAGCAGAGCAATTGCCTGTGTTAGTGATGTCACCCCCTAGGGAGTCGACACCTGACTGGATGGTTGTATTTAAAGAATTACGTGACAATGTCAGCACTTTGCAAAAACTGTTGACGACATGAGACAGCCGGCAAATCAGTTAGTGCCTATTCAGGCGTCTCAGACACCGTCAGGGGCGCTAAAACGCCCGTTACCTCAGATGGTCGACACAGACCCAGACACGGATACTGAATCCAGTGTCGACGGTGAGGAGACGAACGTAATGTCCAGTAGGGCCACACGTTACATGATCACGGCGATGAAGGAGGCATTGAACATTTCTGACACTACAAGTACCACAAAAAAGGGTATTATGTGGGGTGTGAAAAAACTACCAGTAGTTTTTCCTGAATCAGATGAATAAAATGAGGTGTGTGATAAGGCGTGGGTTTCCCCCGATAAAAAACTGCTGATTTCTAACAAATTATTGGCACTATACCCTTTCCCGCCAGAGGTTAGGGCACGTTGGGAAACACCCCCTAGGGTAGATAAGGCGCTCACACGCTTATCAAAACAAGTGGCGTTACCGTCTCCTGATACGGCCGCCCTCAAGGAACCAGCTGATAGAAGGCTGGAAAATATCCTAAAAGGTATATACACACATACTGGTGTTATACTGCGACCAGCAATCGCCTCAGCCTGGATGTGCAGCGCTGGAGTGGCTTGGTCTGATTCCCTGACTGAAAATATTGATACCCTGGATAGGGACAGTATATTATTAACTATAGAGCATTTAAAGGATGCATTACTATATATGCGTGATGCACAGAGGGATATTTGCACCCTGGCATCAAGAGTGAGTGCGATGTCCATTTCTGCCAGAAGGGCGTTATGGACGCGACAGTGGTCAGGTGATGCAGATTCCAAACGACATATGAAAGTATTGCCGTATAAAGGGGAGGAGTTATTTGGGGTCGGTCTATCAGACCTGGTGGCCACGGCAACGGCTGGAAAGTCCACCTTTTTACCCCAGGTCACCTCTCAGCAGAAAAAGACACCGTCTTTTCAAACTCAGTCCTTTCGTTCCCATAAGAACAAGCGGGCAAAAGGCCACTCATTTCTGCCCCGGGGCAGAGGAAGAGGAAAAAGACTGCACCAGGCAGCCTCTTCCCAGGAGCAGAAGCCCTCCCCCGCTTCTGCCAAGTCTTCAGCATGACGCTGGGGCTTTACAAGCGGACTCAGGCACGGTGGGGGCCCGTCTCAAAAATTTCAACGCGCAGTGGGCTCACTCGCAAGTGGACCCCTGGATCCTGCAGGTAGTATCACAGGGGTACAAATTGGAATTCGAGACGTCTTCCCCTCGAAGATTCCTGAAGTCTGCTCTACCAACGTCTCCCTCCGACAGGGAGGCAGTATTGGAAGCTATTCACAAGCTGTATTCCCAGCAGGTGATAATCAAGGTACCCCTCCTACAACAGGGAAAGGGGTATTATTCCACGCTGTTTGTGGTACTGAAGCCGGACGGCTCGGTGAGACCAATTTTAAATCTAAAATCCTTGAACACTTACATAAAAAGGTTCAAGTTCAAGATGGAATCACTCAGAGCAGTGATAGCGAATCTGGAAGAAGGGGACTATATGGTATCTCTGGACATCAAAGATGCTTATCTCCATGTCCCAATCTTCCCTTCTCACCAAGGGTACCTCAGGTTTGTGGTACAAGACTGTCATTATCAGTTTCAGACGCTGCCGTTTGGATTGTCCACGGCACCCCGGGTCTTTACCAAGGTAATGGCCGAAATGATGATTCTTCTTCGAAGAAAAGGCGTCTTAATTATCCCTTACTTGGACGATCTCCTGATAAGGGCAAGGTCCAGGGAACAGTTAGAGTTCGGAGTAGCACTGTCTCAGGTAGTGTTACGTCAGCACGGGTGGATTCTAAATATCCCAAAATCACAGCTGATTCCAACAACACGTCTACTGTTCCTGGGGATGATTCTGGACACAGTCCAGAAAAAGGTGTTTCTCCCGGAGGAGAAGGCCAGGGAGTTATCCGAGCTAGTCAGGAACCTCCTAAAACCAGGCCAGGTGTCAGTGCATCAATGCACGAGAGTCCTGGGAAAAATGGTGGCTTCTTACGAAGCGATTCCATTTAGAAGATTCCATGCAAGAACGTTTCAGTGGGATCTGCTGGACAAATGGTCCGGATCGCATCTTCAGATGCATCAGCGGATTACCCTATCTCCAAGGACAAGGGTGTCTCTCCTGTGGTGGTTACAGAGGGCTCATCTTCTAGAGGGCCACAGATTCGGCATTCAGGATTGGATGCTGGTGACCACGGATGCCAGCCTGAGAGGCTGGGGAGCAGTCACACAGGGAAGAAATTTCCAGGGCTTGTGGTCAAGCATGGAAACGTCTCTTCACATAAATATCCTGGAACTAAGGGCCATTTACAATGCCCTAAGTCAAGCAAGGCCTCTACTTCAGGGTCAGTCGGTATTGATCCAATCGGACAACATCACGGCAGTCGCCCACGTCAACAGACAGGGCGGCACAAGAAGCAGGAGGGCAATGGCAGAAGCTGCAAGGATTCTCCGCTGGGCGGAAAATCATGTGGTAGCACTGTCAGCAGTGTTCATTCCGGGAGTGGACAACTGGGAAGCAGACTTCCTCAGCAGACACGACCTCCACCCGGGGGAGTGGGGACTTCACCCAGAAGTCTTCCAACTGATTGTAAACCGTTGGGAAAAACCAAAGGTGGACATGATGGCGTCCCGTCTCAACAAAAAACTGGACAGATATTGCGCAAGGTCAAGGGACCCTCAGGCAATAGCGGTGGATGCTCTGGTAACACCGTGGGTGTACCAGTCGGTGTATGTGTTCCCTCCTCTGCCTCTCATACCAAAAGTACTGAGAATCATAAGAAAGAGAGGAGTAAGAACTATACTCGTGGTACCCGGAACTGCAAGAGATGCTCACGGAGGATCCGTGGCCTCTACCTCTAAGAAAGGACCTGCTTCAGCAGGGACCTTGTCTGTTCCAAGACTTACCGCGGCTGCGTTTGACGGCATGGCGGTTGAACGCCGGATCCTGATGGAAAAAGGCATTCCAGATGAAGTCATCCCTACCCTGATCAAAGCCAGGAAGGATGTAACCGCGAAACATTATCACCGCATTTGGCGAAAATATGTTGCGTGGTGTGAGGCCAAGAAGGCCCCCACAGAGGAATTTCAACTGGGTCGTTTCTTACATTTCCTGCAAGCAGGACTGTCTATGGACCTAAAATTAGGATCCATTAAGGTTTGAACCACTCAGCACTGTGGACTTGAAATATCTCACATGGAAAGTGGTAATGCTGTTAGCCCTGGCTTCAGCCAGGCGTGTCTCAGAATTGGCGGCTTTATCATATAAAAGCCCTTACCTAATTTTTCATTCTGACAGGGCAGAATTGAGGACTCGTCCTCAATTTCTCCCTAAGGTGGTTTCAGCGTTTCACATGAACCAACCTATTGTGGTACCTGCGGCTACTAGGGACTTGGAGGACTCCAAGTTACTGGACGTAGTCAGGGCCCTGAAAATATATGTTTCCAGGACGGCTGGAGTCAGAAAATCTGACTCGCTGTTTATCCTGTATGCACCCAACAAGCTGGGTGCTCCTGCTTCTAAGCAGACGATTGCTCGTTGGATTTGTAGTACAATTCAGCTTGCACATTCTGTGGCAGGACTGCCACAGCCAAAATCTGTTAAAGCCCATTCCACAAGGAAAGTGGGCTCATCTTGGGCGGCTGCCCGAGGGGTCTCGGCTTTACAACTTTGCCGAGCAGCTACTTGGTCAGGGGCAAACACGTTTGCAAAATTTTACAAATTCGATACCCTGGCTGAGGAGGACCTGGAGTTCTCTCATTCGGTGCTGCAGAGTCATCCGCACTCTCCCGCCCGTTTGGGAGCTTTGGTATAATCCCCATGGTCCTTACGGAAGTCCCAGCATCCACTAGGACGTCAGAGAAAATAAGAATTTACTTACCGATAATTCTATTTCTCGTAGTCCGTAGTGGATGCTGGGCGCCCATCCCAAGTGCGGATTGTCTGCAATACTTGTATATAGTTATTGTTACAAAAAATCGGGTTGTTTATTGTTGTGAGCCATCTTTTTAGAGGCTCCCAAGTTTTATCATACTGTTAACTGGGTTCAGATCACAGGTTGTACGGTGTGATTGGTGTGGCTGGTATGAGTCTTACCCGGGATTCAAAATCCTTCCTTATTGTGTACGCTCGTCCGGGCACAGTATCCTAACTGAGGCTTGGAGGAGGGTCATAGGGGGAGGAGCCAGTGCACACCAGCTAGTCCTAAAGCTTTTACTTTGTGCCCAGTCTCCTGCGGAGCCGCTATTCCCCATGGTCCTTACGGAAGTCCCAGCATCCACTACGGACTACGAGAAATAGAATTATCGGTAAGTAAATTCTTATTTTTTTTTTTTTATGGAATGGGTTAAAAACCCGTAAAAAAATTGCATGGGGTCCCCCCTCCTAAGCATAACCAGCCTCGGGCTCTTTGAGCCGGTCCTGGTTGCAAAAATACGGGGGGGGAAATGACAGGGGATCCCCCGTATATTAACAACCAGCACCGGGCTCTGCGCCTGGTCCTGGTGCAAAAAATACGGGGGACAAAAAGAGTAGGGGTCCCCCATATTTTTTGTACCAGCACCGGGCTCCACTAGCTGGACAGATAATGCCACAGCCGGGGGACACTTTTATACCGCTCCCTGCGGCCGTGGCATTAAATACCCAACTAGTCAACCCTGGCCAGGGTACCCTGGAGGAGCGGGGACCCCTTAAATCAAGGGGTCCCCCCCCCCCCCAGCCACCCAAGGGCCAGGGGTGAAGCCCGAGGCTGTCCCCCCCATCCAAGGGCTGCGGATGGGGGGCTGATAGCCTTGTTGAAAATGAAAGAATATTGTTTTTTTTTTTTTTTTGCAGAAGAACTACAAGTCCCAGCAAGCCTCCTCCGCAAGCTGGTACTTGGAGAACCACAAGTACCAGCATGCGGGGGGGAAACGGGCCCACTGGTACCTGTAGTTCTTCTGCAAAAAAAATACCCAAATAAAAACAGGACACGCACACCGTGAAAATACAACTTTATTTCACACATGCCGACACACACATACTTACCTATGTTGACACGATGTTCGGTCCACTTCTCCAAGTAGAATCCATGGGGTACCTGAAAAGAAAAGATAATTATCATCACCTAAATCCAGTGTCCAGTGATATTTGTAATCCACGTACTTGGCAAAAAAAAAAAAAACGCATACCCGATCCACACGGACTGAAAGGGGTCCCATGTTTACCCCTTTCCCCGAATGCTGAGACCCCCTGTGACTCCTGTCACAGAGGGTCCCTTCAGGCAATCAGGGAGCGCCACGTCCTG
Source organism: Pseudophryne corroboree (assembly GCF_028390025.1). Classification (NCBI taxonomy): domain Eukaryota; kingdom Metazoa; phylum Chordata; class Amphibia; order Anura; family Myobatrachidae; genus Pseudophryne; species Pseudophryne corroboree. The sequence goes on along the minus strand of NC_086444.1, from coordinate 405,403,089 downwards.
GCACTCTCCTGATTCCCTATGCGCGTCTGAGCTGGCAGACAGCGCATCGCACAGCACCTCCATTAGTTTCAATGGTGGGAACTTTGTGGTCAGCGGTGGGGTTACCTGCTGACCGCAAAGTTTCCACCATTGAATATAATGGAGGGGGCTGTGCGATGCGCGTCTGACAGCTCAGACGCGCATACAGCCAATCAGGAGAGTGCCACGATGTGGCGCTCCCTGATTGGTTGAAGGGACCTTCTGTGACCGCAGTCACGGGGGGTCTCTGCATTCGGGGGAAGGGGTCCCATGTGTAAACATGGGACCCCTTTCAGTCCGTGTGGATCGGGTATGCGTTGTTTTTTTTTGCCAAGTACGTGGATTACAAATATCACAGGACACTGGATTTAGGTAAGTATATCATTTTATTTTCAGGTACCCCGGATTCTTCGACATTGGAGCCGTGGCAGTCGGCGTGTCATCATAGGTAAGTATGTGTGTGTCGGCATGTGTGAAATAAAGTTGTATTTTCACGGTGTGTGTGTCCTGTTTGATTTGGGTATTTTTTTTGCAGAAGAACTACAGGTACCAGCGGGCCCGTTTCCCCCCCCCCCCCGCATGCTGGTACTTGTGGTTCTCCAAGTACCAGCTTGCGGAGGAGGCTTGCTGGGACTTATAGTTCTTCTGCAAAAAACAATATTCTTTTATTTCCAACAAGGGGGACAGCCTCGGGCTTCACCCCTGGCCCTTGGGTGGCTGGGGGGGGGGGACCCCTTGATTTAAGGGGTCCTCACTCCTCCAGGGTACCCCGGCCAGGGGTGACTAGTTGGGTATTTAATGCCATGGCCGCAGGGAGCGGTATAAAAGTGTCCCCCGGCTGTGGCATTATCTGTCCAGCTAGTGGAGCCCGGTGCTGGTACAAAAAATACGGGGGACCCCTACTCTTTTTGTCCCCTGTATTTTTTGCACCAGGACCAGGCGCAAAGCCCCGGTGCTGGTTGTCAAAATACGGGGGATCCCCTGTAATTTTTCCCCCCGTATTTTTGCAACCAGGACCGGCTCAAAGAGCCCGAGGCTGGTTATGCTTAGGAGGGGGGACCCCACGCAATTTTTTTTCTGTTTTTTTTACCGTTTTTTGTACCATCTGAAAAGTAGTTTCAAAATCCGTCAATTGGTCCGTTTTTCGACAGCGGGACTGTCGAATCCGTTTTTTATTGAATATGTCGAATTCCGGCACCCGCCGGCCGGAATTCAACGGTCGAATTGTGTCGAATTTAAAAACGGGCGAAAAATTGCCGCAATTCGCCCGGAATTGCATATACCCCTAAAGCTTTAGCTGTCCCAGGATGCATTGGGGCCTCCTCTATAACCCCGCCTCCAGTCACTGAGAGCTCAGTTTCGAGTTGGTGCCTGCAGCAGCTGGTCACCTAACAGTAGGGCTGCAGGGAGCAGCCTTGAAAAAGATTTTCTGAAAGAAGATTTCTTCATCTCTGGCTGGGCTGACAGCGCTGTAAATCATAGTGACATTTCAGCACTGCAGCTCCATCACCTCCCAAGCGGCATGGCATACTCCTGCGGCCTGGTTCCCGGGTACTTGCTGCGGAGAAGTCACGGCTTAGGAACAGAGTCGCAGACCGCTCTCCTGGTTCGCGTGGCTGCTACGGGGAGGAGGTAAGAGGGCTATTAAATCGCATTCCGTCCGTCTCTCTAGGTCGCGGCACTGGCATGGATACTGTCACTGGGCAGGGACTCCTCTAGACTACCGGGCAGCACAGGTCGTGTGTACTAACGCCCCATTTAATAAGGCTCACTAGAACCTGGGGTAGAAGTCCAGCATAGGGGAGGCCCTCCTCCGGCCAAGGGCGCCATCTCACTGCAGATTTCCCCATCTTCTGAGCGTAGCTGCTGCTGGTCTCCGGGATTGCAGGGCAAGGTCTCCCTTGTAAAGCCGCCTGTACACAGCGCTGAGACTTTACAAACACTTGAGTATCCTACATGTCTTGATACAGACAGCTTGAGTTGAGAAAGAGTGTACCATTACAGAATATATTGTATGAGTATTCAGATATATCCTCCGGTCACTGACCGCGTTGTGATATATATATATATATATATATATATATATATATATATATATATACATATATATATATTTATACATATTTATACTAGTCCAGTGCAGCTGTATTGTGAAAATTATTTCTGCATTACCTGTGACTGTGTGCCTGTATCTGCTGTCTGGTTTCACTCTCAGTGTTTCTAAGATATAACTGTCACTATATTCTGTACCCTGGGCTAGGTGCATTTGGGTCAAACAATATAGTATTACACAGTATTTATCCAATACGTATATTCTACTGTGTTTCAGTCACATAATACCGGATTCTTTTTGCAGGTATTGTAATTTGTCTGACTTTAGCGTACGAAGTCACCCAGTTGTTGCATTTTCACATAATGTGTAACAGAAAGGGCAGTAAATCAGTGGAAGCTCCTGCATCATTCAGAGCATGCTCCAGGGATTTACCACAGGGGGTAGTGTTATATGATGGTCTGCCATGCACCTCCCAGTCAGTTTGCAGGTCCTGCATCTACACAGGAGCCAACCCGGGCTGTGTTCACCAACCTACTGGGTACTCTGGTGGAACGCCTAGCACCCCCTATGGGACCATTGGTGCCATTACCACCACATATTGTCCCTATGGTTAATCCGCCTTGGGCGGAAAATTTGTCTGCAGCAATTGAATCAGTCTCTCGTTAGACAGAAATCTACACCAGGCCACTCCCATGTCTCTGGGTCCTCTAAGCCTGCTGCTTCCTCCTCGCAATCCACAAACCTCTCTGATGTTTCATCTGAAGAGGAGGGGGAGCATACGGTCCTGTCAGACACTGAATCTTGTGTTACTGATGAGGATTCTCCTTTGGAGATTGCAGATGTCCTTGCGTTAGTGGTTGCTATTAAGCATATCCTCCAAATCACTGATGATGAGGATTCCAATACTATGACAAAGAAAACTGACAAGTTTAAACAGCGGAAGGTGGTAAAACTATATTACCCCATTCTGATCATCTTGTGGACATCAGATGGGAACACTGGTCTAATCCGGGGAAGAAAGAAATTCCCTCTGCATTTAACAGGCCTTGGCTCGCTATCCTGTCCCTGCAGAGTTATGTAACAAATGGGATACTCCACCGCTGGTGGATTCTCACGTCACCCGTCTGGTGGTGTCCACTCTGCCTGTCACCACAGTCACCTCACTGAAGGAACCAACAGATAAGCATGTGGAGGGATGCCTGAAGTCTATATACTCCCTTACTGAAGCTATTCATAGACTCACTATAGCTGCCTTCTGGGCTGCAAAAGGTATTGAGGCGTGGGCTCATTAGATGAAGAGCTGCCCGAGGATATATCTGACAATGCCAGTCAATACCTGTCTCACATTACCACCATCGTATATTACATTTAGGAGGCATTCTCTGAGGCAGGTGTATTGGCAGCCACGGCGTCGACCACGTCTGTCCTGGCTCGACACGTACTATGGTTGAGGTCGTGGAAAGTGGACCTGGACTCCAAATAGACCTTCACTGAGGACATTTTGTTTGGGGAATACCTAAATAAAATAGTGTTTGAATTAGCAGCCGCTAAGACGGCTTTTATCCCCACTAATAATCCTTCTGCACAGAAGGCAAAAGGTATCACTTTTCGTTCCTTTCGGTCTCAAGGGAAAGCAAAAGGTCAGGCATACCCGAGAAAATCTCGTGCTCCCGAAACCACAAAGCCCAAGGCAAAACAATCCTGGGCGGCCCGTCACCCTACTTCGAAACATGACAAGCCTGCTGCATGAGGGGGTTGGCCTTCCTCTGGGGGATCCCAGGGTGGAAGGCCAACTTCTACAGTTTGCCCAGGTCTGGTTAAAGACCACTTCAGAAGCATGGGTACTGGAAGTTGTCTCTCATGGGTATGCTGTCTCCTTCAAGAGACGTCCCCCTCGCCAGTTCTGCACTGCGGCCCTCCCTTCGGATCCGTTAAAGTTGCAAGCTCTACAAACTGGTGAGTTTCCCTCCTGAGTACAGGAGTTGTTGTGCTGGTACCTCAGTCCCAGAGAGGGAAACCCAATGGGTCCTTCCGGCCTATACTAAATCTCAAAATCTTTGAACAAGTTTGTTAGAGTGCCCAGGTTTCGTATGGGAACGTTGCGCTCCATTGTACTCGCTATGGAACTATATGGTATCCCTGGATATACCGGATTCATATCTGCATATTCCTATTGTCCTATCGCATCAGCAGTTCCTGCCGTTTGCTATTGGCGACCTTCACTACCAATTCCAGCCTCTGCCATTTGGACTGGCTACGGCTCCTCGGATCTTCACCAAGGTCATGGCCAGGATGACGGCCCACCTCCATCGCCAGGGAGTCAGAATCCTGCCGTACTTGGGCGACCTGCTGATTCTGGCAAATTCCTACAAAGTCCTCCTCAGTCATCTGCAACTTACAGTGACATTCCTGGAAGCCCATGGGTGGCTAATCAAGTCCTTGCTGGTCGCATCTCAGAGCATGGTGCACCTAGGGGCACTCTTGGACACGCACAGTCAAAGACTGTTTCTGTCTACAGACAAAGTCTTGAAGCTTCAGAACAGGATAAGACACTTAATTTGTTGCCCCAGAGTGTCAATACACTCGGCGATGCAAGTACTTGACCTGATGGTATCAACCTTCAGCATGGTAGAGTACGCTCAATTTCATTCTCGCCCACTACAACGGTTAATTCTTTCCAAGTTGGACAGCCTACCTCATCGGATCAGATCTCGGATGATTTCTTTGACTCCGGAGGTACGTCTATCGCTGACCAGGTGAGTCCAGGATCAGCAATTGAGCAGGGGCCGTCCCTTCTGGATCCCTGACTGGGTCCTGCTGACTACGGACGCCAGTCTGAGGGGATGGGGAGCGGTGTTGGAGCAACACTCTTTTTCAAGGTCGTTGGACCAAGGAGTAATCACTCCTTCCCATAAATATTCTGGAGCTGAGGGCAGTGTTCAATGCACTATCTCTTGCCCTGCCTCTGGTACAGAACAGGCCTGTTTAAGTACGGTCAGACAACGCCACCACGGTGGCATACATAAACCATAAAGGCGGCACTCAAAGCTGCATGGCAATGTTGGAGGTGTCAAAGATCCTTTGTTGGGCGGAACGCCATCTGCCAGCCATATCGGCAGAGTTCATTACGGGTGTCCTGAACTGGGAAGCGGACTTTCTGCAAAGAGGCCTTAACTTAGGTCTTCATCTGGCCTCCCTCAAGGTTCACATATCTGCCTTGTCGGTATGGTTTCAGAGGAAAGTTGCACCTCTACCTGACATTCACACAGGGTGTTCTGCGGATTCAGCCTCCCTATGTCCCTCCTGTGGCCTCATGGGATCTGTCTGCTGTACTGCATGCCTTGCAAGAGTCTCCATTTGACCCTCTTGAATCGCTGGACCTTAAATGGCTCACAGCCAAGGTCCTGTTCTTGCTGACTATTGCCTCTGCAAGACGGTTGTCGGACTTAGGCGCTTTGTCCTGTCGTCCACCCTTTTTGATATTTCACCATGACCGGGCGGTTCTCCGAACTCGGCCTGGTTATCTACCTAAGGTGATGTCATCTTTTCACCTTAACCAAGAGATTGTGGTTCCAGCCTTTATCTGTTCAGCTTTGTCTTCCAAAAAAACATTCTTTGGATGTGGTTAGTGCTCTCCGTATTTGTGGAGAGGACTGCCTCTACCAGGAGGTCAGATGCCCTTTTTGTACTGTTTGGTCTCCACAAACGTGGCTGGCCTGCGAATAAGCAAACCTTGGCCAGATGGATTAGAATGGTGATTGCACAAGTTTATGCGCAGGCTGAATTCCCAGCTCCTGCTGCTATTAAAGCCCATTCTATCCGGCCTGTAAGACCTTCTTGGGTGGCCCGCCATGGCACGTCAGCAGAACAATTGTGCAAGGCGGCTATGTGTACCTCTGTGAACACGTTTCTTAGGTTCTATGACTTTGATACCTTCGCCTCCCAGGATGCTTCCTTTGGACGCCGGATTCTAAAATCCGCTAAGGTGCTTCCCCTCCCTTTAGAGACTGCTTTAGGACATACCAGATGTTTCACTGTGTAAACCAATGTAACCTGCTGCAGAAAAGGAGCACTGTTCTTAGTTTCATTACTTAAACTGGGTCCACCCTGAGATGATATCAGCCCGATACATCGCTCAATGCGTCCCCAGGATCTGATATGTCGCCCCGCCGGACCAACATATCCGCTGTGTACGCATCGGGCCAGTTTGTACCCAGCTTTATACTTGCGGCATCACAATATTAACCATCAGAGATTACACTCTTTTTGTTAGGGATAACCACTCTCCACACAGGACCTCTCCACACTGTTCTGGGGTATCTGACTCATTTGTCTCCTGTGCTCCATCACAATAATTTCAGGACAGACTTGTCTCTCATATTCAGCTTTTTGATGTTCCTCCATGTAAACCTCCTCACCCATGTCACTTGAACCTCCGGCATGTAAGGCTAACTTGATCTTGCTTGACTGTTGTTCTCCAAGCTCTATGCCATGCACAGCAGTACACATGCATACTCATACATCTCATACGAGATGCTTGGCTCATACTAGGCGTTTTTTTTTTTTGCTGGAAATGCGTCTTAATCGTAATGTAATGCGACTAGGATGCATGAGGAGACTGTGGTGATTAATTTGCTATATGACACTTGTGTGACTGAGTCTGTATATGGACCTGAACAAAACTTGTAATGGAAAAAAGCTGCAGCTGCTACATTGTAGCACTTTGTGTACAGATTTGGACTCAGTCGCGCACAGATATACAAGTGTCGCATATCAAATTTATCAGCACAGTCTCCTCATGTGTCCTAGTCACATTGCATTGCGATTAAAACACATTTTTTGCAAAAAAGACGCCCGATGCTAGAAGATTCTCGCGTGACAAAGACTGTAAGCTTTAACGAGCAGGACCATCTTCCCTTATGTGCTTTTCCTTTTCTCACTTATACCATTATCTCCTCCACACTGCCTACAAAAACACCTAACCCTTGGGTTCTGCTGCCCTGCTGCTTATTTGAGTGTTATGACCACTGGTGCGACATTGTTTATACCATGTCCATGCCCTACAATGTCCTATACTGTAAGTCAGTTTTCTTGTTTTGTTCATTCTGATTCTATGTACTTTGTAAGGTACTACAGATCCCTTGTTGTGCCATATAAATAAAGAATACTAATATAAGTAATAAATAAAACACGCGCACAGGGCTGCAGACATTTATTCTTGCACTGACTACAATCATAAAGGAGCAAAATGTTTTCTTTGGCCTGGAAGAGAGGTCTCTCCCTCCAATTCCAAGTACTGCCCCCCTAAAAGAAAAGTCTAGATCTGCCCCTGCCAGCTGCCTGCCCATGTGCTCCGCCGCTCCCCCATCTCTTGCAGTGCCTCTTGGGAGTGGGAGACATGTCATGATGTTTCTACTAGTTCATTCCCACTTCGCTGAAGAGCTGTTAGTTCGGCTGCAGCGTTAGGGCAGCACAGCAGTTAGAAGGAAAACTTGAACAGGCGCTGACCGAGTGAGCTGTGCAGCAGCAGCGTGACTGACGCCGGAGACTCAGACCCTAGCCATGGTGAGTGACACTGCTCTTGGAGGAAGGGAGGGAGGATTCTATAGTGCTATATGTGCTGTGTGGGCATAATATGTAAGGGGCATGCCGCTGTGGGCGTAATGTGTAAGGGGCACTACTACTGCTGTGTGGGCATGATGTGTAAGGGGCTTTGCTGTGTGGTGTAATGTGAATAAGAGACATTACTGTGCGGGGGTATTACTCTGTGGCCATGCCACTTTCCCACAAGACCACTCCCTTTTTCTGGCACGCACTTTTGCTATTTAAAATAGGGAAGGGGGGGGGGGAAGGGCGACCAATATACTATCTGACACAGGGACAAAGGGTACCAAAATCTCTAGTTACGACTCTGATGCTGGGCTACTGTCTCAGGCTGTACAGAGTGAGCCCCTGACTTCTTTAGCTCACCTTATGGCACATTACTTTCTCACCCTGTGTAGACTGAGTACGGACTTTTTTTTTATATCATATTCTATCATTCTGTTCTCTCAACCCGTTGTAGTTTGCTTTTTGGCTTCAGTGCTTAAATGTCAATTTACTTTCTCATTCCGAACGCAAATGTTCCGAGCTCAAGTTATCTTTCTTCTTGTCTGGATTGTATACTGGCTTCTGAGCTCTTGAATTTGATCATTATACTCTCTCAATGTCTAATTGAGTGCTGTCTTCCTAGCTGACGTGGGGACTATTTACTAAGCCTAAGGGCCTAATTCAGACCTGATCGCAGCAGCAAATTTGTTAGCAAATGGCCAAAACTGTGTGCACTGCAGGGGAGGCAGATATAACGTGCAGAAAGAGTTAGATATAAGTGGGTCATATTGTGTCTGTGCAGGGTAAATACTGGCTGCTGTTTTGTTTACACTATCTTCCATTTAGATTTCAGGTAGAACACACCCAACCCAAATCTAACTCTCTGCACATGTTATATCTGCCCCCCCCCCCCCCTGCAGTGCACATGGTTTTGCCCATTTGCTAACAAATTTGCTGCTGTGATCATGTCTGAATTAGGCCCTAAGAGCGATAAAGTGGAGATGGATAAAGTACCAACCAACTAGCTCCTGTCATTTTTCAAACACAGTCTATAACATGGTAGTTAGAAGGTGATTGGCTGGTACTTTTTCTCTCTCCAAGGCTTAGTAAATAGACCCCTCTGTGATGTACAGTATTGTTGCATAGTTAAGTTTACCTGTATGGTTTGTTGCAATGCTCTCTCCATGTTTGGCGTTCTGACTTCTTATCTTATGTGTGTGGTCATGGCTTTGTTCCTTAATGTTGATTACCTAATGATCATACAGTGGCAGCCAGCAGAGAGGAGTTTATGTAACTAACAAACAGAAATTGTGCTTTCTCTCCTTAAACCAGTACAAAATAAAATCGAGTTAAGGTTCTTTAATTCTCCTCTGCTCTACAGGATCAGTTACATCCACCTCATGGCCCACTTCCGCATGCACACACAGATTAAGAACCAGACTGCTGCTCTAATAAGTGGCTTTCGCTCCATCATCCGCCCAGAATGGATACGCATGTTCTCTGCACCTGAGCTGCAGCGTCTTATATCAGGAGACAATGCTGAGATAGACTTGGATGATCTCAAGTGAGTTAAATACTTAAGGTGTTTGTCCGTCTTAATGTCATTGTTTGGAGAGTTGTTGGTGCTGCAATACTGGCTTCACATAACACAGCAATAGGTAAATGAGAAGGAAACACAAGTTACTGTGAGACCAGCTTATAGCATGACCTTTACAATTAGTTATGTTGTGGAAGAATGACTTTTTAATTCCATGGCCAGGAGCAGTATAGCGGTGCAGAACACATCACAGGTCGCACAGCAGATCAGTGATTTTTATTTTATTTTGTGATTGTTATTTTTTATATATATATTTTTATGGTTTGGTTTTTAATGGCCATTCAAATAAATGTAATTGACATGCTATACTGTTATGTTTAATAGTAGAGACACAATGAGGGTGATTCAATTGTTTTATCGCTCCCTTCAGTGACGGGAGATTGTGGGGGTGATACTCAATTTTTTTTTTCTTTAACGCACACGTCACGCCCAAACAGACCGGGTTTAACAACTAAACGATCACTTTGCACATTTCAGCTCACCATCCTCGGGGGCAGCGAGCTGGATTGTGTTTTCCTGGGGCTAATTGCACCCGAACGGAGCAACAATCGACTTGCTTCTTTGGGTGCCATCTAGTGGCAGCCGCAAGGGGAAACAATGAAGTTCTCCCCAGTTTTTTACAAACTAGTATGTAAAGAACATGAAGTATTTAATACATTTCCGGTAAGTTTTAGATATTTCATGTACTGAAAAAATGTATGGGTAGACGGATGGAGTGGAGAGGGAAATGCTAAAATTGGTAATAAAGGAATGTGTAATCCAAAGTATTTTTAAAGATTGTTAGTTGATATGATATTGGTCCATTTGTTGTCACCGAGGCTTCAAAATGCAATGTCCATGTAACTCTAAAGGTATTCGGAGGGTTACATAACAAAGTGATATACTCCATTCAGGTTATTATGGATACTGTATTGATAATACATGGAATGGAGGCTGGTTCCTTCAGGACTCATCCAATATGCAGCTATCAGGCTTGCGTCTCAGTATATAGCAGGGCTGCATTCTCAGAAGAGCAGAGGTTGGATAAATTAGTGTCACACTTTATCTTTGGGCCTGCAGCTGCCGCAACCTCTACAATCAGGTACTTTTATTGGGAGCTTTAAAATAAGTCACTCAGCTCTTAGTGAATCATACCAATGTGGTTTCAGCCTGCAATTTAGCTTAGCCATTATCTCTGTCACTCACCTATATATGATATTTTGAAATAGATTTATACAAACTATCAAATCTGTAAAATGTGTATATATATTTTTCCTTTATATACCCACATTACTATGCTAAAATGCATGTTTTCTTTGCAGGAAGCACACTGTGTACTATGGCGGTTTCCACGGCAGTCATCGTGTTATTATTTGGCTGTGGGATATTATGGCTAATGACTTCACCTCTGATGAAAAAGCAATGTTTCTAAAGGTATTAATGTGCATCTATTCTTACTGTTCTGTAAAACTCATCATGTAAGACGTTTGTATGTGCCTATAACATCCAAACACTTGTTTTTTTTTATGTTTTTTGTTTTTCAGTTTGTTACCAGCTGCTCCCGACCTCCTTTGTTAGGGTTTGCCTATCTTAAACCTCCATTCTCCATCCGCTGTGTGGAAGTATCAGATGATCAGGTGAGATACTTATAAACAACCTACAGGTTTTATTTATATATATATATGTGTATATATATATATATATATATATATATATACATATACATACATAGTCCATAGCAGCCGGCACTCCAACTCTGAGAAACAGCAGGTCTCCGTGCACCAGTGTTGAAACAGCATACACTCCTCAGAAAATCACGGCACTGGAGACTAGTTGACTTGTACCGGTAATACAAGTTATACTTTCTTGTGCACCTAGTCTCCAGTGCCGTGATTTTCTGAGGAGTTTATATATATATATATATATATATATATATCTATATATCTATATATCTATCTCCATACATAATAAAGGCACTTCCATTCCTGAAGCATGTCCACCCGGGTGTCCACCTCCGGAAGCATCCGAAATCTATAGACATGTAAACTTTTAAAACATTGGACATTGTTCTATGTATAAGAGAATGTGTATGAAATGAACTCTTGAAAAAGTTTTTCATTGTTTTTTTAACAATAAAAAGTCTTTTAAACTAAGGGTGTATTCTTGTAAGGTATACTAGTACATCCTCTGTTCACATCTTAAGAGGTAATAACTATTAATTTAAGAGTGCACCTCAAAAAAACAACTATTTATAAGCGGACTTCCTCAGTCGCCAAGACGTGCACGCTGGAGAGTGGAGTCTCCATCCCGTAGTCTTTCAACTCCTAGTGGACAAGTGGGGCCTACCAGATGTAGACCTGATGGCATCTCGACACAATCACAAGGTTCTTCAACAAGGCCTAGACTTGGGCCTTAATCTGGCCTCCCTCAAGGTTCATATATCTCCCTTGTCGGTGTGGTTTCAGAGAAAAATTCTCTTCCTGGCAATTCACACTTTCACTCAGGGTGTTCTACGGATTCAGCCTCCGTATGTCCCTCCTGTGGCTCCATGGGATCTGTCTGCCGTCTTAAATGCCCTGCAAGAGTCTCCATTTGAACCTCTTGAGTCTGTGCACCTTAAATGCCTTACACTTAAGGTTGTATTTCTGTTGGCTATTGCCTCAGCTAGGAGTGTGTCGGACTTAGGCGCTTTGTCCTGTCGTTCACCCTTTCTGATTTTTCACCATGACCGGGCTGTTCTTCGAACTCGCCCTGGTTATTTGCCTAAGGTGGTATCATCTTTTCACCTTAACCAGGAGATTGTGGTTCCGGCCTTCATCTCTTCTGGTCTGTCCTCCAAAGAAAGATCTTTGGATGTGGTACGGGCTCTCTGTGTTTATGTGGAATGGACTGCCTCTATCAGGAGGTCAGATTCCCTTTTTATACTTTTTGGTTTTCACAAACGTAGCTGGCCTGCGAATAAGCAAACATTGGCCAGATGGATTAGAATGGTGCTGCTATCAAATCCCATTCTACTCGGTCGGTTGGACCTTCTTGGGCGGCCTGCCGTGGTGCGTCCGCAGAACAATTGTGCAAGGCAGCTACGTTGTCCTCTGTGAACACGTTCATCAGGTTCTATTCCTTTGATACTTCTGCCTCCCAGGATGCTTCCTTTGGACGCCGGGTTCTTGTGTCCACTACAGTGAGTCCCCTCCCATGAGGAATTGCTTTAGGACATCCCCGATGTCTATACCGATTCTCAATGCTGGTGCAAGGCAGGAAGGGATCGGATTGTATATCACTATAGCAAACTTAAAGTGAATACGGTCACAAATTGTGTAGTTAACACCATACAGGTGTGTGATTTGTTTACTATGTCTGAGAGGCAAGGGTGAGGAGGATACACTCTCCACAGCAGCACCAACATTGATATCATGTTTGTCTTGCAAAGCAGGGTTAACCTCTCAAGATCTGGTACAAAATGGAATATGTGCGAACTGTTATAGTTTTCACAAAAGCCTCCTTAATAATCCAGGCAGGCACAGGTTCATTCAGAACCCCCATGGGCTTCATATGCACAAACATCCAGTATAGCTGAGCGGATAATGCCAGCTCCCATACCAGGGATACGTTACCCAGTTAACCCCTTATATGCAACATTCCCCCTGGGTCTTATCACATCCAGTCCAGGAATCCGCAGCCTTTCAACAAAAACAGGCTGAAAGACTTGTGGAAAGTAAATCACACAGACATGAACCAACATCTTCACAGTCTACACATGTTTCAGAGGAGGTGGATGGTTCCTTGCATTCTGAGTCTGCATACAGAGACGAGGATGTAGGTCCCAGCTCAGTAGATGTACCAGAGCTAATTAATGCTATGAAAGCCATTCTATCCTTAGAGGAGGCAGGAGAGCCTGTGTTAAAATCCAAGGCACCTGTGTTTAAACATCCCAAAACAGTCAGAACTGAATTTACCAGAGTCAGAACAGCTGATAGAAATCATGCAAGAGGCTTGGGTTACACCCAGTAAAAAGTTCAGAATTCCGAAAAAAATAGAATTCTCATTATCCTCTTCCGGCTTGGGATTGTTTGAAAAGGGAGGTTGCTCCCAAGGTAGATACGCATGTCATTCGGTTGGTGCGTAAATCTACATTACCTCTGCCCCCAGGGTGGGAGGCAGACTTCTTCTATTTGCACAGACCTGGCAGCAGTCCACCACAGATGCCTGGGTGCAAGAAGCGGTATCTCACGATTATGCATTTGCCTTCAAGAAACACCCTCCACAAAGATTTTTTTGTACCAGCTGGTCTTCTGTGGAAACAAAGGCCAGGGTTTACAGGAGGCAGTTCAGAAATTGCTACAATCAGGGGTGATAGTACCAGTCCCTCCTGCTCAGCAGGGACAAGGTTTCTATTCCAAACTGTTTCTAGTCAGAAACTGAATGGGTCATACTGACCCATTCTCAATCTCAAAGCTCTGAACAAATACATTTGGGTTCCTCGTTTTCATCTGGAGACTTTACGTGTTATTTTCTTGGCAATGGTGCTGGGGGATTTTATGGTATCCCTAGATATCCAGGATGCTTACCTGCATGTTCCTATAGCACCATCCCATCAGTGCTATCTCAAGTTTGCTATGCTTCTGCAACATTTTCAGTTTCAGGCCCTATCATTTGGACTGGCTACAGCTCCAAGAGTGTTCACCAAAATTATGGTGGTGATGGCAGCTTATCTCCGTCATCAGGGGATAAGAATTTTCCCATACCTGGACAACCTGTTAATCCTGGTTCATTCATGTAAACGAATGGCCTTTACACCCAGAGGTTTTCCAGATTCTGGTAAACAAGTGGGAGCTGCCGGAGATAGACCTCATTGCTCCTCGTCAGAACAACAAAGTTCCCGCATACGGGTCAAGGACAAAGGATCCCGAACTGACCTTCGTGGATGCTGTGTCAGTGAGATGGGACTTTCGTCTAGCCTATGTGTTTTCACCGATCGCCCTGTTGCCCAGAGTGATGCGAAAATTCAAACAGGGAAAGGACGCCGTGATACTAATAGCTCCGGCTTGGCCTAGAAGACATTGGTACGCAGATCTGCAGAGGCTGTCGGCGGATACTCAGTTTCTACTCCCTCAACGTCCAGATCTACTGTCTCAGGGTCCTTGTTATTACAAGCACCTGGATCGGCTGTCTTTGACGGCATGGTTCTTGAGACTTCTATCCTGAAAGCAAAAGGATTTTCACAACAGGTAATTCAAACAATGCTTAGAGCAAGGAAACCAACCTCTGCTCGCATTTATTACCAAATATAGCATGCTTATATTCAATGGTGCAGTGCCAGGAAGCTTGACCCTAGGTCTTTCAGAGTCCTGGCATTCCTTCAGGCTGGAATGGATAAAGGTCTACGGGTGGCTTCCTTGAGAGTTCAGGTGTCAGCATTGACTGTATGGTTTCAAAAGACAATTTCTAACCTACTGTACAGGATGTTGGCACTTTTTTCCAAGTATTGCTTCACATCCAACCTCCTTTTGTTCCTCCTACAGCTCCTTGGGATCTAAATTTTAGTCCTTAAGGCACTTCAAGTTGCTCCATATGAACCACTGAATCAAGTGGATCTTAAATGGTTGACAGCTAAGGTTCTCTTTCTACTGACTATTGCTTCAGCTAGAAGAGTCTCAGATTGAGGGGCGTTATTATGTCGCCCTCCTTTTCTGATTTTTCATCCAGATAGAGCAGTTCTCAGAACCAAATCTGGATATCTTCCTAAGGTGGTCTCCAAGTTCCACTTTTCCGGCTTTCTAAGGGCCGGACTTTTCTGTGGGAGATGCATCATTGAACGTAGTCCGTGCTTGAAGGATCTACGTGGATCGTACCAGTGCCATCAGAAAGACAGATACTCTCTTCGTTCTCTACGGATTTCACAAGAGAGGATGGCCTGATGACAAGCAAACACTGGCGAGGTGGCTTCGGATGACTATTTCAGAAGCATATTCTCAAGCTGATCTCCATGTTCCAGCTAATGTCTCTGCTCATTCTACTCATAAGGTAGGTCCTTCATGGGCAGCACAGTGTGGTGCCTCAGCTGAACAGATATGTAAGGCAGCCACATGGTCTTCCATTAACACATTCATTAGACATTATGCCATTGATACCTTTGCCAATCGGGCGAAGGATTCTCCTGTCCAATCAGGAGTGTCCCCTCCACTAATATTGCTTTGGGACATCCCAATGTTATCCTGTGGATAAACTGTGGACCCTGCAGGAGAAACATGTAGTTATGGTAGACTTACCGTCAATAACTCTATTTCTCTGAAGTCCACAGGGATCCCACCCTGACGCGCCTGATTTGAGGATCTTTATACTTACTAACTTCTTCCTTCTTGTATGGAAGTGTGTATGTATGATGTTCTAGCCTGATTAGGGCTTTCTATGATGCTCCTGCCTTGAGCTTTGGAAAATAACTGAATTGCCTGAGCTAGGAGGTGGGGATATAGGAGATTGGCCCGTTACATTCTGAGAGGCCGGAAGCTTTTGATCGATTGGTGCCATTTGGCTGAAGCTACCTCATATCCCAACGTTGGGGGTCACTCTGACCTGATCGCACATTGCAGTTTATCGCAGCTGTGCGATCGGGTCAGTACTGCGCCGGCGCATGCCAGACGGCCGTAGGCCGTCGTTGGCCTAGCGATCGCCTCTGCCTGATTGACAGGCAAAGGCGGTCGCTAGGCGGGAGGGGGCTGGATGGCGGCGTGGTCTGGCCGACGCAGGCGTGGGCAGACCGTTGGGGGGGGGGCGGGCCGCCGTGGCTGCGTGACGTCACACCACAGCTGCTGCGACTCGGGCAGCGAAGAGATTCTCCCGGCCAGCCGCAGGAGCTGCGCTGGCCGGGAGTTACTCCTCGCCGCTGTGCGATGCTTTTGCATTTCTGCGGGGGAGGCCGGCACTGACATGCGGGGCGGACTAACCCTGTGCTGGGCGTCCCCCCGCAAGTCTGAGTGCCTGATCGTAGCCATGCTAACTTTAGCACCACTACGATCAACTCGGAATGACCCCCGTTATCCTGTGGATACTGAGGACTTCGGAGAAATAGAGTTATCGACGGTAAGTCTACCATAACTGTATATTTTTTGGTTTCTCCTTTTATTAACACCAATCTGTAGGACAGTGTTACTGTAAGATGGAGAACATCCAGGAGGCATTTTTCACAAATGCTCTGTGAAACTGTATGGCCATCTAACAGCCTACACAGCAACTGACCCGATAATGATCGTTCTGATCATCCATTAAATCTCACGCCCAGAAGTACGTATATTTATGCTACAACTCTGGGTCAGCTTTGTCAGGCTACTCATCCACCTTAGCCACTGACTTAAACATTTATTTGCACAGAAACCCGCTTTTTTCGCCTGCGTGCGCAGCATCTGCCTACATGTCAGGATCACATGCATGCGCAGTGTATGTGGCCGCCATTACATTTTTTTCCTGCATTTTTGCATACCTGCGCCCAGCAAATATATGCTATGATTTATAATCTCATTACAGTTTTTTTTATCCCATAATAATGTTTTCAAATATAAGGTCATCGTTGAGAATGTTTTAATTACTGTAATTGTTTATCACAGATGCATTATTTTTCCCTCAGCCATTGTGGGACACAGATAATTCACCCATATAACAAGGGGCAATGGAAAACATGAACTGACCTCTGTTTCCTGCTTATAACATGTTCTCCTGCTCCTTCAGTTCTTTTCTCCGTTCATAGGTGGTTTGGCATAGTACACGCCCTATTTTATTATTATTATTATTTTTGTGTTTTTTTTTCTTTTAAAATTGTGGCTATTTTTGTATAATGAGGGATCTCCAACTCTCCTCTCTGCACAGGTGAAGAGGTTGGTTGGACAAGGCTGTGCAGCCTTGAAGAAATGCCAGTCCTCCTGTCCTGGTCACCAGTGTCCTGGCCAGGGAGGACAGTATGGTGATCAAGCTCGCTCCTGCAGCCGGCTTTTGCAAAAAGAAGGTGTATTCAGACATGAAATACCCTTTATCAGTGCTATGTCTGTTACAAATTCCAGAACTATATTATAAGATAATCTTGACTGTACCTGCATCAGTCCTCATTATCAAGCAGCGCCTAAACCAGAGTGAACTTTGGAGATTTGAAATTGTGGAAATATTCTCAGGCAGTGGACTTTTTTTGTTTGTTACTATCTAGGAGAATCACAATTCCTTTACGGTCACTGTGTTTTTTAAGATTCTACTTACGCAGGAGTTTGCTTATTTTTGCTCCCAATGCAAAGACACCCTGCCCAATGCTCTTTTCCATTGAAATTTCAAGAAAATGAACTAAAAAGAAATGTATTTTATTTGTAATCACCACTAAGAAACGGGTTGTGGTTTTTGCCGTACATTTCATAATAACATCTGTACTTGAAAATGATCATGCATTTTTTTCTTTTTTCATGTGTTTGAATGAAAAACGGGGCATACCATTTTGAAAAATCGCTAACATAGCACAACAACAAACAAGGGTGTCCCTGAGTATGTCGGTATGACAATGAGGGAAATTCTCAGTGGTGACAGAGGGTACCCCTGAGTCTCTGAGGGCCAGGATGGGGGAGCACTTTTAATTCTCCTCCATATTTCATGGTTTCCCAAAATGTTCCCATCCTCTCCTGGGTCCAGACTTTATTCAGACCTGAGAGTCCTTGGAAATAGAATAGGAAAATTAACTTCACAAATAAACCACAAGCTGTCCTCTGGTACTAGGCTTTAAGACCCAATGTTATATTTCATCCATGTGCTAGCAGTCCCAATTCATCTACCTATTTCCCCCCGACTCCACTTATTCATTAGATTCCACAGAAAGTAAGAGAAATAGGGATAAAAGCTTTGTTGAATGACACCAGATGGTCCTGGTACACTCATCTTGCCAATCCATCAACATTAATGCCATCCTTAGACTTTTTATTGTCTAGCAAACCTGGCTTTAACTGGATTGCTCTTAAAGCCATGATTTTAAGTGTATGATCTTTGCTGACCCACTTATTGAGAACATCCCTCGGGCACAGAAACCCTATTCCTCTGATGTCTATTACAAAGCTGGAAAATCCTGCTTAGCCTAGTATCTGGAATGTAGCCTTCCACCAAATATTTTTTTGTAGGTCTCCTTTATGTGTTTTTTTTTTTTATGGGGCCTAGAAAAAAAACTACATGGCTGTGAGTTCTGTCAAGTTGCCAGTTTCTTCCCTCAAATTTCTTTCTTTATTAGCTTTTGCATTTTCCTTATTCTCCTAAGCTAAATTAACTTGTCCATTCACCTCTTGGATAAACACAGAGGTGTGTATTTCCAAGAAGTAGAACGTCACTTATCAACATCACACGAGGAAAGTCAATGTTTGGTCAAATCTGTACAAAGTCTGGTCAAAGTTTCCTCTTCTATAAAGAACATTCTAGAGACCTTTTACCTGGCTTATGCTAGGAAACGTCACAAGTGTTGCCTTTGTGCAGATCTTGGATGGAGGTAGTGGAAGAATATTGAGTAGAGGAATTGGGTTAATCTTCTAGTTTGGACAGTGTGTCAAGCACTACACAATCCAGACGGTGTAGAGTCCGGGGAATATGCTGTTAAATAAAAAGTATACACTCACTTTTCCTTCTTTTCCACAGTTGATTTGGCAAGGTATAGCTCAAACCTGATTGATTGTAAGTTTTAAGTTAAATACAAATTTCAGACACTTTGGGGCAGATTCAATTGTGGCACACGCCACCTGCTGGCCTTCTAAAGGAATGAGCGCCTGTTGGAGCAATTCAGTTGTTTATCCGATAGACGCCCATAAGCCACAGCAGTCACATTTTTTCTCGCAGCCTCCGGAGGTGCGAGAAAAAATGTGTTGAAATATGTAGTTTGGGTGCCCAAAGCTGTACGTTGGCAGCCATTCAAGCGATGTAGACGGGTTTAGTCGCTTTGCGTGGCTAAACCCGGAGCTGTTAGGAGCCTTAACTGGTAATGGGCGTCTGATCAGAGCAACAATTGAATAGGCCCTTTCCAGCCTTATTTAGAGTCTAAGCCCACCCCCCCAGACTCCCATTGGCTAGTTTCACAGGAGTCTGGGGGCGGGCTTAGAGGAAGTGTGAAGACTTATGCTGAGTCCCAGGTGCCATACGGTGCCTAATACAGCGCTGCCTGTCCCCAAGGGAACCAGCCAGCACATATATTACATACATCATAACATATGTGCTAAGTGGGTCCCCCCTGCACTATGTGGTCGGCTCTGCAGCTACTGCTGGTATATTGGTCTATTCTATGGGATTCTACAACTGCCCATATCACAATTCATAAATGCAAACAGCATTGTTAATATTTAACAAATATTTTTTATCCTTTTTCTAGGATACTGGAGACACTTTGGGTAGCGTTCTGCGTGGTTTCTTTACCATAAGGAAACGGGAGCCAGGTGGTCGCCTCCCCACCTCCTCTACCTGTTTCAACCTCCTAAAACTACCCAACTACAGCAAGAAGGGGATCTTGAGAGAGAAACTCCGCTATGCTATCAGCATGAACACTGGCTTTGAGCTGTCCTAGCACTCCTGGTTTGATTTCATCTCTGATGTTCTAACGTCAAGGATCAATTTCCCGCCAATGAGGCCTGCGGACCATATTGTTTAAAGTTTGTGCAGCATAGTGGCTAAAATATCAGACAATCTATCACAAATTTTAGCTGTTTCCCTGGTATTGTTGTGTATATGATTATTCTTCCGGTTGCAGACAATGTGTTTTGTTTCTAAAATGTCAAAAAAACATGCATTTTATTCTAAATGTGTCCTTTTGAGAACTAGGTAATAATGTAAGAACACCAGTTTAAGCTGTTTGGACAGATTTGCGCCCACGCTGGTGTACTCAGTAGGTCCTCATTAGTCAAGGTCAGAGAATAGGCACTGTGCATAGTAAAGGTTGGGGATCACATTATGCAACACTAGGCTGGCCATTGTAACATACAGTACATACAGTACTATGGCACTATTTTTACACTGGTCTTACAAAGTAAATCTTTGTTTTCTTAAGAGTATAAACACAATATCTATAACTAGTTTTACCAGTAGACTAGTGCTGCTTCCCTATTTCTGATCAGTAGCATACTGTCCACCTCTGTAATGTATATAAATATGTATTTCTGGTATAAAAGTACATTCTATAAATAGAAATTTATTTATTGCACAGATCCTTAATTTGATCAAGTGATCGAATAACCTAATGACCTCTCTTTCCATAACTCCAGTAATGCCATCCTTTTATCCCTTGCATCAGTATATTTTCATGTGTCCCTGCTTAGATAGGATAACTGTTGTGCATAGCTCTAGTCCACTGATTTATCTTACTGTATGTTGGTGTTTATCTCGTTACAGATATATGTGGGGATGTATGCTAATAAGCAATTCTAAATCATCCACGTTTCAGGGTGGCCATGCCTTTCTATACTGATACTATTTGTCAAGGTCTTGAGTGCTACCTAGTTTGTTTCCTTAGGACCATGACTTGCTTTTATGTGTGTGTGTGTGTGTGTGTGTGTGTGTGTGTGTGTGTGTGTGTATGTATGTATATATATATATATATATATATATATATATATATATATAGTGATTCAAAAGTCGCAGTATACCCTTTTGTTTCAAAAACTGTGCAGGAAATGGGAAAACTGACTTAGATTCAAGATTCAAGATGGCTGATTTCAAGATGGTGCCCATGTTCGGTACATACCTTAAAAGATAGCCCACCTCACCCATCTCTTACTGGAGTATTTAGATTTCCCATTTCCAGCACAGTTTTTCAAACAAAAGGGTGTACTGCGACTTTTGAATCACCCTGTATATACTGTATATGTATAAATCAATTAGAGGGTGCACTTACCAGACTTGAAGTTAAAAGTGTAGGTTTATTCGGCAGAGGCAGAAGCTGGTTGCATTAACGTTTCAATCCCCAGTTGGACCTCTGTCAAGGGGTCCAAGAGCAATATATATATCATCGCCTCACATATAGTAACAGTAGATATTTATGTTGAGGCTGGTAGCAAATAATATGTTAGCGGCCATGCACCAGGCAGACCAACTGACTACTTATTTTGAAAGCTGTGCAAAGTTAGGAACTGGGTAGAGACTTCTTTTATGCCCATATGTATTATGACCAAATATATTCTGTGGGTTCTCTCTGTAAGACTGGAGGTAACTTGCTGCAGGCTGAAATGTTACTGTAAAAGGCTTATTTAAAATCGCTTTATTCTAGCCTGTTAAACGCTGGGTTTCTGTATGCAGAACATTTAATAGAACACAGTTAAAATTGTAAGCCCACAATTTCCTACCCTTATACTTGTATCTTCTGGAGATCTCGTAGGATGCACAATGGTCAGAAATACATAAATAGCACCAGTATAATGTCATTATTTGGTTTGATTTAAAATGGACATTATCCACAACATCCACATCTAAATACTACGAACATCATTTAATAAATCATCATAGTCCAAAAACTGTTTTATTATAGCATTTTATATGTTTAATAGGGATTTGTTTTTCATTATAATGGAAATTGTAAATAGCTGTAGAGTGAGACATGAGGTTGTTTTCTTACCCCGTTGTCAGATGCTGCCATCAGTCTGTGAGCTACTACTTCATCCTGCATCTGCTATAGGAACAGCAAGCCACTGAAGGGTACAGATCTGCAAGCACTGCTACTCCAGAAGGCAATGAGGGGCATCCTCGTACTGTGTAATGGGGAAGGTCCTGCCATCCATTAACTGCTTGTACAAATGCTAAATAAATTATTCATCATTTCTTTTGCAATAAATCGATACACCCTTTTATTTTTGTTTCAAAACTTATTTTTGCATACAAGAGGTTTGCATGTTCAGGAATCTGAACTTAAGAAGTTACAAAGCAAGAAGTACAGTTATTTAAAGAAAACTATACTATTGAACAGCCAGAAGACAGAGACCCAGCGCTATGTATATAGGATGAGGAGTCTCTCACCTCTCCGAGGCGGCAGCTGCTGTGTGAGGGGTGTTCGGCTGCGGGGCTCAGATCAGGTAGTACATGGCGCTCCCGCCGCCGCTGTTGCTGCCCCGCATCCCTCCGTTACCTGCACTCTGCGGCCGCCGCAGCAGCACCTGTCCAGCCTCTGTACACAGGCGCTCATCAGGGGGTGTCCAGGTGTACAAACGGAGAGCCGGGTGGGGACTCTGAGGAGAACCTGTGAATGTGTGAGGGGCACAGAGACCACGCCCAGGGCGGTGCCTGAGCGGTGACAGCGGCCACAGGTTTTGCCCGTTCCCGTCAGTGTCAGTCCGACTCTTTTTAAAGTTGGATTGACATTGTTGGAAGCAGGGCTAAAACCTGTCTGGTTTGGCCGCTCTTCCGACAATACACTCGGATGATCTGCGTGCATTCCGACAGCTTGGCCCCCTATTGAATAGGTCAGAACCCCTTCCGACCTAAACCTGTCGGAAGCTGCCGCCTTTCCGACAAGACGGCAGCTTCCAACACTTATTGGATACACTCCTATATTAGTGTTCACAAACTCAGCCCTCCTCATCTCCTGAAAAGTCCATGTTTTAAGCTCCATACTTGAGCACAGATAGCTAAATCAAGATAACTGAGGAACTAATGTAGTCACCTGAGCTCAAACATGGATATTCTTGGAACCAGGACTTTGTAGTGCGAGTGTGGGAAACACTGGTCTATGGGTGTTGATCGCAGCAGCAAGTTGAGTTGATCGCAGCAGCAAGTTTGTTAGCCATTGGCCAAACCAAGGGGGTAATTCCAAGTTGATTGCAGAAGGAATTTTTTTTAGCAGTTGGGCAAAACCATGTGCACTGCAGGGGAGGCAGATATAACATGTGCAGAGAGAGTTAGATTTGGGTGGGTTATTTTGTTTCTGTGCAGGGTAAATACTGGCTGCTTTATTTTTACACTGCAAATTAGATTGCAGATTGAACACACCCCACCCAAATCTAACTCTCTCTCTCTGCACATGTTAAATCTGTCTCCGCTGCAGTGCACATGGTTTTGTCCAATTGCTACCAAAATTCCTGCTGCGATCAACTTGGAATTACCCCCCATGTACACTGCAGGGGGTGGCAGATATAACATGCAGAGAGAGTTAGATTTGGGTGGGTTATTTTGTTTCTGTGCAGGGTAAATACTGGCTGCTTTATTTTTACACTGCAATTTAGATTTTAGTTTGAACACACCCCACCCAAATCTAACTATCTACACATGTTATATCTGTCCCCCTTGCAGTGCACATGGTTTTGCCCAACTGCTAACAAATTTGCTGGTGTGATGAACTCAGAATTAGGCCCTATATCATCTCTTGTGTCTTGCTTCTTTTCCCACATACAACGAAATGATGGTTATGATTATTTCTGAACCATGTGTGCTCAGTGTCTTTGGTTTCAGATTTTGTTCTTTGTAATTTGCTAATGTTTTGGCGTTCAGACCAAATTCTGAAATTGATGTAAGCCTTTTTAAATGATTATACACTGTGTTGGATTTTTTTTCTATTTCAACTTTATCTCCACCAAGGAGAATGTTGATACCCAATCCACTGGATGCAGAGATGATTAATAAACAATGTGAATAAAATACTGTATGTGCAACCCTATATGTGGTATATAAACCTGGTCAAAACCACTACTTCACTGCAGTATAACTCTTTGCCTTTGTAACTTTCCAACAAATGTATCATATATATATACATATATATATTGTAAATGAGTGAATCAGTGCGCTTGTCTAATTTATGTGTAGTACCTCACTGTAAAAGTGCAATCTACAGTCAGAAATAAGTTGGTCAAATGACCAGTCCAGTAAATGAGTTCTTTCAAACTAGTTCAAGGTTTGATTAACCAACAGTCCACACTCTCCCCGTTTTATCGGGTGGCTGCTCAGTTCTTCAAAATGTGCCACTAGGTATGCGTAGCCCAAAGGGAAATCTGCAAATAGAGGAAGAAACAGCAAAGCGCCTATAGTGTAGTATCCTTTAGTATAGTTTTTGTCACACGCAAGAATAATATTGCGTACCGGATTACGGCTTGACACAATGCCTGTCGATCCCCTGGTCTTTTAAGTCCAAGTCTCTTGTCGGAATCTAGATAGAATCAGGAAACAGGGAATCGCTATATAGCGTAGTAATTACTCAATAAGTAGGGTTAAATTTTGTATATCACATAAGGTTTACATGCGTACCAGATAAAGTAATAATTTGTGCATATCAGTATTGGTGCTTGTATCCTGGTCCTCATCAGAGGGAGGTGGTCATAGGATAGCCTTTGAACGATATATCAATGCTCCAATCAACAATTTATATCAAAAAGGTCTAATTTATTAAGCGTTTCGCCCGAATTTGGGCTTCATCAGGAGATTACCTCCCGATGAAGCCCAAATTCGGGCGAAACGCGTTGAGAAACTGACTTGCTGATTTGCTGACCTACTCCTGCCGACATTTTTGTAATTTAAGCTAAGCTATTTATTTCTTATATTTCTCTGACGTCCTAAGTGGATGCTGGGACTCCGTAAGGACCATGGGGAATAGCGGCTCCGCAGGAGACTGGGCACAACTAAAGAAAGCTTTAGGACTACCTGGTGTGCACTGGCTCCTCCCACTATGACCCTCCTCCAGACCTCAGTTAGAATCTTGTGCCCGGCTGAGCTGGATGCACACTAGGGGCTCTCCTGAACTCCTAGAAAGAAAGTATATTTAGGTTTTTTATTTTACAGTGAGATCTGCTGGCAACAGACTCACTGCAGCGAGGGACTAAGGGGAGAAGAAGCGAACCTACCTAACAGGTGGTAGTTTGGGCTTCTTAGGCTACTGGACACCATTAGCTCCAGAGGGATCGTCCGCAGGACCCGACCTTGGTGTTCGTTCCCGGAGCCGCGCCGCCGGCCCCCTTACAGAGCCAGAAGCAAGAAGTGTTCCGGAAAATCGGCGGCAGAAGACTTCTGTCTTCAACAAGGTAGCGCACAGCACTGCAGCTGTGCGCCATTGCTCCTCATGCACACCTCACACTCCGGTCACTGATGGGTGCAGGGCGCTGGGGGGGGGGGGGGGGGCGCCCTGAGGGCAATATAAGACACCTTGGCTGGCAAATCATCACAATATATAGTCCCAGGGCTATATGTGTGATAAATTACCCCTGCCAGAATCCATAAAAAAGCGGGAGAAAAGTCAGCCGAAAAAGGGGCGGGGCTTCTCCCTCAGCACACTGGCGCCATTTTTTCTTCACAGTGCAGCTGGAAGACAGCTCTCCAGGCTCTCCCCTGTAGTTTTCAGGCTCAAAGGGTTAAAAAGAGAGGGGGGGGGCACTAAATTTAGGCGCAATATATGTATACTAGCAGCTATTGGGGGAAAAATCACTCAGTTATAGTGTTAATCCCTGCATTATATAGCGCTCTGGTGTGTGCTGGCATACTCTCTCTCTGTCTCCCCAAAGGACTTTGTGGGGTCCTGTCCTCAGTCAGAGCATTCCCTGTGTGTGTGCGGTGTGTCGGTACGGCTGTGTCGACATGTTGGATGAGGAAGGTTACGTGGAGGCGGAGCAGAGGCCGATAAATGGGATGTCGCCCCCTGTGGGGCCGACACCAGAGTGGATGGATAGGTGGAAGGTATTAACCGACAATGTCAACTCCTTACATAAAAGGCTAGATGACGTAGCAGCTGTGGGACAGCCGGCTTCTCAGCCCGCGCCTGCCCAGGCATCTCAAAGGCCATCAGGGGCTCAAAAAAACGCCCGTTACCTCAGATGGCAGACAGATGTCGACACGGAGTCTGACTCCAGTGTCGACGAGGTTGAGATATATACACAATCCACTAGGAACATCCATTACATGATCTCGGCAATGAAAAATGTGTTACACATTTCTGACATGAACCCAAGTACCACATAAAAGGGGTTTTATTTTTGGGGAGAAAAAGCAGCCAGTGTTTTGTTCCCCCATCAGATGAGTGAATGAAGTGTGTAAAGAAGCGTGGGTTCCCCCGATAAGAAACTGGTAATTTCTAAAAAGTTACTGATGGCGTACCCTTTCCCGCCAGAGGATAGGTCACGTTGGGAGATATCCCCTAGGGTGGATAAGGTGCTCACACGTTTGTCAAAAAAGGTGGCACTGCCGTCTTAGGATACGGCCACCTTGAAGGAGCCTGCTGATAAAAAGCAGGAGGCTATCCTGAAGTCTGTATATACACACTCAGGTTCTATACTGAGACCTGCAATTGCCTCAGCATAAATAGTGCTGCTGCAGCGTGGTCTGATACCCTGTCAGATAATATTAATACCCTAGACAGGGATAATATTTTGCTAACATAGAGCAGATTAAAGACGTAGTCTTATATATGAAGGATGCACAGAGGGATATTTGCCGGCTGGCATCCAGAATTAATGCAATGTCCATTCTGCCAGGAGGGTATTAGAAACCCGGCAGTGGACAGGTGATGCTGCCTTTAAAAGGCACACGGAGATTCTGCCTTATATAAGGGTGAGGAATTGTTTGGGGATGGTCTCTGGGACCTCGTATCCACAGCAACAGCTGGGAAGAAATTTTTTTACCTCAGGTTTCCTCACAGCCTAAGAAAGCACCGTATTTTCAGGTACAGTCCTTTCGGCTTCATAAAAGCAAGCGGGTCAAAGGCGCTTCCTTTCTGCACAGAGACAAGGGAAGAAGAAAAAAGCTGCACCAGTCAGCCAGTTCCCAGGATCAAAAATCTTCCCCCGCTTCCTCTGAGTCCACCGCATGACGCTGGGGCTCCACAGGTGGAGAGAGGTGCGGTGGGGGCGCGTCTCGGGAACTTCAGGGACCAGTGGGCTTGCCCACAGGTGGATCCCTAGGTTCTGCAAGTAGTATCACAGGGATACAGGCTGGAGTTCGAGGCGACTCCCCCTCACCGTTACCTCACATCAGCCTTGCCTGCTGCCCTCGGAGAAAGGTAGTACTGGCGGCAATTCACAAGCTGTACTTCCAGCAGGTGAAATCAAGGTACCCCTCCTTCAACAGGGCCGGGGTTACTATTCCAAAATGTTGTGGTACCGAAATTAGACGGTTTGGTGAGACCCATTCTAAAACTGAAATCCTTGAACACTTATATACGAAGGTTCAAGTTCAAAATGGAATCGCTCAGGGCGATTATTGCAAGCCTGGAGAATTTCATGGTATCACTGGACATCAAGGATGCTTACCTGCATGTCCCTATTTACCCTCTTCACCAGGAGTACCTCAAAATTGTGGTACAGGATTGTCATTACCAATTCCAGACGTTGCCGTTGGTCTGTCCCCGGCACCGAGGTATTTACCAAGGTAATGGCCGAAATAATTATCCCGTACTTGGACGATCTCCTTATAAAGGCGAGGTCCAGGAAGCAGTTGTTCGTCGAAATAGCACTATCTCGGAAAGTGCTACAACAGCACGGCTGGTTTATGAATATTCCAAAGTCGCAGCTGGTTCCTACGACGCGTCTACTGTTCCTGGGTATGGTTCTGGACACAGAACAGAATAAAAAGGGTTTCTCCCGGAGGAGAAGTCCAAGGAGTTGTCGTCTCTAGACAGAGACCTCCTAATACAAATACAGGTGTCGGTGCATCAATGCACGCGAGCCCTGGGAAAGATGATAGCTTCTTACGAAGAAATTCCATTCGCCAGGTCCCATGCAAGGATCTTCCAGTGGGATCTGTGGGACAAGTGGTCCGGGTCGTATCTTCAGATGCATCGGCGGATAACCCTGTCTCCAAGGGCCAGGGTGTCGCGGTTGTGGTGGCTGCAGAGTGCTCTTCTTCTAGGGGGCCGCAGATTCGGCATACAGGACTGGGTCCTGATGACCACGGATGCCAGCCTTCGAGGCTGGGGGGCAGTCACAGGGAAGAAACTTCCAAGGCTATGGAAAAGTCAGGAGACTCCCCTACACATAAATATTCTGGAACTAAGGGCCATTTACAATGCCCTAAGTCAGGCTAGACCCCTGCTTCAACACCGTCCGGTGCTGATCCAGTCAGACAACATCACGGCGGTCGCTCATGTAAACCGACAGGGCGGCACAAGAAGCAGGATGGCGATGGCAGAAGCCACAAGGATTCTCCGATGGGCGGAGAATCATGTGTTAGCACTGTCAGCAGTGTTCATTCCCGGAGTGGACAACTGAGAAGCAGACTTTCTCAGAAGACACGACCTCCACCCGGGAGAGTGGGGACTTCATCCAGAAGTCTTCCAAATGATTGTACACCATTGGGAAAGGCCATAGGTGGACATAATGGCGTCCCGCCTCAACAAACAGTTACAAAGATATTGCGCCAGGTCAAGGGACCCTCAGGCGATAGCTGTGGACGCTCTGGTAACACCGTGGGTGTACCAGTCGGTGTATGTGTTCCCTTCTCTGCCTCTCTTACCCAGGGTAATGAGAATAATAAGAAGGAGATGAGTAAGAACTATACTCATTGTTCCGGGTTGGCCAAGAAGAGCTTGGTACCCAGAACTCCAAGAAATTATCTCAGAGGACCCATGGCCTCTGCCGCTCAGACAGGACCTGCTGCAGAAGGGGGCCTGTCTGTTCCAAGACGTACCGCGGCTGCGTTTGACGGCCTGGCGGTTGAACGCCGGATCCTGAAGGAAAAGGGCATTCCGGAGGAAGTTATCCCTACGCTATTTAAAGCTAGGACAGAAGTGAACGCAAACCATTATCACCGCATATGGCGGAAATATGTTGCGTGCTGTGAGGCCAGGAAGGCCCCAAAGGAGAAATTTCAGCTAGGTCGATTTCTGCACTTCCTACAGTCAGAAGGTGACTATGGGCCTAAAATTGGGTTCCATTAAGGTCCAGATTTCGGCTCTATCGATTTTCTTCCAAAATAGAACTGGCTTCACTGCCTGAAGTTCAGACTTTTGTTAAGGGAGTGCTGCATAGTCAGCCCCCGTTTGTGCCTCAAGTGGCACCGTGGGATCTCAACGTGGTGTTGGATTTCCTGAAGTCGCATTGGGTTGAGCCACTTAAATCCGTGGAGCTACAATACCTCACGTGGAAAGTGGTCATGCTGTGGGCCTTGGCGTCAGCCAGGCGTGTATCAGAATTGGCGGCTTTGTCATACAAAAGCCTTTATCTGTATTTTATATGGATAAGGCGGAATTGAGGACTCGTTCCCAATTCCTTCCTAAGGTGGTATCAGTTTTTCATGTGAACCAACCTATTGTGGTGCCTGCGGCTACTTGGGACTTGGAGGATTCCAAGTTACTGGACGTAGTCAGGGCCCAGAAAAGTATATGTTTCCAGGACGGCTGGAGTCAGGAAAACTGACTCGCTATTTATCCTGTATGCACCCAACAAGCTGGGTGCTCCTGCTTCTAAGCAGACTATTGCTCGCTGGATCTGTAGCACGAATCAACTTGCACATGCTGCGGCTGGACTGCCGCACCCTAAATCTGTAAAAGCCCATTCCACGAGGAAAGTGGGCTCTTCTTGGGCAGCTGCCCGAGGGGTCTCGGCTTTACAACTTTGCCGAGCTGTTACTTGGTCGGGTTCAAACATTTTTACAAGAGTCTACAAGTTTGATACCCTGGCTGAGGAGGACCTAGAGTTTGCTCATTCGGTGCTGCAGAGTCATCCGCACTCTCCCGCCCGTTTGGGAGCTTTGGTATAATCCCCATGGTCCTTACGGAGTCCCAGCATCCACTTAGGACGTCAGAGAAAATAAGATTTTACTCACCGGTAAATCTATTTCTCGTAGTCCGTAGTGGATGCTGGGCGCCCATCCCAAGTGCGGATTGTCTGCAATACTTGTAAATAGTTATTGCTTAACTAAAGGGTTATTGTTGAGCCATCTGTTGAGAGGCTCAGTTATATTTCATACTGTTAACTGGGTATAGTATCACGAGTTATACGGTGTGATTGGTGTGGCTGGTATGAGTCTTACCCGGGATTCAAAATCCTTCCTTATTGTGTCAGCTCTTCCGGGCACAGTATCCTAACTGAGGTCTGGAGGAGGGTCATAGTGGGAGGAGCCAGTGCACACCAGGTAGTCCTAAAGCTTTCTTTAGTTGTGCCCAGTCTCCTGCGGAGCCGCTATTCCCCATGGTCCTTACGGAGTCCCAGCATCCACTTAGGACGTCAGAGAAATAGATTTACCGGTGAGTAAAATCTTATTATTTTTGTACACTTAATAAATTAGACCTTTTTGATATAAATTGTTGATTGGAGCATTGATATATCGTTCAAAGGCTATCCTATGACCACCTCCCTCTGATGAGGACCAGGATACAAGCACCAATACTGATATGCACAAATTATTACTTTATCTGGTACGCATGTAAACCTTATGTGATATACAAAATTTAACCCTACTTATTGAGTAATTACTACGCTATATAGCGATGCCCTGTTTCCTGACTCTATCTAGATTTCGACAGAGACTTGGACTTAAAAGACCAGGGGATCGACAGGCATTGTGTCAAGCTGTAATCCGGTACGCAATATTATTCTTGTGTGTGACAAAAACTATACTAAAGGATACTACACTATAGGCGCTTTGCTGTTTCTTCCTCTATTTGCAGATAGATAGATACATACATACATACATATATATATATATATATATATATATATATATATATATATATATTTTACAGGTGATATTTGTGAATTATCATTGAGGAACACTGGAACACCATGGGGTTTAGTATGTGATACTGGAGGGCTAGGGCACTTAAAATTTAGCATTAAGATGCTCTGTCTCCACCCTGTATATACCTTATTGGTGCAGACCATAGATGGATGATTGTTTTTGGCCAGTAGATGGATGATGGTTTTTGGGCTGCTGATAAAGCCTTCATGTTTTTATTAAACATTTTATGTTTAGTTCATTGTGTGTTGGACTTTTTTCATCAGTGTTCCTCAGCTACAATTGGTGGTGCCTGGAGTGGGCTTTGGAAGTGGCTGCGCCTGGTTTGTACCACTGCTGCCAAAGGTAGTGCCCCGTGACCACTGTGCCCCTAGCTGTTGGGCCAGGTACAGCAATGAACCACGCACGGGAGGAGCCACAACAAGGTAATTGGTTCCCAACACCGATGGGAGATGGATGACTTCACTAAATATTGCACAAGGAGGTGGGTGCAGGTTGCATGGTGCTGAGATGTATTAGGTGAAGGCTGCCTGTCCTAGCAGCCCCACGCTAAGCATTAGGATGACCAAGGGGGCTGTTGTTTGGATGGTTGCCATCCTACTTTGCTGGGCTCTTTGGGGAGATTTCATGTCTTCAGAACTTCATCCCTTGTGTGACTTCCCACTTGTGAAGACAACCTAAACATGCAATTTCTGGCTCCTCCCAGTCTACCTTACCATATGCAGGAAAGTAATGTACAAGTGTATTTGGTGTGCTAGATTTCCTCTGGTTGGCGAACCTGCATCTGTTTGTCCTCTTCCATCACTTCCTTTATTTCCCAGAAGGGGAAACATATCCAGGGTTCAGCTTAGCGGAGGCGATACCCTGTGCCTGTCATGTGAAGCAGAAGACCAGCATACAAGCTTGCCTGTGAGCACACCCCTGAATTCACAGATCCCAGGCTGTGCTTTGTCTATGGCTTAGCTTATCATGGAGATCTTGCAGCATGCCAAACACTGGAGCAGAATGTACCTCATCTTTTTCCACTAGGAAGTCATACCCATAGGAAGCAACACGGTCACTTGTGGTCTCCAGTCACAGACCTTTGACCTCCAGTGACACTTTACAACCTGACTGGTTCTCATGGCCTGGAACAGTTAGTGTAAGGTATGCTGCAGCTGTTTTCCTTCTTAGGGTTATGACTGCTACTAAGAACACTTAAGTGGGAGCTTCCAGTGCTTTCCCATATGCAGAAGTCAGACTCTTGACTTTTCCACCCAAGAGGAAGGTGAGGTGGGGAAAGGCTGTGATCTTGAGGTTTTTCTTAACCTGATGAAGATTCTTCTGGGAAGTGGGGGTGAACAATTTAGTGTGTACTGCACATGCTAGAAATTGGCGACGAAGGTCTAGGTATTTTACTGTTCAAATAGAAAAGCAACATGGTTTACTTTCCATTTTCCACTCAGGTTTGCCATTCAGTTCTGTAATTTCCCATTTTGTGCCCTACTCTTCAGGCTGGCAGCAGTGCTGAAGGTATTTACAAACATGGCTGCCCTTTTCAGATCTAAGGGTGATGGTGATGGTCCATCCCTTAACTGTATTACCTTCCAATTAAAGTGAATTCCCTTGCCTTGCTGCAGACTCTTTGCTTTCATGGTTGGATTGTCAATTATGATAAAACAAGCTGACCCCTTTGCAGTGGATGACCTTTCTAAGCCTTCAGTATGGCACCTATCAACAGAGAGTATTCATACCAGAGGGCAGGATCCTCTCCATAACATGGATTGTCGAAGTTCTTGCTGGCTCACAGACAGGTGTCAGTTCACTTTTGCATGACTGGCCTTGCAAAATGTCATCCACTTTTGAGTTTTATTCTTGGGCATTCCAAATCTAACTGATTTATAAATAGAATAAGGTACACTCGAATCTGGTGACATCCATTCTCCCTCAGCGAGTGGACGGTAGGATACCAGTCTGTGAGGCTGGGGTTCTTTTGTTCTTCAGTCATAGTTACAGATTCATTGGACTCCAGTTGAGTTAAGCTCCAGCTAAACATGCTGGAGTTCAGAAAAATTTTCAGTGGACTGGTTGGTAAGGCCAGTTCTTGCGAGTAAGGCAAGGACTGTCAAGCTACACTCTGAAAACTCCATAGACATGGCTTATATTAATAACCAGGGAGGCACCAAGAGTGCCTTGGCCTTGAAAAAGACCGTTAGGATCATGCATTGGGTGGACTACAATGTTCCAGTCATTAGTAGTTTTTATGGGTGGAAAACTGTGAAGAAAACCCTTACTCAGCAAGCAAAACCTTATTACTGGGAAATGGTTTCTTCATCATGAGGTCTTTCATTTGTGGTAGTCACCATGTCAGTTCCTTGGAACATCAATCTGATCTGTCTGTTCCCTTCTGTAGAAAAGAAAGGGGATTCTGGTAGCACTAGATTGGCAGAGACAAAGATATTCTAAGCATATCAAAGGGACCAGTCCCTCTTTCATCGTCAATGTTTACTTTGGTTGGCGTCAGTGGCATGGCTTTTGAATCCATGATCCTTAGAGCTTATAGTTTTCCTGGTAGTGTGGTTTAGACCATGCTCAAAGCTTGGAAACCTGTTTCAGAAATGAATTGCCACAGAGGTATACTGTACATTTTCTACATAGCAGTTTTGCCAGGGTTTCGAAACCACTGCACACTGCCAGCCATGTTCCCCAAACCAATGTATTTACTATTAAGTCATTTGAACAATCGATGTCAAACCACCAGCGATGCCCAGTGTTTTATATGTCAAAATGTATTATATCTTGGCTATTTAAATGGTGCCCTGTCATTAAAAAAACAAACAAAAACATTTTACTGTTAGGCCCATATACAGGGATGATATCAGATGGTCAGGATCCTGTGTCCGCTGTCGGCATTCTGACTGTCTGGATCCTGACCGCATCTCCATATATATTTGGACACTGACACAATTTTCATAAGTTTGGCTCTGTACGCCGTCAGAATGGATTTGAAATGAAACAATAGAGATGCAATTGAAGTGCAGACTTTCAGCTTTAATTGAAGGGGTTGAACAAAAGTATTGTATGAAACATTTAGGAATTTCAACCAATTTTATATTTTCAGACAAATTAACAGAATTATAAATAAATTGTGTATTTTTTATATTTTGTTGATCATCATTTGCAGGCAATGCCTACCTGATGTCTGGAACCATTGGACATCACTAAATGCTGAGTTTCCTCTGTTATGCTTTGCTAGGCCTTTACTGCAGTTGTCTTCAGTTGTTGTTTGTTCATGGTTCTTTTTGCCTTTAGCTTTTTTTTTTAGCAAGGGAAATCCTTGCTCGAAGGATTGAGATCAAGTGACTGACTTATGCATGGCAGAATATTCTACTTTTTTGCCATTAAAAACTCCTGGGTTACTTTCGCAGTATGTTTTAGGTCATCTGTACTGTGAAGTGACTTCCAATCACCTTTGCTAAATGTGGCTGAATCTGAGCAGACAGTGCAGGTGAACTCAGAAAATTAAAATATTGTGCAAAAGTTCATTTATTTCAGTAATTCAACTTAAAAGGTGAAACTAATATATTATATAGACTCACATGCAAAGTGAGATATTTCAAGCCTTTATTTGTTATAATTTTAATGATTGTGGCTTACAGCTGAAGAAAACCCCAAATCCAAAATCTTAGAAAATTAGAATAGTGTGAAAAGGTTCAATATTGTAGGCTCAAAGTGTCACACCCTAATCAGCTAATTAATCCAAACCACCTGCAAAGGGTTCCTGAGCCTTTAAATGGTCTCTCAGTCTGGTTCAGTACAATTCACAATTATGGGGAAGACTGCTGACCTGACAGTTGTGCAGAAAACCATCATTGACACCCTCCACAAGGAGGGAAAGCCTCAAAAGGAAATTGCAAAAGAAGTTGGATGTTCTCAAAGTGCTGTATCAAAGCACATTAATAGAAAGTTAAGTGGAAGGGCAAAGTGTGGAAGAAAAAGGTGCACAAGCAGCAGGGATGACCGCAGCCTGAAGAGGATTGTCAGGAAAAGGCCATTCAAAAGTGTGGGGGAGCTTCACAAGGAGTAGACTGAGACTGGAGTCAGTGCATCAAGAGCCACCACACACAGACGGATCCTGGACATGGGCTTCAAATGTCGTATTCCTCTTGTCAAGCCGCTACTGAACAACAAACAACGTCAGAAGCGTCTTACCTGGGCTAAAGAAAAAAAAAAAGAACTGGTCTGTTGCTCAGTGGTCCAAAGTCCTCTTTTCTGATGAGAGCAAATTTTGCATCTCATTTGGAAACCAAGGTCCCAGAGTATGGAGGAAGAATGGAGAGGCACACAATCCAAGATGCTTGGAGTCCAGTGTGAAGTTTCCACAATCTGTGTTGATTTGGGGAGCCATGTCATCTGCTGGTGTTGGTCCACTGTGCTTTAAGTCCAGAGTCAATGCAGCCGTCTACCATGACATTTTAGAGCATGCTTCATGCTTCCTTTAGCAGACAAGCTTTATGGAGATGCTGACTTCATTTTCCAGCAGGACTTGGCACCTGACCACACTGCCAAAAGTACCAAAACCTGGTTCAATGACCGTGGGATTACTGTGCTGGATTGGCAAGCAAATTGCCTGACCTGAACCCCATAGAGAATTTATGGGGCATTACCAAGAGAAAGATGAGAGACATGAGACCGGACAATGCAGAAGAGCTGAAGGCTGCTATTGAAGCATCCTGGTCTTCCATAACACCTCAGCAGTGCCACAGGCTCATAGAATCCATGTCACGCCGCATTGAGGCAGTAATTCATGCAAAAGGGGCCCAAACCAAGTACTTAGTACATATGCATGATTATACTTTTCAGAGGGCCGACATTTCTGTATTTAAAATCCTTTTTTCTTTTTATTGATTTTATGTAATATTCTAATTGTCTGAGATTTTGGATTTGGAGTTATCTTAAGCTGTAAACCACAATCATCAAAATTATAACAAATAAATGCTTGAAATATCTCACTTTGCATGTAATGTGCCATTATCATGTGGGCGTACATTAAGCAATTGTATGACCCATAGTGATTATTATTATTATTATTATTATTATTATTATGCTGTATGTGAGTTTGGGGAGTGGTACCCCTCAGGTCTGGTGTGACTGGGCTACCTTGGGGCAGCACGCCATATTATTTATTTAGCACTTATGTAACACTCCTATTTTTTCACTAATATTACTCTTTTGAGTATTTTATTAACACCCTTATTTCTGTAGCACTTTCTAACCTATAGCTTCTGCTTCTTTCTTAACACATATTAACACTTTAGTATTTCAATGGTGTGCTGCCCTAGTGTGTTGTGTCCTGAGGAAGGGGGTGCGTCCCCCGAAACGTTGACTTCATTAAAACTCACCTGGCTATTTTTCACCTACTTTGTGCAAGTCTCCGAGTGCCGCCTGTTCCTTTGGCTTATATATATAGAAATCTATATATATAGAGTACTATGTACTCGGCACTCACTCATAAGTTGATAGGTGCTGCGGTGCCCTCCTGGAGGCGAAGACCTCTAGTAATATATTGATGAAGAAGGCGGCACTCAGACAGGCTTGGAAAGCAGTAAAACTTTTGTGAGTTTATTCCAACATGTTTCGGGGTAAATCCCCCGTCCTCAGGGTCATCATAACCAAACTGAACAAAACACCATACATATATACCCATAACAATTACCATTAAGACTCTAATCATACTCACCTGCTATCACGCGGCTCAGACCCGCCGGACGCTCAGCAGCATTTCCTCGTTGCTCAGCAGTGACGTCATTGGGACGCGCCCCCGTTCGGTAACCATGGGAACCACCGGGCACGATCTCTGTACACTGTAGATGTAACCAGGGACTCCATGCTGCCGGCCCGTGACGCTGTCAGGCTGCAATAATGCAGGGAGGTGCCTAAGCAAAACCAACATGACATAAAGACATTAAACACATACAGTGCTATGACAAATCAAAAACTGTCCCACCCCCACCTGTCAGTAATGAATATATCGAACTGGTAATGGTGCCATTAGATTAATAAATACCAATAAAGCAAAAAAGCAAACAAAAAAAAAAAAGACAAAATAGCAGGAACATAACTTCCGCCAGAGCTCGTAGCAACAATATTATTTACTCTGATTACTCTACACAAATAGAGCGATACCGCCAGGAATTAGTGCGGTTTAAGAAAGAGAAACTAGCTACCGTCCAAAGGGATTATCAGCAACGGGAGGTATACCCATGGCTGGGTGGTTCCAGGACGTCTAGGGACCAACAACAGTGGCGGTCTAACCCTTGGAGGAGGCGTGAACAACAAATAGGAGCTAGTACCTCAGCTAGCGACTCAGAAGGAGCATCTGGGTCCTTACCACAATCGGATGGCAACTTCCCTTTAGGCCAAGGCCCATCGGGTGTGCGGACGCGATCCAACCGCACCCCCCACGCAAGAAGAGGGAGAGGACGCGGAGGTCGCGCCAAAATCAAAGAATTGCCCGCACCAAAACCACCCAGAGCCTGAAAGAGTTGGTGTTTAATCTGTCTTCAGTTCCTCTTACTGATCAAGAATATCGACTGTTAGCGAAGGGCCTTTCTTTTGTCCCTACTGTTCCGGCGGACCCTTTAGAATGGAAAGTTGAGGTATATCGCTTGGGACGATCTCTTAGACGGCAGGAACATTTCAACACCCACAAAGCTGATGCTTCGAATTCTGAGATCCCTGCCCAGTTGCGGCGTATAGCCCCTCGGTCTCAATTTGATCCCCCAAGCCTCAACCCATCTATACGCACATTCCTACGTATGCTTGAAACAGAGGAACTTACCCCCTTGTCGGACTGTGTTTATCCTAATTTATCTAAAGATGAAATAGTTACTTTAAATACATTGTCGGCTCGCACCGACATTATTATACGTAAGGCTGACAAGGGGGGGGCAATCGTTGTGTCGAATCTCATTGATTATGTTAAAGAATGTGAACGGCAGCTGAATGACAGTAAGGTTTAAAAAAAACTCACTAGGGACCCCACTAAAGAATACAAAATTGAGCTTGATTCTATTCTACACGAGGCCAATTTAGCCGGTACCATTTCCAGTGAAGTGGTCCGAGCACTTACCATTGAGCATCCCAGGGCTCCATTATTTTACACTGTGCCCAAGGTCCACAAGACACTGGTTGACCCTCCTGGCAGGCCCATTGTGTCTGCCAGGGGGTCGCTGTATCATCCAGTGTCGGTGTACCTCGATGCATATTTAAACCCATGTATTCAATCCCTTCCTTCTTACCTTAAGGATACTTCGTCCTTACTACGTGAGCTCCTACTTCTGGGTAATATACCAGAGGGTACGTTGTTGTGCAGCTCAGATGTTACCAGCTTGTATACGAGCATTCCGCATGGAGCTGGCATTGAAGCAGTCAGATGTCTGCTTCAGGATAATGATTCCTACCAAGGGCCTGAGATTTCGTTCTTTCTTAGTTTATTAGAGAAGGTGCTCACTCGCAATTACTTTATTTTTAATGGTCGGTTTATGCTCCAACTAGCGGGGTGTGCGATGGGGTCCGCAGTGGCCCCGTCGTACGCTAACGCTTTTATGTATCAGTTAGAGAAGCACATGTTTTACCTTGATCCCGCCATTATGTCACAGGTACTATACTATAGAAGGTATATTGATGACCT
The DNA here is from genome assembly GCF_028390025.1 of Pseudophryne corroboree. NCBI lineage: Eukaryota > Metazoa > Chordata > Amphibia > Anura > Myobatrachidae > Pseudophryne > Pseudophryne corroboree. The sequence goes on along the minus strand of NC_086444.1, from coordinate 405,364,554 downwards.
TCTAGTAATATGGCTAGGGACTCGTGAAGAATTGATTGCCTTGTGGGAGGACCATAATGCCACTCAACACCCTGTACAGTTCACTTACATAGTTGATAGCCTTTCCATTAACTACTTAGATGTGTTGATTACTGTTAAGGAGGGACAAGTGTCCACCTCCTTGTATGTTAAGAAAACTGACAGGAATATGTTGCTTGAGCATTCTAGTTTTCACCCGGCCCCATTGCGTAAGGGCTTACCCTTTTCGCAGTTTATGCGCGTAAGACGCATCACGTCTGATCCTCAAGAAACAGAGCTAGCCTTGGATGCCATGCAGGCAAAATTTGCAGAACGGGGTTACCCACTAGGCATTTTACAACAGGCCAGGGCCAAGGCCCTTAGTATCCCTAGAACAGAGGCCCTTAGCCCCTCAAGCCGTAGCCACACTACTAGTGGCCCTAAACTTCCCTGGGTCAATAGATACACAGTAGCTAGCACCAGGAGGGTACGTAGGGCGAAATCATTGTGGCCTATCATTCAGACTGAGGGGTCACTATCATCCTTAGCCAATACGTCACTCTTACCCAGTCACACTAGAGGACGTAATATAGGGGATCACATAGTCAAACTGGATGTCTCTAATATGACAGGTACACAGGAAACCCATTTTTTAAGAACTAAACTTGGGTGTTTTAGATGTCTGGGTTGTGCCACGTGCAATACCCTTATGACTGGCAGCACGTTTAACCATCCCCATACGGGCAAGAAATTGCTTATTCGCCATCGCCTTACTTGTACATCTACCCATGTAGTGTATCTATTAATTTGCCCATGTGGCTTAGCCTATGTAGGTAAAACTATTCGCCAGTTTCGGGAACGCATGGCACTACATAGAAGTGCCATAAAAAAAGCGTTTGAAAAGGGCAATAGTGACCAGCCGTTTGCACGACACTGTTTGCTGCACAAACATGGGGTACCCAGCATCAGGGCAATACTAATTGACCATGTCCCCAGAAATCTGAGAGGGGGTGACCGTGATAGAGTCCTCCTTCAGAGGGAGTCTAGGTGGATTTTCAAATTAGGCACGCTATCACCGCGGGGCCTCAATGAGAATCTGGGCTTAAATTGTTTTATGTGAGGCACCATTATAGCAATATAGTATTATGGTAATTATAATCAGAGTAAATAATATTGTTGCTACGAGCTCTGGCGGAAGTTATGTTCCTGCTATTTTGTCTTTTTTTTTTTTTTTTTTTTGTTTGCTTTTTTGCTTTATTGGTATTTATTAATCTAATGGCACCATTACCAGTTCGATATATTCATTACTGACAGGTGGGGGTGGGACAGTTTTTGATTTGTCATAGCACTGTATGTGTTTAATGTCTTTATGTCATGTTGGTTTTGCTTAGGCACCTCCCTGCATTATTGCAGCCTGACAGCGTCACGGGCCGGCAGCATGGAGTCCCTGGTTACATCTACAGTGTACAGAGATCGTGCCCGGTGGTTCCCATGGTTACCGAACGGGGGCGCGTCCCAATGACGTCACTGCTGAGCAACGAGGAAATGCTGCTGAGCGTCCGGCGGGTCTGAGCAGCGTGATAGCAGGTGAGTATGATTAGAGTCTTAATGGTAATTGTTATGGGTATATATGTATGGTGTTTTGTTCAGTTTGGTTATGATGACCCTGAGGACGGGGGATTTACCCCGAAACATGTTGGAATAAACTGACAAAAGTTTTACTGCTTTCCAAGCCTGTCTGAGTGCCGCCTTCTTCATCAATATATATATATATATATATATATATATAAAATGTCGTAATGTGTAAAAAGGGGGACTGGCTACCGTTACGTGTAAAAAGGGGGACTGGCTGCCGTTACGTGTAAAAAGGGCTCGCTGTCTGCCGTAATGTGTAAAAAGGGGGACTGGCTGCTGTTACGTGTAAAAAGGGCACGCTGTCTGCCGTAATGTGTAAAAAGGGGGGCGCTGTCTGCCGTAATGTGTAAAAAGGGGGTCGCTGTCTGCCGTAATGTGTAAAAGGGGTTCTACCTGGTGTAGTGGCACTACTGTGCAGCGTAATTTGAATAATGGAGACTACTGTGCACTGTAATATGAATTGGTATTCTTTTGTGGCCACGCCTCTTCCCCATGAAGCCACGCCACTATATATATTTTTGCGCGCCTACGGCGAGCACTGCCCCTGTCTTACATGGGGGCGCCAATGCCGTTTCTTGACACACAGCGCTAAAATGCCTAGTTACGGCACTGATATATATATATATAACAATCCTGGCAAGCGGCGGCACTCAGAGTCTTGTCACGGTCATTTAAAGTGCAATAGTGTTTTAATTAGTCACTCAATGTATGACGTTTCGGGGTCACAATGCCCCTTCTTCAAGATGTATCACCTTGAAGAAGGGGCGTTGTGGCCCCGAAATGTCATACATTGAGTGACTAATTAAAAGCACTATTGCACTTTAAATGACCGTGACAAGACTCTGAGTGCCGCCGCTTGCCAGGATTGTTTTCTACATGAATTAACCCCGGAAGGCACCAGAGCAGTATTATCATAACAGTGAGTGCCGAGTCATTGTGCAATATATATATATATATATATATATATATATATATATAAAATAGAGAGTGAAGAGAGTGCGCTCATAGTGCAAATCAATTTTTATTTAAAAACACAAATGAAATAAAAACATCAAGTAATTCTACAGGACTCGTACCCTGAACAACCCACACCATGGGCAGGTTAGCAGATGGTATAATACATTCCACAATGGCAAAACTGCATACCGCTGACACATGGACCCGGGACCTTACACCGCGCCGGCTGAATATTTTCCAGACCGTACCCATCAGGACATCGCGTCACGAACTCAGGGAGCCTGTGCAGTGCGAGTGGAGAAGATCAAGCGTCTGGCAAGCACAGCATCAACATGTTTCGTAGACTACTTCGTAAGGAGAGTTGCTGCGGTGTTGATGTACACCTGTGCTACAGCCCAGAGTGGATTACCTGTGGACTGAGAACTATTACCTTTTAATTATCAGCACACCTGTACACACTGCTTTTTGTATATATATATATACATATACATATATATGTGTATACAAAGAATTTCTGGCAGCACTCCCACTACAAATAGTAAATGCCCGATTCCCTCCTAAACCCGCATAGATACGGGTCAAAGATATGGTACATAATTTTCATAAATTGGTAAGGGATGCTAGTTATATTATACAAGGTCTATATTCACATGAGGTGATTATGATATAAATGAGTTTTTTGTTTGTTTTTTGTATATTTGCTTGTGTCTGTATTGTTCTTAAGGTAAATTAAGTTTTTTTTTATTTTAAACTTATTGACCAAAAATTGGTAAAGGTGTGCCCTAGAAAAAGGTTCTTCTTTATTACCTGACTAACTTGTTCAGGAAGGTAAATTGTTTTTGCTCTTCATATTACCTACCAAGTCTTGGGAGCACCACCAACACCCATACATTGTTGCTAGGGATTAAACCACCTTCAGTATCCGGTTGATTGTTGGTAACTATAATTATAATTTAAAATCGATAATCCAATGCGGAATCTCTCCCCATTACTCTCTTGGTTAGCCAAACCTCTATTGGCTGGCCACACCCCTAAGAATGGTCCCCTACTACTACGTTTCCCCCCAGTAGGCTCTTCTTGCCCCAGTCTGGCACTGGACAGAAATCTCATTATATATGCAGGCAATGAACACATTATTGTTCTAATTCATGCATTTTGTTGCACTTTGGGACTAATTTAGACCTGACCGCTGCTGCGCATTTTTGCACAGTGGGCGATCAGGTCTGAACTGTGCATGTGCCGCAGTGCGCATGCCAGAGATATGATTGGCATCTCAGCCCAGTGATCGCCACTGCATGATTAACATACAGAGGCATTCGGTGGGCGGGAGGGGGCAGGCCGGCGGCGTTTGTCCGCCGTTTTGGGGGTGCAATCCGGGCAATGCAGGCGTGCCCGGACCGTGCGGGCCATGGCAGCTGCGTGACGTCACATGCAGCCACTGTGACCTGGGACACGGCAAAAAGATGCCTACCAGCACAGCAATGCTGCGCAGGTAGGGACTTTCTCATCGGGTGCGCTAGCATCGCCGCTGTGCGATGCTATCGCACCCATGTGGCGGGGAGAGGGCCAGACATGCGGGGCGGACTAGCCCTTTGCTGGGTGTCCCTCCGCATGTCAGGGTGGCTACAATCAGGTCTGAATTAGGCCCTGTGACAAATAAAGTGCATGCTTTATTCATATTACAGGCTATGCATTAAATAAAATTCAGTGGTCGTAGTGTAAGTTTCACTGTTGCAAACAACTGGAAAATGCAAACTGGGTTTACATTTTTCAGTTATTAAGTTATCAATAGATAAAAAATAATTAGTAACTCTTCCAACACACCCGTGAGGTGGCTGCCTAGTGTCGTTTTTGTTTTTTGGGTGTCAGCAGTAGCCCTGATCCCAGCTTTTCTTTCTGTTAAGTTTTATAGTCGCTTTTCCATTGTGAGATGGGTTTAAAGTTTTGCTTCTGTTGTCAATGTTGTTATTCCAAGGCTTTTGGGTATAAAATATTTCTGTTTTCCCACCTCCATTTCTGTCAGTTATTTTAGATAAATGACCGATATAACCAGAGCCGGCCCTAACCAATATGATGCCCTAGACAAGATTTTGTCTGGTGCCCCCTAGCACCACCGCTGGTTCCGCCTCTGACCTTGCACCTCTTTCCCAGCACCATCACCCCTCACCCATAGCAGTCCTTGTACCCCCTATATTGTAAATAGGAACAGTTCGCACATTTGACGCGCAGCCCAAAAAGGGGCATGTTCTTGCTGGGAAGGGGCATGGCCACACAATAGTAACCCCAATTCCAATTACGCCACACAATACTGCAACTTTAGTCACATTTTATCTTGCGATAGTGTCCATAATTCATATTACATCCCACAGTAGTATCACTTTACCTTATAAACGTTACTCCTCACAGTGGAGCTCCTTATTCACATTACATCACACTGAATTGCTCCTTGTTCACATTACACCACACCTTATTGCTCTTTATTCACATTAGACAACACAGTAGTGCCCTTTCTATTTGCAACGCCACATAGTAGAGCACCTTATACACATAATGCCACACATTAGTAATGCATTTATACACAATTCCACAGAGTAATGCCCCTTACACAAATGAGACACATTAATGTCCTTATAAACATAATGCACCTTACACATTATGACAACCTTTATTAATGCCATTTTACACATAATGTCCCTTACACATATGCCACACATTATTAATGCCCTTATACACATAATGACACACAAAGTGCCCCCTACACATTTGCTGCACATTATTAGTGCCCCTATACACATAATGACACACATACAGTAGTACCCTGTTACACATATGCCGCACATTGGGGGTAATTCTGAGTTGATCGCAGCAGGATTTTTGTTAGCAGTTGGGCAAAACCATGTGCACTGCAGGGGAGGCAGATATAACATGTGCAGAGAGAGTTAGATTTGGGTGGGGTGTGTTCAATCTGCAATCTAAATTGCAGTGTAAAATAAAGCAGCCAGTATTTACCCTGCACAGAAACAAAATAACCCACCCAAATCTAACTCTTTCTGCATATGTTATATCTGCCTCCCCTGCAGTGCACATGGTTTTGGTCAACTGCTAACAAAAATTCTGCTGCGATCAACTCAGAATTACCCCCATTATTAATGCCCTTATACACATAATGACACACATAGTGGCCCTTTACACATATGTTGCACATTATTAATGCATTTTTACATGACACACATAATGCTCCTTACACATATTCTGAACACTACTGCACAACCAACCCACTCACATGCACACAGCACTCACACTTCCACTAACACTGTGACCTCTGCCTCTGCTTGGATACAGATGTGTCCTCACAAATCTTGCATAAATGCCAACGTCGGGCACTTTTTTTTAACGAAAATGCACCTTATTTGCATTGCTATGTGGCTAGGATGCACAAGCAGCTTCTGCTGATTAAACTGATATGCAGCATGCCAATACAGTGTGTGAGACTGTGGCTGTATCTGTATATGAAATGCTACATACAGAATATAGGCATGCCGCATATCATTTTAATCAGCTGAAGCTGATGATGCCCCTAGGCATATCAAATGCCCTAGGCAATTGCATAGTTTGCCTATGCCTATGACCGGCTCTGGATATAACCATAAATCAATTATTACAGTTCATTAAAGTTCTCATCCAAATCCATCCAGGGGAAGACTCATTACAAGCTCCCTGGATCAAACTTCTGACCAGGGCATTCCATCATGAGGTCCGACCGACCTCAACCCACTAGTATGTCTTCTGGGATCTACTTTTACCTGTGAAGTTTTCTTCCAAATCCATGCATTGGAAGGCCCAGGACAGGGTCCCTGGGTTAAAATTATTCCTGGTGCATTCCACAGTGATGTCCAACCAGGACCTTAACCCCCTTAAAACCTGGCTTGGATCCAACTGGACCATCTCACGTTGGTGTCATCGCAATTGGTGCAGGGGTGTCCTAAATGCATAACCAGGAAGACAGACGAACAGACCTATGAATTTTATATCGAAGAGATATCGGACTTAAACTGTTTAGTTTAAACCCCGCTAGTATTTTAAGTTGGGTAATGAAGGGTATGTGTATACCCTTGGTCCATGTCTGAGCCCATGAAGAACAAATATACGTACGTAAGTACGTACGTACGTACATACATACATACATACATACATACATACACATTTTATATATATATATATATATATAGAGAGAGAGAGAGAGAGAGAGAGAGAGAGAGAGAGAGAGAGAGAGAGAGAGAGAGAGAGAGAGAGTTACTGCGGACCGGCACTCCCTCTTTACAAGCAACGTTGCTCCGGTGCCCTGCAATTCAAATGGTGCAGTGTTACAAAGAAGGGGCGGCACTCAGAGTCTGTAATGATCAAAGTTGTATTCCACACAAATGGTCCAATGTTTCGGGGTGCTCACACCCCCTTTGTCAAGATGAACAATAAGCTAACAAAACAATTTACATACCTTAAATACCAAAAGAAAACCCGCCATGTGAAGCAGCGCCCGCCCGACCGCGCGCGCTCTCCGGCGTCTCCTCCGTCTCCCTGCTGATGATGTCATCAAGCCGCATCTTGTAGTCATAGCGACCTCAGATGCCTAAACGGCTGGGCTGCAGCGCTGCGTGTCAAACCAAAAGAGTGAACTTAAAATACAAGTACCCAGCACCAAATGAGAAACAAGACATGTACACAACCTAATAATCCACTATACTGTTACCAGGATAGCAGCTGGACACACCACTTCATGCAGGGGAACAAGAGGATTAAAACAGGGTTTAATGGCCAAACAAAAATGTGACACCCCCGTAGGCTCAGTGTCTGAATGCTGATATCCAATCTTAGGTAAATATCATATATATAAACCTGATATAACCTTTAACCTGCAGAGGCGTAACAAGGGTAGGGCGAGTGGGACATGCCCCACTCGCCCCCATCACGCCGAAATGTGAGGGGAGGAGAGCGCAGCGTCTCTCCCTCCCCTCACCGCCGCCAGAGCACTAGCAGCGCTGCCAGCAGTGCTGCGTATGTCCGGTCTCCGGCGTTAGCTAATCAGAGCTTGCGGACCGGCTCCTGATTGCCTGGCGAACCGGTGCCACACAGCCGCCGGAGACCGGAAGCGGTGAAGAGAAGGAGAGGCGCTGCGCTCTCCTCCCCTCACAGACACAACAGGCGGTGAGTGACCGGGGGGGGGGGGCGTACAGTGGGGCATGTATCGGGCACAGTGGGGCATGTATCTGGCACAGTGGGTCATGTATCTGGCACAGTGGGGCACAGTGGGTCATGTATCTGGCACAGTGGGGCATGTATCTGGCACAGTGGGGCATGTATCTGGCACAGTGGGGCATGTATCTGGCACAGTGGGGCATGTATCTGGCACAGTGGGGCAATGTATCTGGCACAGTGGGGCAATGTAACTGGCACTGTGGGGCATGTATCTGGCACAGTGGGGCATGTATCTGGCACAGTGGGGCATGTATCTGGCACTGTGGGGCAATGTATCTGCCACTGTGGGGCAATGTATCTGGCACTGTGGGGCAATGTAACTGGCACTGTGGGGCAATGTATCTGTCAATGTATCTGGCAATGTAACTGGCACTGTGGGGCATGTATCTGGCACTGTGGGGCATGTATCTGGCACTGTGGGGCATTGTATCTGGCACTGTGGGGCTATATAACTGGCACTGTGGGCCATTTTCAGTGGCTACACCCCTTCTGGTGCATGGCCACACCCCTTCTGGCGCGCGCACTTGCTTCTTTTGCTGGTTGTTTTTTTGTTTTGTTTTTTGGGGGGGCGCCATTTTCCCTCTTGCCCTGGGCTCCAAAAACCCTAGCTACGCCTCTGTTAACCTGCATCTATTGTATCCAGCTGGCACCCCAATGTGGTAACAAATAGTAGCTCAATGATAACTAGCAGCATTATTTAAAGATATTCCAGCTAATTTTTTCATTGAGCTTGTTTGGATTAGTAGTGTTGAGCTCAAAAATCCACTTGGCCTCTAATTGCAGAAGCCTGCCATCCCTGTCGCCTCCCCTAATATGTTTGGGGATATGATCTATAATTAAGTGACGAAGATCCCCCATAGAGTGCTTAGCTACGGCAAAGTGTCTCGCTGTCACGATCCGGGTATCTGGACGCCATTTCTTACCTATCAGATGCCTCCTAAGGCTGGCTCAGCGCTCCAGGACCGGATCCCATCTGTTATCCTGATGTGCACATTCCCGCATCCTCTCCTGTCTCTCTGGACGCAGTCACAGTAACGCCTTATACATCTGGCATGGCGTCTCCCGCGGCCTCCGCCGCCGTCCCTGAGCTTCTGCATTCAGAGTGGCGATTACGTCAGCCGCGGCCTCCGCTGTGTCCGCGTGGTCGGATGTGCATCTGTCAGCCTGGCGTCTCCTGTCTCCGGTGGCCGGCGCCGCCATTACTGTTTTCCAGACCACATGGATTACAATCCAAACTTCCCTCCAAGTGTCTGCATGGGCGCAGCCATCTTGGATTCTGTCAGCTGATCATTCCTACCAATCCGTTGTCAGTATTATTAATTTGCATAATTGCCTAGCCAATGCCTTCCTTGCTGCAGGTATAAATAGGTTGTGCCTGAGCAAGGAAGGCGTCAGTGCTTTGGTTGTCAAACCTAGTTCCAGTTTGTCTCTCTTCTGTGAATGTCTTCCAGGTTCCAGCTCCTGTCTCCAGACTTCTGCTATAGAGACCCGCACCAGCATTCCATCTGCGGTGTAGCCTGACTCTCCGATCCATTCTGGACTCACCTGTTTCCAGCTACAACATCACCTGCTTCCAGCTTAGCTTCCAGCAGTGTACAGCTTCTCTTAAAGGGCCGGTGTCCTTTCTGCAGTTTACCACTCTCCACCGGTATTATTATTTCTCCGCTCTCAAATTCTACATTTCATCTACATTGCATCGCTCTCAAGCTTTATTTATTATTTAACTGGTTCCAGCCAGTATCCACTCCGTGCCAACACCTGTCTGGTTCTAACCAGTACCCACAGCAGCATTTTATCTACAGCAGTCCAGCTTTCCCTGGAACACCAGCAGGTACGACCCTGGGCTTTCCTCATTGCTACAGTTGAGCCTGGTAAGGACTTTCCAACTTGCAGATAATAAGAACTGTCTCATACCACCAGAGCTCTGTGGCCCCTGCCACCCTGTAGTACCCAGGAACTGTATTATTATTTCTCTGCTGATTTTTATGTTACTTTTTACTGCTACTGTGATGCATGGAGTTTGTCATAAATAAATATCATTGACTTTTACTCAAGTTGTCGTGGTCACGCCTTCGGGCGGTTTCTCTTCATGTTACTTACATGTACAGGGGTCTGATACAACCTCCCAGGTTCCGGTACATCTCAGCCCCTACAACTGAGGCTGCCTTCCGTCAGCTCAGGCCCTCAGTTGTGACAGTAAGCACTGACCAAATGAATCCAGCCGGAGACCAGGATCAAGCGGCCAGGCCGATGCAAGAACTGGCAGCCCGACTTGAACATCAGGAGGCTGCACAGGGCCACATCATCCGCTGTCTCCAGGATCTCTCTACTCGGCTGGATGGGATTCAGACAACTCTCCGTGGATCAGGCGCATCTGGGGCGTCAACCACAGTGACTCCAACTATAACCCCACCCACCTTACCCGTTTCTGCTCCACGTCTTCATCTTCCAACGCCAGCAAAATTTGACGGATCTCCAAGATTCTGCAGGGGATTTCTCAACCAGTGCGAGATTCAGTTTGAGCTACAACCTGGCAATTTTCCCAGTGACCGTACAAAAATTGCCTACATCATTTCACTTCTCAGTGGCTCAGCCCTTGACTGGGCATCACCGTTATGGGAGAGGTCCGACACCCTGCTATCTTCTTACACTGCATTCGTGTCAACATTCAGGCGCATCTTCGACGAGCCAGGCCGGGTAACTTCAGCTTCGTCTGAGATTCTCCGTTTACGCCAGGGATCACATACTGTAGGACAATATCTTATACAGTTCCAGATCCTGGCATCTGAACTGGCATGGAACGACGAGGCCCTGTATGCTGCATTCTGGCATGGTTTATCCGAGCGTATTAAAGATGAGTTAGCTACCAGAGACTTACCCTCCAAGTTAGATGAGCTAATCTCACTTTGTACAAAAGTTGACTTACGTTTCAGAGAGAGAGCAACTGAGCGTGGAAGATCATCTGCTCCAAAATCTTCTGCTCCTCCTCCTCGCCAACTGTCACCAACTAAAGATGAACCCATGCAAATTGGCCGTTCCCGTTTAACTCCTGCTGAGCGCCGAAGACGTCTCTCCGAGTCTCTCTGTCTTTATTGTGCAGCTCCGTCTCACACCATTAATGCCTGTCCCAAACGTCCGGGACTCCAAGTCCTAGCTCGTTAAGGAGAGGGCCGGCTAGGAGTAATGATCTCCTCTCCATCTCCTCAAGATTGTAATCTCCCAGTCTCGCTTCAAGTTGCTCAACGTTATCAGAACGTCATTGCCCTCCTGGATTCCGGAGCAGCTGGGAACTTTATTACCGAAGCCTATGTTAAACGGTGGTCCCTACCCACCGAGAGACTTCCTTCCTCTTTTTCCTTAACTGCCGTGGATGGCAGTAAAATTTTTGATACAGTTATTGCTCTAAGGACTCTACCAGTTCGTCTGAGAGTGGGAGTTCTTCATTCCGAACTTATTTCACTTTTAGTGATTCCAAGAGCCACACATCCTGTGGTCCTGGGCCTTCCATGGCTCCGTCTTCACAATCCTACAATTGATTGGACGACTACGCAAATCCTGGCATGGGGTCCCTCCTGTGCTGAGACATGTTTGTTTAAAGTGTTGCCTGTCTGTTCTTCCTCCCCCAGGTCGTCTGATGTTCCACCTCCTCCATATCAAGATTTCACGGATGTGTTCAGTAAAGCTTCTGCTGATATCCTTCCTCCTCATAGAGAATGGGACTGCCCGATTGATCTCGTTCCAGGGAAGGTTCCACCTCGAGGCCGAACTTATCCGTTGTCTCTGCCCGAGACGCATTCTATGGAGGAATACATTAAAGAGAACCTAGCAAAGGGGTTCATTCGACCTTCTTCTTCTCCAGCCGGCGCAGGCTTCTTTTTTGTAAAAAAGAAAGATGGTGGTCTGCGGCCGTGCATCGACTACAGAGGTTTGAACGACATTACCATTAAGAACCGCTATCCTTTACCCCTGATTACTGAGCTCTTTGACAGAGTTAGCGGAGCTACCATCTTTACAAAGCTGGACTTGAGAGGTGCATACAATCTCATCCGGATCCGTGAGGGTGACGAGTGGAAGACCGCATTTAACACCCGTGACGGACATTATGAGTACCTCGTCATGCCCTTCGGATTGAGCAATGCTCCAGCTGTCTTCCAGCATTTCGTCAATGAGATCTTCAGAGACATTCTATACCGTCATGTCGTGGTCTATCTAGACGATATCCTCATTTTTGCCAACAATTTAGAGGAACATCGTTTTTGGGTAAAGGAGGTTCTGTCCCGTCTCCGTGTCAATCATCTCTATTGCAAATTAGAGAAATGCATCTTTGAAGTCAAGTCCATTCCGTTTCTAGGGTACATTGTGTCCGGTTCCGGACTAGAGATGGATCCTGAGAAACTACAAGCATTCCAGAATTGGCCGGTACCCTTAACCCTCAAAGGGGTCCAGAGGTTCTTAGGGTTCGCCAATTATTACCGAAAGTTTATACGAGACTTTTCCACCATTGTGGCGCCTATTACTGCTTTTACCAAGAAGGGTGCTAACCCGTCCAAGTGGTCTGAAGAAGCCATGCAAGCTTTTCATCTTTTAAAACAGAGGTTCATCTCTGCGCCTGTCCTGAAACAGCCTGACATCGACTCTCCTTTCATCCTAGAGGTGGATGCCTCCTCCGTTGGAGTAGGAGCGGTGTTATCTCAGAGGGCTAAAGATGGCCATTTACATCCTTGCAGTTTCTTCTCACGGAAGTTCTCCCCAGCGGAGCGCAACTATGCCATTGGCGACCAGGAGTTGCTAGCCATCAAGCTCGCTCTAGAGGAGTGGAGATATCTGTTGGAGGGAGCTTCTCATTCAATCACCATCCTTACAGACCACAAGAACCTTCTATATCTGAAGGGCGCACAATGTCTCAACCCTCGTCAGGCCAGATGGGCACTTTTCTTTTCCAGGTTCGACTTTAAACTCCAGTTCTGTCCGGGCTCTCAGAATCGCAAGGCCGATGCCCTTTCCCGCTCATGGGAGCAAGAAAATGAGTCAGAGTCTTCAGACAAGCATCCTATTATAAATCCGTTGGCATTCTCCACGGTAGGGATGGACTCTACGCCCCCATCAGGGAAAAGTTTTGTGAAGCCGACACTAAGGAAGAAGCTCATGCATTGGGCCCATGCTTCCCGCTTTGCCGGACATACAGGTATCCAAAAAACCCTGGAGTTTATCTCTAGGTCTTATTGGTGGCCAACTCTGAAAAAGGACGTTTTGGAGTTTATTGCATCTTGCCCAAAGTGTGCTCAACATAAAGTATCCCGCCAGTCGCCTGCGGGGCAACTGGTTCCACTATCTGTTCCCCGTCGACCATGGACCCATTTGTCGATGGATTTTATTACAGATTTGCCCATGTGCAACAAGTTTAATACCATCTGGGTGGTAGTTGACCGGTTCACCAAGATGGCACACTTCATTCCTCTCACCGGTCTTCCGTCAGCTTCCAAGTTGGCTCAAGTATTCATACAAGAGATCTTTCGACTCCACGGTCTTCCAGAAGAAATTATCTCAGATCGAGGAGTTCAATTCACAGCCAAATTCTGGCGAAGTTTATGTCAAGCCCTCCAAGTCAAGCTAAAGTTTTCCACGGCTTACCATCCTCAGACCAATGGTCAAACTGAGAGGGTGAATCAGGACTTGGAGTCCTTCCTCCGCATCTATGTGTCCTCCTCTCAAGATGACTGGGTTCAATTACTTCCCTGGGCCGAGTTCTGTCATAACAACCAGTATCATTCTTCATCTTCTTCAACACCATTCTTCACCAACTTTGGATTCCACCCTAAAGTCCCTGAGTTCCAACCGCTTCCAGCAACTTCTGTTCCCGCAGTGGATATCACCTTGCATCAGTTTGCCAATATCTGGAAGAGCGTACGATCAGCTCTGCTCAAGGCATCGTTCAGGTACAAGAAGTTTGCGGATAAGATGCGTCGAGCAGTTCCTGCTCTCAAGGTGGGTGATCGGGTATGGTTATCCACGAAGAATTTGAGGTTAAGAGTTCCCAGTATGAAGTTTGCACCTCGCTACATCGGTCCTTTTAAAATTGATCAAGTCATCAATCCTGTTGCTTACAGACTCCAGTTGCCTCCCTTCTTAAAGATACCCTGGACATTCCATGTTTCCCTGTTGAAACCGCTAATCTTGAATCGGTTTCATTCCTCACTTCCTCCAATCCGAAAGTCCAAACTCAACGAGGCGTTGAGTATGAAGTAGCCAAGATCCTGGACTCACGTCACCGTTACGGTCAACTTCAGTATCTTATTGACTGGAAGGGTTATGGCCCTGAGGAACGTTCATGGACCAATGCTTCTGATGTCCATGCTCCTGCCTTGGTCCGGAGATTCCATTCCAAGTTTCCTCAAAAGCCAAAGAAGTGTCCTGGGGCCACTCCTAAAGGGGGGGGTGCTGTCACGATCCGGGTATCTGGACGCCATTTCTTACCTATCAGATGCCTCCTAAGGCTGGCTCAGCGCTCCAGGACCGGATCCCATCTGTTATCCTGATGTGCACATTCCCGCATCCTCTCCTGTCTCTCTGGACGCAGTCACAGTAACGCCTTATACATCTGGCATGGCGTCTCCCGCGGCCTCCGCCGCCGTCCCTGAGCTTCTGCATTCAGAGTGGTGATTACGTCAGCCGCGGCCTCCGCTGTGTCCGCGTGGTCGGATGTGCATCTGTCAGCCTGGCGTCTCCTGTCTCCGGTGGCCGGCGCCGCCATTACTGTTTTCCAGACCACATGGATTACAATCCAAACTTCCCTCCAAGTGTCTGCATGGGCGCAGCCATCTTGGATTCTGTCAGCTGATCATTCCTACCAATCCGTTGTCAGTATTATTAATTTGCATAATTGCCTAGCCAATGCCTTCCTTGCTGCAGGTATAAATAGGTTGTGCCTGAGCAAGGAAGGCGTCAGTGCTTTGGTTGTCAAACCTAGTTCCAGTTTGTCTCTCTTCTGTGAATGTCTTCCAGGTTCCAGCTCCTGTCTCCAGACTTCTGCTATAGAGACCCGCACCAGCATTCCATCTGCGGTGTAGCCTGACTCTCCGATCCATTCTGGACTCACCTGTTTCCAGCTACAACATCACCTGCTTCCAGCTTAGCTTCCAGCAGTGTACAGCTTCTCTTAAAGGGCCGGTGTCCTTTCTGCAGTTTACCACTCTCCACCGGTATTATTATTTCTCCGCTCTCAAATTCTACATTTCATCTACATTGCATCGCTCTCAAGCTTTATTTATTATTTAACTGGTTCCAGCCAGTATCCACTCCGTGCCAACACCTGTCTGGTTCTAACCAGTACCCACAGCAGCATTTTATCTACAGCAGTCCAGCTTTCCCTGGAACACCAGCTGGTACGACCCTGGGCTTTCCTCATTGCTACAGTTGAGCCTGGTAAGGACTTTCCAACTTGCAGATAATAAGAACTGTCTCATACCACCAGAGCTCTGTGGCCCCTGCCACCCTGTAGTACCCAGGAACTGTATTATTATTTCTCTGCTGATTTTTATGTTACTTTTTACTGCTACTGTGATGCATGGAGTTTGTCATAAATAAATATCATTGACTTTTACTCAAGTTGTCGTGGTCACGCCTTCGGGCGGTTTCTCTTCATGTTACTTACATGTACAGGGGTCTGATACAACCTCCCAGGTTCCGGTACATCTCAGCCCCTACAACTGAGGCTGCCTTCCGTCAGCTCAGGCCCTCAGTTGTGACACTCGCCACTGGCTGCTCTGAGTCCTTGCCCGCCAGTGCCTGTTTAATAGCAGATCGATGAAGCGCCATTCGTTCTCTCAGGGTCCTGACCGACTTACCCACATAATGCAGCCCGCATGGGCAGCTGATCAGATAAATAATGTGTGTTGTGGTACATGTAAGGACAAAATTGATTCTGTAGATCTTATCACGATGCGGATTCTTGAAGCTTGACCCTGTGATCATGTTCTCACAGGTTGTGCATTTGATGCATTTATAACACCCAGTCTCTCTCCCAAGAAACTTGGTGTTGGGTGTTTTCTGTTTAATCGTTTCTGTCTGGAATCCAGTAATGTCCGTGTGTACAATACGATCCTTGATGTTACTGCCTCGTGAGTAACACATCATAGGTCTTTTATCTTTGAGTGTATGTCTATCGGCCACAGAGCCCTAGTGGCTCTCTGTATTACTGGGCTAGACATATTGTACCTTGAGATGAAAGGGATGACTGGTTTCTGCTGCCGTATCGTTGGAATGAGAAGAGACTCTCTGGGTAACCGGAGGACTTCTGTTTTGTGTCTTAACAAGAGATGACGGTCATACCCCCTTTCCTGAAATTTCGTGACCATGGCGTCCAGCTCCCTTTCCAGTGTGTCACGGTCATTGATAATACGCGAGATCCTGATCATTTGGGAACGTGGAAGTCCTTCCTTGAGTGACTTGGGATGATGACTGTTAGCTCTGAGAAGGGTATTCCTGTCAGTAGGCTTGCGATAAAGACCAGTGTGGAGCTTACCTTCGCGGATTGTGACTTGAACATCTAGATAATTTAACGAGCTACTGCTGGACTGGAAGGTATACTTAATACTGGACGATCTCGAATTGATGGTGTTCATAAGTTGGTTGAAACGTTCAGCGCCCCCTGTCCATAAAATGAACAGGTCATCGATGTAACGTGCAAACAGCAAAATGTCACGTGAGATGACATCATCACTGAAGAACGCTTCCTCCTCCTCCCTAAACATAAAGATATTGGCGAACGATGGGGAGACATTGCTCCCCATCGCACACCCCGTTTTCTGACGGTAAAATTTACCGTTGAATAGGAAGTAGTTTTTTTCAAATGTCATCCGAAGGAGTTCCAAAAATAATGTGATGTCAAGGGCTTCCATTTTTCTTTTATCAGGAAATCTTCCATGGACTTCAAGCCAGCTTCATGGGGTATACTTGTGTAGAGACTGATGATATCTACAACACATATCAAAGTGCCCTCTGGTACCTGTTCGATCCTACCAAGACGATTCAAAAAGCTGGTGGTATCCTTATTAAAGTGCTTGTGCTTGAGGATCAGCGGCTGCAGAATGCCATCCAGAAAGATTGACACAGGTTGGAATACTGAGTCTCTCGCGGATATAATAGGCCTGCCCGGCGGGGTCCGGGAATTTTTATGAATTTTAGGGACTGTGAAGAATATTGGTACTAGGGGGTGAGTTTGAGTTAAGGCTTTATGCAGTTTCTGTGTCAATTTACCATCAAGGACTGCTGCATCCAAAGTACCTTTGAGAGCCTTCTGGTAATCAGTGGTCGGATCAGAACCTAGCTCCTCATAAGTAGTGACATCCGCCAACTGGCTGTAGATTTCATTGATGTAGTAGTCCAGATCTAGAATCACTACCCCGCCCCCTTTGTCCGCTGGGCGGATAACAATGTCCCTATATTCCCCCAACTTTTTCAGTGCTGTCCATTCCGTTCTGGACATATTGCGATGTACTGATGATGGGTTAGCGGCTGCATTGTACCGTGTAATGGAGTCTTCCATTAGTCTTGAGAACGATGTAATGGAGGCATTTGTGGACAAATGATTACTTAAGTCGTTCGTTCAAAAAACCTTGGTGTTGTGTATCCAGACCTATGCTGGAGGAAACGTCTCCCATTTTATGTTGGAAAAATTCTTGTCGCCTCAGCGTGCGTGAAAACTGGTGCAGTTCGATATTCCACTTAAAATCATTAAACGGGGGGGTGGGGACAAAAGAAAGACCTTTTTCTAGTACTCCCTGTTCAGTCTCAGAGAGCACTCTTTTGGAGAGATTATAGATCAGAGTTTCCTGCTTGTTGAAGCACCACTGGTTGCGTGCACACTGGCCGCCCCTGCGGGTGGACGACCTTTTCTTTTGATGCTGGCAAGGGGGTCCCTAAAGGGACTGCTCTATCTTGCGGGGGCCCGTCGGATTCCACCGGGCCAAACTCGCTGTCGCTATTCGAGGTGCCTGCAGTACTCTGCTGTCTTTCCCTCCTCCTACGCCAGCTGTGCTTGCCTCTGTAATTCTACGGCTTAGAGGTTGGCGTGTTGTCACCCATCAACCACCTGTAAACCTTATTAGAATCATAATCCTCTTTTACTATATGTTGTTTATTAAGCTTGAACTTTACCAGGTCGCTCCTATACTTCTCTACCTGAAGTTGTAACTTAGACATCCATTCTTGGTGGTTGTCGTTCTGTAATGTCACCTTATGTGTGAATTATCCGCTCATCACTACTTCTAATAGGGCGATCTTTTCACGTGCAATGCTCAATTCCCTTCCAGCCTCCTCCACGACTAACAACATCAGATCCAAGCTGCATTTATTTAAAATCCCTATCCATTTTCTACAGAAATCGGGACTATGTCTGCCTATGGTGGGTGCGTTTTTAACCCAGAACCCTCTTGGTATCATCTTTTGTCTGTGATACTCAGACAGAGATATTCCATGTAGCAGAAAATCTGTCTCACGCCGCTTCAGCCTGAGGAGTTGGTGATAGATGTCTTCTATATTTCCAGTAGTTTCAATAGGGTCAAGCTGTTCTTTGAAGCGCAGCCGTTCCGCATCGTCATCAGTGAAACTGAATGATTCCCCCAGTGTGGCCTGCATCCCCCTGCAGCCCGGAGAATCATCTGCAACCGCTGGATCCATCATGTAAAGGTGTCTAATGTTGGTGATTGAAAAAAAGTGCTCGTGCAAAAAGTGCTACTGTGCAGCTATGCTGCGTGAGTGATTAAAATGTTCACAGCCTGGCTGGAAAATAGCTTTAGTATCCAAAGGGACTACAATGCGGGGGTGCCTTGTCCCAAGCTGGGGTACTGGCCTCCTGTGCCCGTGTGCCCCAATGGAAATAGAGTTACTGCGGACCGGCACTCCCTCCTTACAAGCTATATATAAGATTTTTTTTTCCCCACAACTTTGCTAAGGATAAGTGGAACTTGCCTAAAAATCCCTCACCCCTTGGGAGGGGATGCTGTCTTGATGATTACGTGATGTCTGACTTGTGATTGTCATTATGTCCCTCCTATTCCAGTATAAACATTACAGAACCTATTACAATTTAGAAATATCCTGTTCCTCTGTCTGTTACCACTACAAATGAAAGGTTTTCAAAAGTCTTTTCTTAAGTACATTTGTATAGTGTCCACAAGTGACTCTACTATAGATACTATACCATAAACTAACTAATGTGTACTGTAACTATTACAGAGAATGTTACTCTACTATAAAGCATGAGCGGCCCATCTGTTTCTTCAAGATTCCTTTACTAGGGATAACATGTTTGCTACAGAGATAAACATTCCTTTTACCACTGGCTTGCAAATTACTGTTTTAGGTATCCCAGGCCTAAATGAAGGTTCTTATTCTGTCATGTAGCCATGGTATGTTGATTGAGTGCGTTATCTCCTCCTAACAAATGGCATGAGTCACTGGTGACACACACAGCAAAGGTACAACTGTCACAGATATGAAGTCTTCTTAGATACATATGATCTCAGTCCTGCCTTCTGCTTTAGCTATGTATACAGTATAAATATTAGGGTTGCTATATCAGTCATTACAAGTTAATATGCATTGTTGTAAATTAATACAGATTCATGCTGTAAATCTTTTGCTGATTTCTATATAAAAATGCACCTAAATCAATGGGTTTGGTAATATACTGAACAGTAAAATGAATGATTATTAAATAAAACTTTAACGTTTCCTTTACCAATGAAAGCTGAGCCACGTGAAATATAGGTTTCATATTGTATATCCTCATTATGTGTATATATCCTGGATTCCTTATTAAGGCGGGCTTCAAATGTTATCGCCCCTATCTCCTGTCTAAACTTACGGGAGATCGTAGGGTGCAATAAACAATTGTCCCCCATTTTCATGCTAATGGCACCCATAAAAGTTGGGGTTAGCCACATAAAGCGGCTAAACCCGACTAAAGTATTGGGCACGAGTCAAAAAGTCCCGTTTGGGAGCCCAAATAGGTCACTTTTCACGCATTACAGCTCTTCACCCCTTGGGGTAGCGAGCTGAAATGCTGATGTCGCGCCCGTCGGCAGTAACATTTGAATACTGCCGGCGGGCATGATAGGGGGCGGGAGGTGACAGACGGACATTTGAATCTTGCCCTTAGAATTTGCTCTTGGTTAATAAACCTCATTGTTTTAATACTGCCAGTCTACAGAATCAATATATGCAAGAGTAAGAAGTGTAAGTTGTCCACACACTATAGATTAATTGGCTAGATTTGCTAATAATTGGGTTTTACTGTATAGTGCAGGCCTGGTTAACCTGTGGCTCTCCAGCTGTTGTGAAACTACATGTCCCAGCATGCTTTATCAGCTGAGCGGTGGGAGGGTATGTTGGGACTTGGAGTTTAACAGCAGATGGAGAGCCACAAGTCAACCAGGCCTAGCATAGTGTGTAGACATGACCGTTTCAGTGATAAAATGGCCAGAAACGCATGGCTTTAGTGATCTGAACGATCAGTCTTGACAAGCGATGTGTGCCTCAAAGTCCCAATATCGTGCAGCGTGAATGCATTCTCAATGATCTGCCCATACTTCTTATGGTTTATCCTAACTACATCATCATCATCCTTGTAGGCGGATGTATTCAAATTCAGTCTGGTTTTCACTTGCTAAAAACTCCTGTCACTTGTTGGTACTATCAAAAAATCGCAGTGTGTCGTTAGCTTTAGTTGAACAGTCATACAATAGGTTTCACCTATTTTAGACACAGGAACTTTGGGCCCACAAATGCAAGGATATCAACAGGTTCTTTGTTTACAATATGAAAACATTAAATGTTAAACTGATATCCACTATAGATATTGATTATTTTAAGTAAGAATGCTTTAAAAAAATGTGTTTAATATTTGATTTTTATAAATTAACAAAATGCAAAGTGAAGGAACAGAAGAGAAGTCTACAGTAAATCAAATCAATATTTGGTGTGACCACCCTTTGCCCTCAAAACAGCATCAATTCTTCTAGGTACACTTGTTCAGTTTTTGAAGGTGTGCAACAGGGAGGTTGTTCTAAACATCTTGAAGAACTAACCACAGATCTTCTGTGGCTGTACACTTGCTCAAATTCTTCTGTCTCTTCATGTAATCCCAGACAGACTCGATGATGAGATCAGGGCTCTGTTGGGGCCATATCATCACTTCAAGGACTCCTTGTTCTTCTTTATGCTGAATATATTTCTTAATGATATTTGGCTCAGGGCTGGATTAAGTCTGGGGGGTGCTCGGGGCACATACGACAGGGGGGCACCATTGGAAGATTGTGCATACCTTCCAACATGACCCATTTCAGGAGGGACAGAATGCTATCTACCTGGACTTTCCTCTTAATATATGATTGACATCACCTGTGTTGAACTATTTAATTGATAAGAAAGGTGTTTTAACACAGGTTGATTGCAATCATAACTTAAGAAGAAAGCCCAGGTAGAGAGCATTTTGTCCCTCTTGGAATGGGTTATGTTGGGAGGTATGGATTGTGCATATTCAATTTAAATCAATGGTGTATATTAGATTTAAACTAACAGTTTACTAATGCCTGGGTACTGTTTATAGCGCCACCTAAATGAGAGACAACTATTATAAAAGTTTCTTGTAGTGGAACAAAGAAAACTTAACCTTAAAATACACTTAGAAAAATAAAATCTATAATTTATCTTGTCACGTGTAGAGATGTGCCCTGTGTCACTGGGTACATCAGAGCAGCGGCGGCAGGTGTCCGGTGCCGGCACCATGCATTGGTTCCCTGCACCGGACCAGGAGCGGCGATGCAGCGGCATTTCAAATTTGGCGCCGATTCGGCAACCAATAGGAAGCGCTGCCCGCAGCCTTTCAAAACTGGCGCCGTGGCCAATCACGGCTCGTGGAGCAGTGGCCAATGGGAAGCAGCCGCGGCAAGCCAATCGGAGCTCGCCGTGCCGTACCTGGCCCCGCCCCCGGCATCTGACATCAGATGCCGGGCGGGAGCCAAAGAAGGAGACCCCTCAGAAGAGTCAAGCGGCGCCGGAGTGAAGCGGACACCGCGGAGGGAGTTCCAGAGGCTGCGGCAGAGGGCGGAAGACGCCGGGCTCCTGAAAGAAGATGTCCAGTGGCGGTTGGATGTTGAGAAGAGGCGGCGCGCCGCTGGCCAGGACGGCCAGTGGCAGAAGACTGAGGCACGGGCTGGAGAAGCCACCAGGGGTGGGAAGAAAAGAGCTGACAAAGCTCCCCCCTGGTGCCTCTCCCACCGGGTCAGGTAGGCCCTTTTTAAGGTGACCCCTGCTACCCCCTATCCTCCCTAGACCATCAGGGTTCGGGCATTAGACCCGTAGGCACAGTCAGGCCCTCTCGGCCTATGGGCATATAGTCGGGCCCACCAGGCCTGTGGCCTCTTTTAGCCGGGCCTTCCAGGCCTGTGGTCCCCATTAAAGCTCTATTTCTTTTGGTTTTGGAGGGCGTTTCGGTCCCAAGTTAGGAGGAACGGCACTCAACCATCTCCTTCCCACTAGGTCGTCGTGTCCGGGTCCATTTGGAGTTCCAAGCCTGTCGGAGTTTCCACGACCTGAAGGTGAGAGGGTGTGGCGCCAGGTAAGTAGTGAGTCCACACCTGCACGGCAGCAGGCACTACACCACACTGTAACTCTCACACATGCAAGAATAGTAGCAGCCTCTGTACTACTTACACGCTTGGAAAGGACTCAGTCGGACTCTGTGTGTGTGTGTCTCTAAATCCTCACTAGATAACAGGTTACACATGACCTAGACACCCAGGTGGGGAGGAAGAGAAATTTGGATTCCTGTGTCACTTAAGGGGGGTAAGCAACCTGACTCTAGATTTGGCATGGATGCTCATTTCACCACTGGGTAAAATGAGCACCCACCCCCCGCCCCTCGATCAGCACACATCATGCTGTGTGCTGAGTGGGAGGAGAGATGTGTGCTGAGCGGTCTGTGCTAGATCGCTCAGCACACATCTCCCCCATGTGTACAGGGCTTAACAACTCTCTCCCCCTCCTATCTCTCCTCTGGTCAGAAAGCTCTGTCAGTGGCTCATGAAATCTGATACTCCAGTGTCTCCGCCTGCACAGCTTACTGTCCTGCTTGCATTCTGACTGATTGTTCTGCTGCTGCATAACAGGGAAAGCTAGTGATGTCTGTGTGCTCCGGCCAGGGGGCCCCCTGACAAAGGGGGGCTGGGGGGCTGGGGTACAGTATGCCCTGCGCCTCCCCCTTAATCTGGCTATGCATTGGCTGTTTGTTTGGGGTCTGCTGCAGAATAAATTTGCAGCCAGTCGGACACCTCTCCGATGGTATTGCATGATGGCTAAGTACCTGTATTTCTCAGCAGTGAGGACACTATTAATACTGATAAAATCCCCAACTCCATTTGCTAAAATGCAGCCCTACACTTGCAAGGAACCTCCACCATGCTTCACTGTTGCACCTGCAGACACTTATTATTGTACGGCTCTCCAGCACTTCTGTGAAGAAACTGCCTTCTGTTAGAGCCAAAGATTTAAAATTTTGACTCTTAAGTCCAGAGCACCTGCTGCCATTTTTCTGCATCCCAGTTCTTATGTTTTTGTGCATAGTTGAGTTGCTTGGTCTTGTTTCCACGTTAAAGGTATGACTATTTGGCCTCTATTCATCCATGAAGACCACTTCTGTCCAGACTTCTCTGAACAGTAGATGGGTATACCTGGGTTTCTACCAGTTCTGAGCTGATGGCACAGCTCGACATCTTCTGATTTCAAATGGAAGTAAGCATGATGTCTTTCATCTGATGCACTAAGTTTCCTTGGTCGACTACTGTGTCTACAGTCCTCAACGTTGCCTGTTTCTTTGTGCGTCAATGGTGGGAAATACAGGCAGATACTTATCCATCATGTAACACCATCAGGGAGGTGTCTGATCTCCAAATGAATTCTTCAGCAGGACAATGACCCAAAGCATACAGCCAATGTATATGAGCACTAACAAAACCCCCTTTTCAGGCAGTTCACAATTTTTTGGCCAGTCACAGTTGCTTAGCAAATTGTTAGACAACTCTATGGCCTCGGCCTAGGTCCCCTAAGTACTTAGGACACATAGAAATAGCACCCTGCATCCACAATAGCTATGCCCATGCAGGCAAGGCTGAATTAAACAGGTGGTGCCCAGGGCAATGGAGGTTGTGGTGGCCCCCACTATTGCAGGCAAAGTCCTCCGACCCTGCGACACACACACCTGTTCACAGCAGGGATATCATGGAGCGGCGCTATACCGGGGCACACAGACACTGTCTTTAGCGATCTCCCTTCATTATCCTGCGAGACTGCCTGTGTATGGAGGAGCTCCTCAGCGGCCACGGTAATGAACAGCTGGCGGGAGACTCCTCCAATTGAAAAATGCACTGTGTGGGGCCCCTCTCGCCCCTCCCTTAATCCGGCCCTGCATACAGGTAACTGCATCATATGGTCACAGTAAAGTGACTAGTACTGGAGTACGTGACTATGCAATAAGTCTGCTCTGACCTGGTCCATCTAACAATCATTTGTCATTTTATGGTAGGCTGAATCGTGTCTGAATTGTAATACTCTATGGACTTTATTTGATTCGGTGGCTCTGAAAATATAAAGACGTGCTCTACTGTTTTTTTTTGTTTTTTTTTTAAATAAACTATAGCTCTATCTTCATACTGCCATTGTGATATAAGTGTAATGATAGCTACTTCAAACTTACATGGTAGACAAAAGCGCAGATGACCAAGTCTAAAGTCACAAGCAACTTGCAAACGTAATTAAGTGGGAGTTTTGTCTCTTTTTTTTTTTTACTGGTTTTGTGTCTGCATTGTGTAAGGCAAATTAGGGAATATGACTATATTCTGCTCTCCATGTGCAGAACAGATGGTAAGTATAGATATCTTGGCGAATCTGTGCCTATTTAGGGCTACTTTTCAGTGTTTGGGAATACTGTTCCAGAGATTGCTGGTAGGTGGCAGTGTTTCTCAGGAATGAAAAGGGAAGAAAATCTCAGGATGGTGACACAACTGCATTCACGAAGCAGTGTATATCTGCAGTTTACATATATCAATTCAAAATATACAGTAGTTGTTTTTCCGTGAGTTTTATTAATTTGCTCTATAAAGCACTGGAGGTTGTGTTCCGCTTAAGGCATTTCAAGCTTACCTAACAATTTTATTTAACTGATTTCTGAAGATTGCTTAATGTAGTTTGCATCGTATGCCCTCCATAGCCTCATCTCTCACTGCAAGACTCCTTTCTGTAAATTGTGGGCCTTCTGTGACAGGGGTGACAAAAAGGACATTTCCAATCTCAAATATCCTATTACTATATATTTAATACTTTTGAGCTAATTCTTAAGGTTAGGCAAAAACAATCTGTGCTGTGTTTCACTTCCTGTGCCGATCTGCAACCATCGGAGATGTACACAAACTGTTGAGTATGTGTACATCACCTGAATTCAGCCCACATTGCTGTTTAGAAACAAAGAAACATAGAAATAGAATGTGACGGCAGATAAGAACCACTTGGCCCATCTAGTCTGCCCTTTTTTTAACCATATTTTTATCTCAAAACTTATTTGATCCTTGTAAGGATATCCTTATGTCTATCCCATGCATGTTTAAATTGCTCTACTGTCTTAGCCTCTACCACCTCTGATGGAAGGCTATTCCACTTGTCCACTACCTTTCTGTGAAGTAATTTTTCCTCAAATTTCCCCTGAACCTCCCCCCCTCCAGTCTCAGTGTATGTCCTCGTGTCCTATTGCTTCTCTTCATTTGG
Source organism: Pseudophryne corroboree (assembly GCF_028390025.1). Classification (NCBI taxonomy): domain Eukaryota; kingdom Metazoa; phylum Chordata; class Amphibia; order Anura; family Myobatrachidae; genus Pseudophryne; species Pseudophryne corroboree. The sequence goes on along the minus strand of NC_086444.1, from coordinate 405,338,895 downwards.
AGAATGTTTCCCTCCTGGACTTTGTTAAAACCCTTGATATATTTGAAAGTTTCTATCATGTTCCCCCTTTCCCTTCTCTGCTCCAAACTATACAAACTATTTCATTGCAAAAGGTTTCTTTCAGTAGATAATTTTTTCCTAAGATTCTTGAGTCTCACCAGTCAGTCACAGCAAGGCATTTTACTGCAGGGTTGTGTAGCATTAGGCCCCCATTTATCAAGTCATGGAGAGTGATAAATAGCACGGTGATAATGTACTGAACAATCAGCTCCTAACTTCCATGTCACAGGCTGTGTTTGAAAAATGACCGTTAGGAGCTGATTGGCTGGGTGTAGTATGGTATGTCGGTGGTCGGGCTCCCGGCGACCAGCATACCGGCGCCGGAATCCCGACCGCCGGCATACCGACAGCTGAGTGAGCACAAATGAGCCCCTTGCGGGCTCGCTGCGCTCGCCACGCTGCGCTCGCCACGCTGCGGACACGGCGCCACGCTATCTATTCTCCCTCCAGGGGGGTCGTGGACCCCCAAGAGGGAGGAAAGATGTTGGTATGGTCGGGATTCCGGCGCCGGTATGGTGGTCGCTGGGCTCACGGCCGCCGGCAACCTGAAGACCACCCGATTGGCTGGCACTTTATCACTGTGCTATGTATCACTCTCCAAGGCTTGATAAATCTGGGCTGTTTAGCAGACAGCATAGTAACAGCTCACCCTAGCGATCTGCTCCTTAGGGTCAAACTCTTCTTCCACTTGCAGGTACAGCAGCAACGATGGGTGGAAGTTACAGATCTCTGAAGCTTGTGTATTTTTATTCTCTCAGCCCTGCTTCTGACTGACACCCCAGTGGCTGTCACTCTGCAAAGGATTTCTGCACCGACTTTTGTTCTAAACAGGAAGTTACTTCACTCAACCAAGATGCCTCTACTTCACAATATGGCTGCCACAGCTGCTGCTCTCACACTTCAATCAGACTAACTGTGCCTCCTCTTCTATCAGCTGCCTGCAGCCTTCCCGGTGACCTATTCACCTGTAGTATCACATAAAATATATATGTGTGTGTGTGTGTGTGTGTGTATAGAGATAGAGTCTGATAGAATACTGGTGGCACATGCATTATAATTTATCAAATTATGCATTATGCATGTAGTGAGTACACCCTAGTCCTGAGAATGCAGTGAAATGTAACAAAAGTATAATAATAAAGAACATGATGGGGATACTGTCTATATATACCACTTTAATAAACTCTACATATGAGAGGGGACCTACGTACACACCAGCCAATGTCTAAAACTCAATGACAACTGCATTAGGGGAGTTATTCAGGTTTGTTAGCAAACCACCTGAATAAGGTGCAGATAAGGCCAAATACTGTACATGCCGTTATAAAAAATAAAATAAATGTTTACTTACAGTATCTAAGTTATTACTACTGGGATGACAACTTTTTTACAACTACAGTATTTTAAATGTAATTTTCACAAAATAAAATTTTAGATCTATTAACCCAACCACTCATTTTGATTGGCAGGAGAAAGAAGCCAAACATCCATGTTCATTCATGTTTATGATCTACCAGGTAATTGATAATTTAATAGAGGGGGAAGGGCCCTCAGGCACTAGAACCCAATGGGGATTTCCCCTGTATCCCTGTTGCACAGTGCGACCCTAACATTCTGCTGTGGATCAATTGAGGGGATCATGTAGTGCCATTTGAATGTCCAGAAATTTTAAATAAGATGTATCAAATTAGTCTACATATCCGTGAAATATCTGCGGTAATTTGTCTGGGTTGAAATTCTTATTTCCTGAATCGGTAACTACTGTATGGTTATGTCCAGGAGAAAAGTGGATGTATGCACCACATACCTGCGTCTGTAGGATAGAGCTCTCCTCTTGAGGTTCTTTGGTGTTGTAGGAAGTCCTGGATGCATTTAGTCATTGAGTCAGTGTAGCAGCTCAACGCAATTCGCCAGGAACAAATGGGTTTGTGAAATTAAGTAGGATCCTTTCAAAAGAGCTCCATAAATTGGTCCCTTGGCTCCATGGGCAGGGCTATGGCTTGAACACTTCTTGGAAGGGTTATGTGTTTGCTTCTGAGTAGCTCCCTTGGTTGTTATGGTAATCTGTTGCTATAACTCAGTGTTAATCAAACCTGGTCCTCATATAATCCTAAAAGTGCTTGTTTTTTCAATCATATACAGTAGCTGAAGCACAGGTGTGTTCATTGACGTACACAATAGATCTACAAGTAGTACTGATTATTCCTGAAGATACCTTGAAAACAAACACTTTTCAATAAAAGCCGAGATTGAGAAACACAGCTGTCTGTAATGGTGAATACATCAGTAGGAGATACATTGATGTGCAGATTCAAATCTTATTGTAAATGCTATATTTCTATACTGGGGTTTTCAAATTAATTCAGCTTTGAAAACTGCAGGGTTTTTTTTTCTTTTGCAGTTGATGTGAAAATTCCTTATATGGACATGACTTACAGTATGTTGAAATTCTAATGTATACTCTATTATATTAAATACTAATTAGATAAAATATTGAAACCGTTGTATTGTGTGTCTTTTTTGGGGAGCTGGCTGTCTGATTGGTTGTTAATGTAGTGCATGCCAAAAAGTACCGGCCCTATGTTCGGAAACATGCACGTGTGCCGGACCCGTACTGTGCATGTGGAGTTCAGGTCTGCTACATCAGTAGCACTACAGCATCAGACTGTTAGTGGCTGACAGTCTGATGCTATTTAGGGGAAGAGAGGGGGCGAAGATGGCTACTGTTTCTCCAAACGGAGGTGGGTCACTGCAGTTGCGTGACAAGGATGAGGCCATGATCTCCATCAGAGGACAGAGATTTCCTGCCCTCTTGGTAGGTCTTGCAACAGCTGGCTTGTGTAACCCTATGGGTCGCTCAGCCAGATGATGGTGTTGCAGATGATCCAATACTGCAGCCTAGTATGCAGCTTGGATCAGTAATGCAGCATGATGCGTGATGCCTTCTGCTTCATTACCGTATTACAGCTATCGCTGCCGCTTCTATGTAAGCAGCTTTGGCAGCTACTACAACCACATTTGAATAAGGCCTTGGGTCTGGCAGAGTACTGTATTATTAAGCATGCGTGTAATTCCTAGTATGGCTTGTATGAAGGTAGTGGAAAGTCTAGAAAAGGTGGTAAGCTCTAGAAATAAGGGTGTACTGTATATTGTTAATCTATATGTTTTCTTAGTGCTGCTGCCGTGTCTGCAGATGCGTAACAAGGGTTTTCAGTGCCCAGGGCAAGATGACAAACTATGAGTGACCAGGGACAGGACATGGTGTCATGCCAGGGAGAGGTTGACAGGAAGAGGGTGATGGAGAGAGGCAGTGGCCAACACCAGGGAGACGGTGACACAGAGAGGGTGACGGAGAGTCAGTAGGTGACGCCATAAAGAGGTGGCAGGGAGAGGGTGACAGAGACAGAGGGAGAGAGAGAGGGAGGGACAGAGAGAGAAAGAGGGAGTGAGAGGTGAAAGGAGAAAAAGGGATAGAGAGGACAGAAAGAGAGAACAGAAAAACATAAAAACACAGGCTGACAAAAAATAACGGCTAGTACACAATAAGGTATACTGATTTATCAAGCCTTGGAGAGTGATAAATTGCACGGTTATAAAGTACCAGACAATCAGCTCCTAATTTCCATGTTACAGGCTGTGTTTGAAAAATTAAAATTATGATCTGATTGGTTGGTACTTTATAACCGTGCAATTTATCACTCTCCGGGGCTTGATAAATCTGGGCCCATATCGTGTAACTCACCCTCACTGTGAAAGGGAGCAGCCCTGGGTGTCCAGACCTAGCTGTGCTGCAGGTACAACTTACCTGTTTGAGCAGCGACAGCCAACAGGAATGCTAATTGCGCAGCAAGTTTCAGTGGTTCGGGCCTCCATTAGACATGGAAGGTTCTGCCCGCTGGATTGAAAGCTCCGCCCCTTCCTCTGAGGTTTGAAGGTTAGAAAAAAATCATTTTAAGCTGTGGGTGGCCCTCTGCCTCTGATGTTTTATGTTAGCGGGCTCTCCTTGTGGAAATTAGCTGCGCCGCAAGCCCTGTCCACCCGCGGTAGAGGGTGGGGTTCTGAGCCAGCGGGGCCCACTGCTAAATATCCCGGATCTCCTACAGCCCAGGCCTAACTTGTATCCGCCACTGGGTGTCACTAATAACACTTGGCCGGCGCTGGGACCTGGGTGTTACTATGGAGACCGAGGGGGGTAGGATGAAGGAGGTTGTGCCATCTGTTAGCCTGCTACCGATTAGATGGGAGGAGGAAGACACCCTGCTCGCCCCGCCCTTGTTACACCTCTGCGTTTGTTTTTTATAATAAAATTCTGTCTTCTCATCCCATTTATTTTATTTTTTAAGCTCATGTTTAATCTTTTCTTCATATTTTCCAGTGGGATCAGTACAAAATCCCGATAGGGGGGCGAGCGCAACGCAGCCCCTTGCGGGCTCGCTGCGCTCGACACGCTGCGGGAGAGGGAGAATATTTCGGGATTGTGCCGGTCGGGATCCCGGTGTCGATATTTTGACCACCGGGTTTCCGTCCGGCGGGATCTTGACCGCATCCCTTTCCTGTGGCTGCTTCTCTTGTTCTTCATATGTACTGTATGTCAGCCACGACTGTAACTCATTTCAGTTCCTGGGAGAGGTCTCCCATCTCTGCACTTTCTGCGCCCTTACCTGCTTTGTTTCCAAGTTCAGATGTGGTTGGGCATTGCCAGAGACGTTTGGCTGAAGTGCTGAGGTCAGGCTATGGCCAATATAATCTATTCACACATATTAATTTCTTCATTTGTGTGTGTACTATACTGTATGTATGGTACAGTGCATTCATAGTCTATATTTGCTTTCTATTGAGCTCGAAGAAGCACACTTGCAAGTTAACTGTTTTTTCTTTTCTTTTTTTTATTGTTGTTATTAATTACCTCAAAACATTTAAGAACAGTTGATAAAGCAGTTGGAATCTGAGGAAACTGAGATCACCAAATAACGGCCACATGAACACTTGTAACACAGTAACTTAAACATAAATTGCGTAAAAAAACTTATTTACCTCCCTTTGGGTCCTCCATAGGAACCTAGTCTTTCTTCAAGAAACTAATTTTTATTGCCCATCTCCACCCTCAACTTTGATCTCATGCCTGCAACAACAATCAGAAGAAGTGGCAATCCTCTTTGCTAGATACGTAACTTTTGACATTTTTACAAGGATAGAGAAGGGTAGTTTTCAACCCTTATTGGTAAGCTGAATAATTTGCTATACACTCTAGTGAATGTCTATGCCCCCGATACGAGCCAGCAAAACATTTTTAAATACTTGGAATTCTTCTATCTGACCTTCAGCAGGGTGAGTTGATCTTGGGGGTTGATTTCACTGTGGTCCTTGCTATCAACCTAGATAGAACTATCTCATAACCTTTACAACTCCAGCCAGGTCTCTGATCCATTAGCTAGAAATGAAGCCCCCATTCACAACACCTTCTCCAGGACTGACGTCCAGCTCATCCAGGACCTCCCACTGAAGCTCACTGAGCCCCAAATTCACACTATTACCTGGCCTGACCTTGCCACCATTTCTATTCTATTGACGTGTCTTCATTTGCTCTTTGCCCTCCCTAGGATCACTTGGAGCCTAACAAATCTGTTGTTCACCTAAAATCTTTGATGTATGAGTACTTCAATACAGGGGATTTAGTTATAAGGACTGGTGGTCAGGAGGCCGCCAGTCACAATTCCGACCCCGGGATCCCGCATCCTTACAATCCCGACAGTCAGCATGTCAACTAACACGGTCTATGCCCACTTGGGGGTGTCCACAAATCCCATAAAGTGGGAATAGAACCTGTGCACCAAGCCCGCAAAGCCGCAATCCCCACGATCCCGCCAGTCACACGATACCAACACCAATACAGAATAGTACCTCAGATATTACCCCTACAACCCTTTGGAATGCCCATACCTGGTCCTTATGGGCGATCCCATTGTCCTTGCATCCCAGTCTAAAAGAGATGTAATATGAAGACTTTACAATTAACTGATAACTTACATATGACCCCCAATTGATCCGATAAAAATTCAAGAAATACTTTTTGAAGCTCTGTAAACTCCTTTAACCTAGGGGCCCTTTTCCTAAATAGTGATATATTGATCTTATTAAGGAGTTTTTACTGATTATTATGACTCCCTTTATCAAGAGAATTATCCAAACATATTTGCCATAATTGAGGCACTCTCTCATGGCCACACAGGATGATTGCCATTAAACACTCTCCCTAAACTCTATTTTCATACCCTTCCTGTCTGTGTCCCCCTCTCTGAGTTTTAATTTATTAGAATTTCAAAAGTGTCTTGCTACATTTATTTGGACTGTCAGGTCTCCCAGGATTAGGATTTCTCTCCTCAAGAAGCCTACAGTACCATTCGGGTTGGGTATGCGATCCCGGCGGTCGGAATCCCGGCAGTCAAAATACCGACCGTCAGAATGCCAGCAGGGGGGGGATGAGCAGAACGAAGCCCCTAGCGGGCTCGCTACCCTCGCCACACTGTGGGCTTAGTGGCTCGCTTCGCTCGCCACAGGTTCTATTCCCACTCCATGGGTGTCGTGGACACCCAGGAGTGGGAATAGCTGTGGCGGTGCTGCCGGCATTCTGGTGGTTGGGATTTTGGCCGTCGGGATTCCGACCGCCGGGATTCCATCTACATCCCTACCATTCATGGTGTCTGAAGTTTCCACGATTTGAAAAACTGCTACTGGGCTGCTCTCCTTAGCGCCACCATCCTCCTGCTTTTTGGCTGATATTGAAGCTTGATATCTCTCCTTTTTATTTCTCTCTGGTGTGTTAGGAGTCTCTAAATCATTAAGGTAACCTCTTATTAAACATACAGTACTCCTACTCTGCAGTTCTCGCCCATGATCTGGGAAACCTGCAAACACCATCTTTCTATACCCTCCTTTCCCTTTCTATCATTCCTCTTTGGGACAACCCAGACGTCCCTCTGGGCCTCTACACCTCATTCTCTCAGTCATGGAGTGTTAAAGGAATAGCATTAGTTGGGGATCTTCTGAATAATGTTTGGAGCGATACACTATCTTTATCTGGACCTTAAATTGAATTTTTTCAAATATCTCCAATTTAGGCCTTTCTTGTTGGGCATGCTTCCTCCCATATTTCCCATCTTGAGAAACTGTGCAAAAAGGTATAATTTTTATGCTCTGAAATGTCTCCTGGGACTCTGAAAGGCAGGAATAAGAGGGAGCGGGCGGGAGATTTTGGCCACCACTTGAGGATTATTTGGAGATTATTATGGAAAAAGGTAGCCTCCAGTTTACTATCCACTTAATTAAAGAAAATGCATGCAAGGTGTACCTTACTCCCGATAAGCTTGCTATAATGTATCCCACTAGTCCCTCCTCCTGTTGGCAGGGTTGTGGCCATGTAGGTACATTCCTCCATATTTGCTGGGTGCGCTTTTGGGACAGAATTTGTGCCCTTCTTTCCTCACTCCTTCCATGTCCTGTCCAGAAAGATCAATGTTTACATACGTTTTCAGTGCTCTTCTTTTAGACAGTGTGTACAGTAGCCTGTCGGTTTTGCTGATTGTTTTCTTTCTTTTAGTGTTTAACTTCCAGTTATTTGAACTAGCGATGAGCGGGTTCGGTTTTACTCGGTTCTCAAAACGGCATCTTCTTGGTTCACGGATGTCACGTGTTTGAATAGCCAATAGGAAAAATCCAGATAAAACCGAACTGGTGTTAATTCTGGCATTAAATCCGAACCCGCTCATCTCTAATTTGAACCTTGTATGTTCTGGAAACTTATTTTGCGCTACTTGTTTTTTTAATAAACTTAAAATTAGAAAACATACATTAAAAAAACAATATAAGATCTGTGCTATTATAAATGTCCCTGCTGCAACTAAAAGATAAAAAAATATCTATTTTAAACGGTCAGTCATTTTTTCTACCTTTTTTTTTGCCAAAGTAGTTTATTATTGCCTTACACACGTAAGACATCACTTTTTACAAATTAGTCTATATGATGTATTGTCTGTTTGGTAATGAGATGTACAGTAGCTGTACAGCATTACGTTGTCTGACATAGCAAATGTTCTGTACCAGCTGGTGGTTACAGCCACCTTCCAGCAACTCAGGAAGCAGTAGCTGCAAAATGAAATGTAATTAAAAATAAAATAGATTGGTCTAAATTAAAACCCCATATGATCTAGTTACAGTGATAAATGTATTTTCCTGCCTGGAGGCTGCCATCATAATCTTTTTCCAAACTGGGTGACAATGTATTGTATATAGCAGTGGTTCCATTGACTTTTCTATAATGGGTGAAATGTGTGCGGTGCACACGGGCCCCCGGGTCCAGAGGGGCCCACACTGCACACATTGCACCCATATTTTAATACTTCCCTTTCCAGAGTCCCACGTGGGGCGCTGCAGCGGCGGCAAAAATCTCTTCCAAAATGGCCGCTGCACATGCGCAGTAGTGAAATTGGTCTCCGGAACCTGGTGGGCGCCATATTTCCAGAGACATGTGCAGTAGACTCCGGCACAATGCCAGACACTACTGTGCCATGCAGAGGTGTCTACCTACCATCCTTAGGTAAATAGTTACTGTATGATGTGGTGTACAGTTGTGCTGCTGATTGTCCACAAGTTTTCTGATTGGCAGCCATTAACACTGGTTTTGCCTATAACGTTGACCATAAAAAATATGATTTGGTCCTGGACCACCAACTCAAAGCAATCCTGCAAGTGCCTCAAGGCACCCCAGGGTGCACAACACCAAGGCTGTTTCTAGCCAATTTGGCTCCCAGTGCGAGATTTAAAAATGTGCCCCCCCCCTCCCATTGACATTAAAAATAATGTGCCCCCCATTGATATAAAAAATAGGGGCGTGACATCACTAACATGGGTGTGGTCTCACTAAAATGGGCGTGGTCTTGCCTGAAAAGACCCTGCACCAACAGATCACGGTCACCATAGGGGAAAAAATAAATTCCATCATGTTAAGCCCCACACAGTAATGCCCCCTGCACCATATTATGCCACACACTGCAATGCTCTTGATACATTATGCCCTACAGTAAAGCTTCTAATTACTTTTAAATTGCCTGCTTGTTGCTAAGGGTTTCACATGCTGGGTGCTAGGGGTTTCATGCTTTGGGATCCATACTGGTTGCCAGGGGTTTCATGCTCTGGGATCCATGCTGGTTGCCAGGGGTTTCATTCTTTGGTATCCATGCTGGTTGCCAGGGGTTTCATGCTCTGGGACGGGTGTCATGATCATTGCCAGGGCTGTGTAATGCCAGTTGTCAGGGCTGTGTAATGCCAGTTGCCATGGCTGTGTGTAATGCCAGTTGCCAGGGCTGTGTAGTGCTCATTGTCAGGGGTGTGCACATCGCCCGCCAGCATCTCTCTCCTGCCCGCATATCTCTCCTGCCTGCTGGCCACCGGCCACTCCTGAGTCCTTGTGCTCCCCCTCTTCCCCATCATTTGTACTCTGCTCGGGGGCGGAGTTTCATGTAATTACGTTTTTGCGTTGTGACGTCACGATGCAAACACGTAATTACTTGAAACTCCGCCCCCTGAGCTGAGTAGTAAACACGGGGAGGAGGGGGAGCACAAGGAGTCACCAAAAGTACCGTAGCATGCGCCCCGTGCAACGGCACGCTTTGTATGCCGCAAGAAACGGCACTGCACGGCACACAGTTTGGTAACCACTGGTTTATAGTATTAGCAAAGTCCATAATAAGGAAACGGTCTAAGGGTCAAAGGTCAAAAGGCTGACATGGAAATAAATGACTGACACAAAGAAAGGTTGAAACAAATTTTTTTTTAGGTGCCAATTACCATTTTAAGCAACATGTAACCCTAATAAGTATACTGCTTCACTTGCCACACTTCAGGCAACTTGCCTTGCTCCGCTACCACTGGTAGTTTATCACTCTCCATGTTCTCACTTTCCAAGCGATGGTGCATCTAGCCAAAAAGGTCTACTGCAGCATACATGGCTGCAGGCAGTTTATGGATGCAAGTCAGCAACTTAAAGTCTGAAATGAAAGTCTGAATGAAAACATTGAAGGAAACAGCCATACAGTTTCCATGCCTCATGCATCAGAGAGATGGCCCATGGGAAGATAGTTGCTAATGGCATTGTCAAATTTATGGCGTGATGTAAAATAAATTTTAGATTTTATATATATATATATATATATATATATATAAAGTGTTTTCAACTCAAAAATATGCAGAATGTTGAAAAGCATATTGTTGTAATATTGAATACATGGGGGGGGGGGGAGTTGTAGTAATATTGATGCACATTGTGTTACATTAATTTAGAATGACATAATTGCGAGATATACTATATTTTATTTATTTCTGTTTCAATTGATATAATGTTGCTCTTTGGGCCCCAGTGCAGTTTTCCCCATGCACAGATGGTAGATTTTCTTCTGCCATGGCCGTCAGCACTTGTTAATTTCCGCTCTGATGAATTGATTCTAAAGAGGCAGTGACATTATGTGAGACAAGATAGACAGCAGCAGAGCCAAGGCTGGGGGAAAATGTCAGGGAAAGTAGATAAATGGGGAGAGAAATGACGGAAAAGACAACATGACAATTAGAAAGAAAGAAAGTGAATGGAATGGAACTAAAGTGTGTTTTCAGTAAAACACAAAGGTACAATCCCATACAGCTTAAAAACACGTTCTTGTTTACAGTTCAATAGTCAGAAGTTTTTGCTTCTAATGTATCCAGTGCTGCATTTTTCATGAAAATCTGGCTTTTTTTTTTTTTTAAATGACTCAAAGTAAAAATGTATGTATGGGTTTGAAGTCGTTTCAGTAATGATGTGAGCGTCGCTTGATCAGTACTCATTTTACCCTGGGACCTTTTCTCCAGAATGGTACTCCCCACTATTACTGGAATTATCACCTTTACATGATCTATATTTACCCCTATTTCTGCTATTTATTATTAATACAATTCAGATTAAAATATGTATTCATTCAAATATGCTATTGGGCAAAATCATGTTTGTCTAATACAAAATGTGTACAACTAAAATGTAGAAAAACAAATTCCTGCTGCAACCAACTATTTATTTACATGGAAATTAAAATGGGGCTGTGCATGAAAGGGTTCTTTTAAATTATTATTATTATTATTATTATTATTTTTAACATCCCGGGACTTCAGGAAGCGTCTAAAGCTGGGAACATACTGGAGCAATGTCAGGCTGATTTTCCGTTTCGTAATGTCAAATCGCCTACATCGCTCGGTGTGTACGGGTGATTGCACGCTCCCGCGTTCACTTAATGATGGTCGCTATGTTTGACGTGCAGCACATCAAATCTAGCGATATCGCTAGTATCCTTGTTTATTCTCATGAAGGACGGATCATGATCGCTCCGACCTTCATTAACATCGTTACAGTGTGTACAGACAATCTGGGTTGACGGGCATTCGTTCTGTTAACGGAATGAATCCCCATCTTTCCAGTATGTTCCCAGTTTAAGTTTAAAAATGACCACCAAACTTGTAGGACTTTTCAGACTTCAGATACATTTTAGTTATTAGTTTGGATATCACTATTCATATCACTTTCTCATGAATGCTTTTATATCCGATAAACACAATTGTTTTTGTTGCCTTTATATAGAATTAAAAATCTTCTTTGTGTATATGGTGATGTTTAATGTGCAAAAACGGGCTGTGACATCCCAGAGGCAGCAAAACACAAACATTTCTGGCTACAAGGAATCCAACATTGATAAAACAATACAACAGTCGACTTTGTAAAATAATTCCCATAGATATGTCTCTATTAAATAGGTGTCTTTAGATTTACTGTACCATGTTCACTAACATTTTGAGTGTTCTAAACATAGTTATAATGTATTTTCTTTACATTTAGAAATTCTCATCAGTAATTGTAAAGTTATTGCCCCCCAAAAATAAGAACTGCATAGTCACAATTGCAGTCACTATACAGCATAAGAGGAAATGTGTTGGCACTGAGCAATATGTTCATATTTAGTCATTAAGATTTTTACAGTTTTATTAAAATAAGTTAATACTAATGTGTCATATACAGATGGGTCCATGTTTATCTTGGCCTTTAATAGGATTAATTTAGACTGGGCAGTCGGATTTAATACCCTGCTGTAATGACTTAATCCCCTGCTGTATTGTTCTCTGTATTGTATTGCAGCTGAGAACAATAGATGGAGGGTTTATGTAAATGGCTCTATCTTTAAGTGTGTTATGTGCCATGTGTGTTGGGAACCATGCACTATACAGTTCTCTGTGTGTAATGTGCTTGAAAAGGTTTATTGACAGAAAGTGTGATGTATAGATAAAAATATACTGTACATGTAATTGTATTACCATATTATATAAATAGTACAACCTAATGCACATACTTTACAGATGGAGCCCTCTTCATCTTTGCCTTTAATAAGATTAATTGAGCCAGGGCAGTCGGACTTAATCCCCTGCTGAAATTACTTAATCCCCTGCTGTATTGGTCTCTCTGTATTGTATTGCAGCTGAGAACAATAGATGAAAGGCTTATGCTAATAAACCATGGTGCACCTAGGCGCAGCAGAGAAGCCAAGATGAGCATGGCTCCATCTGTATACTAGAATAGAGGCAGTAACTATTCTTGGTCTATATCTCAGGTATTATGGTAGGTTCTCTATAGATTCAAGACCTCTGTTTGCCTCCCGCAGCCAGACGGCCCTGGATCACTTACATTTACTGGCTCGGGGGGCAGATGGCACCCTGCCCCCCTTGCCAACCAGCCTCTGCCTACAGTAACCTATGGGCTACTAACTCGCACATTTTTCTGTTGCATTGGGAGACTCCAACTCCCTCTCCGACAGCCCCTCGTGACATACAGGTGAAACTCAGAAAATTAGAATATCGTGCAAAAGTTCATTTATTAAAGTAATTCAACTTAAAAGGTGAAACTAATATATTATATAGACTCATTACATGCAAAGTGAGATATTTCAAGCCTTTATTTGTTAGAATTTTGATGATTGTGGTTTACAGCTTAAAATAGCCCCAAATCAAAAAAATCTCATAAAATTAGAATATTACATAAAATCAATAAAAAAAGGATTTAAATACAGAAATGTCGGCTCTCTGTAAAGTATAATCATGCATATGTACTTAGTACTTGGTTTGGGCCCTTTTTGCATGAATTACTGCCTCAATGCGGCGTGGCATGGATTCTTTCACTCCGTGGCACTGCTGAGGTGTTATGGAAGACCAGGATGCTTCATTAGTGGCCTTCAGCTCTTCTGCGTTGTTCGGTCTCATGTCTCTCATCTTTCTCTTGGCAATGCCCCATAGATTCTCTATGAGGTTCAGGTCAGGCGAGTTTGCTGGCCAATCCAGCACAGTAATCCCATGGTCATTAAACCAGGTTTTGGTACTTTTGGCAGTGTGGGCAGGTGCCAAGTCCTGCTGGAAAATCAAGGCAGCATCTCCATAAAGCTTGTCTGCTGAAGAAAGCATGAAGTGCTCTAAAATGTCCTGGTAGACGGCTGCGTTGACTCTGGACTTAATAAAGCACAGTGGACCAACACCAGCAGATGACCTGACTCCTCAAATCAACACAGACTGTGGAAACTTCACACTGTACTTCAAGCATCTTGGATTGTGTGACTCTCCATTCTTCCTTCATACTCTGGGACCTAGGTTTCCAAATGAGATGCAAAATTTGCTCTCATCAGAAAAGAGAACTTTGGACCACTGAGCAACAGACCAGTTCTTTTTTTTCTTTAGCCCAGGTAAGATGCTTCTGACTTTGTTTGTTGTTCAGGAGCGGTTTGACAAGAGGAATCCGACATTTGAAGCCCATGTCCATTATCCGTCTGTGTGTGCTAGCTGTTGATGCACTAACTCCAGCCTCAGTCCACTCCTTGTGAAGCTCCCCCACACTTTTGAATGGCCTTTTCCTGACTTTCCACTTAACTTTCTATTAATGTGCTTTGATACAGCACTTTGAGAACATCCAACTTCTTTTGCAATCCTTGTGGAGGGTGTCAGTGATGGTTTTCTGCACAACTGTCAGGCCAGCAGTCTTCCCCTTGATTGTGAATTGTACTGAACCAGACTAAAAGACCATTTAAAGGCTCAGGAACCCTTTCCAGGTGGTTTGGATTAATTAGCTGATTAGGGTGTGACACTTTTAGCCTACAATATTGAACCTTTTCACAATATTTAGTATTCACGCTAGGCTTTTTTAGCAGGGCGCCGCACCCTGCCCAATTTTTAAGGGCAAAACCCGCCCTGCCCTTTCTGCGGCGCCCTGCTAAAACAGCCGCCCGCTTTTTGCCCTCCCAGCGTGTAAAAATGGCGTGCGCATGCGCGCGGTATCCATTCACGCTGTGAGAGAGCTTGGGGGAAGCCCAGCACCTCCGTAGGTGCTGGGCACGCCCCCAACAGTAACACCGCTGGCCGCCCACGCACCCCGTCTGTGGGCTGAACCGCCCACTTGTAGTACGTAGATTGGCCACGCCCCTATTTGCATGGCCATGCCCTCTTTTGCCGCGCGCGCACATGTGCCCCTCACAGTCCGGCGCCCTGTCCTGCCCCACTGCTAGAGTGAACACTAATATTCGAATTTTCTGAGATTTTGGATTTGGAGTTATCTTAAGCTGTAAGCCACAATCATCAAAATTATAAAAAAATAAAGGCTTGAAATATCTCACTTTGCATGTAATGAGTCTATATAATATATTAGTTTCACCTTTTAAGTTGAATTACTGAAATAAATGAACTTTTGCATGATATTCTAATTTTATGAGTTTCACCTGTATGTGCCTGTCAACGGCAGTGGCTGTTGGGGACCTAAACCAGGAAGCAGTCTGATAGTGGTAAGCTATCACACCGCTTCCAGCTCTTCGCCAGGACAGGCTCTTATCGGAGCTCGTCTCCTGGTAACAGAACATTGGTAAATTTGCATGAAAATATTTATATTCACTTTGTGATAAATATGCCCACTAGAGGGCAGAATGTTAAAGAGAGATGTTTGTTTTTTTAACTGTCTTCACCATGCTCAATTCTGTACGGATTTGCAGTCATGCAAAGAGATCAACAGATTGTTCCCAATGTGGAATGGGATTGTGCACATATGTATGCAGTAGGGGACAAATACAGTAGGTGCATTTCTGCAAATCTAATTAAGCTGCATATTTGCTTACTTTAAATAAGCCTTGGTAAGCTCCGAGAGGAAGTGAGTGTAAAGCCCCCTATACATTTGACGATTTGCCGCCAAGGTGCCCGACGGCCGATATGGCCGACGGACGACCCAACAGCGGGGGTGACGGGGGGAGTGAAGTTTCTTCACTACCTGACTTCACCCGGCCCCATAGCCCTGCTTGCTAATATGGACAATATTGTCCACATTGGCTTGCAGGCATAAATGACCCTGCACCAACAATGAACGACCGCCTACACACTGAGCGATATGAACAATTTATCGTTTATTACTGAACAAAATTGTTCATATCGGCCGTACACATCGACAAGTGTGTAGGGCCCTTAATGGATGCGGCCTAGAAATTGGAAATCTAGAAGAGTGGCATTTCTGTTTGGACAGCTTCCTGTCCATGACCTTCGGCTTGTATTCTGGAATTCACTTTCTTTTCAACTGGGTAACATGTTTGCTTGATATCAGCAGCGTCCTGGTGAGCTACATTCTATGGCCCAGTCGTAAGAAATGTTAGCTCCTCCAGCAAGAAGGAAATTTGACACCCCCAACTATAGCCAAATGACACTGAAATATTAATTCCCCATGCCCCCTTTAGATTTTCACCCTGGCTGACTGCTCAGGCTTACTATACTATCCATTTTAAACTGGGACATTCATGAATTACACAGGTTATGTGGCTGGCTGACTTGAACCTGCATTTCACCTGGCTGTAATCAGCCACAGAACCTGTGTAATTCATGACTGTCCCAGATTAAAGGGATAGTAAGTATGGTAAGCATATGACTGATACTGTATGGCTCTGATCTGTTGTCTTGTGGAAGTGGATACCCTCTCCTGCCCTTACAGTGTGGTGGAGAGAACATTGATTAACTTAAATGTTTTAGTGAACTTCAGCGGAAGTACCCTAGAATGTGTCATGATTTCTAGGACATTATGGGCCTCATTCAGAGATGTATGCAAATGGATTGTTTACATACATCTGTGATGTTTTCTAAACTGTTCATGTGCAGGACCCACACAAGCAGATCTTTGTACAAATCAGCAGATCACAGAAGTCTGCAGGAGGCGGCTATTTACACTAGATACCGCCTGCATCATTAACTGTGTCCAAAGGCGCAGCTGCTAAGCGATCTGCATCCAGTGTCGAAATGGGCCATGAAGGGCCCACCGGTGGGGATGCAGTGGCAGAGGACCATGCTTAGGGGTGTGGCCAGTCTTCGGAGAGGGGTGGTCAGTGACCACAGAGGTTTGGCAAGCCATTAGAGAGTGTATGGACTGGACCCCTTGATTACTATATTAGTAAATACTGCTAGTGCATGCTTGATAATGTACCAGATTAATAACAGCAGTGTACTGTAGAGAACACACCATAGTCCTGTGCAGTATAAACTTAATGTAACATATGTATAATATATAATTAGTGCACAGTCTGACACCTGATCCCTAGAGGAGGAGGTGAGCCCTTCGGCAGTGGGGCCCACCGGGGGTTTCCCCTGTGGCACAGTCTGACCCTGTCTATACCCATCTTTGAATATTGATCTTATAGTCATAGCTGTTATGTTGGAGTATATAGGTAGTGTTAGGTTTTACTTACTTTTACAATCTTGCAATGTTTATAATTGTCATAAGTAGATTAAACAATATGGACATGTTTTGCTAAAAATCTGCAGAAAATAAAAAAAAATGTTGATAAAAAGTAAGAATTTCTGTACAAACATCAATATTTTGTATTCATATTTATGACCATGATCTATAGCACATGTCACACTCCTACATCCTGGCTGAAGTACAGTACTGCCTTGAGTTTTACACAGCTGCAAAGAGAGAGTTCAAATAAAAGATTACCGTATGAAGTGCAGGGCTGCACGTATTCATCAAATCATAAGCCACTATCACACAAGGTCACACGCTTTTCAAACCAGCAGCTAAAATGTATGTGTTTGTCCTAGAACTATAGAATTTTACAGCAGAGGTGGCTAGGCTCTATCTATCTTTCCCAATCTCTATTATATCTATATATCTGTATACCGTCTATCTATCACCATTAAAGCTGGCAGCAGTGTGCCTCTGCAGTACAAAGTCAGACTCCTCATTTTCTGCAGAACACAATTTTCAGATTAGAGATGGGATTCGACTATCGATGCTGAGCAGTGCACACAACTATGGTTATCGGTCAATGTTTTTGCCAGCAGTAGTGGGAGGGGGATGTGTTCCCACCATCAATCGTTTTGTACCGATGTTATCTAAGTCACCTTCTGTCTGTGTTTTGATTGCCACTGGCCTCTTGGAGAACACAGTGACAGACCCCATCTACCCCTACTGAGTCGGAACTCCACCATGTGACTTGCAGCCCTGCAACAGTATGCATTTTCATTTTCCTGTTTACGCATCTCCCACCTTCTAGCATCTTGTGGATCTTTAAGAAAATATGGACAATGATGGAGTTTTATTATTAATCATTAATTTTATGTTGAATATAAAATGTGTAACGCAGTGGTATCTGGTACTATGCAGTCCAACAGAGTCCCCACATAAAGTGGTCCATTAAATGGGAGTGATCAGCGGAGATGGTCCATCATCCTGGACATGCACAATAACTGTGCACTGTTTAATGTTAGCCTAGAGGACAGGTCATGAGTGGCTGCCGGGCTCAGCAGGACTATTCACAATAGAAGCTGTGTGCCGACCACGTCAACCTGATCCTATTGAACATCAGTGTGAGTGACCTACTGAATTATGGGTCAAATGGATCAAACCTTCCAAAAAGTGAACAAGTGGAGAAGTTGTCCGTAGCAACCAATCCGCTTCTACAGTAGATAGCATTTGTTAAGTACATGCTATAAAATGACAAGTAGAAGCTTAATGGTTGCCATGCAACTTCTCCACTAATCGGTCTCTCCACTATTTAGTTTTGAAACATTTCCCCTTTTGTCTTCACACTCCATTCAGTTTTGTAGCTAGTGTGTCAAACATGGATGTTTACCACCAAAATTAGTATTTTGTTTATTTTAAGAAATAATCTTTTATTCTTAAAAGACAATAATGCTTTTGCCCAAAACTTCAATGTGTTGCAGGCAGCCAATATGTACCTGGCACTGATGTTAGGATTTTGATGTACCATCCCTACTTCAGATCTGTGTTAAAGGTTGAGTATAGCTAAAATGTGCCTGCAGTTCCTCCTAGCTAGCAGTATTGGGGCCATCTGTACAATATATGCGCACTTGGTCACACATGTGCCTGCAGTAACTCCTGGCTGGCAGTATTAGGCCTAACAGTACAATGTATGTGTGCTATGGTATTGTTATGCACACCAGTGCCTGCAGGAATGTACTGGTGTCTGAACGGATAGGGATGCAAAACAAATGAACTCACAGACAGACTGGGGAATATGACATTACGTACACAGAAGGTGATAGGGTAACAAAATAAACACAAAGTGAACAGAGAAGCCCAGAGGCTAAGAAACTGGGTGTCTCCCTAGTATTAGGAATGCTCAGATGGAAAAAGCAAGATGTTGTGTTTTAATACGTAGAGAACCCGAAATGCTCTTGCTAAGGGCAACAGCAAAACCCTAAAGGGTTACCAACGGGTGTGGCAGTAAACTCCTTGGTCAGAGATGGAATGATAGACACAAGGAGAGTCTCCACAATCCTAATCCTCACTTGCAGTGCACAGGTTCAGCTTACTGCCACTAAACTGATACCTGAACACCTTGCACAGTGAGAAAGGATTTAGGCAGGCAAGTCTGAGAATACAGCCGCAAACTTGCTAAGTTCACAGAGTAGCAAAAGAACCCCAGCAAGTTAAACGACTGACTCCAGTTTTACTGCTAGGTCTGGATTGGCAGAGTGTAGTACCAAACCCCAAGGCCTATTTGCAGTAAGCAACAACAAATACAAAGCTACACAGTACTGGCTAACTTTCAGGAACTGACTAACCAACAAAGATTCAGCAGCATCTGCTTAACCTGAGAAGAGGCCTAATATAGCAGGTGCTGTCCACGCCCCACTCAGACCTCACAGACTGTGAGCACAAAAACCAGCACCGGATCCCCTGCCGTGCACAGAGCCTGTAACCACTGCACAGCAAAAGACCCGAACCGGAGTATCAGCTGCGCTCAGGCCACTCCGCTAGCACTTGTCTCCCGGTTGCCATGACGACGTGGCAGCACAGGGCAGGAGACCCTAACAGTACCCCCCCTCTGACGAGGGGTCAAAGAACCCCTACCACCGGGTTTATCGGGGAACTGCGAGAAGAAAGAGCGTATCAGTCTGGGGGCATGAAGATCACAACTGCGCACCCACGACCGCTCCTCCGGCCCATACCCCTTCCAGTGCACCAAAAATGACAGCCGACCCGAACCATCTTGGAGTCAAGAATCCTTTCAACAACAAACTCCCTCTGGCCACGTATCAGAAGAGGGGAAGGTCTTCCACTGGAAGAAGGATTACTAATCGCCCGTTTTAAAAGGGAACAATGAAATGTTTTATTGATACCCAAAGAACGGGGCAGATCTAACTGAAATGCCACCGGATTGATAACCCTGGTGATCTTTTAAGGGCCGATGAACCGGGGGCCTAACTTATGAGATGGCTGTCTCAACTTCAAATTCTTGGTAGACAACCAGACGAAGTCTCCTAATTTGAAGCTGCAGGGTCTTTTCCGCTTATCAAAAACCCTTTTGGTCACTAATGACACAGACACAAGGGCTTTCTTCACTTTCCTCCAAATACCTCTAAGGACCGAAACCACAGAGGAACCACCAGGCGTGGAGTCCAGGGGGTCAAAAGAATTGGCCTTAGGATGATGCCCATACACACAAAGGAAGGGAGAGATCCCTGTAGCAGAGTGAGCCGCGTTGTTATAGGCAAACTCCGCCATGGACAGATGAGCAACCCAGTCAGTCTGACACTTGGAGACATAACACCTGAGGAACTGCTCCAAGGACTGGTTCACCCTTTCAGTCTGCCCATTAGACTGCGGATGGTAGCCTGACGACAAGCTGACAGAAATCTGGAGATCGGAACAAAATGCCCTCCAGAATTTGGCTACAAACTGGGATCCGCGGTCAGAGACCACATCAAGTGGCAACCCGTGGAGACGCACAACATGCAGCATAAATAATTCAGACAGGCGTCTGGCCGATGGCAGCCCAACCAGTGGAACGAAGTGCGCCATCTTCGAAAACCTGTCAACGACAACCCAGATGGCTGTCATCCCCGAGGATTTGGGCAAGTCCACCACAAAATCCATTGAAATGTGGGTCCATGGCTTAGATGGAATAGAGAGTGGATGTAATGGGCCAACAGGAACCCCTCTAGGAGTCTTATTTCGGGCACAGATGTCACATGCCCGAACCCACTGATCCACATCCTTAGCCACCGAGGGCCACCACACCGCCCTAGATAGCAACTCCCGAGTTCTGGCAATACCCGGGTGACCTGCCGACTTCTTGGCATGGAATTCCAGGAACACTCGCTGTCTTAACCTAGGAGGCACAAACAAAAGACCTACCGGAAGGTCTGGAGGAGCCTGCTCCTGTGCTCTAAGGACTAATGACAAGAGGTCCTGGGTAATGCCCACTTAAATACATGATGGGGACACAATGGGCAACGGCTCCTCGGTGGTCTCCTGGATTGGAGCAAAACTCTGCGAGAGCGCATCAGCCTTGATGTTTTTTGACCCAGGGCGATATGTTATCAAAAAATTAAAGCGAGCAAAAAACAAAGCCCATCGTGCCTGCCTGGCATTGAGACGCTTCGCTGACTCTAAATATGCCAGATTCTTATGGTCGGTGAGAATTGAGACCACAAACTTAGCCCCCTCAAGCCAGTGTCTCCACTCCTCGAGTGCATCCTTAATAGCCAACAATTCCCGGTTACCCACGTCATACTTCATCTCGGCAGGCGAAAATTTACGGGAAAAGTAAGCACAGGGATGAAGGCGATTATCAGACACTCCCATCTGAGAGAGCACTGCCCCAATACCCATCTCAGAGGCATCCACCTCCACCACAAAAGGACGCTCTGGATCTGGGTGTCGCAGCACCTTGGCCGAGACAAATGCCCTTTTGAGACGGGCAAAAGCCGCTTTAGCCTCACAAGACCAGTGAGCAACATCCGCCTCTTTCTTAGTGAGTGCCACCAAGGGCGCCACTATAGACGAAAATCCAGCGATAAATCGTCTATAAAAATTTGCAAAGCCCAGGAAACGCTGAAGCGCCTTCAAACTAGTGGGCTGCACCCAATCCAGGACTGCCTGTACCTTGGAACCCTCCATTTGGAAACCTTCTGGGGAGATAATATATCCTAGAAATGCGATTTGCTGAACTTCAAATTCGCACTTCTCCAGCTTCGCCCCAAGCCGGTGGTCTCTGAGTTTCTGGAGGACTAAGCGTACATGCTTCCGATGTTCCTCCAGGGAATGGGAGAAGATTAGGATGTCATCTAAGTAAACAACTAAGAATCTATCCAAATATTCCCTGAGTACATCGTTCATGAAATCCTGGAAGACTGCCGGGGCATTACAGAGCCCAAAAGGCATCACCAAATATTCATAATGCCCTGAGTGGGTATTAAAGGCAGTCTTCCATTCATCCCCCTCTCTTATTCGGATTAGATTGTACGCCCCGCGTAGGTCAATCTTAGAAAAAATGCTGGCAGTACGAAGCTGGTCAAACAAGACCGAAGTGAGAGGCAGTGGGTATGAGTTTTTAATCGTGATACGGTTCAATTCCCTGAAGTCGATGCAGGGTCGCAACGAACCGTCCTTTTTACCCACGAAGAAGAACCCCGACCCAACTGGAGACTGTGAAGGTCTGATAAATCCCTTAGCCAAGTTCTCCTGAATGTACTCTGCCATAGCCTGAGTCTCAGGACGTGACAGGGAGTACAACCTGCTCTTGGGAAGCTTAGCATTCGGCAACAAATCAATGGCACAGTCATAGGGGCGATGGGGAGGTAGTACCTCTGCAACTTTTTTGGAGAACACGTCCGCAAAATCTGCATAACACCCTGGCAATCCTGGCAAACTTAGCTGCGAGAGCCTGACTGGAAGGCTCAAGCAACTCCTGAAACAATCAGTACCCCAACTAAGAATCTCCCCAGAGACCCAGTCAAATTGAGGATTGTGGGCCCTTAACCAGGGTAACCCCAACACCAATGGGGCAAAAGTACAGACAGTCACATAAAAGGACAATTTTTCAGAGTGTGTGGCTCCAATAAACAAAGAAATCTGGCTAGTGCAAGAGGTAATTTTACCTTGGGATAATGGTTCCCCGTTTAACCCACAAATCTCAATTTCCAATGCCAAGGGTACTAAGGGAACAGAGTGTTTCAGGGCGAATTGGCGGTCCATAAAAACCCCGTCGGCCCCACTGTCCACAAAGGCCTCAGTCTTGACAGTTTGACAGAGGATCTTCAAGGTCACCGGAATGATAAAAGTCTTCTTGGGAAATTCTGACTTCTGGCCTGACAGGATATTTCCCATCACCCTCAGGCCCTGAAGTTTTCCGGCTTTTCTGGGCATGATACTACCACATGACCTTTATTCCCACAGTACAAACACAACCCCTGCTGTCTCCTCCGCGTCTTCTCACGCGAGGAGAGGCGGGTAGCCCCAATCTGCATAGGCTCCTCGGAAAATTCCTCAGAGTCTGAGGTTCCCTTGGGAAAGAAGGAAACCTCGGTCTCCCTTTCAAGCCTACGCTCTCTCAGCCGTCTATCCACCCGGATGGATAACTGCATGAGCTGATCCAAGCTATCAGGCAAGGGATATTGTACCAGTTGGTCTTTTATCTGGTTA
The DNA here is from genome assembly GCF_028390025.1 of Pseudophryne corroboree. Classification (NCBI taxonomy): domain Eukaryota; kingdom Metazoa; phylum Chordata; class Amphibia; order Anura; family Myobatrachidae; genus Pseudophryne; species Pseudophryne corroboree. The sequence goes on along the minus strand of NC_086444.1, from coordinate 405,315,809 downwards.
GAAAGACGTCTTCGGTACTGGTGTCTCAGGGCTGGGTCATTCCACTGGGTATCATGTGCCAACCTCCGAAACTCCGTACAGTAAACCTCAACTGGCCTTCGCCCTTGCTTAAGGATCGAAATCTGAGCCTCGGCTGAGGCCGTCTTGTCAGGGTCATCATACAACATGCCCAGTGCCGTAAAAAAAGCATCAACACTTTTAAGCGACGGACAGTCAGGCTGCAACCCATATGCCCAGACCTGTGGGTCTCCTTGTAGCAAGGAAATCACTATGACCACCCGCTGAATCTCCGACCCAGAAGACTGAGGCCTAAGCCGGAAGTATAGCTTGCAGCTCTCCTTGAAACAAAAGAACTGCGAGCGATCTCCAGAAAAACGATCCGGGAGATTTACTTTCGGCTCCTTAACCCCTGAAGGTGCTGCTGCTGCGGGAGCTCCGCCAGCGGCCTGGGAGGTGTGCATTTTAATGGATAAATCATTAAATTGTCGAGTCAGGACCTGCACCTGATCGACCACCTGTTGCAACGTATTTTGAGGGGTATGCTCCATATTCCCACAAAATTTCAACAGGAGTATTGGGCTGCTGAATATGTTATGCACACCAGTGCCTGCAGGAATGTACTGGTGTCTGAACGGATAGGGATGCAAAACAAATGAACTCACAGACAGACTGGGGAATATGACATTACGTACACAGAAGGTGATAGGGTAACAAAATAAACACAAAGTGAACAGAGAAGCCCAGAGGCTAAGAAACTGGGTGTCTCCCTAGTATTAGGAATGCTCAGATGGAAAAAGCAAGATGTTGTGTTTTAATACGTAGAGAACCCGAAATGCTCTTGCTAAGGGCAACAGCAAAACCCTAAAGGGTTACCAACGGGTGTGGCAGTAAACTCCTTGGTCAGAGATGGAATGATAGATACAAGGAGAGTCTCCACAATCCTAATCCTCACTTGCAGTGCACAGGTTCAGCTTACTGCCACTAAACTGATACCTGAACACCTTGCACAGTGAGAAAGGATTTAGGCAGGCAAGTCTGAGAATACAGCCGCAAACTTGCTAAGTTCACAGAGTAGCAAAAGAACCCCAGCAAGTTAAACGACTGACTCCAGTCTTACTGCTAGGTCTGGATTGGCAGAGTGTAGTACCAAACCCCAAGGCCTATTTGCAGTAAGCAACAACAAATACAAAGCTACACAGTACTGGCTAACTTTCAGGAACTGACTAACCAACAAAGATTCAGCAGCATCTGCTTAACCTGAGAAGAGGCCTTATATAGCAGGTGCTGTCCACGCCCCACTCAGACCTCACAGACTGTGAGCACAAAAACCAGCACCGGATCCCCTGCCGTGCACAAAGCCTGTAACCACTGCACAGCAAAAGACCCGAACCGGAGTATCAGCTGCGCTCAGGCCACTCCGCTAGCACTTGTCTCCCGGTTGCCATGACGACGTGGCAGCACAGGGCAGGAGACCCTAACAGGTATGTGTGCTTGGCCACACGTGTCTGCAGTTCCTCCAGGCTGGCAATATTGGGGCCATTTATACAATATATGCGCACTTGGTCACACACGTGTCTGCAGTTCCTCCTGGCTGGCAGTACTGGGCCCATCAGTACAATGTATGTGTGCTATGTATGTGTGCTTGGTCACACACGTGTCTGCAGTTCCTCCTGGCTGGCAGTACTGGGCCCATCAGTACAATGTATGTGTGCTATGTATGTGTGCTTGGTCACACGTGTCTGCAGTTCCTACTGTCTGGCAGTATTGGGCCCATCAGAAAAATGTATACGTTCTTTAAGACCTACTTATACTGTATTTTCTAAACTGACCTTTTTCAGGAACAAGTTACATGCATTAGGAATTACAGAAATTCAAGCAACCTTAAACAACTATTAAGTAATTTTAACATTTTACATAACAGAAAGCTTTAAACACACCAGCAATCAACACATTGTCCAGCATTTTGTAATTATAATGTTATGTATAGCTCTATATAATGTAGAGATGTGCGGCGGGCACTTTTCGTGTTTTGTGTTTTGGTTTTGATTCTAATTCCCCGCTCGTGTTTTTGACTTGGATTGGTTTTGGTTTTGGATCTGGATGATTTTTGAAACAAAACAAAACATTAAAACGGCTAAAATCACAGAATTTGGGGATAATTTTGATCCCACAGTATTATTAACCTCAATAACATTAATTTCCTCTCATTTCCAGTATATTCTGGACACCTCACAATATTGTTTTTAGGCCAAAAGGTTGCACCGAGGTGGCTGTATGACTAAGCTAAGCGACACAAGTGTGCGGCACAAACAATTGGCCCATCTAGGAGTGGCACTGCAGTGGCAGACAGGAGGGCAGATTAAAAAATAGGCCCCAAACAGCACATCATGCAAAGAAGAAAAAGAGGTGCAATGAGGTAGCTTTATGACTAAGCTAAGTGACACAAACAATTGGCCCATCTAGGAGTGGAATTGCAGTGTCAGAAAGGATGGCACTTAAAAAAATATTACCCAAACAGCACATCATGCCAAGAAGTAAAAGAGGGCAATGAGGTAGCTGTATGACTAAGCTAAGCTACACAAGTGTGCGGCACAAACACCTGGCCCATCTAGGGTTGGCACTGCAGTCCCACTGCACTAATGGCGGATACTGAACGCACATCTAACACCAGCATAGTTGTTATGGGATCAGTACGTAATCCCGCTGGCCGGAATCCCGACCACACAATCCCGACAGGGGTGGCGAGCGTAACGCAGTCCATTGCGGGCTCGTTTCGCTCGCCACTCTGCGGGCACGGTGCCTCGCTACGCTCGGCACACTATTATATTGTCCCTCAATGGGTGTCGTGGACACCCACGGAGGGAGAATATGTCGGGATTGTGGCGGTCGGGATTGTGGCGGTCGGGATTCCGGCATCGGTATTTCGACCGCCGGGATCCCGTCCAGCGGGATGTTGACCGAATCCCGTTGTTATGCCCTCAGTAATCCACTTTGCAACAGGATATATATATATATATATATCTATATATATCTATATCTATCTATCCATATATACTTATGGCACTCACAGTCCCAAAACCATCCACCTGGGTGCCCTCCTTAAAACACTATAGACCAATGGAAGGTTCCTTCAGCTGTAACAGTATGTCCCCTAGCTGCATGAAAGGAACCAGGCGGCACTCCAAGGATTTGATTAAAGCCAAAAAAACTGTATTAAATAGAAATGCAAAAATATTTAAAACAGGCATAGTGCAAGCCACCAACGTTTCAACGCCCGACCGGCGTTTTTGTCAAGGTGCTATGCTATAAGGTGCAACGTGAAAAAGCATAAACAAACATATCTGAACCAACTTTCTGTGCTATATAATTACCTGGATGTGAGTGAGATCATCCTCGTCCGTTCGCGCTCGCCGGCGTCCCGAGGCCGGAAGCCGCGGCTCCCCTGAACTCCGGTCACGTGGGAGGCTACTATGACGTAGCCTCCTACCACTTCCGCTGTTGCCTGGTAACAGTGACCAAGCCGTAGCCATGGGAACCGGACCTGACAGACGGGAATAGAACGAGGATATAAAGATCACAATACAAAGACATTAAACTAAAGTGCTAGTGCATATCCAGTGTGCCAAAACAGAGTTATATAAGAAACCAATTACGGTTACACATAGAGTGATAAAGAGTAAAAGTTAAAACACTGAGATTACTGCTGGGCTACAACTCAGGACTACATATTCCCAAGGGATATGGTTTCACTAAATACTAATCTATACATAACCAAATGGGGACAGAGACATAGCCAGTGATGGAGAAAGTGGGCCATATAATTTGGAACAAAGAAATGCTGTACTATCCGGTTATTCTAACTATCTCATAGTGCAATATTACAAAAATGACCACAGCTAAACAACTACTATATCATAGGAAAACATTCCACATTATCTGTTCATTAAGGCCATTGGGGGCCAGGGAATCCAACATGTGGATCCATTTTGTCTCTTTCTGCGATAGGGTCCTCGCACGGTTACCGCCCCTCAACGGCTTCGGCACATGGTCCAGTATCATGTATTTCAACTGTGCCAGAGTATGATTGGCCGACTTAAAGTGCCGTGCCACCGGCTGGTCATTGCCTTTCCCCTCCAACGCTGCTCTAATGGCTGACCTGTGCAGCGCCATGCGTTCGCGGAATGTCCTTATTGTTTGACCCACATATATTTGTCCACATGGGCAAACGATTGCATATATGACGAACTGGGACGTACAGGAGAGATGGTGTCTGATATCATATTCTTTATCAGTTTTAGGGTGTCTGAATTTACTCCCTGTCATCATATAGTTACAGGTCTCACATTTCGGGCATTTGAAGCACCCCTTCCTACTGCGCCCCTGTGCTCTCTTGGTCACATCTAGTTTCACCACTCTGTCCTTCAGGTTACGACCCCTTTTGTAACTAGGCATGATCGTTCTTCCCTTGAAGCATGGTGCTGTTGGATCTGAGGACACCAAGGGCCACAGCGCCCTGGGGAGTACTGAGCTCGCTGTCGTGAACTCAGTAATGAGGGGAATCCTCTTTTCACCATTCTTTTTTGGAGTCGGGCTGAGTAAGTCCTCCCTAGACATACCCAGCACTTCATTCTTAAGAGAAAGTAGCGGACCCCTATGGTAGCCTCTGGCTTGGAATTTATCCACTACTAGATCCAACGCCGTTTCCACCTTATGTTTGTCACTTGTTATCCTTGCCGCCCTCATCAATTGTGACTTGGGTAGACCATTCTTGAGGGCCGGTGGGTGGAAACTGCTGTGAAGGAGAAGGGTGTTGCGGTCCGTTGGTTTGTTAAAGACCTCTGTGACTACTTGACCACCTCTGACAGAAATGCACACATCCAGAAAATTAATTGTTTGACAGCTACAGGTTAAGGAGAGTTTGACCGGTGAATCACCTTTGTTGTTACCGTCCACCAATTCCTCCAGGGCACCTTTTTCACCTAGCCACAGTAGTAGTAGATCGTCTATGTAGCGTTTGTATAGTAAGATATTTCTGCTTATGGACCTGTGTGTCTGGAAAAGATCTTTTTCCACATCAAACATATACACATTTGCGTACATTGGTGCTACATTCGACCCAATTGCACAGCCGGTCAACTGGAGGTTAGTAGCCTCCCACGTGACCGGAGTTCAGCGGAGCCGCGACTTCCGGCCTCGGGACGCCGGCGGGCGCGAACGGACGAGGATGATCTCACTCACATCCAGGTAATTATATAGCACAGGAAAGTTGGTTCAGATATGTTTGTTTATGCTTTTTCACGTTGCACCTTATAGCATAGCACCTTGACAAAAATGCCGGTCGGGCGTTGAAACGTTGGTGGCTTGCACTATGCCTGTTTGAAATATTTTTGCATTTCTATTTAATACAGTTTTTTTGGCTTTAATCAAATCCTTGGAGTGCCGCCTGGTTCCTTTCATGCAGCTAGGGGACATACTGTTACAGCTGAAGGAACCTTCCATTGGTCTATATATATATATATATATATTATATCAATATATATGCACAAATAAGGATGCACTCACCAGACTTCTCCAGGGTGAAATTGATAGATTTTAATCCAGATAGCACATACTCACAAACAGAAGGTCAACGTTTCGGCTCACAGCAGAGCCTTTGTCAAGACCAGATTACCAGGTTGCCATCTCCCATCAGTGAGATGGCAACTTGGTAATCTGGTCTTGACAAAGGCTCTGCTGTGAACCGAAACGTTGACCTTCTGTTTGCGAGTATGTGCTGTCTGGATTAAAATCTATCAATTTCACCCTGGAGAAGTCTGGTGAGTGCATCCTTATTTGTGCACATGTATCGTGGAACTTTGTTCTGATAGGACCTGTTACTGGAGTTTGCACCCCAGCAACTGTGATTATTAACGACATGTGAGTGCGGCTCTTCTACAATGGATATATATATATATATATATATATATAAAAATATATATACGGCAGTATCACTGAAATTATATGGCAGTATCACTGGACATATACGGCAGGATCACTGGACTGGATTTATACGCCAGTACCACTGGAATTATACGGCAGGATCACTGGATTTATACGGCAGTACCGCTGGACATATACGGCAGTATCAATGGACATATACGGCAGTATCACTGGACATATACGACAGTATCAGTGGACTGGAATTATACGGCAGGATTATTGGATTTATGCGGCAGTACCGCTGGACATATACGTCAGTATCAATGGAAATATATGGCAGTATTATTGGACATATACGGCAGTATCACTGGACTGGACTTATACGCCAGTACCACTGGAATTATACGGCAGGATCACTGGATTTATACAGCAGTACCGCTGGACATACAGTATACGGCAGTATCAATGGACATATACAGCAGTATCACTGGACATACACAGCAGTATCACTGGACATATACAGCAGCACAGGGACACCACCACAGGACAACACAGCACCACTGCAATGGACTGGACTTATACAGCAGCACCGGACATATGGCAGCAGAGGACACCACCACTGTGACTGGACTGATGCAGCACAAGACACCACCACTGGACTGATGCAGCACAACACAGCACCACTGGACTGGACTTATACAGCAGCACTGGACATATGGCAGCAGAGGACACCACCACTGTGACTGGACTGATGCAGCACAAGACACCACAACTGGACGGATGCAGAACAACACAGCACCACTGGACTGGACTTATACAGCAGCACTGGACATATGGCAGCAGAGGACACCACCACTGTGACCGGACTGATGCAGCACAAGACATCACCACTGGACTGATGCAGCACAACACAGCACCACTGGACTGGACTTACACAGCAGCACTGGACATATGGCAGCAGAGGACACCACCACTGTGACTGGACTGATGCAGCACAAGACACCACCACTGGACTGATGCAGCACAACACAGCACCACTGGACTGGACTTATACAGCAGCACTGGACATATGGCAGCAGAGGGCACCACCACTGTGACTGGACTGATGCAGCACAAGACACCACCACTGGACTGATGCAGCAGAACACAGCACCACTGGACTGGACTTATACAGCAGCACTGGACATATGGCAGCAGAGGACACCACCACTGTGACCGGACTGATGCAGCACAAGACATCACCACTGGACTGATGCAGCACAACACAGCACCACTGGACTGGACTTACACAGCAGCACTGGACATATGGCAGCAGAGGACACCACCACTGTGACTGGACTGATGCAGCACAAGACACCACCACTGGACTGATGCAGCACAGCACAGCACCACTGGACTGGACTTATACAGCAGCACTGGACATATGGCAGCAGAGGACACCACCACTGTGACTGGACTGATGCAGCACAAGACACCACCACTGGACTGATGCAGCACAACACAGCACCACTGGACTGGACTTATACAGCAGCACTGGACATATGGCAGCAGAGGACACCACCACTGTGACTGTACTGATGCAGCACAAGACACCACAACTGGACGGATGCAGAACAACACAGCACCACTGGACTGGACTTATACAGCAGCACTGGACATATGGCAGCAGAGGACACCATCACTGTGACCGGACTGATGCAGCACAAGACACCACCACTGGACGGATGCAGCACAACACAGCACCACTGGACTGGACTTATACAGCAGCACTGGACATATGGCAGCAGATGACAACATCACTGTGACCGGACTGATGCAGCACAACACAGCACCACTGGAGTGGACTTATACAGCAGCACTGGACATATGGCAGCAGAGGACACAACCACTGGACTGGACAGATGCAGCACAAGACACTACCACTGAGGACACTGAGGACGGAGACACGTCCTCTCTCTACACTCTGCAATGCCGGAGTGAAAATGGCGGGGACCCGCGGCTCCTTATATGGAATCCAAACCCTGCGAGAATCCGACAGCGGGATGATGACGTTTTGCCTCGTTCTGGTTTCCAAGTCAGGCGGGAAAACCTGAGCCTGACTCGGATCTGGGCTCGTGACGTGAAGTCCGGGGGGGTTCAGTTCTCTGAGAACCAAACCCGCTCATCTCTATCACAATGCTTTTCTTTATGTCAATAAATATGTTTTGGTGCAATGTTCTTTAATACCTATAACTGATCTGAATTCCCTACTCCATAAAGGCAACTCAAAGTAGAGATAACTGATCATGAAATAATGCATATTAATATTTATTCAGCATACAGATTGATGCTCCCTAGTGAGGTCTAAGGGGGAGATGTACTAAGCAGTGAAAAGAGTGAAGTAAGCCAGTGTTGAAGTTGCCCATGGCAACCAATCAGCATTGAAGTAACAATTATAATTTGCATACTATAAAATAAAACAGAGCAGCTGATTGGTTGCCATGGGTAACTTCTCCACTCTTTTCACTGCTTAGTACATCTACCCCCATGTCTTGAACCCAACAATTTGCACTCATTGGTCCTCTTAGAAAGCTTAGAGGAAGTCTCCTGTGTCATAGGGTAAGTGCGGGTTCAGTATGCTTGACCGCCGGATGGGATGCTGGAGGTCACAATACCGAACCAGCGTCCCGATGTTTAAAATCCCGTCAGGAGCGAGGTAAGTATGTTACCCTTTAACCCTTCCTTCCTGCAGCCTAACCCCCTCGCTGCTTAGTGGCTAAACCTAACCTCCCTCCCGGTGTTGCCTAACCCTAACCGCCCCTCCCCTCAGCATACTCCCCCCCCCCCCTCCCGGGTGTTATCTAATCCTAACCCCACCTGACCCTAACTCGCTCGCTGTACTTGCGGTCGGGGTGCTGGCTGTCGGGTTTCCAGCATCGGTCTCCTGACCCTGTCGGGATTCCGGTGTTAACATTCTGATGGGTGTCGGGATTGCGGCGTTGGGGATTTTGACTGCCGAGATCCCACAGCCGGCATCTTAACCGCATCCCATAAGTGCAGTGTGTGTACTATATCAGTTGATTTGAATGTCATTTTTTTAAAATAATTATTATTCTCACTAACTGACTAGTAAACCATAGGTTAATCTACTGTTTGGGATTGGTTAATGCTTCAAGCAGGTAATCTGGTATCATCATTTCATATGTTGTTCTCTAGAAAGGTGCAGCTTCCTTCTGGGACCAAGCTACTAAAGAGTCTAAAAGACAATTTTGTTTATCACTACCATAGCCCATGATTGATGAAAGTGACAGCTGTCTAGGTGATAGTACTGACTGAAGACTGACATCATTGTGCCGTAGTAATAGACACATGGATCTCTAACAATGGAATCATCCACTGTCCCATTGATGTGGGGTTTATGTTCAAGCTGTTGAGTTATTTTATGCTCAACACCATGGCCCACAAATCAGCGCAGAAGGGGTTCATTTGGGTAGACAGACTCACTCTATTTTAATAGAGTAATTACTAATAATTAATCCAGAATAGGCCGTTGATTTGAATGACAACAAACAGGCAGTACTGTGTGAAACAAAAGCGCGAGCTCAGCTTTTGTTCCCAACTCAAAAGATGCCCACGGACTGTTTTCACAGTAACAGGGGCTTTGTGCTGGCAAATTCCTAAATTATCTTAGCAGTGTCACGTCAGAACTCACACCGACAGAAAAAAGATCTGTGGGATTTGAATTTCAGGAGCAAAGGCGTATCATAGAATCGTGTTTCAGCACAAACAAAGGGGAGTCTTCTGTTGGAAGCTTGTACATCCCAAGAGCATGCAGGCTCATCTAAAACCACACAATGGATGGGCTATGTATTAAGGAGCCTGCTAAAGCACATTGTAACTCATCAATTATTTAATATTCTGTCCTTTGCAGCCACATACAAGGTCATTCATCAAAGTGTCCCAGTTGAAAGGAAGAAACCTCTACAAATGTATCAGAAGCAAACACAGCCTCTAGTATTTAAAGAATGCATCTACTGCAAATGACCGCACTTAACAATTATTGCTTTTCTTTTCTCAGTCAATATCTGCAGACACACACACACACACACACACACACACACACACACACACACACACACACACACACACACACACACACGTTTACTTTCATACCATATGATTAACAATACTCTACCTCACAACCAAGTTCTTGAATTTGATACATCCAATCTCAAATGGTAGATAACCTATAACAAATTTTATTTTGTAATTGTATATTCAACAATAAATATGAACTCACTTCAAGTTTAAAAAACTTTCATAGGCATTCACTAACAAAAAGCTGATATTTGTTCGGAATCGTGATACTTTTACCACTGCAGCTGTGGTGTCCCTAAGGATTCCTTCCCCCCTTTCTCCTCAGAGCTGCAGCCCCCTACCGCAACCGTTGTCTGTGTACCCTTCTACCCCCAACCCCTCCCCCCCACCCTCTAACCCTTCCACTGTTTGTAACCCCAGTGTCTCCTTTCACTCGCCTCACTGTCCCCGCAGGTGTAATGTATTATTCCCACGTTGCAGGGTAACAGGAAGAGATGAATCTCTGGGTCCCCAGCACTGCAGGAACCGAGAATGGAGGTGTGGACCCGCTGGCAGTGGAGCAGAGAGTCGGCGGTAGTGAGGAGCCATCAGGGAATGATCTAAAACATGATAATGTCTACAAAAGTAGTTGAAAATTTTAATTTTCACCTACTTTCGTAGAAATGAAGGGATGATGAATAGACTGCCATGTATGATAAAGTTATCACCCCATTTAGCTTGTAGACTGCCTTTAGCAGCAATCACCTGAAGTAGTCCTTTCGCGTATGACATTTAATAGGTTTACTGAATTACAATATATTCTAGGACCACTACTAACAAACTTACTCATTCCATAATCTTGATTCTTTTCTTCTTCTTGAGGCATTCAGTTGTATATCTGTGTTAAGATTAGGATCATTGCATTATACATTTCAACCATGGTTCAGTTGTTAGAAAGATGACCTCATATTTTCCTCTGTATAGAATGCATATAGGGCCTAATTCAGTAAGGATTGCAAATTCTGCTAATTAGCAGACCTTGCAATCCTTTTGTTAGCATGCTGGGGGGCCGCCTCCCCCCCTTTCAACAAGCAGAAATTGCGATTGCATTGCAATTTGTGCTTGTTAGCAGAAATTAAGGATGCCTCCTGCTGGCGCAGCTAAGCTGCACTGCAGGAGGCATGCCGGCATGTTTCTGATTGAGGCGGCTGCGTGTCACACAGCCACCATGATCACGCCCCCGCCACGCCTTCATTGGCGCTGCACTCCACCCCCCCATCCCCATTTGCCGGCCTCCTCCCCCACAACGCTCCGTCTCCACCCTAGATACGGAGTGTTGCCCCCCCCCATCACCCCGCCTCTGACTGATTGACCTCTGCCTGATTGACAGGCAGAGGCCATCGCATTTTCTGCGCCCCCCGCAGAAACTGTGGGTGCATGGAAAGAACGGGTGCTGCGCGTGTGCCCGCATCTTTCTCTTCTTTTTTGTGGTTGGATCACACACTGCGATCCAACCTGAATTAGGACCATAGTACATTTATATTGCAGTACAATTGTGTCCAAGTACTGTCATATTTTTTTATTCTACAGTATTTTGCTTCCTTATATTGCATATTATCTTAGCTTCTGTCTAACGAGTCTACGAAGGGTTATGAGGGAGTTGTTTAAAAATTTATATTTTTCTAACAACAGCATTTTAGGTAGAAATAGAATGTGAATGAATGTAGGGGTGCTGTTGATGTTAGAATACAAATTTATATATACGTTATATCATATCTAAATAATATTGCTTGTGCAGAATAAAATGCTGTTTTACATACATGAATCAAGATGTGTTTTAGGATTGATTTTTCTACAGTATAACATGCTCAGTAATATTCCCAACAATGGGGGTAATTCCAAGTTGATCGCAGCAGGAATTTTTTTTAGCAGTTGGACAAAACCATGTGAACTGCAGGGGGGGGGTGTAGATATAACATGTGCAGGGAGAGTTAGATTTGGGTGGGTTATTTTGTTTCTGTGCAGGGTAAATACTGGCTGCTTTATTGTTACACTGCAATTTAGATTGCAGATTGAACACACCACACCCAAATCTATCTCTCTCTGCACATGTTATATCTGCCTCCCCTGCAATGCACATGGGCCCTCATTCCGAGTTGATCGGTCGCAAGGCGAATTTAGCAGAGTTACACACGCTAAGCCGCCGCCTACTGGGAGTGAATCTTAGCTTCTTAAAATTGCGACCGATGTATTCGCAATATTGCGATTACTAACTACTTAGCAGTTTCAGAGTAGCTCCAGACTTACTCTGCCTGTGCGATCAGTTCAGTGCTTGTCGTTCCTGGTTGACGTCACAAACACACCCAGCGTTCGCCCAGGCACTCCCACCGTTTCTCCGGCCACTCCTGCGTTTTTTCCGGAAACGGTAGCGTTTTCAGCCACACGCCCCTGAAACGCCGTGTTTCCGCCCAGTAACACCCATTTCCTGTCAATCACATTACGATCGCCGGAGCGAAGAAAAAGCCGTGAGTAAAAATACTTTCTTCATAGTAAAGTTACTTGGCGCAGTCGCAGTGCGAACTTTGCGCATGCGTACTAAGCGGATTTTCACTGCGATGCGATGAAAAAGAACGAGCGAACAACTCGGAATGAGGGCCATGGTTTTGCCCAACTGCTAACAAAATTCCTGCTGCGATCAACTCAGAATTACCCCCCAATGGCAATGCAGTCAGTAATATACTGAACACAGCATGGCTAATTAGGGGTGTTAATATGCTTTTTCTGTTTTTTACTTTTGCATTAAAAAGAGAGAAGAAGAAAGAAGATGATCCCATTAAAGTTAGGTGTATAATACTGGGGCAGATGTATTAACCTGGAGAAGGCACAAGGAAGTGATTAACCGGTGATAAATGCAAGGTGATAAACGCAGCAGACAATCAGCTCCTAACTGTTCATTTACATATTGGAGCTGATTGGCTGGTGCGTTTATCACCTTGCATTTATCACTGGTTTATCACTTCCTTATGCCTTCTCCAGGTTAATACATCTGCCCCACAGTGGTGAGCGAGGGACTGAGGGAGTTTTTATTTCAAATAATTTTTTCTATGGTATCTGTTTTATTTCTACATTCTGTGTGACAGTACAGGTCCCATTGGGCACTGATGCCAGGGCGTGCTGGTGCTTGTGGATAAAACATCCTGCCTTTAAAGACTGTACTGGCAGATTGCAGTTAAATTTTAAATATTTACAGCACTGGAAACTCAGTCGACAGCCTTCAGTATTTAACAATTGCTGTTTTAAAAGTGTCGGTAAATGAATGTTAGTCATTTTATACGGCTAGTAATCTTGGGATAATTAAATATAAACCATGCCAGGCAAGTGGAGAACAGAGGACAAGCTGGTCAGTGACCAGTTCATAGCCTAAAATCCACCCTGCTTAGAAATGAATAAAAGTTTGGGTAAGAATTTACTTATAATTCTAGCAGGCCATAAGATTAAGAGCCGGACACACTCTGCTCATCTGAAGTGCAGGGGAGGATCCGCCAACACTCACCAAAATTGTCTTCACTGTGCTCTTATGAAGTGCAGGGGCGGGACTAGCTTACACTCATTGAAAATGCCACCACTCTGCTCTTATGAAGTTCAGGGGCGGGACTAGCTTACACTCATTGAAAATGCCACCACTTTGCAGAGGCAAGACCTGCTTATGTCAAAAAGATGGTCTGAAGAGACCACCAATGTTATGATCGCAGAGAGTGGGCCTAGGAGGCTGCAGGAATATCTCCAGGCCCTACCACAAATGTTGCTATGGAGCCAGGCAATAGAGTACTTCACCCCTGGTCAAAGGTTAATGTTTCATTACAATATACATTTTAGGGAGCCAGAGTAATAAAGTTAAAGAGAATACTGGAACACCTTGAGAAACAACATAGCTACAATACCAGAGTAATAGATTGAGGTCTCTAAATGGTAGAAATAAATAATCACACAGACACAAATAAAATGTGTTTGAATAAGACATTCCTCAAACCCTCATTCGACACTTTATTATATTCAATGGGAAATTATTTTTACTTGTTCTTGATCTCTCCCGCAGTCCCATGGGAAGTAAAATCTTCCTGTCAGTCAATCAATCATAAATGGTTTCCAGTATAGGGGAAGCCTTGATTTTGATCCCACATAAACACAGACTAATTGATTTTGTTTTGATGAAGAGATAAAAAATAACAATGGTCCCTTAATTTCAATGGCAGTTTAATGGAGTTAGTGCACAATACCATGGAGATAAACATTAAAGCTTGAATATTTATAGAATAAATATATATGGGTTGGGTATGAGTTACCGGTGGTTGGGATGCCTGCGTTCATTATACCGACAATTGAAATCCCGACAGGGGTGAGCTACCTAAGATCTCCCTTACCCCCTAATCCTCCCTTCCCGCAGCCTAACCCTAACCTCCCCCTTTGTTGCCTAACCCTACCTCACCCATTGTTGCCTAAACATAACCCCCCCTTTCCCGCAGCCTGAACCTAACCCTCCACCCTTAGTGCCTAAACCTATCCTCCCCATGGTGGTTTCCAACCCCCCCCTTCCCAACAGCTTAACCCTAACCTCTCCCCACCCGTAGCCTAACCCTAACCTCCCGGGGTGGTGCCTTGACCTAATCTCCCCACCCCGGTCTTAAACCTAACCCTCCTGCTATACTCATGGTCGGGATGCCAGCTGTTGGGTTACCGGCGTCAGTTTCCTGACTTTTGGGGGATTTTGACTTCAGTATTCTGAAGGATGTTGGGATTCCAGCGTCTGACCGCCTGCCAGCATAGTCAGGTTGCACAGACAGGGTCATCCTCTAATCAATGCGTTTGCAATTAAATTGTGAATGCATCGCAAGGTGAAGTGTCACACATGCTGGACGGCCTAGCCCAGTGCTGGACGGCCCCCAGCATGTGAGTAGATGGATGCAGATCTTGCTGCAGAAGCAAGAGCTGCGTCAATCTCTGAATAACCCCCATAGTCCGGGAACCACTGGTTTAGGAGGAAATGATATAAACGAACACATACATTGTCATAAGTGATGCAGAAAATATCCGAGTGGTCGGGATCCAGGCATTCAGAAAACCGAAGCCAGGATATCTACCGCCGAGAATGCCGACAGCTGCGCCAGGGTATTCCCAAAGGTTCTATTTCCATGACACCCATAGAGTGGAAATAGAACCTGTGGTGAGCGCAGCGAGCCACCAAGCTCGGAGCACGGTTAGCGCAGCGAGCCCGCAAGGGGCTTTCTAGCAATTGCCCTGCTGCCGGCATTCTGACACCCAGGATTACATCCCCAACTTAAGGGCTTACACAGTGATTTAGCATTCCTCTTTAATACCACAGCACATTCTTAGCTTAGCTGAGACATTGATATTTTTCTAATTCCAAAACATATGCATCTAATACAGTATTTTTTCTGTGCACTTCTTGGCCTCCCAACAATAAAGCGGTTTTCCACCAGCTGACCACAGCATACAATCACCTCTTGCTCAACCCTTTAAGTTCCATGTCCTGACTGGCTCAAATTGCCAGTACAACCGTCTCTTCTCTTGAACAGCTCTGTACTAAGCTCCCAGGTACTTTGCAGCTTTACCAATTCCAGCCCAGTCCCAGAGTGCTATACCAGTTCCAGCCCAGTTCCAGCCCAGTTCCAGAGTGCTATATCAGTTACAGCCCAGACCCAGTGTTTTTTACCGGTTCGAGCCCAGTCCCAGAATACTATATTGGTTCCAACCTGGTCTTAGAGAGCCATACCAGTACCAGCCCAGTCCCAGAATGCTATACCAATTCTAGCCCGGTCCCAGAGGGTTATACCGGTCAGTATTCATCTTCTAGTCCAGTCACCATCTGGTTCCAGTCTGGCTCCAGTACCATTCTCAGTCCAGTTCCAGTTTCATTCCACTTCCAGCTACAGTTCAGTTCCAGTTGCCTCTATAGCATCTGTTCCTGTGCAATAAAGTTTAACAATTCAGTGCACGCCTTCGGGCAATTCACTTCCAAGTCACATCATTCTCCAGTGCCAACCTACTGTACCACTATCTAGTATCGCTCTATGAACAAGAGCTGCATAAAGCCTCCCAGCTTCATCCATACACACACAGTACCAGCTTCAACACTCCTCGCCTACCCAATCAAGATCCAACCCTCAGGCATGACACGGGGCACTTAAAAGATAACTTGCTGGAGTTCTAACTGGGTAGTCCGCTGTTTGACATTGCCAGCTTGGGTTCTCCAGCTGGCTCCTGAAGGTCTTCCTCCTCAAGATCATGAACCTGTGGTTACTTCCAGACAATTCAAGTTTTGTCATCCAAAATGACCATCTCCAATACGGGTTCAAGATCACCAGGAATATGTAGTGGAGAAATTGTTTCCTGATAAACCTGGTTTTAGTGGTTTCTTAACCCCTCTTTAAGGAAGCGGCACTGTTATGAGCCATCGCGGCTTACAACCTGCTTCCAGCATTGAATCATGTCAGTTTGTCATTAGCTGCTTGCTGTGTGCTGCCTTGCAGCTTGTCTTGTAATCAGTGGGCTTGTCTCTCAAGAGACTTGCTGATTGGTTTGTATTACCCCTTTTACATTGCCATATAAACCCTGGTTATATCCGGGTTACTGCCGTGTCAACCCTGGTCGAGGTGCGATGTGAAAGCACTAAAGTCAATAACCCAGGTCGACCAAGGGATATTCCTGGGTCGGACCCAGGTTATTGTGCAAGTAAAAGCTAGAGACCCTGGATATTCAATCAAAGTGTGAGAAATTAGTGCTGATTGGCTGTTTCCATGTCAGCTGACTGAGGTCTGAATTCCCCAGAACCCTCCTTTTCTTTACTGTGTAGTAAGTAACCTCATCATTGTGAGCCAAGAAAGTCCTTTTAAATTGGCATCACACTGTTTTAACATGGGCGACCTGGGTTGAGTAAAAAGACACCAACCCTGCAATTACCCTGTGAATAACCCTGGTCAATAGTGCGATGTGAAAGACTCTGACCCGGGTTCAAAACATACTTGACTACCTGACCCTCTCCATGAGGGAGAAAATGCTCTGTTCCTGGACTTTCCTGGTAATGTATTATTGCCATCACCTGTGGTGAGCTAGTTAATTAATAAGAAAGGTGTTTCACCAAAGGTGATGGCAATCATACATTACTAGGAAAGTCCAGGAACAGAGCATTTTCTCCCTCATGGAGAGGGTCAAGATGGCAAGTATGGTTCAAAACCTGGGTCCAACCCAGGTTTGAAGTGTGAAAGGGGTATGTGTATTAAAAGGCAGTAAGGCCTTAACCTCCTTGTCAGTTATAGCCCTTTCACACCGCCAATGCCGGATCCCACCCGGGAATTGGAAATGGGATTATTTGTGCGGTGTGAAAGGGGTATAATTGCTCTGGTGTTTAGCTCACTGATCCTGGTTCCTGGTGGAACTCTGCATTTGATGGTATCCTGATTCCATTGTGTCTGTCAGTCTGCATTCTCCAGTCATTTGCATCACATGCTTGCCAAGTGCCATTCTTCTGCTGGGTCATGCAATTAACCCTGTCTTTGCCTTGCCTGCATTTCTGTTTAGTATCAGTTCCAGTCCAGTCTAGGTTTATGTTTGTACTTCATATGCTCCAGCCAATACTCCTGTGATCACCTGTTATTTGGGGTAGCAGTTGATTTACCAACGGACACAATACCGATGGTCGTAATCCCAACAGCCATTGACCGACAGTCAAAATACTGACACGGGCAAAATACAGATATTCATTATGCTGGCATGTTCAAATGCCGACAGTCAGAATGCCGACATTTGAAATGCTGGCATGTCAAAATGCTGACATGTGTTTTTAAGGAATTTTTGCCCCAAAACAGACTTGTTCATAATATACCATCCCAGTGGACCTGGAGGGGAATACAATAGTGTGCCAAGCGCAACGAGGCACCGTACCTGGAGCATGGCAAGTGCATCAAGCCATGCGAGGGGATGTGGTACACTTAGACGGTGTCCATGTCGACCTATGTCCACATTGACATAAAAAACCCCTGAAAAACTCATGTCGGTATTTTGACATGTCGGCATTTTGAACATGTGTCGGTATTTTGACTGTAGCTCAATGGCTTTTGGGATTATCACCGTCGGTATAGTGTCCGTCTGTAAATCATACTGAGCCCATTATTTGTATAAACCTCTACTATCTTGAGTTTAAGACCTGGTGGCATCTCAGTACCGGTGAAATCATATCTCTCTATGGGAAAAGGGTGGCTATTATAGGCACTATAGCTTGGTTCTAGCGGTCTTATGCAAACATTCAGTTGTATCATAACACTTGCTTTTCATTTTTGCCAAATTCTGTCTCTTAGCTGTCAATTTTAGAAAACTGAATTGATCTTGGGGCTCCCTTGACATACCTGGCAGACTGTAACATAATATTCACATCTGGAGGAACAAACTTGTACACCTCGTCATATTCTAAAAACCTGTAATGCAATGTCAATATTAATACACATTTTCATGCAAAACAAGGTTATATTTGGAGAGCTGTGATATTAGAACTCACTGTTTGCATCTCTTCCCTGTTGTTGAGAAATGTAGAGGGTCTGGAGCACCAATAGCGGAGCTGGTTACACCTGAAATGCTAGTGTCTCTGGCGTGGATGGGGGAGGGGGCTGTTGACTGAAAATGTGCTTTTCCTGAATACATATCCTCTAAACATCAACTTTTTCATGGTAAATTTTAAACGAGTCATAGTACACTAGTAATAGGGATTTTTTTCCAATGGTTTGCGTGCACACAAATGTAATCACATTATTCCTTCTCTATCACCTCACATGACTTTCTGATACATAGTGTATATATAAAAAAATGAAATGGATGCCTCCTGTACTGGCACTTCTAATTATGGTATAGAAAATAAATAGATAATGATACGTCCCTTATTCAGTGGACACTCTCACTCATTCAGATCCCAATACAGGTTGAGGATCCCATATCCAAATATTCAGAAATACTGACTTTTTCGAGTGAGAGTGAGATAGTGAAACCTTTGTTTTCTGATGGCTCAATGTACACAAACTTTGTTTAATACACAAAGTTATTAAAAATATTGTATTAAATGACCTTCAGGCTGTGTGTATAAGGTGTATATGAAATATAAATGAATTGTGTGAATGTACACACACATTGTTTAATGTACAAAGTTATAAAAAATATTGGCTAAAATGACCTTCAGGCTGTTTATATAAGGTGTATATGAAACATAAATACATTCTGTGCTTAGACTTGGGTCCTATCGCCATGATATCTCATTATGGTATGCAATTATTCCAAAATACGGAAAAATCCGTTATCCAAAATACTTCTGGTCCCAAGCATTTTGTGTGACCGGTGGACAGAATACCCTGAATAAATTCCCAACTCCAATTGCTGAAATGCAGCTCCAAACTTGCAAGGAACCTCCAACACGTTTCACTGTTGCCATGTTTCATTACTGTACCGCTCTCCGTCACAGCCAAATATTTAACTTTTTGACTCATCAGCCCAGAGCACCTGCTGCCATTTTTGGACATTCCAGTTCCTATGTTTTCGTGTATAGTTGCGTCACTTGGCCTTGCTTCTGTGTCGAAGGCAGTGCTTAAAGTGGTCCTAGTGAGGTGGTGGAACCCCCCCCCCCCTCCCCCCGGCACCCATGCAATAAAGGTAAAGCACGTCCAAAAAAGGGGAGAAATGAGGGGGGGTAGTAATAGGTCCAAACCCAATATATTGCCTAGAGCTGCATGGGATCTCAATCCGGTTATGGATAAGACCCGGTAAGATAAATTTAGGTGCAGAAATCATTTATTTACTTCTTGCACAGCTATTAAATTCTCTAAACCTGTCCTACACAATAGGAGCTTGGCAGCAGTCTGGATTCCTCTAAGTAGCGGCCACCTGGAATGTCCTGTTGACATGGCGGCCATCACAGCCTGTCATTTTAATATTATACTAGAATACGGATAGAGTAATAAAGCATCTTTTATGTATTGTTACATTAAAAAGGTTTATTCTCTCATCAACTCTCCTACAGAGTGGAGAAGAAATCCATATTTTAAAGGTTCCTGCAGTAGGAACAAGATGGATAATTCGCGAAGAGCTTTGGCAATGGTCCCTGTTTCTGTGTGTGATTAATAAGAGCAGATCATTTCTGTGCTTAAAAAATTGCTCCTAATTACATATTAGGTCTTAAACACCCCAGCAAACTTCTGCTGATGGTGATTTGGCACAGGCCTCTTTCATTTTGAGAGCATCATCTAATTTTAGTTAAATTTAATACAATCAATGGCAGATGTCTGATATGAAATATGAATATGCTGATGTGCAGTTCTTGAAGAAAGGAAATGCGTTTTTAATCTCGTTAGCGTCTTGAAGTATCATTAAACACTTCCAAAGGTGTGTGTCTGGCACTGTGGCCGCATGGATCTCTATACTATGCACTCTGTATGTCTTTTGCTGCTTTCATTTCACTACAGGAGTACATAAACAGTAAACTTTACAACATGCCCCAAACACAGGAGTGATCTTCTGATCCCTGCAAAGAAATGATCATTTATTTATACAACGTGCAATATATTTTTTTGAGCACTAAAACACAGAAAAAATACTGTATCTGCAATCCTTCAGGAGACTTTTCTGAGGCAATATAAGAAAAAGGGCAGCTGTGAATAAATCTATTTTTACGAAGTCAGTAGGGTTTTGCTTAAAGAAGGAAAAAAGGTTTATTGAGATTCTTAGCACATAGTGTAATGTGACTGTGTTGTGAGCAAATTAGACATAGAGATGTGCGCGGTTTTGGTTTTCGATTTTGGCAAAACCACCCTCAAGTGTTTTGGTTCGGATTTGGTTTTGGATTTCTTGAAAATGAATAAACAGCTAAAATCATTTTTTACCTACAGTATTATTAACAGTACACCAATAGCATTCATTTCCAGCCAATTTTGACCACACTCTCCTGTGTGAAGTGGAACCTGAAATCATGAGGAAGGGACTTGCAAACAATCCAAAATCCAAGATTAGAATCCTAAATCCAACTTCTGACATGAGGGAAGCTCCGAATCGGGGCTTGATTCTGTTCAGATTCCCTAAATTCGGGTGAGTTCAGATTTCTAAACAAAAACAAACCGTACATATCTACATAATGCAGGGGTATCACTAAGCTATGTGACATGTGGTGC
The DNA here is from genome assembly GCF_028390025.1 of Pseudophryne corroboree. NCBI lineage: Eukaryota > Metazoa > Chordata > Amphibia > Anura > Myobatrachidae > Pseudophryne > Pseudophryne corroboree. The sequence continues at coordinate 405,294,615 of NC_086444.1, read as the reverse complement.
GGTAGAAATTCCTCATGCGATCGCTGGCAAACGGGAGAGTGGCCTCACATGAAGAGGTGTGGCTTCACTGGAAGGGGCATGGCCTCGCTGTCTGACCCCCGTTTTCATCACTCCAAGGACCCCGAAGATGCTGGGCTGGCTGTACACCACCTGTCTGCAAGGCCAGCTCCTACACTGTAACAGGAGCAAAGTGCTACACATACAGGGGGTCATTCCGAGTTGTTCGTAGCTGTGCTAAATTTAGCACAGCTACGATCATCTTCTCTGACATGCAGGGGGACGCCCAGCACAGGGCTAGCCCGCCCCGCATGTCAGTCCGCCCCCCCGCCCCCGCACAAGTACAAAAGCATTGCACAGCGGCGATGCTTCTGTACTTGTGGAGTAACTCCTGGCCAGCGCATCTCCTGCGGCTGGCCGGGAGTTGATAGTTGCTGCCCCTGGTCGCAGCGGCTGCGTGACGTCATGCAGCCGCCGCGGCCCGCCCCCCCAACGGTCCGGCCATGCCTGCGTTGGCCGGACCACGCCCCCTAAACGGCGGCTTAACGCTGACGTCCATCCCCCTCCCACCCAGCGACTGCCTCAGAGGCGATCACTAGGCAACGATGGCTGGCATGCGCCGGCGCATGCGCAGTTCCAACCCGATCGCTGCGCTGCGATAAACTGCAGCGAGCGATCGGGTCGGAATGACCCCCACAGTGCAACACCCATCTCCTGTCCCTGAAGAGGAGCCGGCATTGTGGTGTTACGCACTATTTTGTCTTCAGCTTTCAACAGCTTATTATGTATAATTACCCCATGTATGTTTTTAGAATGGAATAATAGACCAACACACACCAGGAAAACAAAACAGAAAGTGCTGCAAAACCTTTTAAAACTTCATCATGAGGTGTGATATGGAAAGTGCAGGAAAAGGGAACCTAGCTGTTGCTTATTGCTGTAAACAACTTCTAACCCTACAATACAAGCTATCCTGTCTTCAAGAGCTGCTAATAAAATTCAAATATATATGTGTAAGCATTTCAGGAACTTACGACAAATGAAGAGATTTGATTACAGTGGAAAGCTATTGCTTTACTGACACCTGACTTGTCTGTAAGCAGATAGAAATAGCATAGCAGACTGGTAATGTAGCAATTTGTTTTATTAAAAATATCAAACAAAATATTCAGAAGGCTTTGTAAATAATTAGCATAAGCTAATCATGTAGCGGGCAGCACAGTGGCACATTGTTTGCTGCCTTACAGGGGCGTCAGAATGTTTTTCGGTTGGGGGATCAAGATAAAATCTTATGCCCTTATTTATCAATGAGTGATAAATTTCACTGAGAGTGATAAATTGCACCAGCAATCCGCTCCTATCATTTTTCAAACACAGCCTCTCGATCACCTTGAATGAAATATATAATGACGAGCGTAAAAAAAAAAAAGTTCAGTGTGTAAAGGATGCACACTGATCCGATAATCACTTTCAGCATTGGAGCATTTATCTGATCTGCAGAGTGTGTACCAGGAAAAAAGTTGTTTGACCATTCATAACAGAGGTGCAGTCTGCGTAGAGACTCCACAAGCATAAGGAAAGGGGTGTGCTTCTTTGTTTTTTTTTGGCAAATTACTATCCAGCAGTCTGAAGTGAAAACCCAAACTGCTGACGATGTGTGGCAGCTTCAATCCCCTAAAGCCAGTTGTGGTTTATGGCAAAATTCCTCATAAATACGGATCTAACACCTCTAGATTTTTCACCTGTTACCCCTGCTGTAACAGGATACGCTACTCAGCATGAAGTACAGTCAGGGCCGGCGCTACCATTAGGCAGCTTTAGGCAGCTGCCTATGGGCGCCGACCACTGGGGGGCGGCGCTGCACGCTGCCGATGAAAATTGCTTTCATTATTCCTTTGCTCAGCTGGGCTCCTCCTCATCCTTAAGTGACTGTGGAGCAGGGATGCTGCAGCTGCCCAACTGTGATCAGCCGGCACGGCACTGATGTCAGTGTAACATGGGTGAGTGCTGTGTAACCCATCGGGTGATATGCAGGGCGGCTCTTGTAAAATTCTGAAAGCTGCTGACTGGCCCTTGCTCTGTCTGCAATCCCCCCTTTCCACTCCCTGCCCGCCCTTCCACTATAGAACCCAGCATATTCCCGCCCCGCACCATGACAGCACCCGGCGCCACTCCTCCAGCAATTGCATCCCGCTTTTTACTTGCCCCCACCTCCCGCGATGGCATCCTGCTTATACCTGCCCCTGCCTCCCGCGATTGCATGTCGCTTTTTACCTGCCTCCTGTGATGGCATCCCGCTTTTTACCTGCCCTTGCCTCCGGCGACTGCATCCTGCCTTTCACCCGTCCCTGCCTCCCATGATTGCAGCCCACTTTTTAGCTGCCCCCACCTCCCGCTTTTTGTCCGCCCCTGCCTCCAGTAACGGCATCCCGCTTTTTACCTGCTGCGGCCGCCCAACTGTTATTAAATAATAAAATGAAATAAACTAAACATAGATAACACATTTGAATCTGTCAATGATGAACTAAGCTCAAATAGACTGATTCACCCCCCCCCCCCCCCCCCTTCCCCTCTACACCTAACCCTGTAATGTACTAATAACTAATAACACCATGCGTCTGCAGTTTAGGAGGGTAGTGAACTCTAAAAAATATCTGGCTGTATTATTGCAACAAGATTGCAATGTAGTTCAATGAAAGAAATGTCTGAGCACTCACATGAAAGTATGTTCCTTTATTGAACCAATGGCTACAATTACAACAAATTATACACACACAGTAATGCCAGGAGTAACAGTGTAACAGAACCTACAGCAATTTGGTTATTTAAAAAAAAAAAGTTTGTAAAGGTAAAAGACAGGAACCTGAACACATTCTATTATAGGAAATGTGCCCAGAATGTACCTCCTATATGCTAGCTTTATACCTGCCCCCGCCTACTATGAGTACATCCCGCTTTTTAGCTGCCCCCACCTCCTGCTTTTTGTCCGCCTCCCGCAATGGCATCCCGCTTTTTACCCGCCCTCGCCTTTCTGCGATTGCAGGGATGCCACGGCCGCCCAACTGTTAGCAGCCAGCACGGCACTTATGTCAGTGTAATATGAATAAGTGCTGTGTAACCCACCTGACTGCTGACTGCCAATCATCCGTGCTCCCCCACCCCTTACACACACACACACACACACACACACACACACACACACACACACACACACACACACACACACACACACACACACACTGCAGCTTGCCACAAAATGTCACGTCTAGTGGGCTTTTCGCATTTAGGGGCTAATTCAGACCTGATCACTAGGTTGCGTTTTTGCAAAGCGGGCGATCAGGTCTAAACTGCACATGCTCATGCATCGCAATGTGTAGGCACATCGCACGGGTACAAAGCTGATTGCCGCTCAGCGATGGGTCTTTGCGAAGGATCCATTCGCACGGGCGTTTGCAAGGAGATTGACAGGGAGAGGGTGTTTGTGGGTGGCAACTGACCGTTTTCTGGGAGGGGTTGGAAAAAGGCAGGCGTGTCCATTTATTTGCAGGGAGGGATCCTGACGTCAATTCCGGTCCTGAACAAGCTGAAGTGATTGCAGCGCCTGAGTAAGTCCTGGGCTACTCAGAGACTTGTTTGTGCAGCTCTGCTACATGTGTACACACACTTGCACAGCTAAAATACACTCCCCCTGTAGGCAGCGACTATCTGTTCGCAGCAGTGCAAAAATCGCCTGCTACTGATCAGGTCTGAATTAGGCCCCATATTTTTATGTCTGATTTTCAGGAAGAGAGGTTGGGGGGGTGGGGGGGGGGCGGATTGCATGCAATAGGCATTTTGCCTAGGGTGCCTAGAAACCTTACACCGGCCCTGAGTACAGTCCTCTAAGGGACAAATGACTGGGCTCCCACACCCATACCCTCCAGTGACGTGCGGTGGGGTGAGGCAGAGCCTTTCCTGTCATATGTACTAACATTTGCGACCGAGTTTTGATTGTATAAAATATATGAAAAATACAAAGATTATGTTAGGAATATCTTCTTTGTATTATTCTAATCATTTTATAGGCAAAACTCTGGAATAAGAGGTCTATGACAGGTCAGGCCGTGCCTCACCTGTCTATCTTTTCCGCACATCTCAGATCAAAACTCACCAAATTTCCAGTAGTTTATACTGTTGCACATTTGCATAATGCCCAGATGCACCCTTGGCTCATATATTGTGTGTAAATCTGGCTCTGGTGCTGGGATCAGTACGAGATCCCGCCGGACGAGATCCCGCCGGTCGGAATACCGCCACCGGGATCCCGACCAGCACAATCCCGACAAGGGTGCGAGCGCAATGCAGCCCCTTGCGGGCTCGCTGCGGTGCGGGCCCGGTGCCTCGCTACGCTCGGCACACTAATTTATTCTCCCTCTATGGGTGTCGTGGACACCCACAGAGGGAGAATATGTCAGGATTGTGCCGGTCGGAATCCCGACACCGGGATCCTGTCCGGCGGAATCTTGACTGCATCCCCTGGTTCTAACCAGTGCCTCCTGAGCCATTTACCTCTCTGCACGTCCCTGATTACCCTCCAAACTGTCCTGCCGTCCCACCCATGGGCTGCACTGTCCTGCGGATAGGAAAGGGAGTTGGGAGAGAGCACTAGGCATGTTCACAGAAGCAGGACATGCCACAAATTCATGCTCCCATTCCATTGGACCATGTCCCTATTGCAGTGTGTGCAGGGGGTCCCGAATTCAGGCTTCCATATGTTGGGAGGTATGCACACCTGGAGACCCACAACATATTGCTAAGTAGAAATGAATCCAGGGCTAAACTATTCAACGACAATTCAAGTTTTTGTGGCACTACAACATACACATGGCCAGCAGACACTCACTTGTATTGCTACAAGTATTGGGCATATTTACCACAGACATTAGTATAGTAAACTGTGATCCTTGTTATATTAACTAGTTAATGTTGCCTCCTTCTTATAAGAAGTAATTAACTGTGCCCAATTATTATGCTAATTAATTGTGCCCAGTTAACATCAGGAAAAATTAGAAATAATTTCTTGGCCCCTTATTTTTATTGTATTCGAGTGTCCATAATAAATACATCCCTGAGTTCTTCTTATCTTGATCTGACATAATCCATTTGGAACAAAAATAAAAAACACTTCATAGACAAAGGTTTGCTGAGCCAGCCTACCTGAAAGACAGCCAGCCGATCAGAGGTGGTTGAAGAAAATAATGGGGTCTCATAAATTATTACTTTTTTCTAATATTAACGGTGCACTTACTTTACTTTATATAATAAGGGTGCTCTGTTAATAACTTCCATAATGAAGGAAAATGTATTTGTTAATACAATTACGAGTACACCAATGCCCTACTATAACTGTAAAATAGATACTTATAGTATCCCTGCAAGATTTTACATTATGGTGTTTATTATGTTTGTTTCATCATTAAGGCTGAAACTAGGATTTAAGGAACCCGTGGCAAGACCCGGCGCCCCACCCCTCCCCTATAAAAATAAATGCTGCATAATATAATAGGTATATATAAGAATGACACCCCCTGTATATACATGTCTAGATGATATGGGGTGGCGTTATGTATGATACCCCGTGTATGATATCTACTAGGTACAGATAAGCATGACACCCCCTGTACATACATGCAGGACCAAAACTAGTATTTTTGTCACCCCGCTCCCAATTCAAATGACTCCACAAAGTAGTGCAACCTTATTCACATTATATATAACACACAGAAGTACCACTTAATAACGTTACGCTACACAGAAGTGCCCCTTAATAACGTTACACTACACAGAAGTGCCCCTTAATAACGCTACGCTACACAGAAGTGCCCCTTAATAACGTTACGCTACACAGAAGTGCCCCTTAATAACGTTACGCTACACAGAAGTGCCCCTTAAGCCCCTTTCACATCTCCATGCCGGATCCCGCCCGGAAATTGGAAACGGGCCCTTCCCAGGTGGGACCCGGCATTGGACCCTTAAGCCCTAAGATTTGGCTTCCCGGACCGGCAATATGCCGGATCGGGTTGCCAATTTAGTGATGTGCACCGGACATTTTTCGGGTTTTGTGTTTTGGTTTTGGATTCGGTTCCGCGGCCGTGTTTTGGATTCGGACGCGTTTTGGCAAAACCTCCCTGAAATTTTTTTGTCGGATTCGGGTGTGTTTTGGATTTGTTTTTGTTTTTACAAAAAACCCTCAAAAACAGCTTAAATCATAGAATTTGGTGGTCATTTTGATCCCATAGTGTTATTAACCTCAATAACCATAATTTACACTCATTTTCAGTCTATTCTGAACACCTCACAATATTATTTTTAGTCCTAAAATTTGGACCGAGGTCGCTGGATGGCTAAGCTAAGCGACACAAGTGGCTGACACAAACACCTGGCCCATCTAGGAGTGGCACTGCAGTGTCAGGCAGGATGGCACTTCAAAAAAATAGTCCCCAAACAGCACATGATGCAAAGAAAAAAAGAGGCGCACCAAGGTCGCTGTGTGACTAAGCTAAGCGACCCAAGTGGCCGATACAAACACCTGGCCCATCTAGGAGTGGCACTGCAGTGTCAGACAGGATGGCAGATTAAAAAAATTGTCCCCAAACAGCACATGATGCAAAGAAAAAAAGAGGCGCAATGAGGTAGCTGTGTGACTAAGCTAAGAAACCAAGTGGCCGACACAAACACCTGGCCCATCTAGGAGTGGCATTGCAGTGTCAGACAGGATGGCACTTCAAAAAAATAGTCCCCAAACAGCACATGATGCAAAGAAAAAAAGAGGCGCAATGAGGTAGCTGTGTGACTAAGCTAAGCAACCCAAGTGGCCGACACAAACACCTGGCCCATCTAGGAGTGGCACTGCAGTGTCAGACAGGATGGCAGATTAAAAAAATTGTCCCCAAACAGCACATGATGCAAAGAAAAAAAGAGGCGCAATGAGGTAGCTGTGTGACTAAGCTAAGCAACCCAAGTGGCCGACACAAACACCTGGCCCATCTAGGAGTGGCACTGCAGTGTCAGACAGGATGGCACTTCAAAAAAATAGTCCCCAAACAGCACATGATGCAAAGAAAAAAAGAGGCGCAATGAGGTAGCTGTGTGACTAAGCTAAGCGACCCAAGTGGCCGACACAAACACCTGGACCATCTAGGAGTGGCACTGCAGTGTCAGACAGGATGGCAGATTAAAAAAATTGTCCCCAAACAGCACATGATGCAAAGAAAAAAAGAGGCGCAATGAGGTAGCTGTGTGACTAAGCTAAGCGACCCAAGTGGCCGACACAAACACCTGGACCATCTAGGAGTGGCACTGCAGTGTCAGACAGGATGGCAGATTAAAAAAATTGTCCCCAAACAGCACATGATGCAAAGAAAAAAAGAGGCGCAATGAGGTAGCTGTGTGACTAAGCTAAGCGACACAAGTGGCCGACACAAACACCTGGCCCATCTAGGAGTGGCACTGCAGTGTCAGACAGGATGGCAGATTAAAAAAATTGTCCCCAAACAGCACATGATGCAAAGAAAAAAAGAGGAGCAATGAGGTAGCTGTGTGACTAAGCTAAGCAAACCAAGTGGCCGACACAAACACCTGGCCCATCTAGGAGTGGCACTGCAGTGTCAGACAGGATGGCAGATTAAAAAAATTGTCCCCAAACAGCACATGATGCAAAGAAAAAAAGAGGCGTAATGAGGTAGCTGTGTGACTAAGCTAAGCGACCCAAGTGGCCGACACAAACACCTGGCCCATCTAGGAGTGGCACTGCAGTGTCAGACAGGATGGCAGATTAAAAAAATTGTCCCCAAACAGCACATGATGCAAAGAAAAAAAGAGGCGCAATGAGGTAGCTGTGTGACTAAGCTAAGCGACCCAAGTGGCCGACACAAACACCTGGCCCATCTAGGAGTGGCCTTGCAGTGTCAGACAGGATGGCACTTCAAAAAAATAGTCCCCAAACAGCACATGATGCAAAGAAAAAAAGAGGCGCAATGAGGTAGCTGTGTGACTAAGCTAAGCGACCCAAGTGGCCGACACAAACACCTGGACCATCTAGGAGTGGCACTGCAGTGTCAGACAGGATGGCAGATTAAAAAAATTGTCCCCAAACAGCACATGATGCAAAGAAAAAAAGAGGCGCAATGAGGTAGCTGTGTGACTAAGCTAAGCGACCCAAGTGGCCAACACAAACACCTGGCCCATCTAGGAGTGACACTGCAGTGTCAGACAGGATGGCAGATTAAAAAAATTGTCCCCAAACAGCACATGATGCAAAGAAAAAAAGAGGCGCAATGAGGTAGCTGTGTGACTAAGCTAAGCGACCCAAGTGGCCGACACAAACACCTGGCCCATCTAGGAGTGGCATTGCAGTGTCAGACAGGATGGCACTTCAAAAAAATAGTCCCCAAACAGCACATGATGCAAAGAAAAAAAGAGGCGCAATGAGGTAGCTGTGTGACTAAGCTAAGCGACCCAAGTGGCCGACACAAACACCTGGCCCATCTAGGAGTGGCACTGCAGTGTCAGACAGGATGACAGATTAAAAAAATTGTCCCCAAACAGCACATGATGCAAAGAAAAAAAGAGGCGCAATGAGGTAGCTGTGTGACTAAGCTAAGCGACCCAAGTGGCCGACACAAACACCTGGCCCATCTACGAGTGGCATTGCAGTGTCAGACAGGATGGCACTTCAAAAAAATAGTCCCCAAACAGCACATGATGCAAAGAAAAAAAGAGGCGCAATGAGGTAGCTGTGTGACAAAGCTAAGCGACCCAAGTGGCCGACACAAACACCTGGCCCATCTAGGAGTGGTACTGCAGTGTCAGACAGGATGGCAGATTAAAAAAATTGTCCCCAAACAGCACATGATGCAAAGAAAAAAAGAGGCGCAATGAGGTAGCTGTGTGACTAAGCTAAGCGACCCAAGTGGCCGACAAAAACACCTGGCCCATCTAGGAGTGGCATTGTAGTGTCAGACAGGATGGCACTTCAAAAAAATAGTCCCCAAACAGCACCTGATGCAAAGAAAAAAAGAGGCGCACCAAGGTCGCTGTGTGACTAAGCTAAGCGACACAAGTGGCCGACACAAACAACTGGCCCATCTAGGAGTGGCACTGCAGTGTCAGGCAGGATGGCACTTCAAAAAAATTGTCCCCAAACAGCACATGATGCAAAGAAAAAAAGAGGCGCACCAAGGTCGCTGTGTGACTAAGCTAAGGGACACAAGTGGCCGACGCAAACACCTGGCCCATCTAGGAGTGGCACTGCAGTGTCAGGCAGGATGGCACTTCAAAAAAATTGTCCCCAAACAGCACATGATGCAAAGAAAAATGAAAGAAAAAAGAGGTGCAAGATGGAATTGTCCTTGGGCCCTCCCACCCACCCTTATGTTGTATAAACAGGACATGCACACTTTAACGAACCCATAATTTCAGCGACAGGGTCTGCCACACGACTGTGACTGAAATGACTGGTTGGTTTGGGCCCCCACCAAAAAAAGAAGCAATCAATCTCTCCTAGCACAAACTGGCTCTACAGAGGCAAGATGTCCACCTCATCATCATCCTCCGATTCCTCACCCCTTTCACTGTGTACATCCCCCTCCTCACAGATTATTAATTCGTCCCCACTGGAATCCACCATCTCAGGTCCCTGTGTACTTTCTGGAGGCAATTGCTGCTGGTGAATGTCTCCACGGAGGAATTGATTATAATTCATTTTGATGAACATCATCTTCTCCACATTTTCTGGAAGTAACCTCGTACGCCGATTGCTGACAAGGTGAGCGGCTGCACTAAACACTCTTTCGGAGTACACACTGGAGGGAGGGCAACTTAGGTAGAATAAAGCCAGTTTGTGCAAGGACCTCCAAATTGCCTCTTTTTCCTGCCAGTATACGTACGGACTGTCTGACGTGCCTACTTGGATGCAGTCACTCATATAATCCTCCACCATTCTTTCAATGGTGAGAGAATCATATGCAGTGACAGTAGACGACATGTCAGTAATCGTTGGCAGGTCCTTCAGTCCGGACCAGATGTCAGCACTCGCTCCAGACTGCCCTGCATCACCGCCAGCAGGTGGGCTCGGAATTCTTAGCCTTTTCCTCGCAGCCCCAGTTGCGGGAGAATGTGAAGGAGGAGATGTTGACGGGTCACGTTCCGCTTGACTTGACAATTTTCTCACCAGCAGGTCTTTGAACCTCTGCAGACTTGTGTCTGCCAGAAAGAGAGATACAACGTAGGTTTTAAATCTAGGATCGAGCACGGTGGCCAAAATGTAGTGCTCTGATTTCAACAGATTGACCACCCGTGAATCCTGGTTAAGCGAATTAAGGGCTCCATCCACAAGTCCCACATGCCTAGCGGAATCGCTCCATTTTAGCTCCTCCTTCAATGTCTCCAGCTTCTTCTGCAAAAGCCTGATGAGGGGAATGACCTGACTCAGGCTGGCAGTGTCTGAACTGACTTCATGTGTGGCAAGTTCGAAGGGTTGCAGAACCTTGCACAATGTTGAAATCATTCTCCACTGCGCTTGAGTCAGGTGCATTCCTCCTCTTTTGCCTATATCGTGGGCAGATGTATAGGCTTGAATGGCCTTTTGCTGCTCCTCCATCCTCTGAAGCATATAGAGGGTTGAATTCCACCTCGTTACCACCTCTTGCTTCAGATGATGGCAGGGCAGGTTCAGGAATGTTTGGTGGTGCTCCAGTCTTCGGCACGCGGTGACTGAATGCCGAAAGTGGCCCGCAATTCTTCGGGCCACCGACAGCATCTCTTGCACGCCCCTGTCATTTCTTAAATAATTCTGCACCACCAAATTCAATGTATGTGCAAAACATGGGACGTGCTGGAATTTGCCCAGATGTAATGCACGCACAATATTGGTGGCATTGTCCGATGTCACAAATCCCCAGGAGAGTCCAATTGGGGTAAGCCATTCTGCGATGATGTTCCTCAGTTTCTGTAAGAGGTTGTCAGCTGTGTGCCTCTTCTGGAAAGCGGTGATACAAAGCGTAGCCTGCCTAGGAACGAGTTGGCATTTGCGATATGCTGCTACTGGTGCCGCCACTGCTGTTCTTGCTGTGGGAGGCAATACATCTACCCAGTGGGCTGTCACAGTCATATAGTCCTGAGTCTGCCCTGCTCCACTTGTCCGTGGTTAAGTGGACATTGGGTACAACTGCATTTTTTAGGACACTGGTGACTCTTTTTCTGAGGTCTGTGTACATTTTCGGTATCGCCTGCCTAGAGAAATGGAACCTAGATGGTATTTGGTACCGGGGACACAGTACCTCAATCAAGTCTCTAGTTGCCTCTGAATTAACGGTGGATACCGGAACCACGTTTCTCACCGCCCAGGCTGCCAAGGCCTGAGTTATCCGCTTTGCAGCAGGATGACTGCTGTGATATTTCATCTTCCTCGCAAAGGACTGTTGGACAGTCAATTGCTTACTGGAAGTAGTACAAGTGGTCTTCCGACTTCCCCTCTGGGATGACGATCGACTCCCAGCAGCAACAACAGCAGCGCCAGCAGCAGTAGGCGTTACACTCAAGGATGCATCGGAGGAATCCCAGGCAGGAGAGGACTCGTCAGACTTGCCAGTGACATGGCCTGCAGGACTATTGGCTTTCCTGTGTAAGGAGGAAATTGACACTGAGGGAGTTGGTGGTGTGGTTTGCAGGAGCTTGGTTACAAGAGGAAGGGATTTACTGGTCAGTGGACTCCTTCCGCTGTCACCCAAAGTTTTTGAACTTGTCACTGACTTCTGATGAATGCGGTCCAGGTGACGTATAAGGTAGGATGTTCCTAGGTGGTTAACATCCTTACCCCTACTTATTACAGCTTGACAAAGGCAACACACGGCTTGACACCTGTTGTCCGCATTTGTGTTGAAATAATTCCACACCGAAAAGGTGATTTTTTTTTGTATTTTGACCAGGCATGTCAATGGTCATATTCCATCCACGGACAACAGGTGTCTCCCCGGGTGCCTGACTTAAACAAACTACCTCACCATCAGAATCCTCAGCGCCAGCAACACCCATATCCTCATCCTGGTGTACTTCAACAGTGACATCTTCAATTTGACTATCAGGAACTGGACTGCGGGTGCTCCTTCCAGCACTTGCAGGGGGCGCGCAAATGGTGGAAGGCGCAAGCTCTTCCCGTCCAGTGTTGGGAAGGTCAGGCATCGCAACCGACACAATTGGACTCTCCTTAGGGATTTGTGATTTAGAAGAACGCACAGTTCTTTGCTGTGCTTTTGCCAGCTTAAGTCTTTTCATTTTTCTAGCGAGAGGATGAGTGCTTCCATCCTCATGTGAATCTGAACCACTAGCCATGAACATAGGCCAGGGCCTCAGCCGTTCCTTGCCACTCCGTGTCGTAAATGGCATATTGGCAAGTTTACACTTCTACTCAGACGCTTTCAATTTTGATTTTTGGGTCATTTTACTGAACTTTTGTTTTTTGGATTTTACATGCTCTCTACTATGACATTGGGCATCGGCCTTGGCAGACGACGTTGATGGCATTTCATCGTCTCAGCCATGACTAGTGGCAGCAGCTTCAGCACGAGGTGGAAGTGGATCTTGATCTTTCCCTATTTTACCCTCCACATTTTTGTTCTCCATTTTTTAATGTGTGGAATTATATGCCAGTATCAATAGCAATGGCCTACTACTATATATACTGCGCACAACTGAAATGCACCACAGGTATGGATGGATAGTATACTTGACGACACAGAGGTAGGTACAGCAGTGGCCTACTGTACCGTAATCCTATATATTATATACTGGTGGTCAGCAAACTGTGCAAAAATGAAATGCACCACAGGTATGGATGGATAGTATACTTGACAACACAGAGGTAGGTACAGCAGTGGCCTACTGTACCGTAATGCTATATATTATATACTGGTGGTCAGCAAACTGTGCAAAACTGAAATGCACCACAGGTATGGATGGATAGTATACTTGACGACACAGAGGTAGGTACAGCAGTGGCCTACTGTACCGTACTCCTATATATTATATACTGGTGGTCAGCAAACTGTGCAAAACTGAAATGCACCACAGGTATGGATGGATAGTATACTTGACGACACAGAGGTAGGTACAGCAGTGGCCTACTGTACCGTAATGCTATATATTATATACTGGTGGTCAGCAAACTGTGCAAAAATGAAATGCACCACAGGTATGGATGGATAGTATACTTGACGACACAGAGGTAGGTACAGCAGTGGCCTACTGTACCGTACTGCTATATATTATATACTGGTGGTCAGCAAACTGTGCAAAACTGAAATGCACCACAGGTATGGATGGATAGTATACTTGACGACACAGAGGTAGGTACAGCAGTGGCCTACTGTACCGTACTGCTATATATTATATGCTGGTGGTCAGCAAACTGTGCAAAACTGAAATGCACCACAGGTATGGATGGATAGTATACTTGACGACACAGAGGTAGGTACAGCAGTGGCCTACTGTACCGTAATGCTATATATTATATACTGGTGGTCAGCAAACTGTGCAAAAATGAAATGCACCACAGGTATGGATGGATAGTATACTTGACGACACAGAGGTAGGTACAGCAGTGGCCTACTGTACCGTAATGCTATATATTATATACTGGTGGTCAGCAAACTGTGCAAAACTGAAATGCACCACAGGTATGGATGGATAGTATACTTGACGACACAGAGGTAGGTACAGCAGTGGCCTTCTGTACCGTACTCCTATATATTATATACTGGTGGTCAGCAAAATTATGCACTGTACTCCTACTATATACTGTCTACAATGCAGCACAGATATGGAGTGTTTTTCAGGCAGACAACGTATACTGGTGGTCACTGGTCAGCAAAACTCTGCACTGTACTCCTATATAATATTATACTGGTGGTCCCCAGTCCCCACAATAAAGCAGCACACTGAGCACAGATATGGAGTGTTTTTCAGGCAGACAACGTATACTGGTGGTCACTGTCAGCAAAACTCTGCACTGTACTCCTGCTATATAATACAGCTGCTCCCCAGTCCCCACAATTAAGCAGTGTGAGCACAGATATATGCAACACACTGAGCACAGATAAGGAGCGTTTTTTTCAGGCAGAGAACGGATAAAATTGGTGGTCACTGATCAGCAAAACTCTGCACTGTACTCCTCCTATATTATACAGCTGCTCCCCAGTCCTCCCCACAATTAAGCAATAAAGCACAATCAAGTTCAACAATAAACGGAGAGGACGCCAGCCACGTCCTCTCCCTAACATTTCCAATGCAAGAGTGAAAATGGCGGCGACGCGCGGCTGCTTATATGGAATCCGGATCTCGCGAGAATCCGACAGCGGGATGATGACGTTCGGGCGCGCTCGGATTAACCGAGCCATACGGGAAAATCCGAGTATGCCTCGGACCCGTGTAAAAAGGGTGAAGTTCGGGGGGGTTCGATTTCCGAGAAACCGAACCCGCTAATCACTAGTTGCCATAGCGGCAGGGGGCGGAGCTGACATTGGGGGCGGGTGCAGAGGTGGCCCTGGGAGATGAGCTCATCTCCGCGCCGCCTCTCCCTATGTAGTGAACGGGTCCCGGGTCGCATCGACCTGGAAACCCATTCACATTGCCACTGACCCGGTATAACCCTTCTTATAACCCGGGTTGAATTATCGGGTCAGGCGACCCAGGAATTCTCATGGGGGTCTTTCACATTGCACAGTGACCCGTGTCGACCCAACAATATACCGGGTTATTTGTTCAATGTGAAAGGGGTATTATTATTCACATTACAGTATATAGTGAAGGTGTATACGGTATATAGCAAGGGTAGACAGCAGGTACTGTAGATGTACACGGTATATAGATGTATACAGTAAATAGGGCCTAATTCAGACCTGTTCACAGCAGCAAAATTGTTCTATAATGGGCTAAACCATGTGCACTGCAGGGCGGGGGGGGGGGGGACACATTTAGTGAGTTCATTTTTTTTTGTTTCTGTGCAGGGTAAATACTGGCTGCTTCATTTTTGCACTGCAATTTAGATTTCAGTTTGACCACACCCCACCCAAATCTAACTCTCTCTGCACATGTTATATCTGCCCCACCTGCACTGCACATGGTTTTACCCATTAGAGAACAAATTTGCTGCTACGATCAGGTCTGAATTAGGCCCATAGTGAGGATATACAGTAGGTAGGTATAGTGTATAGTGATGGTATACAGTAGGTAGGTGCAGTATAGATTGAGGGTATACAGTAGGTAGGTACAGTATATAGTGAGGGTATACAGTAGGT
Source organism: Pseudophryne corroboree (assembly GCF_028390025.1). Lineage (NCBI taxonomy): Eukaryota > Metazoa > Chordata > Amphibia > Anura > Myobatrachidae > Pseudophryne > Pseudophryne corroboree. The sequence goes on along the minus strand of NC_086444.1, from coordinate 405,279,286 downwards.
AGGTACAGTAGATAGTGAGGATAGAAACAGTGTATGAGTGTATTCTCACCAATAATGCAGATCTTGCTGTCCGACACCCCCACTCTAGCACTGGGTAGCACAGCAGCTGGTTGGGCCTGTGGAGGGTGATGAGTGCCCCCCACTACCCTACCCTCCTACCACCCCCCTACTTCCCCTGCTGTCCATGCACTTGAAGTCCCTCCCTAGGGCCGGTAGCCCCACCATGTAACAGGGGACCCTACTTTTACATGGTGTGTGCTCGAACAGCAGCAGCTCGACCAGGACACCTGCCTCCCAGAGCTCCTGCACGCAGTGCCAGCCTGGGCACACGTAGTACAGCGGAAGGGGTGTTCATCGCCTGGTAAGGGGGATGCTACAATCGCAGATATGCAATTAGGGATACTGCAGCAGTGGAATTTAGTCAGCAGCGGGTGGGGGAAGGACGAGAACCTGGCCAAGGCAGGCAGTGGCCCATGGAAGGACCCGGATGGAGGTCTCAGCGCCCCCTTAAATCCTTTGGCCAGGGAACGCGCCCCCCTCGTCCCCACCCTAGTTATGGCCCTGTGATTATTGTAAGATATTTGTTTTTATTATCCTTTGCTTTCATTATTAGATTATGGGCCTTTTCAGTAATGCTATGCGATCACATTATGCAGTCTTTAGGCCCAGTGCGCACACGAATTGATGCAAATGCCTCTGCCTGATTAACAGGTAGAGGCATTCGCAGGGCGGTTGGGGGCTGTGACGAGGTGTTGTGGGGTGTGTGGCATTGAAAATGGGGGCGGGTCTGGGGTGGCCACATGACAGCACATGCGGTCGCTGTGACGAGGTAAATGGTGGCGGCCCAACTGCCTTCGTAAGCCTGCGGAGGTAGGGGGCTTCCCTTATTCAGCAATCCGATCGCATTTGAATTGCGTTTCCATCACTGGCGGGCATTAGCATGCTGGGCGGCCTTCCCCTGTGCTGGGGGTCCCCAGCATGCGATCGCAAGCAGTTGCAGTTTTGCTAATCTAGCAAAACTGCAACTGATGCTGAATGAGGGCCAATATTTGGGGTTTGTTATTGCTTGCTTTCATTAGTCTATTATATTAGATATGATATTGTGACAAGTGTTTTATTTACTGTCATTTTGGTTATGTACATATCTGTGAATTATTGTTATTAGGGTCGGTGCTTCTCTTGTGTATTGGAATATCAATTTCTTTTGGTATTATAGAAAGTATTTCTGTTTAGCTGTTGACTCTTCTGTATGTTTGATTGCTTTCTGGATAATGTATTATTTAATTACCTTACTTTTTATATTGGTTCATGTTAATTATAATAGTGTTTGAATTTTGTGTATAATATATGTGTTTATATAATTTTTGTGTCTTTGCTCAAGTTTCCTAGAATTTAGAAGTGGAAAGTTATTGTTGAGCACTGTTACATAATTTATGTTTATAATTTCAGTAGTAATTTCTACTGAAGCATAATACATAGTTGCCAACATTCTAAAATAATTTCTAAGGACACTTTGGTGGTAGGCAGGGAAATGTAAGCATGCCACTCACAATGTTTGCTACCAGAATAACACTACAATTCCCAGAACAATAAGCTCACTGGACTTAATTATACTGTATAATTAATAAATATTTATAATGCAAAAAGAAGGCGTAAAATAGAGAGAATTACAACTAATATACAATATAAAGAATAATATTCTTATTAGCAATTTATAGAGAATGCTTCATCATTACCTGTCCCAGTGGAGCGTACAGTCTACATTTAATAACACATGCACACTAACATTATGGAATGTAGGAGGAAACTAGAGCACCAAGTAAACCCATATAAACCCAGGGTGAATACTGAATATACAAACTCAACAAACATAGGGCCTTATTCAGAATGGATTACATTATTGATGCAATCACATACTGAAGATTTTATGCCCACTGCACACGCGCAGGAGCCATACTGAGATGGACTGCCTCTGTCTGATTGAGAGGCAAAGGCATTCATGGGGTGGTCCGGGGCAGCATCGTGGTGTTGTGGGGGTGATGCAGCGAGTCTGGGCCATTTTCAGAGCAGCCGCGTGAGATCGGAGAACATGGCCACCCTGCACCTGCCTTCACAGCCAGGCTGCGCAGGCAGGGGGCATCCCTAGTTCAGCGATGGAATCGCAATTGAAATGCGATCACATCGCTGGTGGCTATTTGCATGCTGGGCGGCCTTGCCCTGTGTGTAAAACGAAGAATAGTTCTGTTGGTATAGTCCCGATAGATATCCAAGAATCCACCTTCTTTTAAAGGCACCTGAAATGGTGTTCAAGAACTGTAATAGTGAATCCTTACATGTATGCTTACTTGTGTAAGACGTGTTCAAAGCAGATAAAGGTTTCTTTAGCGATCTTTAAACGCTCCTCATACGTATAGAGATGAAACGATGTCCCTCATACCGAATGAAGAGCCAAAGATAAACTCCAATTAGGACAAAGACACTCTTTTATTTTTAGAGTATAATATAACGGGTAAACAAATAGCCGTACCATATAGGGAAAGCAATGTTGGTAATCAGCTGACAACAATAGACCCGGGTATCTTATTGTTATATATTCCCCTCTATGGATAAGCTGGGTTGTGACCCGCCAAACACACTGTGTCTACGCGTTTCAACACTATGCAGCGTCTTTTTCAAAATTCACAGTGTGAAATCACCCTGGTGTGCAGCGTGCCTTGTCTGGTCAGCTGAAAATCTGCTTCGGGCTCGGTGGCTCGCTTCGCTCGCCACCGGGTTACTAAAGGTAATAGTTGGTGGCGTGGATAGTAGAAGAAATATCTCACTAGCATAGCTCCTCCCCCTGGTGTCGTGGCTCCCCCTGACGTAAAAGGTCCTTTAGGCCACTTGGATCTAGCATCTACCGACTACCCAAGTGGCCTAAAGGACGTTTATGGGGACATAGTGAGATCATGTCCCCAGTGGACCCTGCAGCTGTTGCCCAAAAGGGAGGGGGGACACGGCAGACACTGACTGCTGTGCAGTGTTCAATAAAAGTGGTGCCTGGCTACCCGCCCCTCTAAATGTCGGTAAAGCCGCAGCGTGGGCCGTGTAACAGAGCTGGGACACTGGGAAGAGATGTCAGGAGCAGTGGAGCTGATTAAAGCACAGCAACTTAAGGTTAGTTATTTTCTTTCAGGGTTTTCCAGAGAAAAGAGGAAAGGGAGGAAGGGGTTGTCTGGAGGGGACTGAAAAGATATGCACTGCCTGCCTGCATTGCTAGTTATTTTATAATAGTGTGGGGGAGATATATTAACGGGTTGGGTATGAAATTCCAGCGGTATGGATGCCAGCAGTCAGATGATTGACCGCGGTATCCCGACAAAGAGAATCCCGACAGCAGACGGGGATAAGTATTTTACCCCCCCCTCCCCCCACACACACTCTAATCCTCTGGGGTTGTCAGCTATGGCTAACCACCCCTCCCCCCTAGTGATTAACCCTCCCCCCGTGCCCTAACCCTCACCCCAATAGTCACCTTTGGGCTGCCGGTGTCCCAGCGCCAGTCTCCTGAGGGGATTCCGATGGCAGTCACATGACTGCCAGCATCCCAACTGCTGGGATGCCGAACGCATCCCACATTAACAACTTATTATAAGTGCCAAATGCGCTAGATCAGGTACAATTTGACACTTCTGTCACTATTCAAGATTTAGTGTAGAGAAAATCACTATTCTCTTTTGTCTTTGCATACTTGTAATAAAACATTGCCACCGCCATACTGTTATATGACAATGGTATTCCAGCAGCACTTAAAGAACAAAGAGCCCACCTTTATGCTTATCAATTTTCCACATATCAGCATGATTACCTGCGAGTATATGCAGTGTGTCGAGCAGTGGTCAACTAGGAAAGCAGAGGACACTTGTGAACTGCTAATAATAAAGTTTGTTTATTTTATTTGCTGGGACGTCAAAAGTACAAGGGTCTTTGAATGCAATGCGCAAGCAGTCCAGTGACGTGCGGTGGAGTGAGGCAGGTGAGGCAGAGCCTTTTCTGCCATTCTAACGTTTGTGCCAACATTTTGAATTTATAAAGTATATGGAAAATACAAAGAATTTGTTTGAAATATCTTCTTTGCATTATTCTAATAATTTTTATAGCCTAAACTCTGGAGTGAAAAGTCTATGGCAGGTGAGGCAGTGCCTCCCCTGCTTATCTTCTCCGCACATCTCTGATTAACACTAACCAAATTTGCAGGAGTTTATACTGCTGCATCTGTGTATAATGCCCAGATGTACCCTTTGGCTCATATATTGCATGTAAATTTGGCTCTGGTGCTAGCCATTTAGCTCACCGCATGTTCCTGGCAAGCACCGCTGCCGGCTCTCATGCACATGCGTCAGCGCTGACTGATTCACGCAAGCGCCACTAGGACTGTCAGTTTTGCACATGTAATATTTGCCTGCCATTGCTGGAAATATCTATAGGGATTTCACTGACCTGTAGTGGGCAATTCAATTAGAAGTGATGAGAGTATGTTGATGTGCTATGGTGACAATGTTTAAGTGCTAGCAAAGGCACCCTACAATGGGGCGAATCAATTCAGCACGATATGAACAGCATCTGGAAGGAGGTCCCCATAGCTATTCATTTGTCCCTACCACACCCTGCACTTAGTTGTGAGATGCCAATTAACGCGCCTTAAGCAGCGTATTTAGGGCCTAATTCAGACCTGATCTCTGTTGTGCGTAATCGCACAGTGGCCGATTATTAAACAACTGTGTATGCGCAGGGATCGTAGTGCGCAGGCGCGAGGCGAAACTGCGAAAAAATCTTGCATCTTTTTCGATCGCTAGGCAAACAAAGGCCAATTGACTGGAAGCTGGTGTTTGGAGGTGGTTACTGGCCGTTTTCTGGGAGTGTCAGGAAAAATGCAGGTGTACTCAAGCGTTTTCAGAGAGGGAATGTGATGTCAGCTCCGATCCCAATCAGCCTGTTTGTATCGTACTGTAGGAGCAGTGCCGTAACTAGGTGTGTGCCGTCTGTGCCTGGCACACAGCGCATGTGCACTGAGGGCGCAGGACCGCCGGCAACACCTTCAGGTCCGCGCTGCTCAGTGCTTGTCTGCTGAAGCACTGTAGCTGCAGCAGCGGATAAGGATGCTGGATGTGATTGCCGTATGTCCGGTCTTGCGCCTCCTCGTCTCCCAGGCCGCCTATCAGTGCTGAAAGGGTGTGTGGCTATGGGTCTGTGATTAGGCCACGCCCCCGACTTTTCTGTTTGGTCTGTGTCCGTCTCTCCTACAGCTCTCCTGGAGGTAAAGTTGGCACGGGGGGAGGGGAGGGGATGTGTGTGTGTGGTGTGACTGGAGGTGACAGGCTGTGTGTGTGTGTGTGTATGTGTGTACTGTAGGGACTATCTGCCATAATGTGTAATAAGGGGACGCTGTCTGCCGTAATGTTTAATAAGGGGACGCTGTCTGCCATAAGGTGTATTAAGGGGACGCTGTCTGCCGTAATGTGTAAAAAGGGGGACGCTGTCTGCCGTAATGTGTAATATGGGGACGCAGTCTGCCGTAATGTATAATAAGGGGACGCTGTCTGCCGTAATGTGTAATAAGGGGAACGCTGTCTGCCGTAATGTGTAAAACAGGGGACGCTGTCTGCCGTAATGTGTAACAAGGGGACGCTGTCTACCGTAATGTGTAAAAAGGGGGACTGGCTGCCGTAATGTGTAAAAAGGGGGACGCTGTCTGACGTAATGTGTAATAAGGGGACGCTGTCTGCCGTAATGTGTAATAAGAGGACGCTGTCTGCCGTAATGTGTAAAAAGGGGACGCTACCTGCCGTAATGTGTAAAAAGGGGGCGCTACCTGCCGTAATGTGTAAAACAGGGGACGCTGTCTGCTGTAATGTGTAATAAGGGGGACGCTGTCTGCCGTAATGTTTAATAAGGGGACGCAATCTGCCGTAATGTGTAAAAAGGGGACGCTATCTGCCGTAAAGTGTAATATGAGGACGCTGTCTGCCGTAATGTGTAAAACAGGGGACGCTGTCTGCCGTAATGTGTAATAAGGGGATGCTGTTTGCTGTAATGTGTAAAAAGGGGGACGCTGTTTGCCGTAATGTGTAATAAGGGGACGCTGTCTGCTGTAATGTGCAATAAGGGGATGCTGTCTACCGTAATGTGTAAAAAGGGGGACGCTGTCTACCGTAATGTGTAATAAGGGGACGCTGTCTGCCGTAATGTGTAAAAAGGGGGACTGGCTGCCGTAATGTGTAAAAAGGGGGACTGGCTGCCGTAATGTGTAAAAAGGGGGACTGGCTGCCGTAATGTGTAAAAAGGGGGACTCACTGCTGTAATGTGTAAAAAGGGGGACTGGCTGCCGTAATGTGTAAAAGGGGGACTCTGCCGTAATGTGTAAAAGGGGGACTCTGTCTGCCGTAATGAGTAAAAATTGGGACTGACTGCCATAATGTATAAAAAGGGGACTCTGCCTGTCGTAATGTGTAAAAAGGGGGACTGGCTGCCGTAATGTGTAAAAAGGGGGACTGGCTGCCGTAATGTGTAAAAAGGGGACTCTGCCTGTTGTAATGTGTAAAAAGGGGACGCTGTCTGCCGTAATGTGTAAAAGGGGGACTCTGCCGTAATGTGTAAAAGGGGGACTCTGTCTGCCGTAATGAGTAAAAATGGGGACTGACTGCCATAATGTGTAAAAAGGGGACTCTGCCTGTTGTAATGTGTAAAAAGGGGACGCTGTATGCCGTAATGTGTAAAAGGGGGACTCTGCCGTAATGTGTAAAAAGGGAACTCTGCCTGTCGTAATCTGTAAAAAGGGGGACTGGCTGCCGTAATGTGTAAAAAGGGGGACTCGCTGCCGTAATGTGTAAAAAGGGGGACTCGCTGCTGTAATGTGTAAAAAGGGGGACTGGCTGCCGTAATGTGTAAAAGGGGGACTCTGCCGTAATGTGTAAAAGGGGGACTCTGCCGTAATGTGTAAAAGGGGGACTCTGTCTGCCGTAATGAGTAAAAAGGGGGACTCTGCTGTAATGTGTAAAAGGGGGACTCTGTCTGCCGTAATGTGTAAAAAGGGGGACTGGCTGCCGTAATGTGTAAAAAGGGGACTCTGCCTGTTTTAATGTGTAAAAAGGGGACGCTGTCTGCCGTAATGTGTTAAAAGGTGAATCTGTCTGCCATAACCTGGTGTAGTGGTGCTACTGTGCGGCGTAATTTGAATAATAGAGACTACTGTGCACAGTAATATGAATCGGTATTATTTTGTGGCCACACCCCTTCATCAGGAAGCCACGCCCCTATTTTTTTTTTGCGTGCCTGCGGCGCGCATTGCCCCTGTATTGCATAGGAAGGGGGGGCGCCGAGGCCGTTTCTTGCACACAGTGCTAAAATGTCTAGTTACGGCACTGTGTAGGAGTAGATCCTGGGCTACACACAGACTGCACAGACTGGACAAATCATTAAATGGTGAGTGAGTTGCGAACGGATTTGCAGCCTGCCGGCGCGTGCAAAGAGTTTTGCACGGCATACGCAGACTTGCACTGGGAGGTTTTTCACTCTGTCTAGGCAGCGACTATCTGATCACAAGCTTCTGCAATTTCGCGGAGGAGCGATCAGGTCTGAATTAGGCCCTTAGTCGCAGAAACCGGCATTCTCCCACTTAAATGCTGGCTGTTTGCGCACGTGCTAAGGCAGAAAACAGCATCATGACACTAGTTTAGTTGGATTTCTGCTGGCCCTCAGGAGGGGTGTGAGAAGAAATCCTCTAGTCAGGCTTAACAACATGATCAATTGAATACCTCCGGGACCTTCTTCCTGGCACTATTTAGATCGCGCTGAATTGAATCACCACCATTGTTCCTATCTGATGGATTTGGAGTCTGATTTTAAATATAAGAGGTCACTGCTACTAGGTTTTGTATTTGTTTATAGCTTTTTGACAAGTGATTTTTTTTAAATATATATTTAAATGTTCTTTTTAAACCACCATAAACCCCTCCTGCATAAGTTTTGTTACACAAATGTTTGCATTACAGTTTGCTGGTAGAAAAGCAGGGGCCAAATGTTTGTGTTTCCCCCACCTCCCCCAAAACTAAAAGTTGCCAGCCCCTGACTTTCAGGGCAAGTAAGTGCTTAGTTACACAAACAACACCATGGGTATTTTGATGTCCAGGTCTTCCATTAAATTAATAGCGCCACACCCGTGGCGACCCCTACACATTTTGTACACACACCAACCAGTGCCTCACCAGCCACTGACCTCACCGCACGCCACTGGGCTCCGGACTGCACTGGGGATTGTGATGTTAGTGTATTAGAATGCTTAATATTTGTAGACACTCCCTTACTAATCTGTGTAAGCCTGAATCTTCAGTGATGGTCCCTAGGACCAGAGGGATGCTGGGAAGTGGGTGGTCCCGTGTGCAGTGTGCTTGGAGTTGGTGATGGAATAAACAGCACAGCAGTGAACTCACATGTCTCTGTGTCCTGATGACTGGATTTACAAACATATGAACAAAACATGGTGTCAGAAGAAGTTTAACTTGGACTGCTAGTGCTCTCAGAGTGTGACAGAATCCTGTAGGAGTCTGTAAGGCTGTGATACTCAGTGTCTGCAAAGCCTGCCGTGTGCTCCTCTCTTCAAACAGTGACTAACCATGGATAAACTAGCTCCTCCAACCAGCATACTGATGTCTGGTAACTTGTTTGAAAACTGGGAAAGATTTAAGCAAAGGTTTAATATATATCTTGCTGCACGTGGAGCTGATACAGAGGCTGACAAAACATTTTCCTCCATGTGATAGGAGAGGATGTGCTGGACATTTATAATAGTTTTCAGTTTGATGAGGGACATAATATGGTGCTATCTTCTATAATGCAAAAGTTTGAAGATTACTTTGTGCCAAGGAAAAATGTGACATATGAAAGATATAAGATTTTCACATGTGATCAGAAGTCTGGAGATGGATTTGATCAGTATGTTACAGAGCTGCAATTACTCAGTAAAACCTGTGAGTTTGGTGATTTAAAGGATTCACTGATTAGAGATCGTATTGTCTGTGGAATACCTGATAATGGACTCAGAGAGAGATTGCTGAGAGAGCAAGACCTAACACTAGACAAGGCAGTGACTATGTGTAGATCTGCAGAAATAACTAGATTTCAAGCCAAAACGTTACACAAGGAAGTTGATGCTGCTGTCCATCTAGTACACAAAACAGAGCCAAGCAAACCTCCATTCTCAAGAATGAAGAAGTCTAAGCCACAGTCTAATAAGGAAATGTGTAGTAGATGTGGAAATGCTCACAATCCTAAAATGTGCCCAGCTTATAGTAAAACCTGCATGAAATGTGGTAGACTTAATCACTTTGCCAAATGCTGTAAAATAAAAAGTAAAACAACCAATGTGCATGCTGTTAAACAAACAGAGGAATTATTTGTGGATTGCATTGAACTTTGAAGTGCAAATAAGAAAGAATGGATTGTCCCTTTAACTGTGAACGAAATTGTCATTCCCTTTAAGCTTGATACTGGCGCGCAGGTGAATTTAATATTGTTTCAAGACTATAAGACTTTTAGAGTAAAACCTAAAATTCATCCAGCCAAAGTGAAAATCACAGGGTACACTGGGGAGGAAATTCCTGTGAAAGGTACATGCTTAGTGACACTGAAATATAAGGTCCAATAGTTTAAAACATCTCTACTGATTGTGGATAAAAATGTGCAAACGATTCTAGGATTAAGTTCCTGTGAGAAACTAAGCTTGCTAAAGAAAGTTTTTATGGTGACATCACAAGTAGAAGATGACTGCAAATCGATGTTTACAGAATACAGATACTTTTTTGAAGGTCTAGGTTGTTTGCCTGGAGAGCATACAATAAATATAGACACGCAAGTTTCTTCAGTGATACACCCCTGTAGAAAAGTGCCGTTTGCGCTGAGAGAAAAACTGAAACAAGAGTTAAATCGCATGGAAGCCTTGGGTGTGATACAGAAAGTTGATGAGCCTACTAAATGGGTAAGCTCCTTAGTAATTGTTGAAAAGAAAAATGGACAACTCAGAATATGTCTAGACCCCAGAGATTTAAACAAAGCTGTTAAACGACAACATTTCAAACTACCAACCAGAGATGAAATCATGTCGCAGTTTGCGGGAGCAAAATGGTTCAGTAAATTGGACGCATCTTCAGGATTCTGGCAAATGAAGCTAGATGAGGCCAGCTCAAAGCTTTGTACATTTAATACACCAGAAGGTCGATACAGATTTCTTCGACTACCATATGGAATATTGTCTGCTCCAGAAGTATATCACAAAAAGATACACATGATTTTTGAACATATTCCACGTGTTGAAACAATGATGGATGACATTATTGTCTGGGGATCTAAAAAGGAAGAACATGATTCTAGATTGAGACAAGTAATGGAACTTGTCAAGAAAGTGAATCTAAAGCTAAACAAGGACAAATGTGAATTTGGCGTGAATATACTTACCTTTATGGGCGACGTGGTCTCGGATCAAGGTGTAAAACCAGACCCAAGAAAAATATCAGCCATAGTGAACATGGAACGTCCTAACAACAAAGACAACGTCAGAAGATTCCTAGGAATGATTACTTACTTAGGAAAGTTTATTTCTCAACTCTCTGAACGAACAGCCTCTCTTAGATGGTTGTTGGAGAAAGATAATGAGTGGATGTGGTCACATGAACAAGAAGAAAGTTGGCAAAACTTTAAACAGATCATTACAGAGCAACCGGTGCTAAAATTCTTTGATCCTGCGAAAAGAATAAGAATTTCAGCAGATGCTTCGCAATTTGGCCTAGGCTCAGTGCTGTTACAAGAACATGAGGATACATGGCAACCAGTAATCTAAGCATCAAGAGCACTGACAAGTGCTGAAACAAGGTATGCTCAGATAGAAAAAGAACTTCTTGCGATCACATATGCATGTGAGCGATTTTATCAGTTTGTGTATGGTCAAACATTTACAGTGGAAACTGACCACAAGCCATTGGTAGCTATCATGACTAAATCATTACATGACTGTCCCATGAGAATTCAACGAATGCTTATCAGACTACAGAAATATGACGTACACTTGCTGTACTGTCCCGGCAAATACATGTACATTGCTGATACACTTTCTCGTGCTGTGGACAAAAGTGAAGGTTCCAAAAGTCTGATGGATGAAGAGATAGAAGCCTATGTTAATTTGATTGTAGCTTCTCTACCAGTGTCTCTTGCAAGGCAAGAACAGATTAGGAAAGAAACTGAGACAGATGACACAATGAAAGTGTTGAAAGATATCATTCTGAAAGGTTGGCCAGCAGAAAAACATGCGTGCCCGCTGTCTATCCATGATTATTGGATGTACCGCAGTGACCTTACAGTTGTCGATGGTATTATTTACAAAGGCAATAGGTTTGTCATACCTGCACGACTAAGAAAAACCATGCTGTGCAAGATATATGAAGGCCACTTAGGAGAAGAAAAATGTAAGCGGAGAGCGCGTGAAGTTATGTATTGGCCAAGAATGAACCAAGACATAGCACAGACTACAGCTACATGTGAATTATGTCTTACGTAAAGACCGAAACAACAAGTCAAGCCACTGAGTCCTCACGCAGTGCCAGAGAGACCGTACCAGAAAGTTGGCGCAGATTTGTTTGATTGTAAAGGGAAAACGTACATTGTCGTGACTGATTATTACTCTAACTACCCTGAGGTGAAGACACTACATACAACTACTAGTGTAGCCGTAATCAATTGCATGAAGTCAATCTTTGCAAGGCATGGTGTTCTTATGGTAGTGTTCACTGACAATGGTCCTCAGTTTTTCAGTACTGAATTTAGACAATTTGCTGATGAGTGGGAATTTGTCCATACTACGTCAAGTCCCACTATCCATGCTCAAATGGGTTGGTGTAAAGTTCAGTAAAAACTGTAAAGAGTCTCATGAAAAAAGCTCAAGAAGGTAAAGAAGATTTCTACAAAAGTCTTTTAATCTACCGCAGTACACCTTTAAAGAATGGACTTTCTCCTGCACAAATGCTGATGGGAAGGAGGATTAGAGCAAATCTCCCGATACACGATGAACTGCTTAATACACATAACTCAGCTTTGGTCAGACTGAGTAAGGAACGTCAACAGGCGAAACAGAAACTGTTCCATGACAGACGAACAAAAAGCTTATCTGATCTAAAATCGGGTGACCAAGTCCATCTTAGAGATCACGAGAAAGGTATTTAGGTGCAGAAAGGTATTGTGCAAGCACAAGTAGCACCAAGATCTTATACTATACGCACAGAGTGTGGAACGGAAGTAAGAAGAAATCGGGTGGATTTAAGATCTCAACCTAACCATAATGAAGACAACATGACTGAAGAATACCCTTCATCTGACATGTATGATGATCCTGATAATGGTGAACCAACCACGATTCTAGAAAGGTCCAACATGGTCGATGAAACACAGACTGTGTATGAAAGGCCCAAAAGGGAAATACACAAACCTGACTCATTGAAACGTGTTAGATGATGTTCTTAATATGACGTTGTTAATTGTTGAATTGAAGCGCATAGGGCTTATCTTTAAAGAAAAGAGGATGTGATGTTAGTGTATTAGAATGCTTAATATTTGTAGACACTCCCTTACTAATCTGTGTAAGGCTGAATCTTCAGTGATGGTCCCTAGCACCAGAGGGATGCTGGGAAGTGGGTGGTCCAGTGTGCAGTGTGCTGGGAGTTGGTGATGGAATAAACAGCACAGCAGTGAACTCACATGTCTCTGTGTCCTGATGACTGGATTTACAAACATATGAACAAAACAGGAATCTCGTGTGAGTAGCGAGATCCCGCACATGCGCAGAGGAGCCGGGCGGGCAGTGAGACACAGCCCGTCAGCACTAAGCTGAGGTGTTGTGTGCTTGAGGGACATCGCCGGAGGGTGGAGACAAGTCAGATTAAGAGAGGGTCAAAGGGCATACTGTACCCGGTCCCCCCTTTGTTAGGGGCCCCCCGGCCAGAGCACACCTACATCGCAAGCTTTCCCTATCATACAGTAGCAGAACCAGACAGCCAGAATGCGAGCAGGGCAGTATGCATTGCAGGCATAGTATCAGGTTTTACGAACTACCGATTAAGCTTTCCGACCAGAGGAGCGATAGGAGGGTGGAGAGAGCTGTAACTGACACAGGGATTCCAGCTTCTCCTCCTCCCTGAATGGGTGTCTGAGTCCTGTGTCAACTGCTATCTAATGAGAGTCTAGGGAGAAAGACACACACATACAGAGTCCTCCTGAGTCCTGTCCCAGTGTGTAAATAGTACAGGGGCTGCTGCTATTCTACATGTGACAAGATAGCTTATAGATTTTATTTTTCTATGTGCATTTTAATGTTGTTTAAGTTGTCTTTGTTCCACTACAAATACATTTTATACAATAGTTGTCATTCAATTAGGTAAAGCTATAAGCAGTAACCAGGCATTATTAAACTGTTAGTTTAAATCTAATATACACCATTGGGTTAAATTTTACATATACAATCCTTACATCCTAACAGTCCTGGAGGGATAACATGTTGTCTTAAGTTATGACTGTAATCACCTGTGTTGAAATACCTTTCTTATCTATTAAATAGTTCAATACAGGTTACACCAATCATATATTAAGAGGGAAGTCCAGATAGAAAGTATTTTGTCCCTCCTGGAATGGATCATGTTGGGGGTATGCACAATCTAAAATACACTTCCCTGCCTTCCACCGCCCCCCCCCCCCCCCTGCGTTAAGTGCCCCAGGCACCCCCAAGGCTTAATCTGGCCCTGGGGTGCAGTTTACGCTCTCTTGCTTTGGCAGACAAGATGTTAATACATCTTGACGATGTCCCTTCCTGCTTCGCCTCGGTAAAGTGTTATGCGATGCAGGGAGAAGACGGAGCGTTGCGGGGACGGAGTGACGCAAACAGTGGGCGGTGCGGTGCATACAGGGGTGTGTTGGGGGCGTGATTGCAGCGGCTGCATGACATCAGAAGCAGTGGCCGTGATGGATAAGATGGCACTGGGACTCCTGCGGCCGCAGCTAAACTGCGCCGGCAGGAGGCATCAATCATTTTTATTAGAAAGTAGAAATGGTGTGGCGATCGCAATTCCTGCTTCATCAAGGGGGGGAGGCGCCGGTCGGAATACTGGGTGGCCTTGCCCAGCGATGGGCGGTCCCCAGCATGCGATCCAAAGGATAGCAAATTCTTTAGCATAATTCTTTGCAGTTGTCATCCTACAATTAAACTATCTATTTTTATAGCTTCTGGTTATTGTTGTTTCCTTACTGCTAGAACTAATACACATTTTCGTGTCTTTCCTTAAAACAAATATGCTGATTTTTATTTTTTTTGGCAGAACAAACGTGAATAGCTTAATAGCATCCTCAGTAGGAGGAGTGGTCAGTTATTAAAACCGTTTGGTAGGATTTAAGGCACATCTTTATTAATTGCAGAGGGGTTAACAGCTTGAAAAGAGTCTGCAATGACTGTCCCTGTGGTTGTGTCTCTGCCACGCACTATCTATCAAGGGCATGACAGCTGAGATTCATTTCAAGACCAAGAAAATGCCAGCTAATCCTTTCTGCGAGACATTGATAGACTAGCGACTTGGGAAGGATTGTACAACAGTAATGAAATTAGGCCTGAAACTGCTAGTGGATTGCAGATAATTACCCTTGTCTGTCACCAAGAATAACAATCTTCCAAAGCCATTGACACCATCCCAGTCTCTCCCATCTTTTCTGCTACTGATGCTCAGTTAGAGTGAGCTCACCACAGCAATTTAGGCTCATGGTCCCAGTATCATTTTACTGATCTTCATATTTGGATGTAAACAGATCTGGCATCAGATTTACTGGTGTGCATTTCATGCATTGACATGATTTCCATTGCCTGCAGGCAAGCCATAACTAAAATTGCTGTCTCCTCTGTTCCATCCTGGTGGCATCTCAGCATGTACAGTTGTGCTGTTTCTAGTAGATGCTATTAGTTCACCATTAGTAATTGTGGCTGATTAGGGTAGAACATGAGTAATATTATAAGGTGAAAACTAGCTACTTAATCCAAGTCCGAATTTGTCCAGTAAAATATCTTCTCATTTTAAATCAGCAAAGCAAATAATGTAATCACAGCTAGCACTGATATTTGTACAATGTAAAGGTCACTTTATGGAGTTATTAATATTCATGTGATTTCCTGAGGATTAATAAAAATGAATAGCAAAATCAAACGCTATTTAGAAGTGGAATATATTTTCCTTTTACGAAAATAAAGCAAAATGCCTATACCATTTATTTCATATTGTATAATAGATTATGAAATAAACATAACCATGAAATAATGGCTACAGTATTTTATGATGACATTGATAGTCTTCCCTGCACTGTCAGCAGATCCTTTATTAAAGTCAATAAATGCTAATGGATTTCTCACTCCGGCATTTTCTTTTTTCAATCTTTTCGTTTTGATGTCCGATGATCCTGATTAATTAGACAATTGAATGAAGAGTTGATAACTACAATCATATTTTGGGTGGTCTTTAGTATGCCGACTGACGGGATCCCGGCGCACAGTATACCGGCGCCGGGATCCCGACACTTATTCTCCCTCGTGGGGGTCCACGACCCCCCTGGAGGGAGAATAAAATAGCGTGGCGCGCGTGCCCGTAGCGTGGCGAGCGCAGCGAGCCCGCAAGGGGCTCATTTGCGCTCGCCACACTGTCGGTAAGCCGGCGGTCGGGCTCCCGGCGCCGGTATGCTGGTCCCCGGGAGCCCAACCGCCGGCATACCGTAGTGAACCCCATATTTTGGTCCTTTTTGTAGATCTTTATGACATGATATCCCAACATTTCAAATGATGGAAGTGGCATGCTTGAAAAAGACTCGGTATTATTTGCAATCATAGAAAACACCTGCATGTACTTTGGAAGATTTTTTTATGCACATTTCACCATAAAACAGACACTTAGGGTGAAACGCATTAAAGTGCGTTCTGTATGCAGGATTAACTATCCCCCACACCTAGAGAGTACCTGCTCAGCGGGCCCCTCCCGATATACCTGCCTGGTGGGAACAAGGGTAATCAATAGATTATTCTGGCCCCTTAATCTATAAAGAAAAGTGTCCCTACAAACTACTTACCGAAAAACTTGATTGGACATAATCCAACGGCAAGAAACTATGGACTGAACAGACCACTCCCTAAGACTACCAGACGCAAAGTTAATTATATTTCAGTGAGCCTGGCTACTCATTAGCTAAGTAATTAGCTGAGCAGTGTAAAAGATAAGCTCGGCGTTACTACTTGGTTTGGCAAACTGTCAATATATTTCCTCATCTGAATGGGACTTGCATGGCCAGAACGGTCTGGGCTCCAGAACGCCGGACCAGACCTGCTCATAAAAAGCAACTTTTTCCGCTGTGGAGCTCTCTGTGCCGGTCCCCATGTATGTGACAGCTGTCACACAAACCGTTCTGGCTTTCCCCTAACCCCTTTAATAAACTGTACGGTTTACATACTAAACATACACATCACAGAGCATAGAAAACAGTCGCTCAACCAATTCCTTACAAGTCGAACAGTTCTGTCATTATTTTTCATTCACAGACCGTCCTAGTAAATGAACACTTGACATAATTTGCACTGCAGTTCTAAGATATTTATTGATCATAGTCTCAAAAACATTTGAATTCTCATTAACATTTGAATAGTTGTATTGGTCTTAGAATGTGTGTGTAAAATGATGGTTGCCACCAGATGGCAGTATACAGTCACTGGTCAAAACCGTTTTGTGATGTATTTTAAGCTGTTCAAAAAAGAAGTGCTTTACTGTACTTAAAAAAGATGAAGATGAATGTACTGTACTTCTTCTCTAGGTGACAAGCACCTAAGATAACTTAGCATTTATGTAGTGATAAAAAATAAAATTAACAGAAATTATATAAATACAAATCATGATAATAAATCATAGTATGATAATATTGCAGTATGTATCTTTTTACTGCAGAGGAGTATACAGTACTTTCTAGTGATCCCAATGTAAGTGGATGTGGCATGTGCGGGAGTTTGGGCAATATGTCAGTCAGTAATCAGTAACACTTCCTTTGGCACAAACCAGCTCCCAAACATTTCTTGGAACCAGCTTACAGTATTTCTGTTCTAGCTTCAGGAATGTGTCTTCCTTGCAGAACTATTCCAGCTCAGAAATACATTTCTTGTATGCACTGCATGTTTGACATCTCCCCACTGATATACAATAGTATGACTATGACGACCATTCCAGGAGCTTATTCCTGCAAGTAATCTTTGGTTGATTTTATTTATTATTATTTATTTATGAACAGCAGTTGTGGGTAAACGTGCATACACACGGAGCGCTGTTGACTATGAGCGATTTTGACTGAGCGATTTCCCTTGAACTGGCAGTAGGAGATTTTGACTAACTTTACCAGCGATTCTGACTAAGTGTGCAAGCGATTTTGGCTATGGGCAATTTTGTCTAACTCATTTAAATAGGGGGATGTTTTCACTTTTCCAGCGACCTAGTCGAAATTGATTTGCCTGCACAGTCTATTTTTAGCAGCGATAGCGACCTGGCGGGGACTTGCATCGCTATCGCTCGCTGTGTACACACGGAGCTATATGCACTAACTTTCTGAGCGATTTTGAATATATAGTCAACATCGCTCAGCCATATTGCTCCATGTGTATGGACCTTTACACGTGGGAACACTTGTTTTCTTCAATGACTTTCAGAAATTAGGTTCTAGGATTTATAGCTATTTATTTAAATAGATTCTTCTTTCTAATCGGACATTCTTGTGCTACTATGGACCGAACAGACCACTCCCTAGGACTACCAGACACAAAGTTACTTATATTTCAGTGAGCCTGGCTACTCATTAGTCAATTAGCCAATCAGGGGGTGTCTTTCATCTGTAAGTAGCTGAGCAGTGTACGAGATAAGATGGGGTTTACTACTTGGTTTGGCAAAC
Organism: Pseudophryne corroboree; assembly: GCF_028390025.1. Classification (NCBI taxonomy): domain Eukaryota; kingdom Metazoa; phylum Chordata; class Amphibia; order Anura; family Myobatrachidae; genus Pseudophryne; species Pseudophryne corroboree. The sequence goes on along the minus strand of NC_086444.1, from coordinate 405,261,262 downwards.
TGTTATTATATTTCCTGATCTGAATGCATTCTACACGAGTCATAATAGATCTATTCTATCCCAATGATATTCTTTCCTTCAATTGCTTCACTTGTTTTTCTCCCAAAATATATTTTGTATTTTTTTGTGGCATTAGTCTAAAATAATTAGTTCAGCCTCCCAGGATTTTAGTGTGCACTTAATACTAATTTCTTCATTGAAGCCTACCAGCTCTCTTCCTAATCCCCAGCCTCTGAATTCTTCAGTTTTGCTCCCATCACTCTCTTTGTTCACAAATAGGGGTAAATTTACTAAAGGTCGATATTAATAGATTTCAAATTGATCTAAATCGATCAAGTGGGGGGTATGGAAATATCAGGAGGTCTGAGGCTTTGGGCCTGCCTAAGTAAAGCCCCACTGATATTTTTATATCACCTCTTCAAAATGTCTGCTTCGATCACTGATTTAAGTACATATTCCTTTTTTGTTTTTACTATTATCAGGCCTTGCCTTGCATTCAACAGTTCCCCTTAATATTTAATTTAATGGTCAAATTATTCACAAGGTTGTTCTGCAGATATGGAGTGTTGCTTGCATGGCTGGCATAATACAGTTCCAAATTCATTCTTGCTTTAAAAACACTACTTTGAATGAAACTTGACTCCTTGTGGGTGATTCACCAATGACTTTTGATGATGACCATCTACTGTAGGTAGTAGATATACAGTATGTCACCAGTATAAAGCCTGTTATATTTTGTATGACTCTTTTAGATGTCCTTTATATATCCTTATTACATGTTTTATTGCTATGGATAGGTGCACTGGGAAGGCCTGTTTAGTAGTTACCACTGTAATTGCTGTGCTGTTACTAATTATCATGGTACCACACCTGGGTACTTCATGCATGGTCTTTCCCAACCTCTACTTCAGTTATCTTTAAGCCAGTGACTTGCAGTCAGGGGAGGCAGGGAAGACAGATCCTCACCTGTCATACTCTAGTATACTCGAGTTCTAAGTATAACATTTATTAGAATAATACAAAGAAGATATTTACAACTTATAAATATCATCTTTGTATTAGTCATATAATCTTTGTGTTATTCTACTCTTATTTATAGTCAAAACTCATCACCAAATCATGTGTGTGTGTGTGTGTGTGTGTGTGTGTGTCTGTGTGTATGTGTAAATCTGGCTCTGATACTAGCCAGTGCCTCCCTAGCCACTGACCTCTCCGCACCTCACTGCTTTAAGTTGTATTTATAATTGCACAGTGTGATTTTCTACCTTCTGTATTGTTTGAGGTTTATGTGTTGTTTCACAAAAAATAAAAATAAACTGAAATTGTAAGCTGGAAGCATCTCATAAATATCTTCTAATAACCTACTAGTTTCTTGTAACAGTCAATTATCTTTTTTTCAAGTCAAGTTTAAAATAGACCAAAGTTTTAATGAATCACCTGGAAGGTTGCCCGGATTTATGCAAATGCACCATTCACTGTTTTTAATTATGAGATTCAGTGAAACATGCAATTTGGCCAGGTGTGCTTAAACTTTGCACTGCAAAAGTCTACATATGTACCCCATGAGCTAGCCTATAATATTCATACTTGCTGACTTTCAATGAAGTGAGTGGTCCAGGCCAGTGGCGTCAGAAGGTGGGTGCAGGGGGTGCGGCCCGCACCCGGGTGTCCCCCTCGGAAGGGATGACACCAAAGTGCCAGCTCTTCTGTAGTGACAGGAGCCGAGTGCTGCAGTGAGATAAACCCCTGCAGGACTCGGCTCCTGTCACAGATAAGAGCTGGCACTGCACGCTGAACAGTCTCCGGGGGCAGCCAGCATCTTCGGGGAAGCTGGACATGCCCCCGGAGCGAAGAAAAAAAAGATCAGCGAGGCCACGAACCCTTTTTGATTAGGTCATGCTCCCTTTTCGGACGCCCTCGGCTCCGGCGGGAAAGGGGGTGATAATACAGAGTGCGCTCCGGGTGTCACCACACCAGGTGACGCCTCTGGTCCAGGCACTTTATGACATGAGAGGTGGGAGGTACAAGAAGTGTGACACCATGAGTTGCATGGCCCTGCCCCTGCTGTAAAGGGGTGCTCTGATTTCTTTCTAGAGTCCAAAAACATACTAGTAGGTTAATGTTTGTGTTTATGCACATTAGAAAATTCACACTGTAAGCTCCACTGCGCTAGTGAAGGGTTAAAACCTTTTCTGCTAAGTGCTGCATAATATTGTGATGCTACTGTATGCGTGTGGTATAGAAGAGCTACAGTAATTCATTAGATATACCGTTATTAGGTCGACCCCATATGGTCGACATTCATTAGGTCAACAGGGTCAAAAGGTCGATGTGTAAATGGTAGATAGTATAAAAGGTCAACTTTTTTTGTGTATCACTTTCTATTTCATGACATGTGACCACAATTATAGTAAACATAGTCCCTCATGGGCTCGCTTCACTCTCCATACTTCGGGCAAGGTGCCTTGTTCCGCTACTTGACACAGGTTACTATAAGCAATCGTAGTCCACATGGATGGGAAATCAAGTTAAAAAAATATGTGAAAACTCCCCAGAACTTGTGTCGACCATATGTGTCAACCGTTGTCATGTTGACCTGTTGTGCCTGTCCACCTTAAGCACTGTTTATCTTTCACCATGTCGACCTAATGCATTTTGACCATATGGTGTTGACCTACTTAGACAGTGTAGATCTATCATCTGGATACCCTTCAGTATATGTAAAAGTTAATAATGATGTTAAATCAAAGCACTATGTAAGTTTGAATAGGTGCTGATGTAATACCTGGGGCATGTTAGGTTTATAAAAAGTGCTAGGATTGTGACCATCTGGATATATCAAACAGCTTAGTTGACAGAGGCGACTTTTATAATGAAACAAGGGTTCTTTTGCCTTCCTAGGGCTCTAGAGCAGATATTGGAACATATATATAGGCATTGCCACTAAGTGTTCTAATAAGTTTCTGTCTGTTACACTATTTATGTGGCATTTTGCCCAATTGCTGTCTTATTATAATCTTTTATTTATAAGGTGCCACAAGGGTTCCAAAGATCCGTACAAGAGAATAATATTGACCAGTGTCAGACTGGGGCATGAAGGGCCCACCAGGGGAATGCAGTAATAGGGGCCCTTACTTAGGGGTGTGGTCAGCCTACAAAGGGGGTGTGGCCAATCACCACAGAGGCTTGAAATACACAATAGACTTGTGCAGTGTAATGCAACATATCTACCATATATAATACAAGTGCACAGTCTGGAACCTGATCCCTAGAGGAAGGAGTGGGGCCACAGGCAGTTGGACCCACTGGTGGTTTCCCCTGTACCCCTGTGTGCCAGTCCGACCCTGAAATTGACCACAGAATACATGAGTACAGACTAGTACAGATGGTATATAAAATCACATAGATACACAAATACAATAAACAGCTTACTGTAGTTTTGTACAGAAGGCGAAGGGAAGAGGGCCCTGCTCATATGAGCATCAATCTATAGAAGACTCATCAGCATACTCTTCCCCCTTTCCCAAATAATATGGGGGGTTCTCTATTATGTGCCATCTTGGACATAGCTGCATGGTGCTGTGGCCTGGAATATAATTTTTTAAAACAACTTGTGTACAACAATCAGTGTATTCCATCCAACTATCTGCATGCAGTATTTTTGCCATTCTGCCAACCTTGTTGCTTACTTGAGTAAGAAATCCTTTACATTTTTCTGGTACTTGGCAAGCAGGTAGACTACAAATGTAAGAAATACTTTTTCCTCCCAGGTGTCTCTGTGATCATAGAGGTGCACAGGTCCGTGTGTCTCTTGTAGCTCAGGAGCTGTGAAGCTTTGCCACTGCTGTTTATTTGTGATAATATTTTCTTGACAATTCTTCTTATTGAACAGCTACTAAATATCATCGACAAATATTTGTTTGGATGCTGTTTAGCAGAACATAGCCCGCAGAGCGTTCGCTATGCTACCACCTCCCCAGCCGCCAAGGTTTGTATGCTCACCACTGTGTCCGTACAGTCTTGGTGAGGCCGGCAATCGATAGGCTGGTTCCGTGTCTCAGTGTGGGAGCGGCAGTGTCAGGGCCGGCGCTACCATTATGCAGCTTTATGCAGCTGACTATGGGCACCAGCCACTGGAGGGTGGCACGCTTCTTCTGAATTTGTTTTACTTAAAAATCATGTTGTGCTGGGCTGGATAGCGGCGGCTGCAGTGCGGGTCTAACCAACTGCAGCCACCACTATTAGTCATCCTAACCCCAGGCCAGGGTGAACTGTGTCTGCCATGCCCCCTCTGCTGACGGACCCCGACAACAAGCAGGGACAGCAACACAATGTTCTAAAGTCCAAGCAGGCAGCAGCATTGTCCTCTCCCTCCTCCCTCTGCAGCCATAGGCAGGGAGGTCCGATTGCTGCCACCCAGCCTTCCATTCTCCATCAGCCATCGCCGTTTGCCACCAGCTGCTGGCCGCCCGCCTGCTCCTGGCTCCCCGGCCGGCTCCACCTCCTACCCCTGCATACTCAGTGTACAGAGAGGAGTGTTGCAATGGAACCGCACATATATGACAAACAGTCCCAGCCACAGTCAGCAAAAAAAGTATGTGAAATTGTGTATGGCATCTTGATCTTATACTGCATAAGGGCAGGGCCGGATTAAGCCTTGGGGTGCCTAGGGCACTTGAGACAGGGGGGCTCCGGTGGAAGGGGGGGCTGTATATATGGTTGTGCATACTTCACAACATGACCCACTCCAGGAGGGACAACATGCTCTGTACACGGACTTCCCTCTTAATATAGGATTATAGTCACCTGTGTTAAACTATTTAATTGATAAGAAAGGTATTTCAACACAGGTGATTGCAATAACTTAAAAAGGAAGTCCAGGTAGAGAGCATGTTTATCTTGTCACATGCAAAAATAGCAGCAGCAGCCTCTGTACTACTTACGCGCTGGGACAGGACTCAGGAGGACTCTGTGTGTGCAGGGGTGTATTTAGGGGTCCGAGCGCCCCTGGCATATTAAAGTACTGGTGCCCCCCCCCCATATTTGAAATAGTGAAGGCACGTGTGCCAAAAAAAGGGGCATGGCCACTCAATAGTACCCCAATTCAAATTACACCACTGTAGTGTGCCTTACCCACATTACACAGCGCAGTAATGTACATTATTCATGTTATGCTACACAGTAGTACCCCTTATACACATTATGCCATACAGTAGTGCCTATATATTATACTTGCCTACCTGACCCTCTCCATGAGGGAGAAAATGCTCTGTTCCTGGACTTGCCTGGTAATGTGTGATTGCCATCACCTGTGGTGAAACACCTTTCTTATCAATTACCTAGCTCACCACAGGTGATGGCAATCATACATTACCAGGCAAGTCCAGGAACAGAGCATTTTCTCCCTCATGGAGAGGGTCAGGTAGGCAAGTATGCTATATATATATATATATATATATATATATATAAAATATAGGAAGGCGTGCATGCTCCTGGGAAAGTGGGCGTGCCCTCACAATTTTATATTATGATATCAAACTATAAATATATAATCACACCCCCTACACATGCATGCACACAATTAGCAGCCTTACACACAATACCCACAGTAGTTCTCCTTACACATAATGTCCCCAGTATAGTGTCAGATGCACATAATGTCCCCCAGTATAGTGCCAGTTACACATAATGACCCCAGTAGTGCAGTGCCAGATACACATAATGCCTCTGAGTATAGTGCCACATACACATATGCCCCCAAAGTGCCAGACACATGTATGCCCCCGCAGTGCCAGACACACGTATGCCCCCGCAGTGCCAGACACACGTATGCCCCCACAGTGCCAGATACACGTATGCCCCCACAGTGCCATACACACATATGCCCCCACAGTGCCAGACACACATATGCCCCATGTTGATTTTACTATTAAAGGCAGCACTTTTAGGTAGATTCACTTTTAGAGGCGACAGCTATCCCCCCACCCCCATTTAGTTCCTCAACAGCAGGGATGCCCATTAATGATCAAAGAATGCAACATCAGGCACTGTAATTGGCGCCGGGGTCCAGCACCGCACCACAATACAGACAAGAAACTCTACATAAACTACACCTCCCAGCAGCTGATGCTGCATGTTGTGATCATTACTGGGCATCCCTGCTGGTGAGGAACTACACGGGGTTGGGGGATAGCTGCTGCCTCTAAAAGTGAATGTACTTACTGCCCGTGGGTGGCACCTCTGGACGGCGCCCCTGCTCGGCTGGCGCCCCTGGCGAGTGCCATCCTGGCCAATAGGAAGATACACCCCTGTGTGTGTGTATGTGTGTCTCTCTCTCTCCCTCTCTCTCTAGACCCTCATTAGATAACAAGTTACACAGGGCTCCCAGCCAGGTGTGGAGAGAGCTGTAAGTGACACAGGAATCCTCCCTGTGTCACTTACACCTCTTTCCACCCTCCTATCTCTCCTCTTGTTGGGAAGCTCCATTGATAGTTCATGAAATCTGATACTCCTGTGTCTCTTCCTGCACTGCACACTGTCCTGCTCACATTCTGGCTGTCTGGTTCTGGTGCTGCATAAGAGGGAAAGCTAGTGATGTCAGTGTCAGTGTGCTCTGGCCAGGGGGCCCCCTGACAGAGGGAGGCCCGGAGTACAGTATGCCCTGCATACCCCCTTAATCTGGCTATGCATAAGGGTTAATAGGTATAATTTATATAAAGGGGGAGTGGTATAGGCACAACGTATATAAGGGGTGGGGGTGATTAACAGACTATATATATATATATAAGGGGGTTCACAAACCTATACTATAAATTCATTTATAAATATTATAAATTATAAATACTATAAATTTATATACATACTATTTGTATTATTACATACTATTTGCAGTTTTGCTCCAGTACAGGCACACATTTTTGTTTTACGCGCAAACTGTTTATAGGTGGTGCACTGGCCAGTGCACACAGCCATGTGAGAGACAACAACATCATAACTTTAAATCTGGAGCCGTCCGCGAGCCAATCAGAGCTCATGGACTGGCAGCAAATCATAATGTGGCATAATGTGTAAGGGGCATTACTATTGTGTGGCATAATGTTATAAGGGGCATTACTGTGTGTGTCATAATGTATAAGGGGCATTACTGTGTGGCATAATGTATAGGGGGCAGTACTGTGCGGCACAATGTATAGCAGGGCCTTACTGTATGGCATGTTGTGTTATAAGGGGCACTATTACTGTGTGGCATAATGTGTATAAGGAGTACTACTGTGTGACAGGACATGAATGGACTCTACTGTGTGGTTTAACGTAAATGGGCTCTTCTGTGGTGTAACATAAATAAGGGGCACTGCTGTGTGATGTAACGTGAATAAGGGGCACAACTGTGTAATGTAACATCAATAAGAGGCACTACTGTAATGTAACATGAATAAGGAGGGGGGGGGGAGAAGGCTTGGTTTTGCCTAGTGTGCGGTGAAACCTTGCACCGGTTCTGGGCGGTGTGCTGGCAGTTCTCCGGGAGGAAGGGCACTGCTCTCAGTTGAACGTGGTAGCGGGTAATATTAAGTGGAATCCTCCGGTTTTAAAGATAGCTGGTATACGTGCTGGCGGTGTGACAGGTCCTTTACGCGTTTCTCCGTAACCCAAAAATACACGGTTTCACCAGAAGGTAGTTCAGTATGCTCAGAAGCCAAATTTAAATCCCAAGTGACCAACCGGTATACAGAAGTAATTAGTTGTTCACAGGTGAGTATGAACACGTTGCCACATACTAAGTTACAATCCACTATTCACAGGTGTATATAAACTTCAATAGCATTAATTTATATACATATATAAGTGCAAATCAATACATATTCCATGGCAACATTTGTAGTTTCAATTGATAAAGAAACAGAATTGCATTTGATTAGACACAAATTAGTACTGATAGGAAAGACATAGGAGATTGTTTCTCACTCTAATTAGAGGAACAAGACAAGAGGAACAGAGCCAGTCACCTAGTAACAAACTCTTGGTGGTTTAGTGGGCTAATCCCATGTAGCACTGAGTGGGTGAACTGGGAAATGAGCGCTGAACAGAATACATAAACAAGAGGGGGGATTCTTCCAGGACAAACATTTGTACAATAACACTGAGACATTAAAAAACGGTTGTACACATATACTGTACATGCTAATGTTGTGGGCTGATATTAGATGTTATTCATTTCAATGCAGTCATTCAATCCAGTGGGGAATAATGGACCTAGGGAAAAAATCCAGAATGCTTAACGTTTACATAAGAGGTTGTAATGATCACCTCCTCTGGCGTTTTTTTTTTTACATGTTCTACATAGAGATGAGCGGGTTCGGTTCGTCGAGATCCGAACCCCCCCCAAACTTCACGTGGTTTATACGGGTCCGAGGCAGCCTCGGTTCTTCCCGCCTAAGACGCAAAACCCGAACGGGGGAAAACATCATCATCCCACTGCCGGATTCTCGCGAGATCGGATTCCATATAAAGATCCGCGCGTCGCCGCCATTTTCACTCGTGCATTGCAGATTGAGCGGAGAGGACGTGGCTACGTTCTCTGCCTGAAAAGCTCAATATCTGTGCTCAGTGTGCTGCATTGTGGGGACCAGTATATAGTAGTACAGTGCTGCATTGTGGTGACCACCAGTATATAGTAGTGATGTGCACCGGACATTTTTCGGGTTTTGTGTTTTGGTTTTGGATTCGGTTCCGCGGCCGTGTTTTGGATTCGGACGCGTTTTGGCAAAACCTCCCTGAAATTTTTTTGTCGGATTCAGGTGTGTTTTGGATTCGTTTTTTTTTTTACAAAAACCCCTCAAAAATAGCTTAAATAATAGAATTTGAGGGTCATTTTGATCCCATAGTATTATTAACCTCAATAACCATAATTTCCACTCATTTCCAGTCTATTCTGAACACCTCACAATATTATTTTTAGTCCTAAAATTTGCACCGAGCTCGCTGGATGACTAAGCTAAGCGACCCAAGTGGCCGACACAAACACCTGGCCCATCTAGGAGTGGCACTGCAGTGTCAGACAGGATGGCCGATTTAAAAAATAGTCCCCAAACAGCACATGATGCAAAGAAAAAAAGAGGCGCAATGAGGTAGCTGTGTGACTAAGCTAAGCGACCCAAGTGGCCGACACAAACACCTGGCTCACCTAGGAGTGGCACTGCAGTTTTCTAGCGAGAGGATGAGTGCTTCCATCCTCATGTGAATCTGAACCACTAGCCATGAACTCCGTGTCGTAAATGGCATATTGGCAAGTTTACGCTTCTCATCAGATGTTTTTAATTTTGATTTTTGGGTAATTTTACTGAACTTGTGTAGTATACTTGACGACACAGAGGTAGAGCAACTACTGTACCGTACTGCTATATATATACTGGTGGTCAGCAAAATTCTGCACTGTCCTCCTACTATATAATACTGCGCACAACTAAAATGCACCACAGGTAGGGATGGATAGTATACTTGACAACACAGAGGTAGGTAGAGCAGTGGCCTACTGTACCATACTGCTATATATTATATACTGGTGGTCAGCAAAATTCTGCACTGTCCTCCTACTATATAATACTGCGCACAACTAAAATGCACCCCAGGTATGGATGGATAGTATACTTGACGACACAGAGGTAGGTAGAGCAGTGGACTACTGTACTGTACTGCTATATATTATATACTGGTGGTCAGCAAAATTCTGCACTGTCCTCCTACTATATAATACTGCGCACAACTAAAATGAACCACAGGTATGGATGTATAGTATACTTGACGACACAGAGGTAGGTAGAGCAGTGGCCTACTGTACCGTACTGCTATATATTATATACTGGTGGTCAGCAAAATTCTGCACTGTCCTCCTACTATATAATACTGTGCACAACTAAAATGCACCACAGGTATGGATGGATAGTATACTTGACGACACAGAGGTAGGTAGAGCAGTGGCCTACTGTACCGTACTGCTATATATTATATACTGGTGGTCAGCAAAATTCTGCACTGTCCTCCTACTATATATACTGTGCACAACTAAAATGCACCACAGGTATGGATGGATAGTATACTTGACGACACAGAGGTAGGTAGAGCAGTGGACTACTGTACCGTACTGCTATATAATACTGGTGGTCACTGGTCAGCAAAATTCTGCACTGTCCTCCTATACTACAATGCAGCACAGATATGGAGCGTTTTTCAGGCAGAGAACGTAGATATTTTCAGCACACTGAGCACAGATATTTGCAAGCACACTGAGCACAGATATTTGCAGCACACTGAGCACAGATATTTGCAGCACACTGAACACAGAAACTGAGAGAACGCTGCACGTCCTCTCCCTATCATCTCCAATGCATGAGTGAAAATGGCGGTGACGCACGGCTCCTTATATAGAATACGAATCTCGCGAGAATCCGACAGCGGGATGATGACATTCGGGCGCGCTCGGGTTAACCGAGCAAGGCAGGAGGATCCGAGTCTGCCTCGGAACCGTGTAAAATGGGTGAAGTTCGGGGGGGTTCAGATTCCGAGAAACCGAACCCGCTCATCACTAGTATATAGTCGTACAGTACAGTTGTCCATTGCTGTATCTTGCAGCTCCGTGTCAGACTCAGTTCTATTCTCCGGATCAGTGCTCAATATCTGTGCTGCATTGTGGGGACTAGTATATAGTAGTACAGTGCTGCAGTGTGGTGACCACAAGTATATAGTAGTACAGTACAGTACAGTTGTCCATTGCTCTATCTTGCAGCTCCGTGTCAGACACAGTTCTAGTCTCCGGATCAGTGCTCAATATCTGTGCTGCATTGTTGTGACCAGTATATAGTAGTACAGTGCTGCAGTGTGGTGACCACCAGTATATAGTAGTACAGTACAGTTGTCCATTGCTGTATCTTGCAGCTCCGTGTCAGACTCAGTTATATTCTCCGGATCAGTGCTCAATATCTTTGCTGCATTGTGGGGATCAGTATATAGTGGTACAGTGCTGCAGTGTGGTGACCACCAGTATATAGTAGTGAAGTACAGTAGGCCATTGCTCTATCTTGCAGCTCCGTGTCATACTCAGTTCTAGTATCCTGATCAGTGCTCAATATCTGCTGCATTGTTGTGACCAGTATATAGTAGTACAGTGCTGCATTGTGGTGACCACCAGTATATAGTAGTACAGTACAGTAGCCCATTGCTGTATCTTGCAGCTGGCATATAATTCCACACATTAAAAAATGGAGAACAAAAATGTGGAGGGTAAAATAGGGAAAGATCAAGATCCACTTCCACCTAGTGCTGAAGCTGCTGCCACTAGTCATGGCAGAGACGATGAAATGCCATCAACGTCGTCTGCCAAGGCCGATGCCCAATGTCATAGTAGAGAGCATGTAAAATCCAAAAAACAAAAGTTCAGTAAAATGTCTCGAAAATCTAAATTAAAAGCATCTGAGGAGAAGCGTAAACTTGCCAATATGCCATTTACGACACGGAGTGGCAAGGAACGGCTAAGGCCCTCTCCTGTGTTCCTCATGGCTAGTGGGTCAGCTTCACATGAGGATGGAAGCACTCATCCTCCCGCTAGAAAAATTAAAAGAGTTAAGCTGGCAAAAGCACAGCAAAGAACTGTGCGTTCTTCTAAATCACAAATCCCCAAGGAGAGTCCAATTGTGTCGGTTGCGATGCCTGACCTTCCCAACACTGGACGGGAAGAGGTTGCTCCTTCCACCTTTTGCACGCCCCTTGCAAGTGCTGGAAGGAGCACCCACAGTACAGTTCCTGATATTCAAATTGAAGATGTCACTGTTGAAGTACACCAGGATGAGGATATGGGTGTTGCTGGCGCTGAGGGGGAAATTGACCAGGAAGATTCTGATGGAGAGGTGGTTTGTTTAGGTCAGGCACCCGGGGAGACACCTGTTGTCCGTGGGATGAATAAGGCCATTGACATGCCTGGTCAAAATACAAAAAAATCACCTCTTCGTGTGGAATATATTTCAACAGAAATGCGGACAACTGGTGTCAAGCCGTGTGTTGCCTTTGTCAAGCTGTAATAAGTAGGGGTAAGGACGTTAACCACCTAGGAACATCCTCCCTTATACGTCACCTGGAGCGCATTCATCAGAAGTCATTGATAAGTTCAAAAACTTTGGGTGACAGCGGAAGCAGTCCACTGACAACTAAATCCCTTCTTCTTCTTGTACCCAAGCTCCTGCAAACCACACCACCAACTCCCTCAGTGTCAATTTCCTCCTTAGACAGGAATGCCAATAGTCCTGCAGGCCATGTCACTGGCAAGTCTGACGAGTCCTCTCCTGCCTGGGATTCCTCCGATGGATCCTTGAGTGTAACGCCTACTGCTCCTGGCTCTGCTGTTGTTGCTGCTGGGAGTCGATCATCATCCCAGAGGGGAAGTTGAAAGACCACTTGTACTACTTCCAGTAAGCAATTGACTGTCCAACAGTCCTTTGCGAGGAAGATGAAATATCACAGCAGTCATCCTGTTGCAAAGCGGATAACTCAGGCCTTGGCAGCTGTGTTAGTGTTAGACGTGCATCCGGTATCCGGCGTTAGTTCACAGGGACTTAGAGAATTTCTTGAGGTAGTGTCCCCGGTACCAAATACCATCTAGGTTCCACTTCTCTAGGCAGGCGATACCGAAAAATGTACACAGAAGTCAGAAAAAGAGTCACCAGTGTCCTAAAAAATGCAGTTGTACCCAATGTCCACTTAACCACGGACATGTGGACAAGTGGAGCAGGGCAGACTAAGGACTATATGACTGTGACAGCCCACTAGGTAGATGTATTGCCTCCCGCAGCAACAACAGCAGCGGCGGCACCAGTAGCAGCATCTCGCAAACACCAACTTGTTCCTAGGCAGGCTACGCTTTGTATCACCGCTTTCCATAAGAGGCACACAGCTGACAACCTCTTATGGAAACTGAGGAACATCATCGCAGATTGGCTTACCCCAATTGGACTCTCCTGGGGATTTGTGACATCGGACAACGCCACCAATATTGTGCATACATTACGTGTGGGCAAATTCCAGCACGTCCCATGTTTTGCACATACATTGAATTTGGTGGTGCAGAATTTTTTAAAAAACGACAGGGGCGTGCAAGAGATGCTGTCGGTGGCCCGAAGAATTGCGGGCCACTTTCGGCATTCAGCCACCGCGTGCCGAAGACTGGAGCACCAGCAAACACTCCTGAACATTCCCCGCCATCAGCTGAAGCAAGAGGTGGTAACGAGGTGGAATTCAACCCTCTATATGCTTCAGAGGATGGAGGAGTAGCAAAAGGACATTCAAGCCTATGCATCTGCCTATGATATAGGCAAAGGAGGGGGAATGCACCTGACTCAAGCGCAGTGGAGAATGATTTCAACGCTGTGCAAGGTTCTCCAACCCTTTGAACTTGCCACATGTGAAGTCAGTTTAGACACTGCCAGCCTGAGTCAGGTCATTCCCCTCATCAGGCTTTTGCAGAAGCAGCTGGAGAGATTGAAGGAGGAGCTAAAACGGAGCGATTTCGCTAGGCATGTGGGACTTGTGGATGGAGCCCTTCATTCGCTTAACCAGGATTCACGGGTGGTCAATCTGTTGAAATCAGAGCCCTACATTTTGGCCACCGTGCTTGATCCTAGGTTTAAAGCCTATGTTGTATCTCTCTTTCCAGCAGACACAAGTTTGCAGAGGTTCAAAGACGTGCTGGTGAGACAATTGTCAAGTCAAGTGGAACGTGACCCGCCAACAGCTCCTCCTTCATTTTCAACCGCCACTGGAGCTGCCAGGAAAAGGATCAAATTTCTAAAACCACCCGCTGGCGGTGATGCAGGGCGAAAACGGACATCTGGTCCGAAGTGAAGGATCTGCCAACGATTACTGACATGTCGTCTACTGTCACTGCATATGATTATGTCACCATTGAAAGAATGGTGGAGGATTATATGAGTTACAGCATCCAAGTAGGCACGTCAGACAGTCCGTACGTATACTAGCAGGAAAAAGAGGCAATTTGGAGGCCCTTGCACAAGCTGGCTTTATTTTACCTAAGTTGCCCCACCTCCAGCGTGTACTCCAAAAGAGAGTTTAGTGCAGCCGGTCAACTTGTCAGCGATCGGCGTACAAGGTTATTTCCACAAAATGTGGAGAAGAATATGTTCATCAAAATGAATTATAATCAATTCCTCCGTGGAGACATTTACCAGCAATTGCCTCCAGAAAGTACACAGGGACCTGTGATGGTGGATTCCAGTGGGGACAAATTAATGCTCTGTGAGGAGGGGGATGTACACAGTGAAAGGGGTGAGGAATCAGAGGATGATGATGAGGTCGACCTCTTGCCTCTGTAGAGCCAGTTTGAGCAAGGAGAGACTGATTGCTTCTTTATTGGTGGGTGCTCAAACCATCCAGTCATTTCAGCCACAGTCGTGTAGTAGGCCCTGTCGCTGAAATGATGGGTTTGATAAAGTGTGCATGTCCTGTTTATACAACATAAGGGTGGGTGGGGGTGGGAGGGCCCTAGTACAATTCCATCTTGCACCTCTTTTTTTTTTATTTATCTTTGCATCATGTGATGTTTGGGGCCAATTTTTTTTAAGTGCCATCCTGTCTGACACTGCAGTGCAACTCCTAGATGGGCCAGGTGTTTGTGCCGACCACTTGGGTTGCTTAGCTTAGTCATCCAGCGACCTCGGTGCAAATTTTAGGACTAAAAATAATATTGTGAGGTGTGAGGTGTTCAGAATAGACTGAAAATGAGTGGAAATTATGGTTATTGAGGTTAATAATACTATGGGATCAAAATTACCCCCAAATTCTATGATATAAGCTGTTTTTGAGGGGTTTTTGAAAAAAAACCCACCAGAATCCAAAACACACCCTAATCCGACAAAAATTTTTAAGGGAGGTTTTGCCAAAACGTGTCCAAATCCAAAACACGGCTGCGGAACAGAATCCAAAACCAAAACACAAAACCCGAAAAATTTCCGGTGCACATCACTAGTTCTACACCTTGTATAGGTGGAGTCATATATGAACTATACAAGCACCCAAATTGGCTCCCTGAGTTGGTAATCGTGTGTTATAGTGCGGTGTTGACCATCAGTGTATAATATTGTTTTTTATATACTTTATACTTATATTTTAATATAATAATAATAATAATAATAATAATAATAATACATTGTCTTTTACAAATGCACTATTACATAAACGCTCCCTTGTGAAATTCTATATAATTTTTTTCTAGATGATAGCATTAGTGTTTGTTAGCTAGCTTCCTTATTGCTTTAATGTTGCTGTGTTCATAATGTGCCAATAAGGATACAATTCATACTTGCCTACTCTCCCGGAAACTGCGGGAGGCTCCCGTTTTTTTTGGGTAGCCCCCCCGCACCCCCAGAAGAGTAGGCAAGTCTCCTGCATCCTGCTCGCATCCTAGTGATGCGGACAGGATGGAGAGATACTCTCCTGAGTTTGCGGGTCCGTGGAGTGGGGAAGTGGTTAAAATAACGTGAATCCTGTGGGCCCGTGAATCGCTGCATTTTCCGGATATGGGGGCAGGGCTTTATGATGTCACCACCCGGCTCCGCCCCCTGAAGTCTCCTGCAGTGTCTCCTCTTCGGGCTTCTCCCGGAGAGGAGACATTCAAAGTAGGTAAGTATGATGCAGTTCATATGTTGGTCCTTTATGCCACTTGATTGCACTTCTGCTGGTACACTTGATCTGTAAGAGTGTGACTCCCTTATGTGATGATAGAGCAGCCACCATTGAATGCCACAACATTGCCAGGCTGTTTCTTCACTGACACCAGCTATATAGTACATGCTTTACCGGTATCTCTATGATCTGTACAGGGGAGATTGGGCAGGAAATATTTTTCTTCTGATGTCATATCCTGTCCATTAGCTATGATAAGTCACTCACACCTTTTACTGTAGAAGCTTTTATTGTTAGTTGTATGACTCAGGGCTAGGACAGTAATACACCATGCATTCTTTGGTGACGCACCAACATTGGAGTTTAAAAGCATCCTCAGTACAAGAAGTTTTGTCATTCTCTTTTATAGCACTTTTAGCCATCTGCTGATTGTAATGCTTCTTCAGCTGATTTATAATAGCTTTCCAAACAATCATGTTCTTTCATTAATACTATGTCTTCAATGCTGATTCTGCTGCAGAGCTGGATTAAGGCTTTGGGGGCGCGGGGTACTTAAGAGAGGGGGCCCTGTCAGCATTGTAATTGCCGGGATGCCGGTGTCATTATGTGACATATATATACATATATATATATATATATATATATACATTTATATATTCACCAATGTGATCCGGCACTCCCTCCGTCCCCACGGAATCCAAACCTGCTCCTGTGCCCTCCTCCTTGAGAGACGCAAGTCTCACACAAATACTGTCCAGATAGCAGCGGCACTCGGAGACTTCATAAAGTGCATAAATGGTTTATTGAAAACTCTACGTTTCGGGGTACGCAGCCCCTTCGTCAGGATAACATACATGCATGAAAGACAGTGTTTAAATACCATACCCACGAGGACGCTCCACTCAGCTTCCAACTGCGTCGCCCGGGTTCCGGGTCTGTCTCACCGGAATTGATGACATCCTGGCCCGACCAGCCGGCGCGTTGGGGCAGCAAACAGAGTCACCATGGTTACCAATACAATCACAAAGCAACCATATTAAGTGTAAATACATAACAACGCATATCCTCTTCTTATATTACATCACATGGACAATATATATAGTGACTCAAAATAACAAAAGTGAAAAAAATAAAAATAAAAACACTATCATTTGAAGGACACCCGTCCACCTCAGCAAAGAATCACAATAATGGGTTAATATCTCTCATTTTATAATTCAATTGTTTATATTCATAAACATCCCACTGTTATCAATTAGAGAAAGATTTATTGTATACCACTATGATTCCTAAATTCACAAAAAACATTTAAAATTAATTGTCTCATTAAGACCCTTCGGAAAAATGGTATTCAATCTATTAATCCACATTGCTTCAACCTGTAGCAATTTCTTAGACCTGTCCCCCCCTCTCATAGATCGTGGGACATGGTCAATCAGTTTGTATCGCAGTGTGGCTACACTATGCCTGGCCTGTGCAAAGTGCCTTGCTACAGGCTGCTCACTTTGTCCAGACTTAAAGGCCTCTCTTATCGCATATCTGTGTTGGGCCATACGGATCCTGAACTCACAGTCCGTTTTTCCCACATACGCCAGCCCAGAAGGGCAGGTCAGTAGATAAATAACGAACTTGGATTTTCTATATATATATATATATATATATATATATATTAGAGATGAGCGGGTTCGGTTTCTTTGAATCCGAACCCGCACGAACTTCACTTTTTTTTTCACGGGTCCGAGCGACTCGGATCTTCCCGCCTTGCTCGGTTAACCCGAGCGCGCCCGAACGTCATCATGACGCTGTCGGATTCTCGCGAGACTCGGATTCTATATAAGGAGCCGCGCGTCGCCGCCATTTTCACACGTGCATTGAGATTGATAGGGAGAGGACGTGGCTGGCGTCCTCTCCATTAGAATAGATTAGAAGAGAGAGAGAGAGAGAGAGATTGTGCAGACAGAGTTTACCACAGTGACCAGTGCAGTTGTTGTTAAGTTAACTTTTATTTAATATATCCGTTCTCTGCTATATCCGTTCTCTGCCTGAAAAAAACGATACACAGCAGTCACACAGTGTGACTCAGTCTGTGTGCACTCAGCTCAGCCCAGTGTGCTGCACATCAATGTATAAAAGCTTATAATAATTGTGGGGGAGACTGGGGAGCACTGCAGGTTGTTATAGCAGGAGCCAGGAGTACATAATATTATATTAATTTAAAATTAAACAGTGCACACTTTTGCTGCAGGAGTGCCACTGCCAGTGTGACTAGTGGTGACCAGTGCCTGACCACCAGTATAGTAGTATATTGTTGTATACTATCTCTTTATCAACCAGTCTATATTAGCAGCAGACACAGTACAGTGCGGTAGTTCACGGCTGTGGCTACCTCTGTGTCGGCAGTCGGCACTCGGCAGGCAGTCCGTCCATCCATAATTGTATAATTATATACCACCTAACCGTGGTATTTTTTTTTCTTTCTTTATACCGTCGTCATAGTCATACTAGTTGTTACGAGTATACTACTATCTCTTTATCAACCAGTGTACAGTGCGGTAGTTCACGGCTGTGGCTACCTCTGTGTCGGAACTCGGCAGGCAGTCCGTCCATCCATAATTGTATTATTATAATATATACCACCTAACCGTGGTTTTTTTTTCATTCTTTATACCGTCATAGTCAGTCATACTAGTTGTTACGAGTATACTACTATCTCTTTATCAACCAGTGTACAGTGCGGTAGTTCACGGCTGTGGCTACCTCTGTGTCGGCAGTCGGCAGGCAGTCCGTCCATCCATAATTGTATTATAATATATACCACCTAACCGTGGTTTTTTTTTCATTCTTTATACCGTCATAGTGTCATACTAGTTGTTACGAGTATACTACTATCTCTTTATCAACCAGTGTACAGTGCGGTAGTTCACGGCTGTGGCTACCTCTGTGTCGGCAGTCGGCAGGCAGTCCGTCCATCCATAATTGTATTATAATATATACCACCTAACCGTGGTTTTTTTTTCATTCTTTATACCGTCATAGTCAGTCATACTAGTTGTTACGAGTATACTACTATCTCTTTATCAACCAGTGTACAGTGCGGTAGTTCACGGCTGTGGCTACCTCTGTGTCGGAACTCGGCAGGCAGTCCGTCCATCCATAATTGTATTATTATAATATATACCACCTAACCGTGGTTTTTTTTTCATTCTTTATACCGTCATAGTCAGTCATACTAGTTGTTACGAGTATACTACTATCTCTTTATCAACCAGTGTACAGTGCGGTAGTTCACGGCTGTGGCTACCTCTGTGTCGGAACTCGGCAGGCAGTCCGTCCATCCATAATTGTATTATAATATATACCACCTAACCGTGGTTTTTTTTTCGTTCTTTATACCGTCGTCATACTAGTTGTTACGAGTATACTACTATCTCTTTATCAACCAGTGTACAGTGCGGTAGTTCACGGCTGTGGCTACCTCTGTGTCGGAACTCGGCAGGCAGTCCGTCCATCCATAATTGTATTATAATATATACCACCTAACCGTGGTTTTTTTTTCGTTCTTTATACCGTCGTCATACTAGTTGTTACGAGTATACTACTATCTCTTTATCAACCAGTGTACAGTGCGGTAGTTCACGGCTGTGGCTACCTCTGTGTCGGCACTCGGCAGGCAGTCCGTCCAACCATAATTGTATTATATACCACCTAACCGTGGTTTTTTTTTCATTCTTTATACCGTCGTCATACTAGTTGTTACGAGTATACTACTATCTCTTTATCAACCAGTGTACAGTGCGGTAGTTCACGGCTGTGGCTACCTCTGTGTCGGCACTCGGCAGGCAGTCCGTCCAACCATAATTGTATTATATACCACCTAACCGTGGTTTTTTTTTCATTCTTTATACCGTCGTCATACTAGTTGTTACGAGTATACTACTATCTCTTTATCAACCAGTGTACAGTGCGGTAGTTCACGGCTGTGGCTACCTCTGTGTCGGCACTCGGCAGCCCGTCCATAATTGTATATACCAGTGACCTAACCGTGGTTTTTTTTTCTTTCTTTATACATACATACTAGTTACGAGTATACTATCTCTTTATCAACCAGTCTATATATTAGCAGCAGACACAGTACAGTGCGGTAGTTCACGGCTGTGGCTACCTCTGTGTCGGCACTCGGCAGCCCGTCCATAATTGTATATACCACCTAACCGTGGTTTTTTTTTCTTTCTTTATACATACATACTGCAGTGCCACTCCTAGATGGGCCCGGTGTTTGTGTCGGCCACTAGGGTCGCTAATCTTACTCACACAGTCAGCTACCTCATTGCGCCTCTTTTTTTCTTTGCGTCATGTGCTGTTTGGGGAGGGTTTTTTGGAAGGGCCATCCTGCGTGACACTGCAGTGCCACTCCTAGATGGGCCCGGTGTTTGTGTCGGCCACTAGGGTCGCTAATCTTACTCACACAGCTACCTCATTGCGCCTCTTTTTTTCTTTGCGTCATGTGCTGTTTGGGGAGGGTTTTTTGGAAGGGACATCCTGCGTGACACTGCAGTGCCACTCCTAGATGGGCCCGGTGTTTGTGTCGGCCACTAGGGTCGCTTATCTTACTCACACAGCGACCTCGGTGCAAATTTTAGGACTAAAAATAATATTGTGAGGTGTGAGGTATTCAGAATAGACTGAAAATGAGTGTAAATTATGGTTTTTGAGGTTAATAATACTTTGGGATCAAAATGACCCCCAAATTCTATGATTTAAGCTGTTTTTTAGTGTTTTTGGAAAAAAACACCCGAATCCAAAACACACCCGAATCCGACAAAAATAATTCGGTGAGGTTTTGCCAAAACGCGTTCGAACCCAAAACACGGCCGCGGAACCGAACCCAAAACCAAAACACAAAACCCGAAAAATTTCAGGCGCTCATCTCTAATATATATATATATATATATATATATACACACACACACACACACACACACACACACACACACACACACACACACACACACACACACACACACAATCTCCAAACTCCTGCACTCTCTTGAAACCAAAGGAGACTGTGCCAGGTGCCCTCCTCACAAAAAGTCGTGGGCTGTGTGTAGTATATTCTCCAGTAGAGACACTCAGGACAAGAAAAGAAGACTCTTGCAACAGCTTATTAGGTGCACCTCACCTTGACAAAGGAGCAGGATTGACCCGAAACGTCGGCATCTATGAGCATTTAATACATGATTTTCTAGTCACACCGTCTCTGAGTGCCACCTTTTTTCCAAGTTTATATATACAGTATATATACACATATACATACATATATATATATAGTAGGTAGTCTCGGACCGGCACTCCCACTGCTCCGGTGCCCTCAGTAAAACAGTATTGCAATGAAGAACAAAAAGCTGCGGTACTCGAAGTCTTAATCACCTACAGTATATTCTCATCACATACTCCAACGTTTCGGGGCTGTCCCGCCCCTTTGTCAAGGTGAGTATTACAAAATGAACATCAAAAACTTACCTATATACCTAGAGAAGCCCGCCAAAGTGGCCAGTGCCGCCCGAGATTCCAAGTGTTGGACTCGGAGTGCGGCGCCTTCCAAGCTCGTCATCGGGGGCTACCCGATGCGAGAGCTCCCGATGACGCGCTTGGAAGGCGCCGCACGTAATAATAGGCCTTCTCCATCTGCATAACCATGGCTGAATTACACAGCACTTATAATGCATTGTACAAATGAATATTTTACTATAATAGTACAATATATACTGTATATACATAATACAGGGTAAGGCAAAAGAAAACCTCCCAGATTTTAAAGGGTAACAATAAAGCATGTTAAAGGCTGTTCAGAATGTTACTACATAGTTTAAAAGTGCATGGAATACAGTTTATTTTCAATTGGTTTTGAATATGATATCATCCAGACGGTGGCCTTCATTCGTGATACACATCGGTAGTTGATTTCTGATGTTTCACATCACTCGGCGAGTCATCTCCGGCATATCACTGCAATTTCTTGACGAAGCTCGCTTTCATTTGTCTGTATACGTTAATAAGTAGAAATTTTGTTAATGGGCGAAAAACAATTCTCTTCAGCTTCATGAAAGGCCTTGTCTATTGCTGTATTACTTAAACCTTCTGCACTATGTGCATTTGATTTTTTTGATGTCTGTAAAGATCCTTGAGTTCTTTTGGAGAAATAAAATGATTAATATTATTATTATTTACTACACAGCCAACGCGGCCATCTGACAGCAGAGGTCTATAAACACTGACTGAGAACCATCAATGAACTGAGCTGCTATACGTCAAGAAATTATGATATCATGATCAAAACCAATTAAAAATAAACTGTATTCCATGCACTTTTAGATGACGTACTAACATTTTGTATAGCATTTTGTTAACCTTTAAAATCTGGGATTTTTTTTTTTTGCCTCACCCTGTATAATAATAATAATAATAATAATAATAATAATAATAATACTTTTTACTACATATTATATCGCATGTACAAGTCATTAGGAGACTATTTATTATTGGTCTTAGCAACGGGTTGGTCAGTAATTTGATAGCTATCGCTATAATTTTACTGTCTTTTTTCCCCCACATTGTGCAAGCACGGCTATTAGGTATATACAGTGTCAATTTACAGCAATCAGCCAGTGAGAAGCATGGAGGCTGTGGGGGAGGCTCTGCAGATAATGCTTCCATAGGGACAAACGCAGCTGACATTGGAAGATGGTTTCTAGCTAAAAAGGCTAGTTCTGAAAAGTTCAGCTTTTTGGAACTGAGTAAAGTGCTCTAGACCACAGTCCTCACTGCGAATAATAAGGACGTAGGGGCCCATTTATCAAATAATATTTGCAGCTATGTTCCCAAAAACGTGTGTTTTCGGGGGCTAGCCACAAATATTATGTATCCCCCGAATGTAGGATAACTGCTGCGATCCTTCCATTGCTGTCCGCAGTTGCATTCCCCATAGGTTTCTATGGGGGATGTGATGCTGTCCGATATTGCAGTGCATTCCCGATATTGGCCCCCGCAGATACCACAATCTCCTGATTGTGGTAGCCAATTGTAACCTATGAGCTACAAATTGCAGGATGTAGTTCTGGCAGGGTTCACCACGAAATTATTCCTGTGCATGGCGATAAGGTGAGCCCCTATCCGAGACCCTGCCCCTGCATGTGCCAGGTGATACATTTACCCAAAGATGGGCCCCAAAGTTACTTAGATAAATGCAGGAAATATCTTTGATGTTTGGTAAATTGCAGGGATACTTATTTTATGTGGAAACTGCTGTTTCCAACTTTCCATGTGATAGATTGTAAGCTTGCGAGCAGGGCCTTCCTACCTCTATGACTGTTTGTTATTACCCAGTTTTGTTATAGCATTGTTATTTCCAATTGTAAAGTGCAACGGAATTCTGCGCTATATAAGAAACTGTTAATAATAATATTATGGGTTAATAGGCTTGATAAAGTGCATGGGCAATTTGTTGCACTTAAGACATTAAAATTGAAGAACTTTAGAAATATAAATATATAGTAAAAGAGTAAACAATGATTGCTCAGCCGTTACAGCAAGAAAATAGTTCATTGCATATTTTTTCAATATTTGCTAATCTCAGAAAGGGAGAAAATAAAGAGTATTATGATATACAATGTATTATAATTTAACACAAAAGAAACCACTGACTCAAAGGCTTACAATCTAAAGATTGCTATTGATATTATGTATCTACCTTGCTAAAGTATATACTGATAGCCATGTTTTAATAAACTGCACAGGTAATTTTTCTGTGGAGTGCAAGAAATAATGTTGCTTTTTGCTGCTTTGTGGTGGTTGGGGACAGAAAGAAGAAAGGCTTTGTGATTTATAGGATTGGTGAAGTGAAGGAGGCAGGGAGGGGGGGGGGGGGTGAGTAAGTGCAAAAGCCGACTACAGTCATGTTTTATACAGCAGAGCCTGACACTGGTAATATACTGCAGCCCCCGGACACATATTTCACACACCCTTAGCCCCTCTGCCCAGCAGAATGAAGATTGGTTGTGTTTGGAGGGGACTGAATACACACAGAGTCCATTCTACTTATAGACTGTCCATAACAGAGTGCTCAGGGAAAAGCAGTCCACATTGCAAGACATATGTACAGTAAGTCATGCTCAGAGGATTGCAGTTATTTAATATATCATCCTTCTTCCTATAGTCACCACAGACATAAAGTATGCATCGTGCAGAACCTTGTTTACTGCAAAGCATCCTCTTGTATTTCTACTAATAACAGTTGATTAAATTCTAGCTGTAAACCAATGGAAACAAATATTTACAATAAAGAAAACACAAAAATAAAAATGATATATATAAATCTTTCTACATGTTTAAGTCCTCCTGCATTTGTTGCAGATGGGATCAGTCCATTTTGTTGTAGCATACTTACATCTTCTGCATACCTGTCTAACCTGTTGCAGGGCAGAATGTAATACTATAATGCATGCATATAATTAATGTGTCTTCTTTAGCTCTACCACATTGTACTATGGGGCAGAAGAGCAGACACCTCATCCTTTGAAGTGCATTGGTTCTGTTTTAAAAGCATAGAAACATAAGTCAATTATAATTATGAAAGTGCAATCACCCAGTAGCATGTTCCTTTTTATATGTAGCACAGCTTTGTTTTTTTTAAGAGTAAGGGCTTAGCAAGGCTTCCATCAGAAATTGCGGGGCCTGGGACTTACAATATAGGCAGCACCGATCCCCCCGCCCCCCATATCATAATAATGGAATATGGGCAATTATGTACATTTACAATACAATAAAAATGTAAAATAAAAGCAATACAAAAAAAAAAAATCCTGTGCACATACTCTGGGTAATGTGATTTTCAGATGTTCTCTTTTAAAATTAACTCTACATACAAACAGTTTCATAAATCAAAGGAGCAGTCTGTATCTCTTTACAGCCCAGGCTCTGCACACACAGGGGCAGATGTATTAACATGGAGAAGGCATAAGGAAGTGATAAACCAGTGATATGAGCAAGGTGATAAAGGCACCAGCCAATCAGCTCCAATATGTAAATTAACAGTTAGGATCTGATTGGCTGGTGCCTTTATCACCTTGCACATATCACTGGTTTATCACTTCCTTATGCCTTCTCCAGGTTAATACATCTGCCCCACAGTCACAATATTTGCACACAAGGGCTAATTCAGACCTGATCGTAGCCGTGCAAAATCAGGTTTGAATTAGGCCCACAGAACCAAAGACTATTGTTCACAGCCTGCCCCGGGTTCCCTTCTGCCTCTCTCAGCAATTTTAAACTTACCACCCTTCTTGTGTCAGTGTCTTTTTCTCTCCCATGCTGCTCCTGAGGACAGAAGCTACTCTCTGCTCCACTGGCACGGTGTGACGTCTTGACGTCGCGCTGCGCTGTACAATAAATTTTATTGTACAGGGGCAGCCAGCAGAGCTCTGTAGTAGTTTGCTGCATGGACGACTCCTAAGTGAAGTACATGTAGATAAATTAAGCCTCCTACAACGCGCATATCAGTCATTTGGAGATTGTTGCAGAATAGACATTATGCCCTACTATCTCACTAACGAGGTTTCCGCTATAAGGGCACTAGGCTCCTAGTCTTATCCATAATGGCCACTTCTAAAGAGCGCATTAAGCCCAATGCTGGGCACTAAATTATCATATAGGACTATCCAAAAAAAGAGCATTAACCCCTGGTTCAGACAGCATAAATAGGCTCGAAAATGTAGGCAAATCTCTGCTCAAGAAAGAAGAGACAGAATTGTTCTGGGTGGTGCACAAGACCCTATTAAAATATAACTTTTATTATTCACATATTAAAAATGGTATAATGTGTATTATAACCTGCAAAATAAAATATAGACATACAGGGCGATATTCAAATGATATATCACGCCCAACCTCCCTTCTAAAGTGATCCCCGTTATCACGCATAACGCACCCATAGTAATCAGGTTTAGCTGCGTAAAGGGTTGGGAACCCTCGCTATCCTGAGGGTAGCGAGCTGAAATGATTATACCATGCCCATCAGCAAAAACAGAATGGGTATGAAATGGGGGTGAAAAAAATGTAATACTGCCCAAAGTGTGTAGATTAGATAGAAAAGTGAAGTTTTATTAAAATTTACAATGTACAGTATATTCATTGTAATATCTGTATGATAAATATAGCTATAATCCAAAGGATGTACTGTACTGTCTCCTTATTAAACATGAAAAGTAGTTACTTATGTTATGAGGGAAACATTTTATTGTAGTTCCTTAGTATAACAATAAGTAATTTATAGGACAAACAGATTTATTTAGTATCAGTTAAGTTATAATAAATATTCCAATCGTATTAGTACAGTTCTGTCATCATTCAACTAACCACTTTCTCTTAAAGGCCCATACACACTGGGCGATTTTGAGGTGAACGCAGATCACTTTTGGTGTGTTGAGCTGCTTTCAGCTCAAAGCCGCCCAGTGTGTATGTACAAGCGATGAGCGGTGAGCACTGATGCGCGCACCCGCTTCATCGCTGGCGGCCGCCGTTCATCTACAGGTATTACCAGTAGATGAACGGCGGGGTGAGCGGCTTTCCATAGCGTCCTGCTATGGAAAGCCGCTCACCCCCGCTGACATCGCTGGGCAGGGGGGAAAAGCGCTCAGTGTGTATGCAGAGCGCTTTTCAGCCCAGCGATGTCAGAGATCATCTCTGTGCATACACGCTGGGCAAAAACGCCAAGTGTGTATGCACCATTAGTGAAAATCAGAATGTTTATATAACAGCATCTTGCGGTATTCCTTTAAGCTTGTCTCCTAAATGATCTTGCATAGACCTTGTCAGGTCCGGGTGTTTTTGTGAATCCGTTAACCTGGAACCAACCACAGGTGTAGGTGCTGGGGTATGAAGAAAACAGGGAGGACGAAGGAAGTTCCGTTTCATATATTTATTAAAGTAACAATTCAGTAAGGAGTTAAGTGACTAGTTGTTAATCATCATTATACTGAAGTATTGCAGGAATGACAGAAATAATATGCAAGAGAAAACTCAGAAATAAATAAAAGAAATGTTCATGGAAACATATGCAACAACAAGCTGAAGAATAAATGTTGAATTGTCCAAATATAAACAGGCTTTGATGCTGAACTGCAGATTGTGTTTTAACTGGTTAATGCAGACATGGAGAATTAACTGTAAGAATTTGCAATGGAGTTTTAAGAGTTAACTGAGAGACTGTGAAGAATTATCCTTGTAATGACAACATAGAAAAAGTACTGAATTGGGTTGCTTGCGGGTTCCGGAGATCACTGTGAAACTGTAGTAGATGGTGAGGTGATGAATGGGTTAAATGCAGAGTTGAACAAACGAACAGCTGAGGGAATCGGAATCCTCCAGACTTTGTATGATAGGCAGACAGACAAGGTAACCTCATGCAGGACACTGGGAATCCAAGTATTTCCAATAGGTGTGCAATTGACTGATAGCACAATGGAGAGCCGGTAGATCTTTGGCAGTGAAGGCTGCAAAACGGACCTCTGGGAACGGAGGCGATATCTGGACCACGGGAATCACACAGGAATGCACGGAGAGAGTTCAGAGCTAGAGCACAGCTTTGATACAACAAAGCACTGGCCCAGAGTGACATAATCCCAGCCTACTTAAAGGCAGCACAAGCACGGGATTGGCTTACACCTGCCCACAGGTGTTTTCACAAGTGCTCAGTATTAGCTATTTGGTCTCCAACATGGCCACCTCCTATACAGCAGACACACCGCAGGGCCATTTGGTCCCCGCACTCACAGTTCCCAGACTCTGCATTACCTGTGCCATTGATCACGCCGTGTCCCCACACGGGCGCACAGCACCGCGAGCAACCGCACTGGCAACGGATGAACCCCAGAACCCGCAAAGGTGAGAGACCGGTTCGTGACAGTACCCCCTCTTCTACGGGTGGTCTCCGAACACCTTTGAACCTTGTCAGGATTTTTGGAGAAGTATTTCTGTACCAGTCTTGGAGCATGAACATCTTCAGAGAAAACCCAGGATCTCTCCTCCGGGCCGTAACCCTTCCAGTCGACCAGAAACTGTAAACGTCCATATCGGGAACGTGAGTCCACAATCTCTTTAACTTCAAATTCCTCATTCTGCAAAGAGTGAACTTTAGGAGATTTGGACTGGGTAGTACGGAACTTATTGAGAATCAAAGGCTTCAGTAAAGATGTATGAAAGGCGTTAGGAATTCTCAAAGACGGTGGCAACTTGACTTTGTATGACACAGGGTTGAGTACCTTTACAATGGGAAATGGACCAATAAACCTGGGAGCAAATTTCTTAGAAGGAACTTTGAACTTGAGATTGCGCGTAGAAATCCAAACTTGGTCTCCCACTTTGTAATTCGGTACAGCTTTACGTTTTTTATCTGCAAAAGATTTATAACGAGCGGAAGTTTTGACCAAGGACTTACGTACACAACTCCAGATGCTAGATAGACGTTGAAGCTCTTGATCTGCCGCTGGGACCTCTAGGGCTGGCAATGGATGAAACTCTGGCACACGAGGATGAAAGCCGAAGTTAATATAAAAGGGCGTAGATTCTGAAGATGAATGGAAGAGATTATTATGAGCAAATTCTGCCAATGGTAGGTAGTCAACCCAGTCATCCTGTGAGGACGATATATATAGCCGGAGAAATGTTTCAAGGTCTTGGTTGACTCTCTCAGTTTGTCCATCTGTCTGAGGATGATATGCAGAAGAAAAGTTCAACTTGACATTTAAAGATGAACAAAGCGACCTCCAAAACTTGGCCACAAACTGTGTTCCCCGATCAGAAACAATTTCTCGAGGAAGGCCATGCAACTTGAAGATTTCAGAGATGAACAATCTGGCTAGTAAAGGGGCTGATGGTAACCCAGTTAATGGAATGAAATGTGCCATTTTCGAAAATCGATCCACTATCACCCAAATGGTATTTCGCCCTTTTGATGGAGGTAGATCGGTCACGAAATCCATTGAGATATGAGTCCATGGTTGTTTGGGTATGGATAGTGGATGTAACAAACCTGGTGGAGAACTTCTTGGACTCTTATGTTGGGCACATTTAGGACATGCTGCTATAAACTCTTGGACATCGGCTTTGAGACGTGGCCACCAATAAGACTGTTGAATAAACTTGAGAGTCTTTAGAACCCCAGGATGACCCATGAAGGAAGAGGAGTGAGCCCAGGTAAGCAGCCGTTTTCGAAGACTTGTGGCGACAAAGGTCTTGCCAGGCGGAGGAACTGGAGAGGTTCGAGTCATTAAAAAGGACCTAGGATTCACAATGGCTTGATTCGTGGTAGCATCATTTAATTCAGAAGAAGCAAAGGACCGGGAAAGGGCATCTGCCTTTTTGTTCTGAGACCCTGGACGATAGGTGAGTTTGAAATCAAATCGTGAGAAGAAAAGCGCCCATCGAGCTTGTCGTGGATTCAAACACTGAGCTGACTGCAGATACAGAAGATTCTTATGATCAGTATAAACTGTAATGCGATGTTGAGCTCCTTCTAGAAGGTATCTCCACTCCTCAAATGCCAACTTGATGGCAAGTAACTCTTGCTCACCGATTGCATAATTACGTTCTGCCGGGAGGAACTTACGGGAGAAATATCCGCAGGGATGGACCTTTTTATCTTCAAAGACTTGTGACAACACAGCTCCTACTGCTTCTGTAGATGCATCCACCTCTAGTAGAAAGGGACGATTCAGATCAGGCTGTCGAAGAATGGGGGCTGACACAAAGGCTTGCTTTAAATCAGAGAAGGCTTTGATTGCTTCTGAAGACCAGTTCGTAGGATTTGCTCCCTTACGAGTTAGGGCTGTGATGGGAGCAGCTAACGTAGAATAATTCTTAATGAATCTCCTATAGAAATTAGCAAAGCCGAGAAATCGCTGAATCCCCTTGAGAGTTGTAGGAGTGGACCAATCTCGGATAGCTTGTACCTTACCGGGATCCATACATAGCTCTGATCCAGAAATGATGTAACCAAGGAACGGTATGGTAGATACTTCAAAAGTGCACTTCTCTAACTTACAATAAAGTTGATTTTTCCTCAGACGTGTCAGTACCTCTTTAACTTGGTGACGGTGAGACTTTATATCCCTAGAGAATATTAGGATATCATCCAGGTACACTACTAGACACTTGTAGAGAAGATCACGAAAAAGTTCATTCACATAGCTTTGAAAAACTGCAGGTGCATTACAAAGACCGAAAGGCATTACAAGGTATTCGTAATGCCCATCCCGGGTATTAAAAGCAGTCTTCCACTCGTCCCCTTCTCGGATGCGGATTAAATTGTAGGCCCCTCGGAGATCCGGTTTTGTAAACACAGTAGCTCCTTTTACCCGGTCAAATAATTCTGGAATTAAGGGTAATGGATACTTGTTTTTCACAGTGATCTCATTGAGTCCACGGTAATCTATGCATGGTCGTAACCCACCGTCCTTCTTCTTAACGAAAAAGAATCCGGCTCCTGCAGGTGAAGAAGATGGTCTGATAAATCCTTTGGTTAGATTTTCTTGTATATAATCAGACATAGCTTGCGTCTCTGGGATGGATAGCGGATAAATTCGTCCCCTAGGATGTGTTTTACCCGGAACCAGGACAATTGGGCAGTCCCATTCGCGATGAGGAGGTAGAGAGTCCGCTGCTTGTTTACTGAAAACATCCGCAAAGGATTGATACACCGGAGGTAGGTCGGGAAGGCTGATTGACCGGAGAGGTACAATTGAGGCTAAACAGTCCTTGGTACAAGATTTACCCCATGAAAGGACTTCCATGGTTTGCCAATTAAGTTGAGGGTTATGTTTCTGCAGCCAAGGTAAACCAAGTATCACATCTTGAGAGGCTTTGGGAATCACGTAGAAGGAGAGGTATTCGGAATGGAGCACACCAACTTTCATCTTGAGACATACGGTTCGATGAGTAATTATACCATCTGGAATTCGACTTCCATCCACTGCTGTAACGGCAACTGCTGCTTCCAGAGGCATGGTTTGAACTTTAGACCGCATGACAAAGGCTGAGGAGATGAAGTTCTCGGCTGCCCCAGAATCTAGGAGAGCTGAAACTTTCACTGTAGAACTTGGAACTTCTAATTGAATAGACAAGGTCGGCTCTTTCCCAGAACGTGATTCTAGAGTAACTCCTAGCTTAACCTCTCTTGAATAAGCTAGGAGCGAGAGTTTCCCGGTCGGAATTTGCAGAATTTAACTAAGTGTTCAGAGGACCCACAGTACATGCAGAGGTTACCCTGTCGACGACGAAGTCGTTCCTCTTCTGTGAGGCGAGAGCGCCCAATCTGCATAGGTTCGTCTGTCGTTACCGGAGACTGTGATGAAGAATCTTGTCGAGGCCTAGGATGATAACGTGGACTGGATCGCTCCGCCCTGGATTTCTCTAAACATCGCTCCCTGTAGCGTAGGTCAAGTTTGTTACAGAGAGAAATCAATTCATCCAGTTTAGTTGGCACATCCCGGATAGTTAAATCGTCCTTGATTCTCTCAGAAAGTCCATTCCAAAACGCGGCGATCAGGGCCTCCTCATTCCAGTTTAACTCTGAAGACAACGTGTGAAACTGAACAATATATTGATTGACAGGACGTAAACCTTGACGTAGACGGAGAATCTCCAAAGATGCTGAGGTGGTCCTGCCGGGTTCGTCAAAGATTCTCCGGAAAGAAGATACAAACTCTTTGTAATTAGAGAGGATAGGATCACCTCTCTCCCATAATGGTGATGCCCACTCCAGAGCCTGACCGGAGAGGAGGGCAATAATATATGCGACCTTAGAACGAGCTGATGGGAAACTGGCGGACATCAGTTCGAACTGGATCTCGCATTGATTCAGGAATCCCCTGCAAAGTTTTGGAGTTCCGTCAAACTTACTCGGAGAGGGTAACTGCAAGCGGGACGTAGGCAGCATCACAGGAGAAGCTGTAGTGGTAACTGGGACAACCGGAGTTGGAATCTGGACTTGAGACGTTTTAATTGCTGTATGAAGAGTCTCTAAACGGTCTGCCATAGTTTGCATAAACTGCACTATTTGTGTCTGTATAGACTCCTGGTTTTCCAGACGGGAAAGGATATTTGACGTAGCACCGCCTCCTGCGAATTGGTCACTTGACGGATCCATGTGGCCAGTGCTTACTGTCAGGTCCGGGTGTTTTTGTGAATCCGTTAACCTGGAACCAACCACAGGTGTAGGTGCTGGGGTATGAAGAAAACAGGGAGGACGAAGGAAGTTCCGTTTCATATATTTATTAAAGTAACAATTCAGTAAGGAGTTAAGTGACTAGTTGTTAATCATCATTATACTGAAGTATTGCAGGAATGACAGAAATAATATGCAAGAGAAAACTCAGAAATAAATAAAAGAAATGTTCATGGAAACATATGCAACAACAAGCTGAAGAATAAATGTTGAATTGTCCAAATATAAACAGGCTTTGATGCTGAACTGCAGATTGTGTTTTAACTGGTTAATGCAGACATGGAGAATTAACTGTAAGAATTTGCAATGGAGTTTTAAGAGTTAACTGAGAGACTGTGAAGAATTATCCTTGTAATGACAACATAGAAAAAGTACTGAATTGGGTTACTTGCGGGTTCCGGAGATCACTGTGAAACTGTAGTAGATGGTGAGGTGATGAATGGGTTAAATGCAGAGTTGAACAAACGAACAGCTGAGGGAATCGGAATCCTCCAGACTTTGTATGATAGGCAGACAGACAAGGTAACCTCATGCAGGACACTGGGAATCCAAGTATTTCCAATAGGTGTGCAATTGACTGATAGCACAATGGAGAGCCGGTAGATCTTTGGCAGTGAAGGCTGCAAAACGGACCTCTGGGAACGGAGGCGATATCTGGACCACGGGAATCACACAGGAATGCACGGAGAGAGTTCAGAGCTAGAGCACAGCTTTGATACAACAAAGCACTGGCCCAGAGTGACATAATCCCAGCCTACTTAAAGGCAGCACAAGCACGGGATTGGCTTACACCTGCCCACAGGTGTTTTCACAAGTGCTCAGTATTAGCTATTTGGTCTCCAACATGGCCACCTCCTATACAGCAGACACACCGCAGTGCCTTAGGCCATTTGGTCCCCGCACTCACAGTTCCCAGACTCTGCATTACCTGTGCCATTGATCACGCCGTGTCCCCACACGGGCGCACAGCACCGCGAGCAACCGCACTGGCAACGGATGAACCCCAGAACCCGCAAAGGTGAGAGACCGGTTCGTGACAGACCTCAATCTATCACACATTAATTCATGAATGCATATTCGTTATTCAGCACTCTGGCAACACAAATATGTGTACTATAATACTGTAGTTATTATTATTATTATTATTATTATATAATTAATGTATGCAGAATCTGCACCAATCAGTGTATTGGAGCTTATGCACCGTCACATCACTTATGTGCTACCCCTCAAACTTGTCCATGGCTGATAGGCTTTCTCCTGTACTGGAGCTCATTCATTACTGTCAGTCCCTCATAGATAGAGCTATGGGCACAGTATCCCATGAGTTCAAAACATCCTTAAGCTGACATGTTTTACTGCATCACAATATTACAACATCTGTTTCACCTTATTTTAGTGAAAGAAAAAAAAAGAGATTGGTAAATATGCCCATATTAGGATTAGAATTTTTTTGTCACAAATGTATTCGTATAAAGAAGCAGATTGAGGCACATATTTTAAGAAAAAGTCGCATGGCTTGGCTAACTCACAAAGTAGGTGGCGCTCCAGGCTTATCTATTTGGTGCAATTTGAGGATAGGTGTATGTGAACACATCTGTATAGATTATCTAATCAACCTTCTTGGATCCATAAGGGCTCATGCTGAGTTGAGTGTATGCCCGTTTACTTCAAGTGAAATCCTCAAATTTGGTGTGTGAATCTGCACATAGAAAGTATATGCCTACATCCCTATGTAGATTTGGCACTTGTACCTCCTTATGCTTGGAGAGGCAGAATGGGGGAGGGAAGGGGTGTGCAAACCCAAACTGAGTATAGTAAGGGTGTGTTCTACTAATTGTGAAATGAGAGACACAGATATTGTGTGAGTGTCAGTAGCGGCAACACTTGTGGGTGACTAATGGTTGGTGCAAATACACACAGATGATGATGATGATGATGGTGGTGGTGGTCCCCAGCACTGGCTATCTGCTTCTGATTGGCTTATTGCAGATTAACCTCTGAATAATAATATGATGATCTTGACTATATTATATGGTTTTGTGGGCATATTTTATAATAATACTTTCTAATTTAATTTGTATACAAGAATAAACATATCTGCCTTGTTAGAGAGATTTTTTATTTAAATCAAACCTAGTGTAATAGTGTATGCGTTTTTGCTAAGAAGACAAATGTTATAAAATCTTTTCTTAAGTTTATGACCTAGTTTGGTGCCAGTGGATCGTTTGTAAAAGGTATACCATCACCATTTAGAAAATCACTGTCAACATTCATAATGTCAGCACCAGATTGTCAAACGTCATGATGGTTAAACATCTAACATGACAACACCTGCAAAATATTGACATGGAGAAAATGTCAACACATGGCATGTCGACATAGTGAAAATGTCGACAATACACATTAGGGTTAGCTGAAAAAATGGCAGAGATCTGAGGCAGTATCTGATCTCCAGTTCTGTTAGTGGGTCTGCTACTATATGTCAACTCAGATGCCAGGCGGACTACGTGATTGGGAGGGTACAAAGTGCACCTCTTAGATGTGTGTATGAACTGTTCAGAGTTTGATAGTACAAGAAGTCACACCAATAAAATATTACTTTTCACTGCACTTTAACATTGTTTTTCTGCAAATAGTTTTTGCTTTTGAGCGCCCATACTGCAATACTGTTTAGGTGCCCGGTGCATGCCTGGAACTGGAAGCTCATTTCATGTGCTGTACAGTAGGAGGGAGGGTAGGAGTTGGTGGAAAATCTGCCACAACACCCATAGAGAGATCACTCTGATTTCCCCAGACAGGGGCAGGTTGGGCTGGGGGCATTGGGGCACTTTGCCCCTGAGCTGATCCACTATTAAATGTTTTGAAGTGTGTCAAGTAATTGTTTGGGCAACATGGTCTGTGAAAAATGTTTTTCTACATTGGCGTTTCCTAAAATTACTCCTCCACTCTATCAGTTTTGGAGCTCCTTTCAGTCACCTAGAGCTGATTGTGGCTGTACAAAAATAGGCTGGGACCTTAGTCACATAAAACATAGAACTTTACCACAGATAAGAACCACATGGTCCATCCAGGTGGCCCTTTAGGGTTAGTTAGGGGTTAGGGTATTAGGTCAGCCTTGGTCTGATAATACAGCATCAGCGGCACACACTGCTATGCAGACAGCTACAGAGATTACATTTATTAAGGTGGGAAGACCCATCTAAACTCCTGGCGCAAATATAATCAATATACAACAAAGTCAGATAATCATCAGCTGCATATAATTTAGGCTTTGCAAGGCCCCGAGATTGACGGCAAAAACAAAGTCTTGAGAAAGTCCCAAGCTTGTACGGGACGAAACGCGTTGACGTCATCCCCCTCAATTGAGTCTGGTCTCTGCATGAGTGATGGACCACAGCACTGACGCTTTCCCTACCGGCGGCTGTTTCCATCTGGTAATCGGAGCGCTACTCTCCCCTCTCGCCAGGACAGATTCCCTGCACCACAATAGTGCCGGCGGTCGATTGTGGGCTCCACGCTCAGGCTGAGCGCATACCTGAAGTTTAAATTCCCGGATTGATTACCTCTGTTGCCGTTGGACATTCCCGCTGGATCGGGCAATTATATTACAGAGCCTTTTCCTCCTGCACTGGGACCATTGGCGTTTCTAGAATGGAAGCAATGTGTGTGGTGCACACGGGCCCTTGGGTCCAGGGGGGGCCCACACCGCACACACTGCACCCATTTAAATACTTACCTTACCGGAGTCTACAACACCGTGCAGAGGAGGGGCCCACGCAGAGGTGCACACGAGCCCCTCCTCTGTAGAAACGCCCCTGACTGGGACGCCAGAGGCAGGTGATTGGAATCACATTAAATCACACTGTGGGAACATATTATTGTTATACCAAC
Source organism: Pseudophryne corroboree (assembly GCF_028390025.1). Classification (NCBI taxonomy): domain Eukaryota; kingdom Metazoa; phylum Chordata; class Amphibia; order Anura; family Myobatrachidae; genus Pseudophryne; species Pseudophryne corroboree. Next base: position 405,225,411 of record NC_086444.1, on the reverse strand, counting down.
TGTGCACCTACTGCTAAACATTTGGAAACATATTTGTGGTGCTAGTGTAGCAGTTGGAACTTGTTTGTTTTATACTAAAAGAAGCACTTTGTTGCTACTATTAAACAACGTGTGGAGACTTCAGTATTATTCATCTGGCTGCGGTCTAACATCTTCACAATTTGACCAGCTGTATTGTTTGATACGTAATATTGTACATGCTAACTATGTATCAATTAAGAAACTATTTGTTTTGAATTTTTTTTAAAGTGTATCTTTTTAAACTGAAACACAGTAAAAATTGTTATTATTAGAAGCAAGTTTCCCGTGTATTAATTGAGTGAAGCCAAACACAATTATGGGCCTAATTCTGAGTTGATCGCAGCAGCAAAATTGTTAGCAATTGGGCAAAACCATGGGGGTAATTCCAAGTTGATCGCAGCAGGATTTTTGATAGCAATTGGGCAAAACCATGTGCACTGCAGGTGTGGCAGATATAACATGTGCAGAGAGAGTTAGATTTGGGTGGGGTGTATTCAAACTGAAATCTAAATTGCAGTGTAAAAATAAAGCAGCCAGTATTTACCCTGCACAGAAATAAAATAACCCACCCAAATCTAACTCTCTCTGCAAATGTTATATCTGCCACCCCTGCAGTGCACATGAGGGGTCATTCCGAGTTGTTCGCTCGGTAAAAATCTTCGCATCGCAGCGATTTTCCGCTTAATGCGCATGCGCAATGTTCGCACTGCGACTGCGCCAAGTAAATTTGCTATGCACTTAGTAATTTTACTCACGGCTTTTTCATCGGTCTGGCGATCGTAATGTGATTGACAGGAAATGGGTGTTACTGGGCGGAAACAGGCCGTTTTATGGGCGTGTGGGAAAAAACGCTACCGTTTCCGGAAAAAACGCAGGAGTGGCCGGAGAAACGGAGGAGTGTCTGGGCGAACGCTGGGTGTGTTTGTGACGTCAAACCAGGGACGACAAGCACTGAACTGATCGCAGATGCCGAGTAAGTCTGAAGCTACTCAGAAACTGCTACGAGGTGTGTAATCGCAATATTGCGAATACATCGTTCGCAATTTTAAGATGCTAAGATTCACTCCCAGTAGGCGGCGGCTTAGCATGAGCAAATCTGCTAAAATCCGCTTGCGAGCGAACAACTCGGAATGACCTCCATGGTTTTGCCCAATTCCTAACAAACTTGCTGCTGCGATCAACTCAGAATAACCCCCTGTATATTTTATACAGTTATTACTTTTAACGTCAGTACATTAAGCGCAGTAATCCAGCTACTGAGAATACACATCATCACAATTGCTGGCAGTCACTACGTCCTCACTGTAAAATGGATTAACACAATATTAGGGGTGCCTGAATGAAGATCTCTGGCGCTCCAGTTTTTACCATGTGCAGTGATCGGACAAAGTGCTGCAAATACTGTATCTCTGCCTGCCAGGAGGAGGGAAATGGTGGATTCTCTCCATTTAATATGGTGAGTAATAATGTAATGTCAGCAGTATCGGACTGGGGCATGAAGCACCCAGTGGGAGAATGCAGTAGTAAAGGCCCATGTTTAGGGGCAGGGACGGACTGTGGCCTCTTTCTGGCCTTGGCATCCGGGTGCGCACAACGAGAAAGGGGCTCGCGCACACTGCAAATGGAGGCATGCCGCAAGTCAGGGGGCGTGGACTCGTGCTTAGCAATATTGGGGCACTATGGGCGGCGACAGCGGGGGACAAACCAGAGAACCAGGAGCTGTGCTGTGCACGGCCTTCCCGACTCTCTGTGGAACGGACCGTCCCACCAGCCCATCGGCCCTTCAGGCATTTGACAGAAGTGCCAGATGGGCAGTTCGGCCCTGTTTAGGGGTGTGACCAGTGGGCCCCTTGATAAATATATATATACAGTGGTAAGTAAACACTGTTAGTGCATGCTTGATTATGTACCAGATTAATAACAGCAATGCACCATAGAAAGTACACCACAGTCCCTTGCAATATAAAGTAACCTACAGTATGTATAATTCAAGTAGACAGTCTGGATCTTAATCCCTTAAAGAGGAGGTGCCTGGTGCCCAATGAGGGTTTCCCTGTATCCCTGTGCGGCAGGTCAACCCTGAATGTCAGGGTTCGTTTGGGACAAAAAAAAAAAAGGCATATACAGTATTTATCAAATAAGTACTTTAAATATTGTGATTAATTAATGAGCAATAATATATTTAAATAATTTGTGGTTAAAGCCCCTGTTCCTTCTTCCAATCATTATAGTAGAAAAAAAAGAAAGCAGAAGGGGTCACATCATAATGTAGTTATTTTTATTAAGGAATATTATTGTTTTTATTAAGGAATACAGTATAGAGTATGCCGTCCCGATTAAGTCCATTGTGTCGTTTCTCACTCGTTGTCTGTGTGACTGTCAGCAGAGCAGCATGTTAATTTCCCTGCACTACACATCCTTAGCACTCACCAGACTGCCTGGAGCTTTTGCTTTATTGTTAAGATACTACTATTGTAATCTGGTAAGCATTTCTTAATTATGACTGTACTTTTTAATGAAAATGATTGCATGGAGAACCACTTCCCTCTGTCTATTTTTCTGCTTTATTTATAAAAAGAATGAATGGGTGCTGTAGGCACAGATCTCTAGATCTAGCTTCTACTTTGAGTGTATACACTAAAAGTAAGTGGAATGTACTGTATATATTAATCCATTCACTTTAATGGCTGAGTACTGTCATTTGTGGAAAACAATCCTATTTGATAAATTTGGATGCTATTTCCAAACAGACTCTCAATATTACAAGATGTAGAGAGGCAGCAACTGAGACCTCAATGGCAGCAGCAAGTATTGAAAGCTGTAAGAACAGAGTGACTGTCAGTTGTCCTAAATCTGATAAGGCTACACTGATTTTTGCGGACTTTTGGGGTCATTCCGAGTTGATCGCACGTAGCAACTTTTTACTGCCCATGTGATCAACTAGACACCACCTATTTGGGGAGTGTATTTCTGCATAGCTGGGCTGCGAACGCTTGTGCAGCCCTGCTATGCTAAAAAAGATTCCTGTAAAACAAGACCAGGGTAAGAGTTACTTACCCTGTGCGATTGATCCAGCGATGGAGGTCCTGGAATTGATGTCAGACATCCGCCCTCCAAATGCCAGGACACGCCTGAGTTGGACTCTCCACTCCCAGAAAATGGTGAGTAACTATCCGCCCCAGAACGCCTCCCCGCTGTCAATCTTCTTGCGATTGCGTTAGCAATCACTTTCTTCTGTCTTCTGGTCGTTGCCCGGCGACGGCTGTCGCTGGGCAATGAGGTGAGTGCTCATTGCGGGCGCCGTGCAGGTGCAGTCCCAACCCGTTTGCACTGCTGCGACAACCAGCAGCGTGCGAACGGGTCGGAATGACCGCCTTTATGCACAGTTAGTCACAACTTTGTCCGTTTTCTGGGACAGCTGGAAAGCATTTTCTAATTCACATTGCTTTGCTCGTAAAGAAGTGTGATGCCACTGGCCTCCATAAAAGCCTGTGGATGTTGCCATTTTGGAGACTGCCACTAGGTGGAGCTGCAGAGTGCAAAGGAAGGCATTCTGGCAACAGGGAAAGAGCTCTGTTGTTGAGCATGCACTGTTTATGTGGCCAGACATGGAGGAGCCTAGATGTAGAGCAGGGAAAGTGTGATGCAGGTCTGTCTAAAAGGACTGGGCAAGCAAGGATACAGAAGGGGTGCCAAGTGAAAGGGTCATGAGTACCGACTGAGCAGAGTGCTAGAGACCATAGAGCACCAGCGGTGTATGAATGAGATTTGTGCAGACAGCATGACAGCACTAAAGACTGCAGCAGGTTCTGTGGGGCTGTGTGACTTGAGCTTAGCGAGGGAGATGTCCCTATTGTATGTGAATTGCAATAGAAAAGTGATACTGTATTTGATATAAGCTGTCACGTTAATTTATTTTACTGGACCTGGCCTTTCTGCTACAGCCTGAGAAGGACAAGCTTGTGGAATCATTGCCATGTAGAGACTGATAAGATCCACTGGAGCTGCCATCTCTACTGTACAATCAAGACCTACCTTAACACTGAAGGGGCTTAGACCTAACAGTGGTGCATTCAGAATGGCTAATCTGTATGAAGGAAAAAGGTCTGAGGATGGACTAACACTGTCTAAAGCAATAGTCATGCTCCGGACATGCTCACCGTATACAATCTGCATTGTATTATGCTCCACCTATTTATGAAACCAGGGGGCTTATTTATTATGCTGATCCGTCTTGAAAATCATGCGGAAATGGCACATATCATCTGCTGAAGACCACAGTTGACATAATTCTCAGTGGGGATTCTGAAATGCTTACTGTAAATTTCTGAGGTTCCACTGCCACTAATGATAAATAAGCCCCATATACTTATGTTTACCATTAAAGCCCCCATTGTGGTCTATGAATATGCACAATGGCCCAGCACCTGCTCATAACTTGAAGCTTGGTATAAACTCCTTCCTAGGAAAAAGCGCAAAGGAAAAATATGTGAAGGCATAAGAAGCAGTAATACAGCAGACAGCTGTACATTTTGGATGGAAACAGCACAAAATGAAAGATAAATAATCAGTGGTGAACTGAGGCATGAAGGGCCCACCGGGGGAATGCAGGAGTAGTGGCCCATGTTTAGGAGTGTGGCCAGTCTCTAGAGGGGGTGTTGACAGCTGCCACAGAGGTTTGGATAACTATTAGAGAAAGCATGGTCTGGTCCCCTTTCCTTTATAAATAACAGGATTTTAATTACCTACCGGTAAATCCTTTTCTCGTAGTCCGTAGAGGATGCTGGGGTCCACATTAGTACCATGGGGTATAGACAGGTTCACTAGGAGCCACTGGCACTTTAAGAGTTTGAGAGTGTGGGCTGGCTCCTCCCTCTATGCCCCTCCTACCAGACTCAGTCTAGAAACTGTGCCCGAGGAGACGGACAACTTCGAGAGAAGGATTTTACACAGATAGTGGCGAGATTCATACCAGCTCACACACAAGGCAAACCAAGCTAACTAGCTTGAAACATCAGCAACAGCTGAACAAGATTACTTACCAAGTAACAAAACATTACTTAACCAAGAACTAAGCAGTACTGAACTAAGTAACCACTGCAGGAACATGAAGCGCTGGGCGGGCGCCCAGCATCCTCTACGGACTACAAGAAAAGGATTTACCGGTAGGTAATTAAAATCCTATTTTCCCTTACGTCCTAGAGGATGCTGGGGCCCACATTAGTACCATGGGGATGTACCAAAGCTCCCAGAACGGGAGGGAGAGCGCGGATGCTCCTGCAGAACTGATTGACCAAACTTCAGGTCTTCAGAGCCCAAAGTATCTAACTTGTAGAACTTTGCAAACGTGTTCGACCCAGACCAAGTAGCCACTCGCAAAGCTGTAAAGCCGAGACACCCCGGGCAGCCGCCCAAGAAGAACGCACCTTACGAGTAGAGTGGGCCTTAACAGACATAGGACACGGCAATCCTGCCATAGAATATGCATGCTGGATAGTGTACCTGATCCAGCGAGATATTGTTTGCTTAGAAGCAGGACACCCAAGTTTCTTGGGATCATACAGGACAAACAGAGAGTCCGATTTTCTGTGACGAGCTGTCCTCTGCACATAGATTTTCAGAGCCCTTACCACATCCAAGGACTTTGATGAAATTGAGGAGTCAGTAGCAACTGACACCACAATAGGTTGGTTGATATGAAATGCCGACACAACCTTCGGAAGGAACTGCTGACATGCCCGGAGCGCAGCTCTATCTTCATGGAAGATCAAGTAGGGACTTTTACAAGACAAAGCCCCCAGCTCCGACACACGTCTAGCAGAAGCTAAGGCCAACAAAGTGACAGCCTTCCATGTGAGAAACTTGACCTCAACCTCCTGTAGAGGCTCAAACCAATCCGATTGAAGAAAATACAGCACAACATTAAGATCCCATGGTGCTGTAGGCGGCACAAAGGGAGGCTGGATGTGCAAAACTCCTTTCAAAAAGGTCCGAACCTCAGGGAGGGAAGCCAACTGCTTCTGCAAGAAAATGGATAGGGCCGAAATCTGGACCTTTACGGATTCCAACCTCAGGCCCATATCCACACCTGCTTGCAGGAAGAGGAGAAACCGTTCCAGTTGAAACTCCACCGTAGGAAACTTCTTGGACTCACACCAAGATACATATTTTTTTCCAAATACGATGGTAATGTTTAGACGTTACTCCTTTCCTAGCCTGTATCAGGGTAGGAATAACCTTGTTCGGAATGCCCTTTCGAGCTATTATCTGGTGTTCAACCTCCATGCCGTCAAACGTAGCCGTGGTAAGTCTTGATAAGCGAATGGCCCCTGCTGCAGCAGGTCCACCTGAAGAGGAAGAGGCCTAGGCTCTTCTAGCAGTAGATCCAGAAGATCTGCATACCAAGCCCTTCTTGGCCAGTCCGGAGCAATGAGGATCACCTGAACTCTTGTTCTCCTTATGAGTTTTAGATCTCTAGGAATGAGTGGAAGTGGAGGAAACACATATACCAACTGGAACATCCACAGAGTCACTAGGGCGTCCGCCGCCACGACTTGCGGGTCCCTCGACCTGGAACAATACCGCTGAAGTTTCTTGTTGAAACGAGAGGCCATCATGTCTATTTGAGGTACACCCCAAAGATCTGTTACCTCCATGAACACCTCCGGATGGAGTCCCCACTCTCCTGGATGGAGATCGTGTCTGCTGAGGAAGTCCGCTTCCCAGTTGTCTACTCCTGGGATGAAGATTGCTGACAGCGCCAATGCGTGTTTTTCTGCCCAGAGGATGATTCTTGTTACCTCTGACATTGCAGCTCTGCTCTTCGTTCCGCCCTGTCGGTTTATGTAAACCACTGTCGTTACATTGTCCGACTGCACTTGTATGGCTCGATCTCGCAGAAGATGAACCGCTTTGAGAAGACCGTTGTAGACGACGCTTAGTTCCAGAATGTTTATTGGTAGGCCGGCTTCCAGGCTTGACCACCTTCCTTGGAAGGTCTCCCCTTGAGTGACTGCGCCCCAGCCCCTTAGACTTGCATCCGTGGTTAGAGGGAACCAGTCCTGTATCCCGAACCTGCGGCCCTCTAGAAGGTGAGGTAATTGTAGCCACCAGAGGAGTGAAATCCTGGCCTCTGGCGACAGACGTATTCTCTGGTGCATGTGCAGATGAGATCCCGACCACTTGTCCAGAAGATCCAAGTGGAAGGGTCGAGCATGAAACCTCCCATACTGCAGAGCCTTGTAAGAGGCCACCATCTTCCCCAGAAGTTGAATGCACTGATGAACCGACACCCGGGCTGGCTTCAGGACATTCCGTACCATAGCTTGTATCACCAACGCTTTTTCCTCCGGAAGAAACACCCTCTGCACTTCCGTGTCGAGGATCATTCCCAGAAAGGAAAACCTCCTGGTCGGCTCCAAATGTGATTTTGGAAGATTCAGGATCCAACCGTGTTCCCTGAGTAGGTGGGTTGTGAGACCAATGGGGGTCATTCCGAGTTGATCAGGTGAAAAAACTGCATTTATGCGCTTGCGTATGGGCCGCAATGCGCACGCGTGTCGTATGGGTACAAAGCCCATTGTGGTTGTGCACAGGTTCTAGCAAAGTTTTTCTTCGCACTAACGTCCGCAAGAAGATTGACAGAAAGGTGTCAACTGACCGTTTTCAGGGAGTGTTTGCAAAAACGCAGGCGTGTTTGAAAAAATGCAGACATGGCTAAGCATTCGCTGGGCGGGTGTATGACGTCAAATCCGGACACGAATAGGCTGAAGTGATTGCAAGCTCTGAGTAGGTTCAGAGCTAGTCTGAAACTGCACAAACTGTTTTTATAGAGCTCGGCTGCACAAGCGTTCGCACTTCTGCTAAGCTAAAGTACACTCCCCAGTGGGTGGCGGCATAGCGTTTGCATGGCTGCTGAAACTAGCTAGCGAGTGATCAACTCGGAATGACCCCCAATGGACTGTAACAGCTTCTCCTTGGACGATGCCTTTATCAGCAGATCGTCCATATACGGAAATATGTTCACCCCCCTGTCTGCAGAGGAGAACCATCATCTCCGCCATCACCTTGGAAAATACCCTCGGTGCTGTGGAGCGGCCGATTGACAGGGCCTGGAACTGAAAATTACTGTCTAACAGTGCGAATCGGAGAAAAGCTTGATGCGGCGGCCAAATCGGAATGTGGAGGTACGCATCCTTGATATCCAGGGATACCAGGAATTCCTCCTCCTCCAGACCTGATATCACCGTCCTCAGAGACTCCATTTTGAATTTGAACTCCCTCAGAAAGGGGTTTAGCGATTTTAAGTTCAAAATGGGCTTGACCGAACCATCAGGTTTCGGTACCACGAAAAGGTTTGAATAGTAATCTTTGTTTTGTAAATGGGGTGGGACTGGTACAATGACCAACTTCTGGGTGGCTTCCTGTAGGATAGTCCTGTCTGCCAGCAAAGCTGGCAAGCCTGATTTGAAGAATCGGTGAGGAGGGAGATCTTGAAACTCCAGCCGGTATCCCTTGGACACAATATCTTGCACCCATGGATCCAGGCCGGACGACACCAAGACGTGGCTGAAATGCTTGAGTCTCGCCTCCACCGGCCCCACCTTCAGGCCGCGCTGTCCACCGTCATGCTGAGGACTTTGGCATACCTGTAGCAGGCTTCTGTTCCTGGGAACCCGCCGCAGCAGGTTTCTTGGATTTTGGCCGACCTCTAAAGAAGGTGCTGGACGGCTTGGCCTTTCTTGTTTTAGCAGCCCGGAAGGACCGTGAGGCAGCTGAAGAAAACGGTATCTTCCTAGCAGGTGCAGCTGAGGGAAGAAAAGGTGACTTACCCGTTGTAGCCGTGGAAATCAACGCATCCAGTGCTTCCCCAAAGAGAGCCTGACCTGTGTAGGGTAGGTTCTCCACACCTCTCCTGGATTCCGCATCGGCAGACCACTGGCGCAGCCAAAGTCCTCTACGAGCTGAGACAGACATGGAAGATATTCCTGCAGCCATTGAACCCAGGTCTTTCATGAATTCCACCATAAATCCTGCAGAATCCTGAATGTTACGTAAAAACAATTCAACGTCACTCTTATCCTCAAGTAATGTGCATGACCACTTTACTATATCTTTGGAAATCCATGCACAGGCAATAGTAGGACGTAGTATCGCCCCTGAAGCCGTGTATATGGATTTGAGCGTAGTGTCAACCTTGCAATCAGCCAGTTCTTTTAACGCGGTAGATCCAGGGACAGGTAAAACCACCTTTTTTGAGAGTCTGGATACAGACGCGTCAACTATGGGTGGGTTTACCCATTTTTTTCTATCCTCCTCAGGAAAAGGGAAAGCAACCAGAACCTTCCTAGGGTTCTGAAATTTTTTCTCTGGGTTCTCCCAGGCTTTCTCAAATATAGCATTTAATTCCTTAGATGCAGGAAAGGTTAGCAAGGCTTTCTTATTGTCAGTGAAGTAAGCCTCCTCAGGTGTTGTATCAGCAATATTCAACACATCTCTAATGGCCTCTATCATCAACTGCACCCCTTTTGCAAGAGATGCCGCCCCCCGCAGCACATCCCCATCACCGTCTGCTACATCAGAATCGGTATCCATGTCATCTTGCATAATCTGGGCAAGAGCACTTTTTTGGGAGCATACAGCAGGGGGCCCTGAGGTAACAGAACCAGACCAAACTGCCATAGAGTTCTGTAAAACCTGAGTTGCAGATTAATTTTGTGCAACTCTAGTAGAAATCTTAGAAATCATACTTTTAATTAGAGATGAGTGGGTTCGGTTCCTCGAGATCCGAACTCCCCCGAACTTCACCCATTTTACACGGTTCCGAGGCAGCCTCGGATCTTCCCGCCTTGCTCGGTTAACCAGAACGCGCCCGAACGTCATCATCCCGCTGTCGGATTCTCGTGAGATTCGTATTCTAAATAAGGAGCTGTGCGTCACCGCCATTTTCACTCGTGCTTTGGAGATTGAACGGAGAGGACGTGGCTGCGTTCTCTCCCTGAAAAGCTCCGTAATCTGTGCTCAGTGTGCTGCAAATATCTGTGCTCAGTGTGCTGCAAATATCTGTGCTCAGTGTGCTGAAAATATCTACGTTCTCTGCCTGAAAACGCTCCATATCTGTGCTCAGTGTGCTTCAAATATCTGATCAGTGTGCTGCATTGTGGGGACTGGGGACCACCAGTATATAATAATTATAGTAGTACAGTACAGTAGGCCATTGCTGTATCTTGCAGCTCTGTGTCACTGCAAGTATCCATTCCATATCTGTACTGCATTTTTGTGAGCATTATATATAGTATTACAGTGCAGCATTTTGGTGACCCAACAGTATATAGTTGTGTAAAGTAGGCCATTGCTGTATCTTGCAGCTCTGTGTCACTGCACGTATCCATTCCATATCTGTGCGGCATTTTTGTGAGCAGTATATATAGTATTACAGTGCAGCATTTTGGTGACCCAACAGTATATAGTTGTGTATAGTAGGCCATTGCTGTATCTTGCAGCTCTGTGTCACTGCACGTATCCATTCCATATCTGTGCAGCATTTTTGTGAGCAGTATATATAGTATTACAGTGCAGCATTTTGGTGACCCAACAGTATATATTTGTGTACAGTAGGCCATTGCTGTATCTTGCAGCTCTGTGTCACTGCACGTATACATTCCATATCTGTGCGGCATTTTTGTGAGCAGTATATATAGTATTACAGTGCAGCATTTTGGTGACCCAACAGTATATAGTTGTGTACAGTACGCCATTGCTGTATCTTGCAGCTCTGTGTCACTGCACGTATCCATTCCATATCTGTGCGGCATTTTTGTGAGCAGTATATATAGTATTACAGTGCAGCATTTTGGTGACCCAACAGTATATAGTTGTGTACAGTAGGCCATTGCTGTATCTTGCAGCTCTGTGTCACTGCACGTATCCATTCCATATCTGTGCGGCATTTTTGTGAGCAGTATATATAGTATTACAGTGCAGCATTTTGGTGACCAACAGTATACATATATAGTACAGTACAGTAGGCCATTGCTATTGATATGTTACTGGCATATAATTCCACACATTAAAAAATGGAGAACAAAAATGTGGAGGGTAAAATAGGGAAAGATCAAGATCCACTTCATGCTGAAGCTGCTGCCACTAGTCATGGCCGAGATGATGAAATGCCATCAACGTCGTCTGCCAAGGCCGATGCCCAATGTCATAGTAGAGAGCATGTAAAATAAAAAAAACAAAAGTTCAGTAAAATGACCCAAAAATCTAAATTAAAAGCATCTGAGGAGAAGCGTAAACTTGCCAATATGCCATTTATGACACGGAGTGGCAAGGAACGGCTGAGGCCCTGGCCTATGGTCATTGCTAGTGGTTCAGCTTCACATGAGAATGAAAGCACTCATCCTCCCGCTAGAAAAATGAAAAGACTTAAGCGGGCAAAAGCACAGCAAAAAACTGTGCGTTCTTCTAAATCACAAATCCCCAAGGAGAGTCCAATTGTGTCGGTTGTGATGCCTGACCTTCCCAACACTGGATGGGAAGAGGTGGCGCCTTCCACCATTTGCGCGCCACCTGCAAGTGCTGGAAGGAGCACCCGCAGTCCAGTTCCTGATAGTCAAATTGAAGATGTCACTGTTGAAGTACACCAGGATGAGGATATGGGTGTTGCTGGCGCTGAGGAGGAAATTGACAAGGAGGATTCTGATGGTGAGGTGGTTTGTTTAAGTCAATCACCCGGTGGAGACACCTGTTGTCCGTGGGACGAATATGGCCATTGACATGCCTGGTCAAATTACAAAAAAATCACCTCTTCGGTGTGGAATTATTTTAACAGAAATGCGGACAACAGGTATCAAGCCGTGTGTTGCCTTTGTCAAGCTGTAATAAGTAGGGGTAAGGATGTTAACCACCTAGGAACATCCTCCCTTATACGTCACCTGGAGCGCATTCTTCAGAAGTCATTGACAAGTTCAAAAACTTTGGGTGACAGCAGAAGCAGTCCACTGACAACTAAATCCCTTCCTCTTGTAACCAAGCTCCTGCAAACCACACCACCAACTCCCTCAGTGAGTGTCAATTTCCTCATTAGACAGGAAAACCAATAGTCCTGAAGGCCATGTCACTGGCAAGTCTGACGAGTCCTCTCCTGCCTGGGATTCCTCCGATGCATCCTTGAGTGTAACGCCTACTGCAGCTGGCGCTGCTGTTGTTGCTGCTGGGAGTCGATCGTCATCCCAGAGGGGAAGTCGGAAGACCACTTGTACTACTTCCAGTAAACAATTGACTGTCCAACAGTCCTTTGCGAGGAAGATGAAATATCACAGCAGCCATCCTGCTGCATAGCGGATAACTCAGGTCTTGGTGTTAAACGTGTGTCCGGTATCCACCGTTAATTCACAGGGAATAAGAGAATTGTTTGAGGTACTGTGTCCCTGGTACCAAATACCATCTAGGTTCCATTTCTCTAGGCAGGTGATACAGAGAATGTACACAGACGTCAGAAAAAGATTCACCAGTGTCCTAAAAAATGCAGTTGTAACCAATGTCCACTTAACCACAGACATGTGGACAAGTGGAGCAGGGCAGACTCAGGACTATATGACTGTGACAGCCCACTGGGTAGATGTATTGCCTCCCGCAGCAAGAACAGCAGCGGCGGCACCAGTAGCAGCATCTCGCAAATGCCAAATCGTTCCTAGGCAGGCTACGCTTTGTATCACCGGTTTTCATAAGAGGCACACAGCTGACAACCTCTTACGGAAACTGAGGAACATCATCGCAGAATGACTTACCCCAATTGGACTCTCCTGGGGATTTGTGACATCGGACAACGCCACCAATATTGTGCGTGCATTACATGTGGGCAAATTCCAGCATGTCCCATGTTTTGCACATACATTGAATTTGGTGGTGCAGAATTTTTTTAAAGACTACAGGGGCGTGCAAGAGATGCTGTTGGTGACCCGAAGAATTGCCGACCACTTTCGGCATTCAGCCACCGCGTGCCGAAGACTGGAGCACCAGCAAACACTCTTGAACCTGCCCCGCCATCAGCTGAAGCAAGAGGTGGTAACGAGGATAAATTCAATCCTCTATATGCCTCAGAGGATGGAGGAGCAGTAAAAGGCCATTCAAGCCTATACATCTGCCTACGATATAGGCAAAGGAGGGGGAATGCACCTGACTCAAGTGCAGTGGAGAATGATTTCAACGTTGTGCAAGGTTCTGCAACCCTTTGAACTTGCCACACGTGAAGTCAGTTCAGACACTGCCAGCCTGAGTCAGGTCATTCCCCTCATCAGGCTTTTGCAAAAGAAGCTGGAGAGATTGAAGGAGGAGCTAAAACGGAGCGATTCCGCTAGGCATGTGGGACTTGTGGATGGAGCCCTTAATTTGCTTAACCAGGATTCACGGGTGGTCAATCTGTTGAAATCAGAGCACTACATTTTGGCCACCGTGCTCGATCCTAGGTTTAAAGCCTACGTTGTATCTCTCTTTCCGGCAGACACAAGTCTGCAGATGTTCAAAGACCTGCTGGTGAGACACTTGTCAACTCAAGCGGAACGTAACCCTTCAACAGCTCCTCCTTTACATTCTCCCGCAACTGGGGCTGCGAGGAAAAGGCTAAGAATTCCGAGCCCATCCGCTGGCGGTGATGCAGGGCAGTCTGGAGCGAGTGCTGACATCTGGTCCGGACTGAAGGACCTGCCAACGATTACTGACGTGTCGTCTACTGTCACTGCATATGATTCTGTCACCAATGAAAGAATGGTGGAGGATTATATGAGTGACCGCATCCAAGTAGGCACGTCAGACAGTCCGTACGTATACTGGAAGGAAAAAGAGGCAATTTGGAGGCCCTTGCACAAACTGGCTTTATTTTACCTAAGTTGCCCCCCCTCCAGTGTGTACTCCGAAAGAGTGTTTAGTGCAGCCGGTTACCTTGTCAGCAATCGGCGTACGAGGTTATTTCCAGCAAATGTGGAGAAGTTGATGTTCATCAAAATGAATTATAATCAATTCCTCCGTGGAGACATTCACCATCAATTGCCTCCAGAAAGTACACAGGGACTTGAGATGGTGGATTCCAGTGGGGACGAATTAATAATCTGTGAGGAGGGGGATGTACACAGTGAAAGGGGTGAGGAATCGGACGATGAGGAGGAGGTGGACATCTTGCCTCTGTAGAGCCAGTTTGTGCAAGGAGAGATTGATTGCTTCTTTTTTGGTGGGGGCCCAAACCAACCAGTTATTTCAGTCACAGTCGTGTGGCAGACCCTGTCGCTGAAATGATGGGTTTGTTAAAGTGTGCACGTCCTGTTTATACAACATAAGGGTGGGTGGGAGGGCCCAAGGACAATTCCATCTTGCACCTCTTTTTTCTTTAATTTATCTTTCCATCATGTGATGTTTGGGGCCAATTTTTGAAGTACCATCCTGTCTGACACTGCAGTGCCACTACTAGATGGGCCAGGTGTTTGTGCCGGCCACTTGGGTCGCTTAGCTTAGTCATCCAGCGACCTCGGTGCAAATTTTAGGACTAAAAATAATAGTGTGAGGTGTTCAGAATAGACTGGAAATGAGTGGAAATTATGGTTATTGAGGTTAATAATACTATGGGATCAAAATTACCCCAAAATTCTATGATTTAAGCTGTTTTTGAGGGTTATTTGAAAAAAAAACCCACCCGAATCCAAAACACACTCGAAACCGACGAAAATTTTTCATTGAGGTTTTGCCAAAACGCGTCCGAATCCAAAACACAGCCGCGGAACCGAATCCAAAACCAAAACACAAAACCCGAAAAATGTCCGGTGCACATCTCTACTTTTAATAGAGGCTAACCACTCAGGCTCCCTTGCTGGGACCTGCGCTAACACAGTGCAATCCTGATTACATGGACTGGGATCATCCTGCGAGGACATATCCTCTGCAGCATATGACACAGAGTCCCTGGACATAGCTTAATATAGACCACAAACACTCTACACACACACAGGGAAGGGGCAGACAGAGTGTCCCCCCCCCCCAAGAATGGCAAGAGAGACACAGAGATTTGAGCGAGCCCACACACAGCGCTTCAGGATATAGGGAAACCCTTAACCAGCGCTTACTGTGCACCTTAATAGGTTGCACAGTACAAATTTACAGCCTCCCCCCCCCCCCCCCTTCTACAACCCCCTGGTACCGTATAAGATAGCTGGAGCAGATTTGGAGTGACAGCTCTCACTGACAGCACTTCTGCAGGCAGGAAAATGGCGCTGAACGCTGCTGGGTCCTCTCTGAGAAGCTCCACTCCCTTTCATGGCGCTGTTTTCCCGCTCTTCTGAAGATTATACTGGCCTGAGGAATCGTGCTGGCAGCGATCATGGGACCCTGACAGGCTTGGTGGTCAGTGTAGGGTGTAGGCGCTGGCTCAGGGCGCCCCTCACAGCTCTGCACCATGTACCGCTGAGCCCCGGAACACAGTTAGTACTGCGCTCCATACCCTGTTGCCGCCATCTTTACACCGGCTCCCCGCTTGCCAGGGAAGCCGGTGACTAACTCGCCACAGATCTTCTGGCTCTGTAAAGGGGTGGCGGCATGCTGCTGGGGTGAGCGATCCCCAGCAGTGCAAGTATGCGGGTACGCTCGGGTACGGAGTACCCTTAAGAATTAGGCAGCGGGTACGCAGTACCACCTGCCACACACTTTGCCATTGCCACAATTATAATGTGCTACAAAGCAACAAGACCATGGTGCTTGGCAGCATGACGGCTCCTCCCACTTTGTCAGAGTTACTGGGAGTGCGCCAGTGGCTGTATTTTCCTGTTATAATGGAGGCATTACTATATATTGTTATAAAATTGGGGGCATTACTATATATATTTATTATACTGGGGATATTACTATATATTTCTATTATACTGGAGGCATTACTATATATTTTAAGCCTTGCCTCCAGAATCCCCAAAAAAAGGGTCTGTGTCATGTGGCCATGCCGCTAGTGTCATGTAGCCACTCCCACTAGCAGCATGTGGCCACGCCCCATCACAACACATGACCACGCAGTACCCATAAGAAAATATTTCTACTTACACCACTGGCGATCCCCTGTGGCGGGGAATGTTCGATCCCCTTAGGAGCTCAGTGTCCTGTCAGCGGAGATAGTGGCACAGACCCCGCAGGGCAGACACTACTCCCCCCTTAGTCCCTCGAAGCAGGGAGGCTGCTGCCAGCAGCATCCCTGTGCCTAAACTCTATTAAAAATAATAAAACTAAAAGAACTCCTATGGAGCTCCCCTAGCTGTGACCGGCTCCTCCGGGCACATTTTCTAAACTGAGTCTGGTAGAAGGGGCATAGAGGGAGGAGCCAGCCCACACTCTCCATCTCTTAAAGTGCCAGTGGCTCCTAGTGGACCCGTCTATACCCCATGGTACTAATGTGGACCCCAGCATCCTCTAAGACGTAAGAGAAATACAAGTATATATAGTAAATACTGCTAGTGCATGCATGATAATGTCTCAGATTAATAACAGCAATGCACTGTACAGAAAACACCATAGTCTTGTGCAGGAAAAGGTAACATATTTGGAACCTGTTTCCTAGAGGAGGTGTGGCCCCTCGAGGGTTTCCCCTGTGGGCCAGTCCAGCCCTGTAAAGATTAATGCCAAAGCTCTGAACAATTATATAAAAAGCTGACCAAACACAAAAGCAAGACATAATAAAAACAGTCCCAATGTCCTCATTCTGAATTTATTTAAGACGTAAATATGGTTACACAGAGAAATTATGAAATAGAAAAGGTTATTTGTGTGAAAGCGGTATTACTAGAATGATTGGAGGCTGGACTTTGATATAAAGATATGTTATTTCTCTCTTACCACGCATGATGTTGCACTTTTAGGGGTCTATTTACTAAGCCTTGAATGGAGATAAAGTGGACGGGGATAAAGTCCCAGCCAATTAGTGTCTAACCGTCATGTAATAGGCTGGGTTTGAAAAATGACAGTTAGGAGCTGTTTGGCTGGTACTTTATCTCCAACCAATTTATCTCCATCCAAGGCTTAGTAAATAGACCATGTAGTATGCAGAGTACGTGAGTGCCCCTTTATATACCTCTACCGTTTACCCCCCATTTACCACATTTTCCGAATGTACTAACCCCCAGCCGCCGGGCCAGCGCCTCGGAGAGGATTGACAGCTTTTGCAGGGTGATACCCCATAGAAGCCTATGGGCTTCTCTCCGCAGAGCTGGTGTGAGGGATTCTATCAGATCTCTCCCAGCATGCTGCGCGGCCGCCCCTGTCACAATGCACATGTGCAGAATGACTCCCGGGGACATCTCTAATACAGATACGTAGTCAAAAACCCATTCACATACAGTGACACAAATGAGCATATTCCTACAGACACACATATACAATACAGTGCAAAAGTTTTAGGCAGGGGAAGAAAAAATGTTGCAAAGTAAGAATGATTTGAAAAGTAAAAGTGTTAGTTTATTTTTATCAATTAACATAATGAAAAGTTAATGAACAGAAGAGAAATCTAAATCAAATCAATAGGGCTAGACAGCAGTACAATAATGAGTGTCTGAAGGCAACAGTGAAGCATGGCGGAGGTTCCTTGCAAGTTTGGGGCTGCATTTCAGCAAACTTAGTTGGGGATTTGGTCAGGATTAATCGTGTCCTCAATGCTTAGAAATACAGGCAGGTACTTCACGATCAAGCAGTACCATCAGGGAGGCATCTGATTGGCTCTAAATTTATTCTGCAGGAGGACAATGATCCCAAACATACAGCCAATGTCATTAAGAACTATCTTAAGTGTAAAGAAGAACAAGGAGTCCAGGAAGTGATGATAAGGCCCCCACAGAGACCTGATATCAACATCATAGGGGTAAATTTACTAAGATGGGAGTTCTAATTAAGATGGGACGTTACCATGAGGATTTGAGCAAGCCTAGATCCACAGGATCTGTGGTTAGCTCTCCATGATGTTTTGAACAACCTTGCTGCCGAGCTCCTTCAAAAACAGTGTGCAAGTGTACCTACTGTAGAAGAATTTATGCTGTCTTGAAGGCAAAGGGTGGTCACACCAAGTATTGATTTGATGTAGATTTTTCTTCTGTTCATTCACTTTGCATTTTTTTTTTGTATAATCTGTTTTTATTTAGGACAGTATAAAAGTATAAAGATTGCTTCACATTTTAACAAAAGAAGAAGAAAATCATCAGGACACAAATGGAGGTCTAATACATCATAGCCTTAAAAAGTACGGTAGCGTATCATCCCCGTTGCTGGGGGTTAGTAAAGGCACTAGTGTTAGTAGGTGTTTCTGTGACACCCATCTGATATCTTTTCGTCATATATCTATACTATAATGTATTCGCAATCTTAGATGGCATTGCAGAGAAGCTGTAGAAAAGAGGGAGAAAAGAAATGAGAGGGATAGTAGAGAGAAAACATGGTGCGACCAAACTGGGGGGAAGTTGTCGAATTGGGGAGGAAGTGTAATGTAGTCTATCTGTTCGATAGACTATGCGTTGAAGTCATTTGACGGTATAAACATAGTCCTTATAGTCTTTGGAGGACATATACTCTATCCAGGGCATCCACATGATCATAAACTCTGAGAGTTTATCTCTGGAAACCAGGAGGATGTTTTCCATATTCATATAGTGATTGATTCTGTTAAACCATAGTTTCCTAGTGGGTGGGAGCTGAGATCTCCATAGTGTGGGGACGACAGCTCTCGCTGCATTGGACAGGTGTCGAAGTAACGACGTGTTATGCTGGGTTAGTGAGATAGAGGAGTGGGAAAGTAGCCAGAAGGCTGGGTCCGTGGGAACGGGAGATTGAAGTATGTCTTGAGAGGTGGATATAACATCCTTCCAGAATGGTTTTAGTAGGGGACAGTTCCACCAGGGTTCACTACGGCTGGCCGGCGGTCGGGCTCCCGGCGACCAGCATCCCGGCGCCGGGAGCCCGACCGCCGGCTTACCGACAGCTTGGCGAGCGCAAATGGGCCCCTTGCGGGCTCGCTGCGCTCGCCACGCTACGGGCACGGTGGCGCGCTACGCGCGCCACACTATTTTATTCTCCCTCTATGGGGGTCGTGGACCCCCACGAGGGAAAATAATTGTCGGTATTCCGGCTGTCGGGCTCCCGGCGCCGGTATACTGAGCGCCGGGAGCCCGACCGCCGGCAAACAGAAGACCACCCTTCCACCAGATATGCATCAGGGATCCTGTGGCGCTGAGACATCTCCAACATCTATCCGTCACTCCAGGATACATGAAGTGGAGGAGAGAGGGGTGCCTGTACCATCTCATTAGAAGCTTATATTGAGTTTCCCTAACTTGTATGCAGACTGAGCTTCTGTGGGATTTGAGGAATATCATCTGCCAGTCTTTATCTGTCAGGGGGATCCCGAGATCTCTCTCCCAGGCCCGCTTAAAGGGCATGGGCATCTGAGCGTCTGGGGACTGTAGTAGCCTATAAAGTGAGGAGATGGTGTGCTGAGGGGGGCACGTGGCGACGCACATCCTCTCGAACTGTGTTAACTCACGTGAGGCCCGGAGATACCTACGCTCAGAGTGTAAGAAGTGTCTAAGCTGTAGGTACTTCCAAAAGTCACGTTGTGGGATTTCCCATTTTGACCTTATTTCTGAAAATTGTTTAACTCCTGAGGAGACTGTCACCTGGCCCACTCTAAAGAGGCCTTCGAGGGCCCAGTCACGAAAGTGGGATGGAGTCAAACCGGGCTGAAAGTCGGGGTTTGCTAGAAAGGAGGTCAGTGGGCCAAAATCGGAAGAGAGGAAGGGCCAGCGACGTGCCTTTTTCCAAAAGGATAGGGTCGCTGTAATAGTTGGGTGGGGTGAGGGGGGTTTGGGCAAGGAGGGGAGCCAGGGAAAGATCTCTGGGAATTGCTGCATGTATAGTCCCTCTATAGCCACCCATTGCTTTGTTTCTCGACTCCTCGTCCAGTCCAGAACCCTATTGAGCATTATTGCCCGATAGTAGCCTCTGATGTCCGGCAATTGGAAACCACCACTTCGGGTAGAGCGGATCATAATGGATCGGCTAATTCTTGGCCGTCTCCGAGACCAGATGAACTGTTGTATTAACAGTTGGATGGATCTGAACCAGGAGTCTGGGATCTGTATGGGGAGGGTCTGTAGTTTGTAGAGCAGCTTGGGGAGAGTATTCATCTTTACAACATTCACCCTCCCCAGCCAGGAGAGTGGCTTGAGGTACCATCTGCTATAGTCAGCCCTGAGTGTTCGAAGGAGGGGGGTAAAGTTTAGGGTATATAAGTGAGATAGGTCGTTTGGCAGCTGTATTCCTAGGTAGGACAGATGAGAGGCATTCCAATTAAAGGGGAAGGCTCGCTTAAGTTTAGCTACGGTGTCGGGAGAGGAGGAGATGTTTAAGGCGCATGATTTGGACATATTGATTTTAAAGTTGGAGAGTGAACCGAAGTGGGACAGCTCTCGCATAAAGTGGGGAAGTGAGGAGATCGGGTGTGTTATTGTGGCTAGGTCATCCGCAAACAGGGAGAGTTTGTGCTCTGTATCACCAATCGTCAAGCCTGTGATGCCGTCATTGGCTCTAATAGCTCTGGCGAGGGCTTCAATACAGAGGACAAAGAGTAGAGGAGATAGTGGGCAACCTTGTCGTGTCCCATTACCTATAGGGAAGGAGTCGGATAATGATCCGTTCACTCGGACCCGAGCTGTGGGGGATCTATAAAGGCTCATTATCCTATCAAGCATCTGGGGACCCAGTCCAATATGCTCCAGCACGGACCTCATAAAGCCCCAACTGACCCTATCAAAAGCATTTTCGGCATCAGTGGATAACAACACTGTGGGAGGACCGTCCCGGGACGCAATATGGATCAGGCTCAGTACCTTAGTGGTATTATCCTTGGCCTCGCGGCCCGGGACAAACCCCACCTGGTCGCTGTGGATTAAGGAAGGCAGGAATGCGTTCAGTCTGTTTGCCATTAATTTAGCGAAGAGCTTGACATCGGCGTTTAGGAGAGATATGGGTCTATAGCTGGAGTACACCGAGGGGTCTTTGCCGGGCTTGGGCAGAACGGTGATATGAGCCTCTAAGGATTGGCTTGAAAAATGAGTGTTTGCAGATACAGGTATTGAATTAAAGGCCTGGAGAAGATAAGGGGATATAAGGTCCTTGAATTGTTTGTAGTAGGTGAGGGTGAAGCCATCTGGTCCTGGGCTCTTGCCAGACGGGGTCTTAGCCAGGGCATTCTCCAGTTCTTGTTGGGTAAAGGGTAGTTCCAGTGCTTCCCTGTCTAGAGGTGATAGGACAGGATAGGACACTTTTTCTAGGTACGCCTTCGCCTGCAAAAAATCGTATGGGGGGGCGGTGTCGTCCGGTCTATTTTCTAGATTATATAAAAGGGAGTAGTACTGTTTGAAGCTTGCCGCAATTTCTGGGGTTTTGAATCGGAGGGTATTCCCGAGGTCATTTACTTGGTTTATATACAAGGAGGAGCGTTGGGCTTTGAGGGCCTGGGCCAGGAGGCGACCAGGTTTATTACCCCACTGGTAATATTTAGAATTACATTTTCGGACAGAGAGTTGGATACTATCAGTAAGGGTTTTCTTTAGTTGGGCTCGTATATCTAGTAGGGCTAAGTAATCAGTCTCCGACAGGGTCGATTTGTGCCGGGACTCGAGGTGATGTAGTTGGTCTAATAATTTAGTGATTAGTGCTGACCTCTGCTTCTTCACGAATGTCCCCAACTGTATGAGTTTACCTCGTATGGTGCATTTATGTGCTTCCCACAGGGTAATCTTTGAGACGTCTTTGGTGTCATTTATGGAGAAGAACTCAGCCAGAGCTTTTTCTATTTCACCTCTACAGTACTGGTCTTGCAGCAGTGACTCGTTGAGACGCCAGGTCCATTGACCTGGGGTATTCTGCGGGGTCGAGAGTGTCATGTGTACAGGAGCATGGTCAGACCAGGTTATCGGGCCGATGGAGGAGTCTATTTGTAAGGGGAGATGTCTGTGACTCAGGAATAAATAATCTAGGCGGGAGTATGCATTGTGTGGAGGGGAGTAGAAGGAATAGTCTCTAGTTGAGGGGTGAAGAACCCGCCAGGAGTCAGCTAATTGGAGGTCGTGGAACAGTCGTCTAACCCGTCGGTACTGACATTGAGAGGTCCGGGGAGCGTTAGAGGATGAATCCAATATTGGATCCATTATCCAGTTCAGGTCACCACCAAGGATAGTCACTCCTGAAAGGAGTGGTTCTATTTGGGAGAGTGCAGTACGGAAGAATGGGACCTGATCTTTATTTGGGGCGTAAAGTGCGATAAATGTGTATGGGCAAGTGCATATTTTACAACGCACCATCAAAAGACGGCCCGGAACCAATTTATGGACTGATATGTCAGACAGCTGGAGGGTCTTGGAGAACACTATCGCTATGCCCTTCGATTTAGAGTCTGGGTTGTTATTGTAAAAGGCCTGGGAGTAGCGATGGTTGGTCAGGGGAGGATTCTTAGCTGAGATTTTGAAATGCGTCTCCTGGACCATTGCAACATCTACTCTGTCAGCCCAAAGGGACCTCAAAAGGGATGATCTTTTCTCCGGTACATTGAGACCCTTTGCGTTAATTGAAGCGACTTTAATTTTGCCGGTGGACGTCATAGGGGTTATGTGTTATGATGAAATGCGTTGAGTTCAGAATGGTCAGTGAAAGCGGAGTAAGGGGAGCAGGGAGGAAAAAGAGAGGGACAGAGCATGGAGAAGAAAAAACTATAATAACATTTAAGAAACATTCAAAAAAACCCGCATTGGGGTAGCCAATCCGTCTAAGGATCGGGCACCCTAGAGGCCAAACAGCCAGGGGCGGGTGTGGGGCGGATAAGGGAGCCACCGCCAGAGGCATAGTGGTAATAAGAGTTAACATTACACTAAACAATATATACGTAGAAGCTGAGCTGAGTATGAACAATAAGCTGTAAACCTTAAACCTCATCAACAGGGGGAAATCTTCGAATAGTGAAAAATGTAGGAGATCTCGTGGTATTAGAACTAGAAATGAGCGGGTTCGGTTCCTCGGAATCCGAACCCCCCCGAACTTCAGCCTTTTTACACCAGTGACGTGCGGTGAGGTCACTGGTTGGGGAGGCACTGGCAGCTAAGAAGCCCTCCCCCCCCCCACCTGAAAAAAAAAAAGTGTGGTCCCCCAACACACCAGTAAAACCAGCACTAGGCAGAACCAGCTAGGGGGAGTAATGCCATAGCAGGGGAGACACTCAGTGTGGGGTCCCCCTGCCATTACATTAATCTGCCCCCCAGCCAGTCAGCCCAGGGTTGGAATTACTCGGAAAGTGGGAACCCCAAAAAATAAAAATGGGGTCCCCCCTCCCGAGCAGTAACCAGCACTGGGCTGATAGCCCAGTGCTATGCCCCGCACCCCTGGTGGCGGTGGGTGCGGGGTTCATTGGGTGTTAATATTGTTCTTTACAGGTGGCCTACAGGTCCCAGCAAGCCTGCCCCAGCATGCTGGCACTTGGAGAACCACAAGTGCCAGCATGCCCGGACACAAAGGGCCTGCTGGCACCTGTAGTCCACCTGCAAAGAATAGTAATTTTGTTCTTTACAGGTAGCCTACAGGTCCCAGCAAGCCTGCCCCAGCATGCTGGCACTTGGAGAACCACAAGTGCCAGCATGCCCGGACATAAAGTGCCCGCTGGCACCTGTAGTCCACCTGTAAAGAAAATATTAAAATAAAAACACCACACTATCTTGAAAATAAACTTTATTAAACTGGGTCTTCACCTGGGGGCGGCGGCCTTTAAGCTCTTTTGCGTGGCCGCCGCCTTCCCAGGGCTTCCGGCATCTTCACCTGGTGGGCGGCGGCTGCTAAGCTCTTTTGCATAGCCGCCGCCCAGCCAGGACTTCCGGCGTTTTCATTCTTCAGGAGCTCTTCACTGCTCCTCCTCCGCCGCCGGACTGACTCTCCTCTGCCTCGCGCTGACTTATATAAGTCAGCCGGCGGGGGCGGGGCGATGATGCAGTGAGCCGTGATTGGCTCGCGGCGGCCATCTTGAATTTCAAAAATGACGCTGAGGCGCCATTTTTTAAACTGGAACCGCTCCACTGCCAAACTCTGCAGAATAAAGGTAATTTCCGCCGCACCACCGCCCCAACACGCACCGCCGACGCCCGCTCCACCGCCGCATCCCGCCGCCCGCACCATCGCCGCATCCCGCCGCCCGCACCTCCTCCCCCGCGTCGCCCACACAGTGATTGACAGCGGATCCAGGGACGGATCCGCTGGCCAATCACTGTGGCCTCACTGACAGGGACGTGCTTTCATAGGTTGAAAGCACGTCCCTGTATGAAAGCGGCACCACTAATGGTGCCGCTTTCCCATATATTTTCAATGGGCTTTTACAGCCCAAGGCTAGTCCCCGCCCGTGCCCGCCCCCCGCTCCCCATACTTTCCGCAGTGACAACGGGAGGCACCACGATCGGTGCCTCCCAAATACATAGAGAGGGGAGAAATGTAAAGAATAATATAAAGAAGATACATATGACACAGAATATGTGTCATATGCATCTTCTTAGTATTATCTTAATCATTATGACAGGGGAGGCACTGCCTCCCCTGCCTCCCCTGACTGCACGTCCCTGTTTTACACGGGTCCGAGGCAGACTCGGATCTTCCCGCCTTGCTCGGTTAACCCGAGCGCGCCCGAACGTCATCATCCCGCTGTCGGATTCTCGCGAGGCTCGGATTCTATCGCGAGACTCGGATTCTATATAAGGAGCCGCGCGTCGCCGCCATTTTCACACGTGCATTGAGATTGATAGGGAGAGGACGTGGCTGGCGTCCTCTCCGTGTAGAATAGATTAGAGAGACACTTGATTTACTACTTGGGGAGCATTAGGAGTACTCAGTACAGTGCAGAGTTTTGCTGATAGTGACCAGTGACCACCAGTTTTATTTATAATCCATTCTCTGCCTGAAAAAAAACGATACACAGTCACATACCATATCTGTGCTCAGCCTCAGTGTGCTGCATGATAATATCATCTATGTATATCTGACTGTGCTGAGTGCTCACTGCTCACACAGCTGAATTGTGGGGGAGACTGGGGTGCAGTTAATAACAGGAGTACAGTGCACACTTTTGCTGCCAGTGTGACTGACCAGTGACCACCAGTATATTGTCTGCCTGAAAAAGTTAAACAAACACTCCTGTGGTGTTTTTTTATTTTATTCTATAAACGCATTCTGTTGACAGTGTCCAGCAGGTCCGTCATTCATTATATTATATAAATATTTACCTGCAGTAGTGTTATATTTTTTTTGTTCATCTCTATCATCTTTATCATCTCTATATTAGCAGACGCAGTACGGTAGTCCACGGCTGTGGCTACCTCTGTGTCGTCAGTGCTCGTCCATAATTGTATACCTACCTGTGGTGGGTTTTTTTTTCTATCTTCTTCATACTAGTAGTTTAGGAGTCTGCTGACAGTGTCCAGCAGGTCCGTCATTATATTATATATACCTGCAGTAGTGATATATATATATTTTTTATATCATTATCATCTCTATACTAGCAGACGCAGTACGGTAGTCCACGGCTGTAGCTACCTCTGTGTCGTCAGTGCTCGTCCATAATTGTATACCTACCTGTGGTGGGTTTTTTTTTTTCTATCTTCTTCATACTAGTAGTTTAGGAGTCTGCTGACAGTGTCCAGCAGGTCCGTCATTATATTATATATACCTGCAGTAGTGATATATATATATTTTTTATATCATTATCATCTCTATACTAGCAGACGCAGTACGGTAGTCCACGGCTGTAGCTACCTCTGTGTCGTCAGTGCTCGTCCATAATTGTATACCTACCTGTGGTGGGTTTTTTTTTTCTATCTTCTTCATACTAGTAGTTTAGGAGTCTGCTGACAGTGTCCAGCAGGTCCGTCATTATATTATATATACCTGCAGTAGTGATATATATATATTTTTTATATCATTATCATCTCTATACTAGCAGACGCAGTACGGTAGTCCACGGCTGTAGCTACCTCTGTGTCGTCAGTGCTCGTCCATAATTGTATACCTACCTGTGGTGGGTTTTTTTTTCTATCTTCTTCATATTAGTAGTTTAGGAGTCTGCTGACAGTGTCCAGCAGGTCCGTCATAATATTATATATACCTGCAGTAGTGATATATATATATTTTTTATATCATTATCATCTCTATACTAGCAGACGCAGTACGGTAGTCCACGGCTGTAGCTACCTCTGTGTCGTCAGTCACTCGTCATCCATAAGTATACTAGTATCCATCCATCTCCATTGTTTACCTGAGGTGCCTTTTAGTTGTGCCTATTAAAATATGGAGAACAAAAATGTTGAGGTTCCAAAAATAGGGAAAGATCAAGATCCACTTCCACCTTGTGCTGAAGCTGCTGCCACTAGTCATGGCCGAGACGATGAAATTCCATCAACGTCGTCTGCCAAGGCCGATGCCCAATGTCATAGTACAGAGCATGTAAAATCCAAAACACAAAATATCAGTAAAAAAAGGACTCAAAAATCTAAAATAAAATCGTCGGAGGAGAAGCGTAAACTTGCCAATATGCCATTTACCACACGGAGTGGCAAGGAACGGCTGAGGCCCTGGCCTATGTTCATGGCTAGTGGTTCAGCTTCACATGAGGATGGAAGCACTCAGCCTCTCGCTAGAAAAATGAAAAGACTTAAGCTGGCAAAAGCACAGCAAAGAACTGTGCGTTCTTCGAAATCCCAAATCCACAAGGAGAGTCCAATTGTTTCGGTTGCGATGCCTGCCCTTCCTCTTTTTTCTTTCATTTTTCTTTGCATCATGTGCTGTTTGGGGAGTATTTTTTTGAAGGGCCATCCTGCGTGACACTGCAGTGCCACTCCTAGATGGGCCAGGTGTTTGTGTCGGCCACTAGGGTCACTTATCTTAGTCACACAGCTACCTCATTGCGCCTCTTTTTTTTCTTCTTTGCATCATGTGCTGTTTGGGGAGTATTTTTTGGAAGGGCCATCCGGCCTGACACTGCAGTGCCACTCCTAGATGGGCCAGGTGTTTGTGTCGGCCACTAGGGTCGCTTAGCTTACTCACACAGCTACCTCATTGCGCCTCTTTTTTTCTTTGCGTCATGTGCTGTTTGGGGAGTGTTTTTTGGAAGGGCCATCCTGCGTGACACTGCAGTGCCACTCCTAGATGGGCCAGGTGTTTGTGTCGGCCACTTGGGTCGCTGAGCTTAGTCACACAGCTACCTCATTGCGCCTCTTTTTTTCTTTGCGTCATGTGCTGTTTGGGGAGTGTTTTTTGGAAGGGCCATCCTGCGTGACACTGCAGTGCCACTCCTAGATGGGCCAGGTGTTTGTGTCGGCCACTTGGGTCGCTGAGCTTAGTCATCCAGCGACCTCGGTGCAAATTTTAGGACTAAAAATAATATTGTGAGGTGTGAGGTGTTCAGAATAGACTGAAAATTAGTGGACATTATGGTTATTGAGGTTAATAATACTTTGGGATCAAAATGACCCCCAAATTCTATGATTTAAGCTGTTTTTTAGGGTTTTTTGAAAAAAACACCCGAATCCAAAACACACCCGAATCCGACAAAAAAAATTCGGTGAGGTTTTGCCAAAACGCGTTCGAACCCAAAACACGGCCACGGAACCGAACCCAAAACCAAAACACAAAACCCGAAAAATTTCCGGTGCACATCTCTAATTAGAACAAGAAATAACAATAACAATCAACGGCCCAAAACGTATGGGGAAGGTGAGGCCGGAGCCTCTATAACAACGGAAGTTCACATGGCGGTTCTTCGTTGGCTTGAAGCAGTATCACGCAGTGTTCTGAGAACAGTATCACATTGTGACCTGTGGAAATATCTAAAGTAGAACTTGGACAATCAATGGGTCTTAGAAATCAGTCAGGTAACAGGTGGATCCTTATTGGGGAGAGTACCATTAGTGCATCTTCCTCCACCTTTCCGCACCACCTGCCAGGGTGGTCCTATATTCAGGGGCTGGAAAGACGGTATCTCTGGAGTAGGGAAGTCCCAGTCGTGTAGATTAGGTTTTGGTATGCCAAGTCCCGTGCAGAACTCTGGAAGGTCCGAGTAGGAATTGAGGGTGTGGGTTTTTCCAGATGAAGAGACCTGGAGGCTGAAAGGGAAGCCCCACCGGTACTTCAACTGACGTTTGCGGAATTCTTCCATTAGGGGCTTGAGGGCTTTTCGTTGTTGTAATGTGTGCCAGGACAAATCTTGATAAATTTGTATCACGGAGCCATTGAAGTCTATTCCATCAAGTTGGCGGACTTTGCGCATGATGTCCTCCTTTTGGGAGAAGTAATGCAGTTTACATATGACATCACGTGGTCTATCTGCGGAGAGGCCTCTTGGCTTCAAGGCGCGATGTGCCCTATCGAAGGTGATGGTATCATTGGGGTCGTTACCCAGGATCTCGTTGAAGATCTTCGTAAGGGCATCGATCAGGCCTGTCGGAGGTACTGCTTCCGGTAGGCCTCGCACGCGGATATTGTTTCTTCTCCCTCTGTTGTCCAAATCTGTCAGCCGCAGTTGTAGGGAGCGGATCTCCGATGACTGAGTTTCGATGACGGTCGTCAAAGATTTTAGAATTGTATCGGAGGAAGTTTGGTGGTCTTCTAGGCTCAATACTCGGTCAGAGAATATCCTGTCTCATGGCAGCCAGCTCACGTCTCACTGTGTCTTGTAGATCTTGTTTAGTGGGTAGGGTCTTCATATAAGCCAATATGTCTTGCAGATCTTTGCCACCCGAGGAGAGAGCATGCGATATATCTGTGCTCGGGGGAGACGGGCGAGGGGATGGCGGTAGAGTGGGGGAGGTTGCTGCGGGGGGGTTGTCAGTTGGAGCGGGTGAGGTAGGTTGTAGGAAGGGCCTCATTGCAGATTGTGACATGTTCCCTTGTGGAGTCGATTTGCCTTTCTTCTGAGAAGATCTCTTGTTCCTGGACATCGCTCGGTCAGCGGCGATAAGCTTAATTCCCCTGAATCCGGTTGACGAGGTGAGATATGATTACATATTCAGCATGCGAGTGCCTTCAGCTGCGTGGCTCCCCGTGGGTTGGCTTCAGCAGCACATTATGGCATCAATGGTCACAGCAGCCGGTGTAGGAGCATTACTTATAGCATTACAGGCTCTGGGTGATTGAGATGTGGTCGTTTAATATTTCTTGTGTAAGCAGAGTTATGTTTCTTCTGTAAATTGCCCCAGATTAACCACTAGGGGGAGCCGTTGGCATGGGCTATACTGTGGAGCCTGTGGCTTGGTGAGCCCCGATGTCTGCCAGGGATTGTGTAAAAATGGAGTCCCCGGATTCTGGAGGGGGACTAGGCCTCAGTCCGCAGGAAGGCGGCAGGGGTCTCCTCTAGCTCTGTAGTTTTCAGCAGAGGGGTAATTAAATCTCTTTAATATAATAAATGAGGGTTTGGTGATGGGAGGGGAGTGTGTTCCCTTGCGGGGGGCACTGCGTCAGGCGGGTCAGCTATCTCCGGCCGGGACCCTTCAAGGCAGGGCGTCCGGAGGTGCAGCGTGCCCCGGGGACTGTGCGGCGCGCAAGATGGGAGGTCAGTGTGTCTCCCCTCTGAGGCGGCCAAGCAGCCGGGCGGTCCGGGCGGGGGGAAGCCACCACATCCTGGAGCCGCGGGCGGGAGGCAGCCCGCCCGCGTGTGTCTCAACGGCTCAGTGGCTCAGTGAGGGCGGTCGGCGTAGCGGTTGCAGGACTGGCTCCAGCTATGGAGCGAACTCACCGCTGAGAAGGGGTCCGCTTCCTCGTCCCGCCGGCAGGTCTCGATGGGTGCAGGGGGAGCAGCCAGGTCCCGACGGGAGGTCCGTATGCAGCGGGTGGGTGCCGTCCGGTGCCCGCTTCACTCCAGGTCCCGGCTTCCGTCTGGAGAGGTAGGCCGCAATCCGCAGGAGCGCTTAAAAGCGCTCCCCGACTCCGCGGGCTCCCCAGATGCCGGCAACAGGGTAGGAGCGACCTCTAGGATTCTTTTGGCTGGTTGGGGGTGTGGGAATAGGGGATTAGAAGGCTTTGTGGGTGCCGTTTGGGGGAGAGCTGAGGCACTGCACGTCCTCTCCAGTTGCCAGCCAATCCACGCCCCCACTTTGCATTTTTTAAGACTTTTTATTTTGCAGCATTTTTCCCACGCCTGCCTAAAATTTTGCAAAGTACTGTAAAGTAGTCACACACACACACACACACACACACACACACACACACACACACACACACACACACACACACGCAGTGCCCCTTCCCTGAGTCACACTTACTATTTAGACTGTGCTGTTGCTGGATAGTGAGGTCTCCTCCCCATCTCTCTCCCATGCTGCTGACTGGCAGACACTAGCTATCCAATAAAGTGCTGTGTAGCCCCGCCCCATTTTCGAACTCTACCTCCGTCTGCTTCTTATTTATTATTTATTAACAGTTTCTTATATAGTGCAGCAAATTCTGTTGCGCTTTACAATTGGACACAATGATAAAACAAAACTGGCTAATAGCACACTGTCATAGGAAGTGTCAGGATATGGGGGGTAATTCTGAGTTGATTGCAGCAGGAATTTTGTTAGCAGTTGGGCAAAACCATGTGCACTGCAGGGGAGGCAGATATAACATGTGCAGAGAGAGTTAGATTTGGGTGGGTTATTTTGTTTCTGCGCAGGGTAAATACTGGCTGTTTTATTTTTACACTGCAATTTAGATTGCAGATTGAACACAACACACCCAAATCTAACTCTCTCTGCACATGTTATATCTGTCCCCCACCTGCAGTGCACATGGTTTTGCCCAACTGCTAACAAAATTCCTGCTGCGATCAACTCGGAATTACCCCCATGGTGCACTCTGTGCCTGTGTCCTTGTACATAGCAGTCTATGGGCGCGTCCCCTAGTGTTAATCCCCTAGTGCCAAGAGTCACTTGGAGGCGGAGCTATGTGATGTAATCCCTGCTCCTCCATTTTATAGTGAGAGAGTAATAGAGACAGACAGTGGGGCAGATGTATTAAGCCTGGAGAAGTGATAAAGCAGTGATAAGTGCAAGGTGATAACACACCAGCCAATCAGCTCCAATATGTAAATTGTCAGGAGCTGATTGGCTGGTGCGTTATCACCTTGCACTTATCACTGCTTTAACACTTCTCCAGGCTTAATACATTTGCCCCTGAGTCCTGGTGTCTGCAAGCGTGCAGAGCTGAGACCGGGAGCGGATCTCAGCTACAGAAACTAACAGCGTTCCATTGCATGTATTGCGGCTCCGGAGCTAACGCTGAGCCAGGCGCCGCATCTTCTCTACAGCAGGAGTAAACTACCATTACCACTGTGTCACCTTGTATGAGATAAGGACCCCTAATGGCCTATATCAGTAATACATCTGAGTCACCTGTGTTCACTGAATAAACCTGCATTACTGTTTAAGTCATTAAGTGTGTGGACTGACGTCACTGCACCAGGCAATCCAATACAGTCTGCCAACAGGAAGGCCCTGCTCACAAGCTTACACAATCTATAGTCTTTTTCTCCAGTTCAGCAGTGCACTGCGCTGCTGCAATGATTAAAGACTTAGGAGTCCTGGCATGACTTGCCGCCTCTTAATCTGTCTCTGTCAGCCGCACCGCACTACAAAGAAGAAACTGAAAGTGAACTACAGCTCCTGAAAACCCTTGCTGCCGGGAGCTCCTTGTTAGGTGGCAGCTAGCTGAGTATGGAGTTTGAGATCCACTGGGCTCTAAGCTACCACTGCTGCATAGGGAGGGGGTGTTAGGTTGGAGTACATTTACCATCTTTGCGCCACTTCCAATGTGGCACCCAGGTCACGTGCCCCAATGCCCCTCCCACCCTCCCCAGTTGTGGCCCTGCAATGCATCACTACTCCTTCTGCTTTGCTCTAGTCCAGGGGTAGGCAAGTAATTTTTAATGGAGTCCGGATGTTATCTAATTATTTTGATCGAGGTCCAAAAAACCACAAAATCTTTCACTTTTTCATTTGTATACATTTGTAATACCTAATTGTAATCTTATGTATACGATGACTTCTTTACTCCCAGGGTGTAAGAATTAATTGCGTCCCAAACCCCTACAGTGGAGCGCAGTATCTTTCTATCTATTCTTGTGCAGTACAGACATGAAATATGTTTCAAAATATGACTGCTCACCCTTATGTACAAAGCCCGCGTACGTGGCGACAGGCAGGCCGCAACCCGCAGATGCACTAAAAAGTGCCTCCCGGCTCCGCCGCCTGGTAGCTTGGTTTCCTCTTGAGAGGGTGAGTCCCCTGGGTGCGAGGGCTGGGTTCAGTCGGGGCTCCTCCACGCTGTGGTGCGGTGCACGGGATCCACTCAGCGCCTCAGCCTCCATCATTCCCGTGACGCCGCGTCAGCCCGCTCACAAGAGACGTTACATCAGCCCGCTCACGTGGGACGCCGTGTCAGCACGCTCTGCAAGGGAAGGAAGATGGACGCTCTTGCCTCTCTGCGTCATTACAGTGTGAGCTTCCTTCCCCTGCCAGTATCCTGCCATTATTAAAGTATTTATAATTAGAGTAAACCGGTCCGCTGTTCTGTCCTTTGTGGTCCGGAGATGGACCGCGGTCTGCCAGTTGCCGGTTCCTGCTCTAGTCTCTCCTCTTTTGAAGGCTACTTTTGCCCAACATGTGCCCAAAATTGGAGTCTGTGCAGTGTGACAGCACACAAAAAAGAACCCTCCCCCCTTACCCCCATAAAAAAACACCATGGGTCAACGATTGGGTCACTTTTCTTTGAGTAATCTAAAAGGCATACTCGATTTTCTCATGTCACCAGACTCTCAATAACAACACACTGAGAGCCTTTGACAGCACTACCATTGATCACATATTTAGCGTGCCTGCCATAAAGTTTGCTCGGTGAGGTTCAGGCCAACCACCCTCCCACTTCCCACCCACTAAATCGTACAGCTTCTGCTGCCAGCTGCTGCAGGAAGAACATCCTTTCACAGAGTACAAAGACAGACTGGAGAATGCAGTTCTTCTGCCTCATGCATCAGACCCAAAAGAGGACTGTTTGAAGGCTATAAGTAGTGGTGCCTTAGATTTAACTATGACTGAAACACATACATACATGACATGTGACATAATGCACCTTCTTCTCCAGCTAACTTACCTTCCATCCTGGTATCACCACTATTATGGCGCTCTATCAACTAAACACTAGTTTTTATTAAGATTTTTATCACAGCAACAGGAAATCCTTATTTACATCAAATTACCAATATAATATTGCCAGGGCAATGTTTTATTACAGGTGATTAGTGTACTTGCTAACGTGCTTCTCTGATGAGTAGGTGCCATTATATCAGAGGAGGCCAAACAGTCAGTCATGACCAGTTGTTTGGTACAGCAGCATGTTTTGCCAAGTTGTGCCCTCGGACCGGGTTTCTGATGTTAAGTCCAAATTAGCCCTATAATGCCATTTGTATAACATTTCTGTGACTGAGTTTTATTTTATGTGTCAGACTTAACAGTTAAGCTTTAAATACAAATCGAATGATGCAAGATGAGCTTCTATCCAATAAGAGTGTGGCTAATTTACCTTTATGTTTGTAGAGTAACTCAGAATACATAAAGTACTGCAGACAGACACAAGCTGCAAGTTACGGCTTTTTGGGTTACAGAATGTGGTAAAATACAGGACATGCCTTATGTATATATTTCCCAGCACTGCAATCAAAGTTATAAAATTAAGGATTAATTGAGGTGAGACAATCAGTCAAAGAAAGACAGTGGGAAAATGCAGTTACTATGTTATTTGAGAGGATTATTCCTATGTAATATTACGTATTCTCTTTGTGGTGTCCTACCAATGATTGATTTTGATTTTATACAATAAAATTTACCTTACAACCTGAACAATGCCTAGAGATAGCCACCGGTGAGACACATAAAGGATTTTTACCACAATCCTAGGACTCAGATGTACTGTATAAATAAATATACTGCCCCACATAGGTGCTAATTAAGGTAATGACAACATCACACAAATTACTTATTACAGGTCACATCCTTAAGTGAAACACATATACTCTAGTGGTAGAAAATCCCCATTCCTTAGAAAGAAAACAGAATTGGTTGGAAACCTTACTGGCAAGTACGTCGTCCTAATGAAAGTTAGTCCTTTATTTAAAATAACCCAGTAAGTCCTCCTACTGCGGACATCAATTTTTCTTCACTTGATTAGCACACAATTTAGAAGAGATCTCCACCATTCACTTTTCCAGACTCAATCATTTGGGGTTTTCATGATCCACTTAATCACCTCTTTGGCACTAAATGACTCAAGTGACTATATGGGCGGTATTCAATTATTTTTACCCCTTTCCACACCTGTTCTGTTTCTGCTGATAGGCGTGATATAAACATTTCAGTTCGCTACCCCCAGGGTAGCGAGGGCACCCAACCCTTTACACAGCTAAACCTGATTACCGTGGGTGGTATTCAATTATTTTCACCCCCTTTCAAAACCCGTTTTGTTTCTGCTGACGGACATGGTATAATCATTTCAGCTCGCTACTCCCGTGGTAGTGAGGGCACCCAACCTATTACACAGCTGAACTTGATTACTATGGGTGCGATATTGTGCGATAACGGGGATCACTTTAGAAAGGAGATTGGGCATGGTATATCATTTGAATACCGCCCATATGATCAAGTTAATATCACCCCTGGTTTGGTCCTTTATTAGGGTCTGATGTGTCCCAGACCCTAATAAGGACCAACCCAGGGGTGATATTAACTTCGTATTACATACTTATGTATTTATAAATGTGAGTGCTGTGGAGAAATAAATTGTATTCATTTT
This sequence comes from Pseudophryne corroboree, assembly GCF_028390025.1. Taxonomy (NCBI): domain Eukaryota; kingdom Metazoa; phylum Chordata; class Amphibia; order Anura; family Myobatrachidae; genus Pseudophryne; species Pseudophryne corroboree. The sequence continues at coordinate 405,190,479 of NC_086444.1, read as the reverse complement.
TCTGGAAGGCACTGCACTTCTCTTCTATGTTCACATGTTTCAATTACTCCTTTGAGTTATTTAGTTTACCTTCTGTTTACTTTTGCATATATTTAACAACCATCGTGACTTGGGTAGTGTCATAAAAACAAAGGATTTATTCTTTAAATGCTTTACATTTTTAATGCATGCATGTTTTAAAATATGTAAATTAAATCTATTTTAACTATATATTTTTCCCACATTAATGGAACTCCTAGCCCAAATCTGGTATCTGGTAAATCTAGTATCACTACCACCGCACTTGTCTGGTAAGGTAAGGCAGATCTTACAACTGTGGACCATTATTGCTGGGTTCATAGAATGTCACCTGTCTATGCGATATTTGATAAATTCCAGTGATGAGACCATTTTTTTAAATTAAACCTTGAGCTCTAAAAAGTCATTTAGCATTTTGCCAAAGTTTTAGTACTTGCTGGCATACTGCACAGAGAATTTCATACATGAGAATAAACTAAAGTAATGACTGAAGTGATGAATTCTTGCTGAAGGCTTCACACTAAAGCTATGTTTGCTTATCAATTCTCATGCAAGTTTTCCAGTAAATTTATTTTATTGTATAGAAGCTGTCTCAGAAAATACAGAAATGATGTTGCACATCTTGTAAACAAAATAAAATACCTTTTCCAATGAATCAAAACCAATACTATAGACAGTAAGATATAGGGACTGTGGTTTTTGGGGCTGTATATAACAACATTTATCTGCAAACAGGAAAACTATAAACCAGCAGGTCTAGAATGAGAGGACCCGTGAAAAAGCTGTTCACCCGTAAACTTTAATTTAAGGCTTCTATACCTCAACTAGTGATTAAAACCTAATTGAGCTTGTAAGAATCTTTTGCTCCTGAGGATAAAGCAATAACAGGGTGGAATGTATCAGGAGGATTCATGCATGATTGTTAGATTATGCCTAATTGCCGTTTCCATTTCTGAGGTTGTCACGGTAACCTGTCACATTTCGTTTTTTAACCCTGTTAATACTAAAATATATATGCAATAGCTTTTGCAAACCAAGAGCAACATTTCCTTAAAAGCTTAGAAAAGTTATGGGCATAGGTATATATAAAAGCATGTCAACAAAAAGATAAAATTAAATAAAAATAAACAAATAACAATAGCAAGGTAGAACAAAAGTTTCTGTAACCTTGATTCTGTCGTTTGTCTGCAATGCTGCCCAGAGACAATTTTATGAAGAAAGATAATAGGACAATAGGATACTGTATATGCAGAATTATCAGCGGGACAATATGGATGGAGAGTACAGAATATCTATATAATAATAATAATAATAATAATAATTATAATTATTATATTTATATAGCTTTTTTTTATCCTAATAGGACTCAAAAGTGCTTTACAATTGTCTTTAGAGCTCAAAATACAAAACAAGCTTAACAGTAGATATTAGTAAAATGTTAGAGTAAATAGGTACATCCTTAGTTAATTTTTGAAGGATTGTAGAGTGGCGGCTTCTTGCACTGTGCAGGGAAGAGAGTTCCGTAGAGTTGGAGCCAAAAAGTTGAAAGCTCAACCCCCATATGAATTCAGGGAGATTCTAGGCACTGTTAGTAGTTCTTCATCTACAGATCATAGTAATCGAGTAGGACAGTCAGGAATCAGAAGCTGCTTCAAGTATCTTGGGCCCTGGTCATGTAGGGCTTTGAAAGTGAGTAAGCCAATCTTGAAAACGATTCGCCATTTTACAGGTAGCCAGTGAAGGGAGTACAGAATGGGTATTATATGGGTGGAACAGGGCTGGTTGGTTAATAGTCTGGCAGCTGCATTTTGTACCATCTGCAGGCGGTGCAATTCTTTTGCTGGGAGACCAAGGTAGAGGGCATTGCAGTAGTCTAGGTGTCATGATACAAATGCATGTATGACTTTAGGCAGATCTTCTGGGGGAATTAAGTGCTTGATTCTGCCTTTGTTCCTCAGATGAAAGAATGAGGATTTGATTGTGGCTGACACCTGATGTTTAAGTGTCATGCCACTATCCAGGATAAAACCAAGATTCCCCACATGTTCAATGTTTTGTAATTCTGAACCCCCAAGTGTAATTCCTGTCAGTTGGCTATGCTGAAATCTTGTCCTATGACCTATCACCAGGACTTATGTTTTATCAGGGTTCAGTCTCAGCCAACTGGCACACATCTACCCCTGAAGCTCAGCTAGGCAGTCATTTAGGGTTGTTATTGGGTTATAAGTACCTAGAGCAAAGGCCAGGTACAGTTGTGTATCATCTGCATAGAAGTGGTAGACCAGGCCACCCATGACATCTGATTATTTCGCCCAGTGGTGGCATGTATACTGCAAAAAGCATGGGAGATAGTATAGAACCCTGTGGGACACCACAAGTCAATGGCAGTGGTGGCGAAGAGTATGCAGTATTTCAGATGAAACTCTGTGATCTGCCAGCGAGAAATGATTTGAACCAGCTAAGGACTATGCCTTACAGAACACAGAAATTATTCAGGTGCTCAATTAGAATACCATGGTCCATGGTGTCAAGTATTACAGAGAGATCCAGAAGGATTAAGACTGAACAGTCACCTCTGTCTCTTGCCATTAGTAGATCATTAAGCATATATGCCATGGCTGTTTTGGTGCTATGTCTTCTCCTGAATCCTGACTGGAATGGATCATAAATGTCATGGGTTGACAGGCGGGTTTCTAGTTGAGTTGCAACCACTTTTTCAACCTTTCTTAGAAAAGGAAGGTTTGATACTGGCCTGTAGTTGGTCATGCAGTCAAGGTCTAAATTAGATTTTGTAAGAAGTGCTATGACTATTGCTTTCTTTAGTTGTTCAGGTAAAATGCCTGTTTGCAAAGAGTATTGAACTATTTTTGCAAATGCAGGGCCGATTATTTCCATACACCCTCATAGAAGCTTGGTTGAGGCAGGGTCCAGATCACAGGTGGAGGGACACAACATTCGGGTAATTTCAGGAATTTTTTGTACTTCCACTTGGTCAAAGCTGTTCCATGAAGACAGGTGGCTTACATTTGCAGGTTTGGTAGATTGGTACTCCTTTGGTGTTTACTGTGGGGACTCCAGCCCGGATGGTAGATATTTTATCTGCAAAGAATTTTGAAACTCATTAAATCTTGACTGGGAGAGGGTTTCATCAGGCTGCAGGAATGCTGGATTGCAAAGCATCTCCACTGTATGGAAAAGCTGAGCTGGCCTATTTTTTGCTGCCATGATCTCATTTGAAAAGAACTTTGTTTTCTTGCGGGTGATTGTTGATTGATACAGATGTAGCCATGCTAATCATGACTCCGTCTATACCGGGAGCACCCACGCGCGCCATTCACTGCAATGGGAGCATCTCTGTGCACTCCTGTAGCGTGGATAGGCGCTGGATCGCCTTGTCACGCCAAAAGTGCACGTTTGCGATAGAGCCGCATCAGATGAGCGTGGCTCCGTCTGTGTTATGAGCCACGGCTGTGGCTCATTCCTGTTTTGCATTTTGGTTATGTATTTTATGTTATACTTCTGTTTATGTTCCCCGTGGGTGTCATGGGGTGTTCGGAGCTCACCCTTAAAGAGAGGGTACTGTTATGAACCACAGGTAGTGGTTCATTCCTATTTTATGTTTATAGTTGTCTTGCAGGCCAGGATTTCCCGTTGCTCTGGTTTAAGAATACTCTTGTTTGCTGCCAGTGGTGAGTCTGTGTAATTGCAGCTTGTTCCCATGTGTTCAGCCTCACCTGTCTGTTGATTGCACCTCTCAGTTGTGCAGCAGGGCAGCTGCACGACATAATTAATTAAGACTCTCTGTTATATGCTGGCTCAGTGCAATTCACAGACGCTGGTGATATTTCCAGGTTTCTAGACTTCCAGAGTTCTTGCGTTCTGAGCTAGTCCCTGCCAGTTCCTGAGCTCCTGTCTAGCAGTGTCTGTCTAGCTGCTTCCAGTGTTGGTTCCTGTGTCGATTCCTGTGTCGGTTCCTGTGTCCTGCCATGAAGTGTTCCTGTCCAGAAGTCCTGTGGCTGTGTCTGTGCCAAGTCGAGTTTCTGGCTTCTTGGTGTCCACAGGTCTGTCATTTGGGATTCTGCCTGTCCTCCGGTTCTGAGAGTCTGTGTCGGCTACATTGGGAGTTCCTGTCCGTTTGCCAGTGTTTGTACCGGTTCCGTGAGTAGCGGCTTTGCCGCGTCCGTCGGCCTAGGCCGCAGTATTCTTTGATTATATTTTGTTACTGGTGTTTTGCAGAGGGTTCTGCTTATGCTGTCACCGCCGGTACACAACAGTATTGTGTCGGCAAGTGGACAGCATTTCCTTGGTTGTTCTTTTCCTTTGGCGGCGTGCCGCACATATATTTAGTTTTAGGGTAGTTAGTAGCCCCTAGCTTTCTGTTGTTTTAGTCAGAGGTCCCCTTGTTATTATCCTGTCTCGGTTCACGCCTTGTCTCACGCTAAGACCTGGGGGCATCGGAGTTGGGCAGACATAATCCGCCCTTCAAATGCGGCTGCCGTGGGCCCAAGAAACCATAGTCACTCAGGCGTGAACTGACCACACGGGTAAAACAACGGAGGTAGGGTGCTAGGGGCTATTTCCACACCACACCTTATTTCAGCGTCACGTTCTGGTGCTCAGGACTCACTACACAACATCTCCCTTGTTCTGAGCACCAGGAACCTAACAGTCTGTATTTTCCAATGTGTTTGATTAAATGTAATTTATACTCTACCAGGTTTGTCTTCCTCCACCGTCTTTCAAGTCTACGACCCCTTTTCTTAAGAACACGGATACTGTTGTCAAACCAAGGTGCTTGACGGTGTGGTTTGCAGGGTTATATGTGCACAGGGGCGATAGTATCCATCCATATATACATAAGGAAGATTCATTTTGTAGCAGGGCATTTTAAAAATTTATTTTGGAAAGCTGAACTATGTGCAGTGCATTAAAGGGGTCCAGTGTTGGGACTGGCAGACAGAAATATCACTGGAATGTAAGTGAAAAGTAAAAGGGGCTACAGAATTCTTGACAGATTTTTAAGTTGATGTTTTACTTAATTTGAGGAAAATCAAGTATGCAAAATATTTTGCCATTATTTAGATAAATGGCATTGGTACTAAAAGTTGGTGTGTATATAAAGTTATCTTAACTCCTCAACATTTTTGTCAAACCTGCTCCCACTTTCTGTTAGAGCCATTCCTTTCTTGGGCTACTTGTCACTAGTGTGAGTAGTGGGAGGTGCGTTATTTCCATAGGGAAAGATGTTCAATATTTTGAGGTACTCTTTAGCTGGATATTGATGCTACTGAATGAAGCAGATGCTGTATTGGGACATGGGTGCAGAGATCCCTAACAAGTAAAATAAAGGTTCCTAAATTATTATAGATGGTGCTGTATATCAGCGACATATTAAATCAGCCCGCTGAGAGTAGATAAACATAATTAAATGAACACATGTAATAAGGGTAGGGTATCTAATCTATAATAGTAATCATTAAGGAGTTCTTTCTTTACCACCAGTTAGAAAAGGAAAACCACTGCCTTTAAAAACAAAAACAAAAAAAAAACATGGTATTTACTGTAATTTGACATGGTAAAATGAAGAGAATGGATGGACTTGTGTTAAAATCTTAAACTCTAGTTTTGTACCATTAGTCTAATATTTTGTTATCTTCATTAGAGTAATTGTAAATTGTCAAATTGTGTTGAATTGTCAGGAATATGCGATATACATATAAGGATCACCGTATGTAAACAAATGTTAGTTAAAATTGTGTTAATATGTTTGTATACACAATAGAGATGAGCGGGTTCGGTTTCTCTGAATCCGAACCCGCCAGAACTTCATGTTTTTTTTCACGGGTCCGAGCGACTCGGATCTTCCCGCCTTGCTCGGTTAACCCGAGCGCGCCCGAACGTCATCATGACGCTGTCGGATTCTCGCGAGGCTCGGATTCTATCGCGAGACTCGGATTCTATATAAGGAGCCGCGCGTCGCCGCCATTTTCACACGTGCATTGAGATTGATAGGGAGAGGACGTGGCTGGCGTCCTCTCCGTTTAGAATAGATTAGAGAGACACTTGATTTACTAATTTTGGGGAGCATTAGGAGTACTCAGTACAGTGCAGAGTTTTGCTGATAGTGACCACCAGTTTTATTTATAATCCGTTCTCTGCCTGAAAAAAGCGATACACAGCACACAGTGACTCAGTCACATACCATATCTGTGTGCACTGCTCAGGCTCAGGCCAGTGTGCTGCATCATCTATTATCTATATATAATATTATATATATCTGTCTGACTGCTCAGCTCACACAGCTTATAATTGTGGGGGAGACTGGGGAGCACTACTGCAGTGCCAGTTATAGGTTATAGCAGGAGCCAGGAGTACATAATATATTATATAGTGAGTGACCACCAGACACACAGTGCAGTTTATTTAATATATCCGTTCTCTGCCTGAAAAAAGCGATACACACAGTGACTCAGTCAGTCACATACCATATCTGTGTGCACTGCTCAGGCTCAGGCCAGTGTGCTGCATCATCTATATATATTATATATCTGTCTGACTGCTCAGCTCACACAGCTTATAATTGTGGGGGAGACTGGGGAGCACTACTGCAGTGCCAGATATAGGTTATAGCAGGAGCCAGGAGTACATAATATTATATTAAAACAGTGCACACTTTTGCTGCAGGAGTGCCACTGCCAGTGTGACTAGTGACCAGTGACCTGACCACCAGTATATATAATATTAGTAGTAGTATACTATCTCTTTATCAACCAGTCTATATTAGCAGCAGACACAGTACAGTGCGGTAGTTCACGGCTGTGGCTACCTCTGTGTCGGCACTCGGCAGCCCGTCCATAATTGTATATACCACCTAACCGTGGTTTTTTTTTCTTTCTTTATACATACATACTAGTTACGAGTATACTATCTCTTTATCAACCAGTCTATATTAGCAGCAGACACAGTACAGTGCGGTAGTTCACGGCTGTGGCTACCTCTGTGTCGGCACTCGGCAGCCCGTCCATAATTGTATATACCACCTAACCGTGGTTTTTTTTTTCTTTCTTTATACATACATACTAGTTACGAGTATACTATCTCTTTATCAACCAGTCTATATATTAGCAGCAGACACAGTACAGTGCGGTAGTTCACGGCTGTGGCTACCTCTGTGTCGGCACTCGGCAGCCCGTCCATAATTGTATATACCACCTAACCGTGGTTTTTTTTTCTTTCTTTATACATACATACTAGTTACGAGTATACTATCTCTTTATCAACCAGTCTATATATTAGCAGCAGACACAGTACAGTGCGGTAGTTCACGGCTGTGGCTACCTCTGTGTCGGCACTCGGCAGCCCGTCCATAATTGTATATACCACCTAACCGTGGTTTTTTTTTCTTTCTTTATACATACATACTAGTTACGAGTATACTATCTCTTTATCAACCAGTCTATATATTAGCAGCAGACACAGTACAGTGCGGTAGTTCACGGCTGTGGCTACCTCTGTGTCGGCACTCGGCAGCCCGTCCATAATTGTATATACCACCTAACCGTGGTTTTTTTTTCTTTCTTTATACATACATACTAGTTACGAGTATACTATCTCTTTATCAACCAGTCTATATATTAGCAGCAGACACAGTACAGTGCGGTAGTTCACGGCTGTGGCTACCTCTGTGTCGGCACTCGGCAGCCCGTCCATAATTGTATATACCACCTAACCGTGGTTTTTTTTTCTTTCTTTATACATACATACTAGTTACGAGTATACTATCTCTTTATCAACCAGTCTATATATTAGCAGCAGACACAGTACAGTGCGGTAGTTCACGGCTGTGGCTACCTCTGTGTCGGCACTCGGCAGCCCGTCCATAATTGTATATACCACCTAACCGTGGTTTTTTTTTCTTTCTTTATACATACATACTAGTTACGAGTATACTATCTCTTTATCAACCAGTCTATATATTAGCAGCAGACACAGTACAGTGCGGTAGTTCACGGCTGTGGCTACCTCTGTGTCGGCACTCGGCAGCCCGTCCATAATTGTATATACCACCTAACCGTGGTTTTTTTTTCTTTCTTTATACATACATACTAGTTACGAGTATACTATCTCTTTATCAACCAGTCTATATATTAGCAGCAGACACAGAACAGTGCGGTAGTTCACGGCTGTGGCTACCTCTGTGTCGGCACTCGGCAGCCCGTCCATAATTGTATATACCACCTAACCGTGGTTTTTTTTTCTTTCTTTATACATACATACTAGTTACGAGTATACTATCTCTTTATCAACCAGTCTATATATTAGCAGCAGACACAGTACAGTGCGGTAGTTCACGGCTGTGGCTACCTCTGTGTCGGCACTCGGCAGCCCGTCCATAATTGTATATACCACCTAACCGTGGTTTTTTTTTCTTTCTTTATACATACATACTAGTTACGAGTATACTATCTCTTTATCAACCAGTCTATATATTAGCAGCAGACACAGTACAGTGCGGTAGTTCACGGCTGTGGCTACCTCTGTGTCGGCACTCGGCAGCCCGTCCATAATTGTATATACCACCTAACCGTGGTTTTTTTTTCTTTCTTTATACATACATACTAGTTACGAGTATACTATCTCTTTATCAACCAGTCTATATATTAGCAGCAGACACAGTACAGTGCGGTAGTTCACGGCTGTGGCTACCTCTGTGTCGGCACTCGGCAGCCCGTCCATAATTGTATATACCACCTAACCGTGTTTTTTTTTTCTTTCTTTATACATACATACTAGTTACGAGTATACTATCTCTTTATCAACCAGTCTATATATTAGCAGCAGACACAGTACAGTGCGGTAGTTCACGGCTGTGGCTACCTCTGTGTCGGCACTCGGCAGCCCGTCCATAATTGTATATACCACCTAACCGTGGTTTTTTTTTCTTTCTTTATACATACATACTAGTTACGAGTATACTATCTCTTTATCAACCAGTCTATATATTAGCAGCAGACACAGTACAGTGCGGTAGTTCACGGCTGTGGCTACCTCTGTGTCGGCACTCGGCAGCCCGTCCATAATTGTATATACCACCTAACCGTGGTTTTTTTTTCTTTCTTTATACATACATACTAGTTACGAGTATACTATCTCTTTATCAACCAGTCTATATATTAGCAGCAGACACAGTACAGTGCGGTAGTTCACGGCTGTGGCTACCTCTGTGTCGGCACTCGGCAGCCCGTCCATAATTGTATATACCACCTAACCGTGGTTTTTTTTTCTTTCTTTATACATACATACTAGTTACGAGTATACTATCTCTTTATCAACCAGTCTATATATTAGCAGCAGACACAGTACAGTGCGGTAGTTCACGGCTGTGGCTACCTCTGTGTCGGCACTCGGCAGCCCGTCCATAATTGTATACTAGTATCCAATCCATCCATCTCCATTGTTTACCTGAGGTGCCTTTTAGTTGTGCCTATTAAAATATGGAGAACAAAAATGTTGAGGTTCCAAAATTAGGGAAAGATCAAGATCCACTTCCACCTCGTGCTGAAGCTGCTGCCACTAGTCATGGCCGAGACGATGAAATGCCAGCAACGTCGTCTGCCAAGGCCGATGCCCAATGGCATAGTACAGAGCATGTCAAAACCAAAACACCAAATATCAGTAAAAAAAGGACTCCAAAACCTAAAATAAAATTGTCGGAGGAGAAGCGTAAACTTGCCAATATGCCATTTACCACACGGAGTGGCAAGGAACGGCTGAGGCCCTGGCCTATGTTCATGGCTAGTGGTTCAGCTTTACATGAGGATGGAAGCACTCAGCCTCTCGCTAGAAAACTGAAAAGACTCAAGCTGGCAAAAGCACCGCAAAGAACTGTGCGTTCTTTGAAATCCCAAATCCACAAGGAGAGTCCAATTGTGTCGGTTGCGATGCCTGACCTTCCCAACACTGGACGTGAAGAGCATGCGCCTTCCACCATTTGCACGCCCCCTGCAAGTGCTGGAAGGAGCACCCGCAGTCCAGTTCCTGATAGTCAGATTGAAGATGTCAGTGTTGAAGTACACCAGGATGAGGAGGATATGGGTGTTGCTGGCGCTGGGGAGGAAATTGACCAGGAGGATTCTGATGGTGAGGTGGTTTGTTTAAGTCAGGCACCCGGGGAGACACCTGTTGTCCGTGGGAGGAATATGGCCGTTGACATGCCAGGTGAAAATACCAAAAAAATCAGCTCTTCGGTGTGGAGGTATTTCACCAGAAATGCGGACAACAGGTGTCAAGCCGTGTGTTCCCTTTGTCAAGCTGTAATAAGTAGGGGTAAGGACGTTAACCACCTCGGAACATCCTCCCTTATACGTCACCTGCAGCGCATTCATAATAAGTCAGTGACAAGTTCAAAAACTTTGGGTGACAGCGGAAGCAGTCCACTGACCAGTAAATCCCTTCCTCTTGTAACCAAGCTCACGCAAACCACCCCACCAACTCCCTCAGTGTCAATTTCCTCCTTCCCCAGGAATGCCAATAGTCCTGCAGGCCATGTCACTGGCAATTCTGACGAGTCCTCTCCTGCCTGGGATTCCTCCGATGCATCCTTGCGTGTAACGCCTACTGCTGCTGGCGCTGCTGTTGTTGCCGCTGGGAGTCGATGGTCATCCCAGAGGGGAAGTCGTAAGCCCACTTGTACTACTTCCAGTAAGCAATTGACTGTTCAACAGTCCTTTGCGAGGAAGATGAAATATCACAGCAGTCATCCTACTGCAAAGCGGATAACTGAGTCCTTGACAACTATGTTGGTGTTAGACGTGCGTCCGGTATCCGCCGTTAGTTCACAGGGAACTAGACAATTTATTGAGGCAGTGTGCCCCCGTTACCAAATACCATCTAGGTTCCACTTCTCTAGGCAGGCGATACCGAGAATGTACACGGACGTCAGAAAAAGACTCACCAGTGTCCTAAAAAATGCAGTTGTACCCAATGTCCACTTAACCACGGACATGTGGACAAGTGGAGCAGGGCAGGGTCAGGACTATATGACTGTGACAGCCCACTGGGTAGATGTATGGACTCCCGCCGCAAGAACAGCAGCGGCGGCACCAGTAGCAGCATCTCGCAAACGCCAACTCTTTCCTAGGCAGGCTACGCTTTGTATCACCGCTTTCCAGAATACGCACACAGCTGAAAACCTCTTACGGCAACTGAGGAAGATCATCGCGGAATGGCTTACCCCAATTGGACTCTCCTGTGGATTTGTGGCATCGGACAACGCCAGCAATATTGTGTGTGCATTAAATATGGGCAAATTCCAGCACGTCCCATGTTTTGCACATACCTTGAATTTGGTGGTGCAGAATTTTTTAAAAAACGACAGGGGCGTGCAAGAGATGCTGTCGGTGGCCAGAAGAATTGCGGGACACTTTCGGCGTACAGGCACCACGTACAGAAGACTGGAGCACCACCAAAAACTACTGAACCTGCCCTGCCATCATCTGAAGCAAGAAGTGGTAACGAGGTGGAATCCAACCCTCTATATGCTTCAGAGGTTGGAGGAGCAGCAAAAGGCCATTCAAGCCTATACAATTGAGCACGATATAGTAGGTGGAATGCACCTGTCTCAAGTGCAGTGGAGAATGATTTCAACGTTGTGCAAGGTTCTGATGCCCTTTGAACTTGCCACACGTGAAGTCAGTTCAGACACTGCCAGCCTGAGTCAGGTCATTCCCCTCATCAGGCTTTTGCAGAAGAAGCTGGAGGCATTGAAGAAGGAGCTAAAAGGGAGCGATTCCGCTAGGCATGTGGGACTTGTGGATGCAGCCCTTAATTCGCTTAACAAGGATTCACGGGTGGTCAATCTGTTGAAATCAGAGCACTACATTTTGGCCACCGTGCTCGATCCTAGATTTAAAGCCTACCTTGGATCTCTCTTTCCGGCAGACACAGGTCTGCTGGGGTTGAAAGACCTGCTGGTGAGAAAATTGTCAAGTCAAGCGGAACGCGACCTGTCAACATCTCCTCCTTCACATTCTCCCGCAACTGGGGGTGCGAGGAAAAGGCTCAGAATTCCGAGCCCACCCGCTGGCGGTGATGCAGGGCAGTCTGGAGCGACTGCTGATGCTGACATCTGGTCCGGACTGAAGGACCTGACAACGATTACGGACATGTCGTCTACTGTCACTGCATATGATTCTCTCAACATTGATAGAATGGTGGAGGATTATATGAGTGACCGCATCCAAGTAGGCACGTCACACAGTCCGTACTTATACTGGCAGGAAAAAGAGGCAATTTGGAGGCCCTTGCACAAACTGGCTTTATTCTACCTAAGTTGCCCTCCCACAAGTGTGTACTCCGAAAGAGTGTTTAGTGCCGCCGCTCACCTTGTCAGCAATCGGCGTACGAGGTTACATCCAGAAAATGTGGAGAAGATGATGTTCATTAAAATGAATTATAATCAATTCCTCCGCGGAGACATTGACCAGCAGCAATTGCCTCCACAAAGTACACAGGGAGCTGAGATGGTGGATTCCAGTGGGGACGAATTGATAATCTGTGAGGAGGGGGATGTACACGGTGATATATCGGAGGGTGAAGATGAGGTGGACATCTTGCCTCTGTAGAGCCAGTTTGTGCAAGGAGAGATTAATTGCTTCTTTTTTGGGGGGGGTCCAAACCAACCCGTCATATCAGTCACAGTCGTGTGGCAGACCCTGTCACTGAAATGATGGGTTGGTTAAAGTGTGCATGTCCTGTTTTGTTTATACAACATAAGGGTGGGTGGGAGGGCCCAAGGACAATTCCATCTTGCACCTCTTTTTTCTTTTCTTTTTCTTTGCATCATGTGCTGATTGGGGAGGGTTTTTTGGAAGGGACATCCTGCGTGACACTGCAGTGCCACTCCTAGATGGGCCCGGTGTTTGTGTCGGCCACTAGGGTCGCTAATCTTACTCACACAGTCAGCTACCTCATTGCGCCTCTTTTTTTCTTTGCGTCATGTGCTGTTTGGGGAGGGTTTTTTGGAAGGGACATCCTGCGTGACACTGCAGTGCCACTCCTAGATGGGCCTGGTGTTTGTGTCGGCCACTAGGGTCGCTAATCTTACTCACACAGCTACCTCATTGCGCCTCTTTTTTTCTTTGCGTCATGTGCTGTTTGGGGAGGGTTTTTTGGAAGGGACATCCTGCGTGACACTGCAGTGCCACTCCTAGATGGGCCCGGTGTTTGTGTCGGCCACTAGGGTCGCTTATCTTACTCACACAGCGACCTCGGTGCAAATTTTAGGACTAAAAATAATATTGTGAGGTGTGAGGTATTCAGAATAGACTGAAAATGAGTGTAAATTATGGTTTTTGAGGTTAATAATACTTTGGGATCAAAATGACCCCCAAATTCTATGATTTAAGCTGTTTTTTAGTGTTTTTTGAAAAAAACACCCGAATCCAAAACACACCCGAATCCGACAAAAAAAATTCGGTGAGGTTTTGCCAAAACGCGTTCGAACCCAAAACACGGCCGCGGAACCGAACCCAAAACCAAAACACAAAACCCGAAAAATTTCAGGCGCTCATCTCTAATACACAACCATGGGGGTAATTCCAAGTTGATCGCAGCAGGATTTTTGTTAGCAATTGGGCAAAACCATATGCACTGCAGGGGAGGCAGATATAACATGTGCAGAGAGAGTTAGATTTGGGTGGGGTGTGTTCAATCTGCAATATAATTTGCAGTGTAAAAATAAAGCAGCCAGTATTTACCCTGCACAGAAACAAAATAATAACCCACCCAAACTCTTTCTACACATGTTATATCTGCCTCCCCTGCAGTGCACATGGTTTTGCCCAATTGCTATCAAAAATCCTGCTGCGATCAACTTGGAATTACCCCCCATGTCACATAAAATACACATTTTTTTTCCATAAATTTGTAAATCCTATTGTTCCATTCGACTCATAAATAAGGATGCCTAAATTACAGGTACAGTCCACATCTGACAGTAACTAATGATGATTCTCTTTCTGATAAGTACAGGACAATGGGCCTAATTCAGACCTGATCACTAGGCTGCGTTTTCTCACAGCCTGGGATCAGGTCCAAACTGCGCATGTGTATGCACCGCAATCGCACGGGCAATCGCAAGGAGATTGACAGGAAGAGGGCGTTTGCCGGTGTCAACTGACCGTTTTCAGGGAGTGTCTGGAAAGACGCAGGCGTGTTCAAGTGTTGGAAGGGAGGGTGTCTGACATCAATTCTGGCCCCGAACAGGCTGAAGTGATCGCAGCGGCTGAGTAAGTCCTGGGCTGCACAGAGACTGCACAAATATTATCTGATCGCAGGGCTGCAAAAATCGCTGCCCATCGATCAGGTCTGAATTAGGCCCAATGCTTTTAACTTGTGTCAATCCACCTCAGCACTTTACTGCAGAAGCCCTTCTAAGTGGTCACATAATGTGTTCCAAGATAATCTGTTTATACTGCTCACCTGTTCTGTATATTTCCATAATTACCTTCATCACAGCCATGGAAATTTCCCCCCAACTCCTTTTCATTGATCAGAGATTTTCTTACTAAACATTTGCACAGGTGTTTAAATCAGTGTTCATTGGGGGTTATTCTGAGTTGATCGCAGCAGGAACTTTGATAGCAGTTGGGCAAAACCATGTGCACTGCTTGGGAGGCAGATATAACATGTGCAGAGAGAGTCAGATTTGGGTGTGGTGTGTTCAATCTGCAATCTAAATTGCAGTGTAAAAATAAAGTAGCCAGTATTTACTAGTGATGTGCACCGGAAATTTTTCGGGTTTTGTGTTTTGGTTTTGGATTCGGTTTCCGAGGCCGTGTTTTGGGTTCGGACGCGTTTTGGCAAAACCTCCCTGAAATTTTTTTGTCGGATTCGGGTGTGTTTTGGATTCGGGTGTTTTTTTTACAAAAAACCCTCAAAAACAGCTTAAATCATAGAATTTGGGGGTCATTTTGATCCCATAGTATTATTAACCTCAATAACCATAATTTCCACTCATTTAATTTTCAGTCTATTCTGAACACCTCACACCTCACACTATTATTTTTAGTCCTAAAATTTGCACCAAGGTCGCTGGATGGCTAAGCTAAGCGACACAAGTAGCCGACACAAACACCTGTCCCATCTAGGAGTGGCACTGCAGTGTCAGGCAGGATGGCACTTCAAAAAAATAGTCCCCAAACAGCACATGATGCAAAGAAAAAAAGAGGCGCAATGAGGTAGCTGTGTGACTAAGCTAAGCGACCCAAGTGGCCAACACAAACACCTGGCCCATCTAGGAGTGGCACTGCAGTGTCAGACAGGATGGCAGATTAAAAAAATTGTCCCCAAACAGCACATGATGCAAAGAAAAAAAGAGGCGCAATGAGGTAGCTGTGTGACTAAGCTAAGCGACCCAAGTGGCCGACACAAACACCTGGCCCATCTAGGAGTGGCACTGCAGTGTCAGACAGGATGTCAGATTGAAAAAATAGTCCCCAAACAGCACATGATGCAAAGAAAAAAAGAGGTGCCCCAAGGTCGCTGGATGGCTAAGCTAAGTGACACAAGTGGCCGACGCAAACACCTGGCCCATCTAGGAGTGGCACTGCAGTGTCAGGCAGGATGGCACTTCAAAAAAATAGTCCCCAAACAGCACATGATGCAAAGAAAAATGAAAGAAAAAAGAGGTGCAAGATGGAATTGTCCTTGGGCCCTCCCACCCACCCTTATGTTGTATAAACAGGACATGCACACTTTAACAAACCCATCATTTCAGCGACAGGGTCTGCCACACGACTGTGACTGAAATGACTGGTTGGTTTGGGCCCCGACCAAAAAAGAAGCAATCAATCTCTCCTTGCACAAACTGGCTCTACAGAGGCAAGATGTCCACCTCCTCCTCATCGTCCAATTCCTCACCCCTTTCACTGTGTACATCCCCCTCCTCACAGATTATTAATTCGTCCCCACTGGAATCCACCATCTCAGGTCCCTGTGAACTTTTTGGAGGCAATTGCTGGTGAATGTCTCCACGGAGGAATTGATTATAATTCATTTTGATGAACATCATCTTCTCCACATTTTCTGGAAGTAACCTCGTACGCCGATTGCTGACAAGGTGAGCGGCTGCACTAAACACTCTTTCGGAATACACACTGGAGGGGGGGCAACTTAGGTAAAATAAAGCCAGTTTGTGCAAGGACCTCCAAATTGCCTCTTTTTCCTGCCAGTATACGTACGGACTGTCTGACGTGCCTACTTGGATGCGGTCACTCATATAATCCTCCACCATTCTTTCAATGGTGACAGAATCATATGCAGTGACAGTAGACGACATGTCAGTAATCATTGGCAGGTCCCTCAGTCCGGACCAGATGTCAGCACTCGCTCCAGACTGCCCTGCATCACCGCCAGTGGGTGGGCTCGGAATTCTTAGCCTTTTCCTCGCAGCCCCAGTTGCGGGAGAATGTGAAGGAGGAGCTGTTGACGGGTCACGTTCCGCTTGACTTGACAATTTTCTCACCAGCAGGTCTTTGAACCTCTGCAGACTTGTGTCTGCCGGAAAGAGAGATACAACGTATGTTTTAAATCTAGGATCGAGCACGGTGGCCAAAATGTAGTGCTCTGATTTCAACAGATTGACCACCCGTGAATCCTGGTTAAGCGAATTAAGGGCTCCATCCACAAGTCCCACATGCCTAGCGGAATCGCTCTGTTTTAGCTCCTCCTTCAATGTCTCCAGCTTCTTCTGCAAAAGCCTGATGAGGGGAATGACCTGACTCAGGCTGGCAGTGTCTAAACTGACTTCACGTGTGGCAAGTTCACTGGGTTGCAGGACCTTGCACAACGTTGAAATCATTCTCCACTGTGCTTGAGTCAGGTGCATTCCCCCTCCTTTGCCTATATCGTAGGCAGATGTATAGGCAGATGTATAGGCTTGAATGGCCTTTTGCTGCTCCTCCATCCTCTGAAGCATATAGAGGGTTGAATTCCACCTCGTTACCACCTCTTGCTTCAGATGATGGCAGGGCAGGTTCAGGACTGTTTGCTGATGCTCCAGTCTTCGGCACGCGGTGGCTGAATGCCGAAAGTGGCCCGCAATTCTTCGGGGCAACCGACTACATCTCTTGCACGCCCCTGTCGTTTTTTAAATAATTCTGCACCACCAAATTCAATGTATGTGCAAAACATGGGACGTGCTGGAATTTTCCCAGATGTAATGCATGCACAATATTGCTGCTGTTCTTGCTGCGGGAGGCAATACATCTACCCAGTGGGCTGTCACAGTCATATAGTCCTGAGTCTGCCCTGCTCCACTTGTCCACATGTCCGTGGTTGGGTACAACTGCATTTTTTAAGACACTGGTGACTATTTTTCTGACGTCTGTGTACATTTTTGGTATCGCCTGCCTAGAGAAATGGAACCTAGATGGTATTTGGTACCGGGGACACAGTACCTCAATCAAGTCTCTAGTTCCCTGTGAATTAACGGTGGATACCGGAAACACGTTTCTCACCACCCAGGCTGCCAAGGCCTGAGTTATCCGCTTTGCAGCAGGATGACTGCTGTGATATTTCATCTTCCTCGCAAAGTGCTGTTGGACAGTCAATTGCTTACTGGAAGTAGTACAAGTGGTCTTCCGACTTCCCCTCTGGGATGAAGATCGACTCCCAGCAGCAACAACAGCAGCGCCAGCAGCAGTAGGCGTTACACTCCAGGATCCATCGGAGGAATCCCAAGCAGGAGAGGACTCGTCAGACTTGACAGTGACATGGCCTGCAGGACAATTGGCTTTCCTGTCTAAGGAGGAAATTGACACTGAGGGAGTTGGTGGTGTGGTTTGCAGGAGCTTGGTTACAAGAGGAAGGGATTTAGTGGTCAGTGGACTACTTCCGCTGTCATCCAAAGTTTTTGAACTTGTCACTGACTTCTGATGAATGCGGTTCAGGTGACGTATAAGGGAGGATGTTCCTAGGTGGTTAACGTCCTTACCCCTACTTATTACAGCTTGACAAAGGCAACACATGGCTTGACACCAGTTGTCCGCATTTCTGTTGAAATGAATCCACACCGAAGAGGTCATTTTTTTTGTATTTTGACCAGGCATGTCAATGGCCATATTCGTTCCACGGACAACAGGTGTCTCCACGGGTGCCTGACTTAAACAAACCACCTCACCATCAGAATCCTCCTTGTCAATTTCCTCCCCAGCGCCAGCAACACCCATATCCTCATCCTGGTGTACTTCAACAGTGTCATCTTCAATTTGACTATCAGGAACTGGACTGCGGGTGCTCCTTCCAACACTTGCAGGGGGCGTGCAAATGGTGGAAGGCGCAACCTCTTCCCGTCCAGTGTTGGGAAGGTCAGGCATCGCAACCGACACAATTGGACTCTCCTTGGGGATTTGTGATTTAGAAGAACGCACAGTTCTTTGCTGTGCTTTTGCCATCTTAACTCTTTTAAGTTTTCTAGCAGGAGGATGAGTGCTTCCATCCTCAGGTGAAGCTGAACCACTAGCCTTGAACATAGGCCAGGGCCTCAGACGTTCCTTGCCACTCCGTGTCGTAAATGGCACATTGGCAAGTTTATGCTTCTCCTCAGACGATTTTGATTTAGATTTTTGGGTCATTTTACTGAGCTTTATTTTTTTGGATTTTACATGCTCTCTACTATGACATTGGGCATCGGCCTTGGCAGACGACGTTGATGGCATTTCATCGTCTCGGCCATGACTAGTGGCAGCAGCTTCAGCACGAGGTGGAAGTGTATCTTGATCTTTCCCTATTTTACCCTCCACATTTTTGTTCTCCATTTTTTAATGTGTGGAATTATATGCCAGTAATATATCAATAGCAATGGCCTACTACTATATATACTGCGCACAACTGAAATGCACCACAGGTCTGGATGGATAGTATACTTGACGACACAGATGTAGGTAGAGCAATGGCCTACTGTACCGTACTGCTATATAGTATATACTGGTGGTTAGCAAACTGTGCAAAACTGAAATGCACCACAGGTATGGATGGATAGTATACTTGACGACACAGAGGTAGGTAGAGCAGTGGCCTACTGTACCGTACTGCTATATAGTATATACTGGTGGTTAGCAAACTGTGCAAAACTGAAATGCACCACAGGTATGGATGGATAGTATACTTGACGACACAGAGGTAGGTAGAGCAGTGGCCTACTGTACCGTACTGCTAAATAGTATATACTGGTGGTCAGCAAACTGTGCAAAACTGAAATGCACCACAGGTATGGATGGATAGTATACTTGACGACACAGAGGTAGGTAGAGCAGTGGACTACTGTACTGTACTGCTATATATATAGTTATACTGGTGGTCAGCAAAATTATGCACTGTCCTCCTACTATATACTACAATGAAGCACAGATATGGAGCGTTTTTCAGGCAGAGAATGTATAATACTGGTGGTCACTGGTCACTGGTCAGCAAAACTCTGCACTGTCCTCCTACTATATAATACTGCTGGTCCCCAGTCCCCACAATAAAGCAGTTAGCACACTGAGCACAGATATTTGCAGCACACTGAGCACAGTCAGATATGGAGCGTTTTTCAGGCAGAGAACGTAGATATTTGCACTTGCAGCACACTGAGCACAGATATTTGCAGCACACTGAGCACAGATATTTGCAGCACAATTTGCAGCCCACTGAACATAGAAACTGAGAGGACGCCAGCCACGTCCTCTCACGATCATCTCCAATGCACGAGTGAAAAATGGCGGCGACGCGCGGCTCCTTATATAGAATACGAATCTCGCGAGAATCCGACCGCGGGATGATGATGTTCGGGCGCGCTCGGGTTAACCGAGCAAGGCGGGAGGATCCGAGTTGCTCGGACCCGTGAAAAAAAAGGTGAAGTTCGGGCGGGTTTGGATCCCGAGGATCCGAACCCGCTCATCACTAGTATTTACCCTGCACAGAAACAAAATAAGCTGTTATATCTGCCTCCCCTGCAGTGCACATGGTTTTGCCTAACTGCTAACAAAGTTCCTGCTGCAATCAACTCAGAATTACCCCCATTGTGATTTAACGTTACCAACATTTCAAAATTGTTCCCATGGAGACTTTAATTCTATGGATCTATCACATACAACTGTACTTTGGGCCTAATTCAGACCTGATTAGCTAACAACTTGCTTCTGCGATCAAATCTGAATTAGGCCCTTTGTCAGCTATCTTTCGGCACTACAGTCCCCATCATATAATGTTTACAATGATTACACCATGCTTTATAACAAGTAACTTCCTCCTAATACATATTAACTTATAAAATGAATAAGAATGGATGGTGAGAAAGAATGCAAAAAAAAAAAAAGTTTATTGTACGGTTGATTAGGACTGAAAAATAGGAACATAATAGAGGACAAAGATGTCCATGGATGACTCTTTAAAGCCTTGTACTATCCCTGGAAGTTAAGGACGGTTGGCAACTACTGTACAGTATGTGTGATTATAAATAGAATTACTGCATGTTAGAGGAGGTAAACATAAAGAATTGTTCAGGTTCCTGTTGTCGTTCAGCAAGAGCCTTGGGAGAGACAGCAGTCTCATGGCCCCTCAGCTTTGCCTCTTGTAGGACGGCAGTAAGCGGCCTTGGGATTTCAAATTCCAGGAAATAAACAGGTTAGCTGTTGGCATCCACTGGGATTCAGGAATAAATCACAGACAATTTACATAAGAATGGCAGGACCTTCAGGCTCTGGCAGTAAGCAGACTATTATATTGTGAAATAAACAGCATGACAGTGGCTGATCACATTGTTTTGCAATATTACTGTAGATCCAATACTAGAAATTATAAGAAAATTTGTAATTTGTATACACATTCATTTTAGGGATATTATAGTGTTTGTCATTGATTGCTGAATCATGGAGATTCGGTTCCTATTTATGTCTGTGAACAGTCCCGTTTGATTTTGCGTAGGTGAACTACTGTAGATGCAGGGTCTCACTGGTCCACAGGCGTACACCAGTGACGTGCGGTGGGGTGAGGCAGGTGAGGCAGAGCCTTTCCTGTCATACTAACGTTTGCACCAGAGTTTTTACTGTATAAAATATATGTAAAATACAAAGAATTTTTATAGCCAAAACGCTGCAGTAAAAAGTCTATGGCAGGTGAGGCCGTGCCTCACCTTGCAGTCTTTTCCACACCTCTCGGATCAAAACTCACAAAATTTCCAGGAGTTTATACTGCTGCACCTGTGTATAATGCCCAGATGTACCCTTTGGCTCATATATTGTGTATAAATCTGGCTCTGGTGCTAGTTAGTGTCTCCTGAGCCATTTAGCTCACCGCACGTCCCTGGTGTACAGTGTACACAGGACAGTAGAGAGCATGGCCGGGCCCAGGTACTTTTCAGGGCGTGTGCCATAATCATGGGAGGCATGACCTTGCACACTTAGAAAAAAACAACAGATAATATAGTACCTTAAGTGCCTCCTTGGCCATACTGCACACAGCAGCATGAGCTAGGCTAAGGAGAAAGGCTGCAGCTGCTGCCAGGTAGGGGAGGGGGGACTTGGGCCCCCTCTGGGCCCCTCTATCAGGCCTGGGCCCAGGTAAATAG
This sequence comes from Pseudophryne corroboree, assembly GCF_028390025.1. NCBI lineage: Eukaryota > Metazoa > Chordata > Amphibia > Anura > Myobatrachidae > Pseudophryne > Pseudophryne corroboree. The sequence goes on along the minus strand of NC_086444.1, from coordinate 405,168,851 downwards.
TACCCCCCCCCTCTTGGCACCACTGGGTGTACAGGGGAAATCCCCGGTGTGCCCCAGCCCTTCCTCTAATGTCAGGATCCAGACTCTGCAGTCAAGATATACATTGGTACTCCACTAGAGGGTCAGTTACATGGTCACTAATAGCTTGCCAAAACTCAGGAGGAAAGCTGGCCATGCCCCCTATGTTACTTGGCCACACGCTTTAAGCATGGGCCCCTACCACTGCATTCTTGTGGTGGGCCCTTCATGCTCCAGTCCAAAACTGACAGATGTATTATCTAAAAATAGTACACTAGCATAAAGTTGTCCTTTAACACTGGTTGGTTTTGTTATTCTTAAGTGTCCTTTAAAGAACTGCATCACATTAATGTGATTCCCAAAGAATAATAGTGACATTTCCGACAATACATTCTTTGTGCTATCAGACGGTACCTTGAGAGAATCATACTACGTAGGTCAGATAAATGAAAAGTATAAATCAAATTGCTATGTCCGTGCCCTGACTTAAAAGTATGAATCATCAGCATCTCTCTCAGTTTCCGACTCCTATTGAATACGGCCCCTATACGTAGTAAAAAAATTAAATAAAACAAAAATGGCAGCATGTTTCCTTAAGGAATCAGTTCCAGTGATAGAAACCCCAGGGGGATGTTTGTCAGGTGGACCACAAGTGTTTCCATATCAGGAAAAAATATAAAACCTTGAAAAATTCCCACAAAACAAACTACAGACACACTTACTGTACCATGAGTGACTGAAAAATGATGGAAGCTTAGATTCCCAGGGACCCCATTTTCTTTTTCCCGTAACGCCCATCTTATCACAAGTCCAGATTATTTTTGGTCAAAGTAATTTTGAATCTCCATTTTTCATGTGTGAGTTGGTATGCAGGGATCAGGCTGGGCTTGTTGAGAATTTGGTGAGGCTGCCTGTTTATTAATTATGGTTATCTATATGTATTACACACTGAATTTCTGCAGTCTGAAAGGAGGTAACTGTCAATCACATCTGATTTCCACTGACTGACATACCGTTATCACCAAAAATGCTGTAGACAAAATTATTTTAATTTTAAAATGTGTTTTAATTATTTATTATCGCTATCTGTCATTCAGTATAAGCATTTACTATGTTTCAGCAATTAAGTGGTTATCCATGCTGTAGTGCAACTACTTGCAAGTAAATCTTTTCAATGGTTTGCTATTTAATGTTAACATTCATCATTAAGAAATTATACTACATAGGTTACGTTATGATAGCAGAGTTGTTCAACATTAAAAGACAATTTGACACTTGCTACAGTATATCGGTATTAAGAGCATGTATACTGTATCTTGTAAAAACAGGGGCTTTTATTCAAAATACAAACTTAGCACCAGAATTACGGAAATTAAGTATAAAATGTAAAATAAAATTATGAGAGGCAACATAACATTAACTACACATGTTATAAGAAACAAATTGCTACCTATTGTATGGACACGTCTAGCTACAAGGGTGTAGCTACCATAGGTGCAGGGAGTGCACCTGCCATGGGGCCCAGAACTGAGAGGGGCCACCTTCCCTGTCACAGTTTCATGTGTTATACCACCGGTAGCAGGACCAGATTAAGCCTTGAGGGTGTCCGGGGTACTTAAGACTAGAGATGAGCGGGTTCGGTTCCTCGGAATCCGAACCCGCCCGAACTTCATGTTTTTTTACACGGGTCCGAGCAACTCGGATCTTCCCGCCTTGCTCGGTTAACCCGAGCGCGCCCGAACGTCATCATGACGCTGTCGGATTCTCGCGAGGCTCGGATTCTATCACGAGACTCGGATTCTATATAAGGAGCCGCGCGTCGCCGCCATTTTCACACGTGCATTGAGATTGATAGGGAGAGGACGTGGCTGGCGTCCTCTCCATTTAGATTAGAAGAGAGAGAGTGAGATTGAGACAGAGACACTTGATTTACTGGAGCTTAGGAGTACTAGAGAGTGCAGAGTTTACTAGTGACTGACCACTGACCAGTGACCACCAGTGCAGTTTTATTTAATATAATCCGTTCTCTGCCTGAAAAAAACGATACACAGTGACTCAGTCACATACCATATCTGTGCTCAGCCCAGTGTGCTGCATCATCTATGTATAATATCTGACTGTGCTCACACAGCTTAATTGTGGGGGAGACTGGGGAGCAGTTATATGTTATAGCAGGAGCCAGGAGTACATACATATTATTAAAATTAAACAGTGCACACTTTTGCTGCAGGCAGGAGTGCCACTGCCAGTGTGACTGACCAGTGACCTGACCACACTGACCACCAGTATAGTATACTATATTGTGATTGCCTGAAAAAGTTAAACACTCGTCGTGTGACTTGTGTGGTGTTTTTTTTTTTATTCTATAAAAAACTCATTCTGCTGACAGACAGTGTCCAGCAGGTCCGTCATTATATAATATATACCTGTCCGGCTGCAGTAGTGATATATATATATTTTTTATATCATTATTTATCATCCAGTCGCAGCAGACACAGTACGGTAGTTCACAGCTGTAGCTACCTCTGTGTCGGCACTCGGCAGTCCATCCATAATTGTATACCACCTACCCGTGGTTTTTTTTTTCTTCTTCTTTCAACATACTACATCTCATTATCATCCAGTCTATATTAGCAGCAGACACAGTACAGTACGGTAGTCCACGGCTGTAGCTACCTCTGTGTCGGCACTCGGCAGTCCATCCATAATTGTATACCACCTACCCGTGGTTTTTTTTTTCTTTCTTCTTTATACATACTACATCTCATTATCATCCAGTCTATATTAGCAGCAGACACAGTACAGTACGGTAGTCCACGGCTGTAGCTACCTGTGTCGGCACTCGGCAGTCCGTCCATAATTGTATACCACCTACCCGTGTTTTTTTTTTCTTTCTTCTTTATACATACATACTACATCTCATTATCAACCAGTCTATATTAGCAGCAGACACAGTACAGTACGGTAGTCCACGGCTGTAGCTACCTCTGTGTCGGCACTCGGCAGTCCATCCATAATTGTATACCACCTACCCGTGGATTTTTTTTCTTTCTTCTTTATACATACTACATCTCATTATCATCCAGTCTATATTAGCAGCAGACACAGTACAGTACGGTAGTCCACGGCTGTAGCTACCTCTGTGTCGGCACTCGGCAGTCCGTCCATAATTGTATACCACCTACCCGTGGTTTTTTTTTCTTTCTTCTTTATACATACATACTACATCTCATTATCATCCAGTCTATATTAGCAGCAGACACAGTACAGTACGGTAGTCCACGGCTGTAGCTACCTCTGTGTCGGCACTTGGCAGTCTATCCATAATTGTATACCACCTACCCGTGGTTTTTTATTCTTTCTTCTTTATACATACTACATCTCATTATCAACCAGTCTATATTAGCAGCAGACACAGTACAGTACGGTAGTCCACGGCTGTAGCTACCTCTGTGTCGGCACTCGGCAGTCCATCCATAATTGTATACCACCTACCCGTGGTTTTTTTTTCTTTCTTCTTTATACATACATACTACATCTCATTATCATCCAGTCTATATTAGCAGCAGACACAGTACAGTACGGTAGTCCACGGCTGTAGCTACCTCTGTGTCGGCACTCGGCAGTCCATCCATAATTGTATACCACCTACCCGTGGTTTTTTTTTTCTTTCTTCTTTATACATACTACATCTCATTATCATCCAGTCTATATTAGCAGCAGACACAGTACAGTACGGTAGTCCACGGCTGTAGCTACCTCTGTGTCGGCACTCGGCAGTCCATCCATAATTGTATACCACCTACCCGTGGTTTTTTTTTCTTTCTTCTTTATACATACATACTACATCTCATTATCAACCAGTCTATATTAGCAGCAGACACAGTACAGTACGGTAGTCCACGGCTGTAGCTACCTCTGTGTCGGCACTCGGCAGTCCATCCATAATTGTATACCACCTACCCGTGGTTTTTTTTTCTTTCTTCTTTATACATACATACTACATCTCATTATCAACCAGTCTATATTAGCAGCAGACACAGTACAGTACGGTAGTCCACGGCTGTAGCTACCTCTGTGTCGGCACTCGGCAGTCCATCCATAATTGTATACCACCTACCCGTGGTTTTTTTTTCTTTCTTCTTTATACATACTACATCTCATTATCATCCAGTCTATATTAGCAGCAGACACAGTACAGTACGGTAGTCCACGGCTGTAGCTACCTCTGTGTCGGCACTCGGCAGTCCGTCCATAATTGTATACCACCTACCCGTGGTTTTTTTTTCTTTCTTCTTTATACATACATACTACATCTCATTATCATCCAGTCTATATTAGCAGCAGACACAGTACAGTACGGTAGTCCACGGCTGTAGCTACCTCTGTGTCGGCACTCGGCAGTCCATTCATAATTGTATACTAGTATCCATCCATCTCCATTGTTTACCTGAGGTGCCTTTTAGTTGTGCCTATTAAAATATGGAGAACAAAAATGTTGAGGTTCCAAAATTAGGGAAAGATCAAGATCCACTTCCACCTCGTGCTGAAGCTGCTGCCACTAGTCATGGCCGAGACGATGAAATGCCAGCAACGTCGTCTGCCAAGGCCGATGCCCAATGTCATAGTACAGAGCATGTCAAATCCAAAACACCAAATATCAGTAAAAAAAGGACTCCAAAACCTAAAATAAAATTGTCGGAGGAGAAGCGTAAACTTGCCAATATGCCATTTACCACACGGAGTGGCAAGGAACGGCTGAGGCCCTGGCCTATGTTCATGGCTAGTGGTTCAGCTTCACATGAGGATGGAGGCACTCAGCCTCTCGCTAGAAAAATGAAAAGACTCAAGCTGGCAAAAGCAGTAGCACCGCAAAGAACTGTGCGTTCTTCGAAATCCCAAATCCACAAGGAGAGTCCAATTGTGTCGGTTGCGATGCCTGACCTTCCCAACACTGGACGTGAAGAGCATGCGCCTTCCACCATTTGCACGCCCCCTGCAAGTGCTGGAAGGAGCACCCGCAGTCCAGTTCCTGATAGTCAGATTGAAGATGTCAGTGTTGAAGTACACCAGGATGAGGAGGATATGGGTGTTGCTGGCGCTGGGGAGGAAATTGACCAGGAGGATTCTGATGGTGAGGTGGTTTGTTTAAGTCAGGCACCCGGGGAGACACCTGTTGTCCGTGGGAGGAATATGGCCGTTGACATGCCTGGTGAAAATACCAAAAAAATCAGCTCTTCGGTGTGGAACTATTTCAACAGAAATGCGGACAACAGGTGTCAAGCCGTGTGTTCCCTTTGTCAAGCTGTAATAAGTAGGGGTAAGGACGTTAACCACCTCGGAACATCCTCCCTTATACGTCACCTGCAGCGCATTCATAATAAGTCAGTGACAAGTTCAAAAACTTTGGGTGACAGCGGAAGCAGTCCACTGACCAGTAAATCCCTTCCTCTTGTAACCAAGCTCACGCAAACCACCCCACCAACTCCCTCAGTGTCAATTTCCTCCTTCCCCAGGAATGCCAATAGTCCTGCAGGCCATGTCACTGGCAATTCTGACGAGTCCTCTCCTGCCTGGGATTCCTCCGATGCATCCTTGCGTGTAACGCCTACTGCTGCTGGCGCTGCTGTTGTTGCTGCTGGGAGTCGATGGTCATCCCAGAGGGGAAGTCGTAAGCCCACTTGTACTACTTCCAGTAAGCAATTGACTGTTCAACAGTCCTTTGCGAGGAAGATGAAATATCACAGCAGTCATCCTGCTGCAAAGCGGATAACTGGGGCCTTGACAACTATGTTGGTGTTAGACGTGCGTCCGGTATCCGCCGTTAGTTCACAGGGAACTAGACAATTTATTGAGGCAGTGTGCCCCCGTTACCAAATACCATCTAGGTTCCACTTCTCTAGGCAGGCGATACCGAAAATGTACACGGACCTCAGAAAAAGACTCACCAGTGTCCTAAAAAATGCAGCTGGACCCAATGTCCACTTAACCACGGACATGTGGACAAGTGGAGCAGGGCAGGGTCAGGACTATATGACTGTGACAGCCCACTGGGTAGATGTATGGACTCCCGCCGCAAGAACAGCAGCGGCGGCACCAGTAGCAGCATCTCGCAAACGCCAACTCTTTCCTAGGCAGGCTACGCTTTGTATCACCGCTTTCCAGAATACGCACACAGCTGAAAACCTGTTACGGCAACTGAGGAAGATCATCGCGGAATGGCTTACCCCAATTGGACTCTCCTGTGGATTTGTGGCATCGGACAACGCCAGCAATATTGTGTGTGCATTAAATATGGGCAAATTCCAGCACGTCCCATGTTTTGCACATACCTTGAATTTGGTGGTGCAGAATTTTTTAAAAAACGACAGGGGCGTGCAAGAGATGCTGTCGGTGGCCAGAAGAATTGCGGGACACTTTCGGCGTACAGGCACCACGTACAGAAGACTGGAGCACCACCAAAAACTACTGAACCTGCCCTGCCATCATCTGAAGCAAGAAGTGGTAACGAGGTGGAATTCAACCCTCTATATGCTTCAGAGGTTGGAGGAGCAGCAAAAGGCCATTCAAGCCTATACAATTGAGCACGATATAGGAGGTGGAATGCACCTGTCTCAAGCGCAGTGGAGAATGATTTCAACGTTGTGCAAGGTTCTGATGCCCTTTGAACTTGCCACACGTGAAGTCAGTTCAGACACTGCCAGCCTGAGTCAGGTCATTCCCCTCATCAGGCTTTTGCAGAAGAAGCTGGAGACATTGAAGGAGAAGCTAACACGGAGCGATTCCGCTAGGCATGTGGACTTGTGGATGGAGCCCTTAATTCGCTTAACAAGGATTCACGGGTGGTCAATCTGTTGAAATCAGAGCACTACATTTTGGCCACCGTGCTCGATCCTAGATTTAAAGCCTACCTTGGATCTCTCTTTCCGGCAGACACAAGTCTGCTGGGGTTGAAAGACCTGCTGGTGAGAAAATTGTCAAGTCAAGCGGAACGCGACCTGTCAACATCTCCTCCTTCACATTCTCCCGCAACTGGGGGTGCGAGGAAAAGGCTCAGAATTCCGAGCCCACCCGCTGGCGGTGATGCAGGGCAGTCTGGAGCGACTGCTGATGCTGACATCTGGTCCGGACTGAAGGACCTGACAACGATTACGGACATGTCGTCTACTGTCACTGCATATGATTCTCTCAACATTGAAAGAATGGTGGAGGATTATATGAGTGACCGCATCCAAGTAGGCACGTCACACAGTCCGTACTTATACTGGCAGGAAAAAGGCAATTTGGAGGCCCTTGCACAAACTGGCTTTATTCTACCTAAGTTGCCCTCCCACAAGTGTGTACTCCGAAAGAGTGTTTAGTGCCGCCGCTCACCTTGTCAGCAATCGGCGTACGAGGTTACATCCAGAAAATGTGGAGATGATGTTCATTAAAATGAATTATAATCAATTCCTCCGCGGAGACATTGACCAGCAGCAATTGCCTCCACAAAGTACACAGGGAGCTGAGATGGTGGATTCCAGTGGGGACGAATTGATAATCTGTGAGGAGGGGGATGTACACGGTGATATATCGGAGGATGATGATGAGGTGGACATCTTGCCTCTGTAGAGCCAGTTTGTGCAAGGAGAGATTAATTGCTTCTTTTTTGGGGGGGGGGTCCAAACCAACCCGTCATATCAGTCACAGTCGTGTGGCAGACCCTGTCACTGAAATGATGGGTTGGTTAAAGTGTGCATGTCCTGTTTATACAACATAAGGGTGGGTGGGAGGGCCCAAGGACAATTCCATCTTGCACCTCTTTTTTCTTTTATTTTTCTTTGCGTCATGTGCTGTTTGGGGAGGGTTTTTTGGAAGGGCCATCCTGCGTGACACTGCAGTGCCACTCCTAGATGGGCCCGGTGTTTGTGTCGGCCACTAGGGTCGCTTATCTTACTCACACAGTCAGCTACCTCATTGCGCCTCTTTTTTTCTTTGCGTCATGTGCTGTTTGGGGAGGGTTTTTTGGAAGGGACATCCTGCGTGACACTGCAGTGCCACTCCTAGATGGGCCCGGTGTTTGTGTCGGCCACTAGGGTCGCTTATCTTACTCACACAGTCAGCTACCTCATTGCGCCTCTTTTTTTCTTTGCGTCATGTGCTGTTTGGGGAGGATTTTTTGGAAGGGCCATCCTGCGTGACACTGCAGTGCCACTCCTAGATGGGCCCGGTGTTTGTGTCGGCCACTAGGGTCGCTTATCTTACTCACACAGTCAGCTACCTCATTGCGCCTCTTTTTTTCTTTGCGTCATGTGCTGTTTGGGGAGGGTTTTTTGGAAGGGACATCCTGCGTGACACTGCAGTGCCACTCTTAGATGGGCCCAGTGTTTGTGTCGGCCACTAGGGTCGCTTATCTTACTCACACAGTCAGCTACCTCATTGCGCCTCTTTTTTTCTTTGCGTCATGTGCTGTTTGGGGAGGGTTTTTTGGAAGGGACATCCTGCGTGACACTGCAGTGACACTCCTAGATGGGCCCGGTGTTTGTGTCGGCCACTAGGGTCGCTTATCTTACTCACACAGTCAGCTACCTCATTGCGCCTCTTTTTTTCTTTGCGTCATGTGCTGTTTGGGGAGGGTTTTTTGGAAGGGACATCCTGCGTGACACTGCAGTGCCACTCCTAGATGGGCCCGGTGTTTGTGTCGGCCACTAGGGTCGCTAATCTTACTCACACAGCTACCTCATTGCGCCTCTTTTTTTCTTTGCATCATGTGCTGTTTGGGGAGGGTTTTTTGGAAGGGACATCCTGCGTGACACTGCAGTGCCACTCCTAGATGGGCCCGGTGTTTGTGTCGGCCACTAGGGTCGCTTATCTTACTCACACAGCGACCTCGGTGCAAATTTTAGGACTAAAAATAATATTGTGAGGTGTGAGGTATTCAGAATAGACTGAAAATGAGTGGAAATTATGGTTTTTGAGGTTAATAATACTTTGGGATCAAAATGACCCCCAAATTCTATGATTTAAGCTGTTTTTTAGGGTTTTTTGAAAAAAACACCCGAATCCAAAACACACCCGAATCCGACAAAAAAAATTCGGTGAGGTTTTGCCAAAACGCGGTCGAACCCAAAACACGGCCGCGGAACCGAACCCAAAACCAAAACACAAAACCCGAAAAATTTCAGGCGCTCATCTCTACTTAAGACAGGGGGGCCCCGGTGGAAGGTGGGGATATATTATATTGTGCATAACTCCCAACATGACCTATTTCAGGATGGACAAAATGCTCTCTACCTGGACTTCCCTCTTACTATATGTTTGGCGTCACCTGTGTTGAACTATTTAATTGATAAGAAAGGTATTTAAATACGGGTGATTGCAATCATTACTTAAGAGGGAAATCCAGGTAGAGAGCATTTTGTCCCTCCTGGAATGGGTCATGTTGGCGAGTATGAATTGTGTACATTAAATTTAAACCAAAAGATGTATATTAGATGTAAACTAATAGTTTAATAATGCCTGGATACTGTTTATAGCTGCACCTAATTGAGAGATAACTATTTTATTAAATCTCTTGTAGTGGAACAAAGACAACTTAAACAACCTTAAATTACACATAGAAAAATAAAATCCATCATTTATCTTGTCACATGCAAGAATAGCAGTAGCCTCTGTACTACTTACACACTGGGACAGGACTCAGGAGTTCTTTCTATAGACACTCATTAGATAACAGGTTACATAGAACCCAGACACCCAAGCAGAAAGGAGGAGAAGCTGGGATCCTTGTGTCAGTTACAGCTCTCTCCACCCTCCTATCTCTCCTCTGGTCAGATAGCTCGGTAACATAGTAACATAGTATGTGAGGTTGAAAAAAGACAATTGTCCATCGAGTTCAACCTATTTGTGGTCTCCTATGCATGATGATTTGACTAAAATTTCTGACTGATGCTGCTGTCAGCCGCTGCATTTTATCCCTATTTATAGTAACTATAATGCATGACTATGCACCATACCCCTGGATATCCTTATCCATTAGGAATTTATCTAACCCATTCTTAAAGGTGTTGACAGATTCCGCCATTACAACTCCCTCGGGCAGGGAATTCCAAACACGTATTGTCCTTACCGTGAAAAAGCCTTTACGCCGTATTGTGCGGAATCTCCTCTCCTCTAACTTGAGCGAGTGTCCACGAGTCCTCTGTGTTGATCTAACCAAAAACAGGTCCCGCGCAAGCTCTGTGTATTGTCCCCTTATATATTTGTAGATGTTGATCATATCCCCTCTTAGTCTCCGCTTTTCCAATGTAAACATGCCTAGTCTTTCAAGCCTTTCCTTGTATTCCATCGTCTCCATGCCCTTAATTAGTTTGGTCGCCCTCCTCTGTACCTTTTCAAGCTCCAGGATATCCTTTTTGTAGTACGGTGCCCAGAATTGTACACAGTATTCAAGGTGTGGCCTCACTAGTGATTTATATAACGGGAGTATAATACTCTCGTCCCTAGCATCAATACCCCGTTTTATGCATGCTAATATCTTATTAGCCTTCTTTGCTGCAGTCCTACTTTGGGTACTACTGCTTAGCTTGCTATCTATGAGGACACCTAAGTCCTTTTCCAGTACAGAATCCCCTAATTTTATCCCATTTAGTAGGTAGGTGTAATTTTTGTTCTTGTTACCACAGTGCATTACCTTACACTTGTCTGTGTTGAAGCGCATTCTCCATTTGGCTGCCCATGCTTCTAATTTAACTAAGTCATTCTGAAGAGACTCGGCATCCTCCTCTGTATTTATAGCCTTACACAATTTGGTATCATCTGCAAAAATTGACACCATGCTCTCTAGACCTTCTCTAGGTCGTTAATGAAAATATTGAACAATAGCGGTCCTAATACTGAGCCTTGCGGCACACCACTTAGCACTTCAGTCCAAGTTGAAAAAGATCCATTAACCACAACGCGCTGCTCCCTATTATCTAATAGGTAGCTCATGTAATCTGATACTCCTGTGTCTCTGCCTACACTGCATACTGTCCTGCTCGCATTCTGGCTGCCTGATTATGCTACAGCACAAGAGGAAAAACTAGTGATGTTAGTGTCCCCTGGCTGGCGGGCCCCTGACAAAGGGTAGCCCGGGGTACCATATGCCCTGCACCTCCACCTTAATCTGGCTATGATTGGTAGATACATAGGGGTCCTTACAAATTTTTGCCTTGGGGAAAGCAATATATATAGATATGACCTGCTCATTGTAATATGGTATTAGATGAACTGGAGGACATTATAATGTTATATAATATGAAGTGGGGCACTGTAATGTGCCACAATATGAAGTGGAAGCACTATGGTGCTTTATAGTGTGGCATAATATGAACTGGGGGCATCGTAATGTGGCATAATATGAAGTGGGGACACTGTATGGCATAATGTGCCTAATGTGAACTAGGGCGCTATTATGGGACATAAAATCAACAACTGCTGCAGAGAGGTGTCTCTCTAGAAGCATTGGGACGGAGGTCCCTTCAATATGTTGATATGGGGACCACAAAGTTCTGGCTACGCCCTTGTCTACCTAGTATGTCAGCTCTCACTGATAGGGTCCTTCTTCTATAAATTCAGTCCCATTACTACCCATTCTACTAGTGTTCCTTGTCTCCGAGTCCCATTCAGAAAATGTGACACGCATGTAGGACATATGTATTAATATTCACAGAACTGCCATGGTTATTAACACTCTGTATTGCGGCGGATATTTTTATTTTTAATGAAAATATCCCTGCTATCTATGTAGGGAAACCTGCAGGGACAGTGGTAGTGATAACTGTCCCTGTGAGTTACTTCTTTGGCATTTTGGAGGAGTTTTTTCACATTTGCGAAAAACTTCTTCGGGGGAATCTGACAATGAGCATGCAGGGATATCTACTGTAAGTCACTAAGTTGATTTCAGCCCAGGAGATCCCGCTAACCTGGCCAGCAATAACAGGACTTTAGAAATCTGCTCCTACTTGTTGTTCATAGTTTTATTTGGACAGTATAATAAATACACTCAAAAGGAAAAGTGCTGTGGTCAGCTTTCACACTAATTAGCCAGTAAAGGGGACCAATCTAAAAGCCCCTGGCGTATGATGTTTTTGTTTTGTTCTCCTTTTGTCTTAATGGTTTTGCATGCCATTTTATTGTGATCTATTATAGAAACATACATTGATATAATAGCAACAGGTTATAAACTTTCTATTGTTATATTGTGCAATAAATAAATTTGTGTAGATATATATATGTGTGTGTGTGTGTGTGTGTGTGTGTGTGTGTGTGTGTGTATGTAATTGAGTAATTGCAATGAGTAATTGATTGGTTAATTCACATGCCAGACCTCTTAATAATTAGCGCAAAAACTAATATATATTTACTGTTGCACTGCGTCTTTTTGAATTCTCACAAACACATATTGTAATAGTTTCTGCAGCTGTGAGACATAGAAAAAAAGCTTTTAGTGAAATATAACATTTGCTATACAGGTTGAGTATCCCATATCCAAATATTCCGAAATACGGAATATTTTGAGTGAGAGTGATACCCCTTTCACACTGACAAATATTTCCCGGGTTATTATTGCACATGAACGCACATCAACCTGGGAATTAAGTGTTAAAGGGTCCTGAAAGAATATCCCGGGTCAAGCATCCCGACATTTCATCCCAGGTCTCGACCTGGGTTGAATCCGGAATCGACCCGGGATGCGGTGCAGTGTGAACGGGTATGCTGGGTCAAGGCGTCCCGGCACCCGTTCCCTGCGTAGGAGGAGGCGGTGCTTGGAGATTATTATCTCCAAGCACCGCCTCCGGTAGCGTCAGCTGTGACGTCACCAACCCGGCAATATGCCAGGTCGGGCCGCAAGTCTGAAGGGGTCTCAAGCCGGGTCACACCTAAGAAGCACCCGTTTACACATTCCTGGGTGCGACCCGGCTATTGTCAGTCTGAAAGGGGTATTAGATAGTGAAACCTTTGTTTTCTGATGGCTCAATGTACACAAACTTTGTTTAATACACAAAGTTACAGTATTAAAAATATTGTATTATAAGACCTTCAGGCTGTGTGTATAAGGTGTAAACAAAACATAAATGAATTGTGTGAATGTACACACACTTTGTTTAATGCACAAAGTTATTAAAAATATTGGCTAAAATGACCTTCAGGCTGTGTGTATAAGGTGTATATGAAACATAAATGCATTCTGTACTTAGACTTGGGTCCCATCGCCATGATATCTCATTATGGTATGCAATTATTCCAAAATACGGAAAAATCCGATATACAAAATTCTTCTGGTTCCAAGCATTTTGGATAAGGGATACTCAACCTGTACTATGGTTCAGTATTAGCGCCTGATTTGAGTCAGTTTGGAGGAAGAGGCAATGATATTTGCAGATGAACCAACATATGAAGGCCTTACAGATCCTGTAACAAAGAACATAATCCAAGTTCCTGTGAAAGGACCAGTCTTTCCGGCTCGGGGTAAATGGCAATGTGCGAGATGCCTTTTTTTCATCAATTAATTGGGCACACATAGAAACTGGAAAAGCATCATCATCATCATCATCATCATCATCATCATCAATCACACTGCACAAGGACTCTGTGGATCTAGAGCAAAACCAGCAAATTCCTGTGCCCTACAGTGACGTTTTAAAACCCCCAATTCTTGCCACAGGCCAGAGGTGTTTTGCTAACATTGAATTTGTATGCCCTATATGGGGTGATACTTATCACATAGTGCCAATGGGATCAGATGCTATATCATCAGACAAAGACATGCACGAAAAATAAAATAGAAAAGCCTAAAAAAATATCTTGTTCCTGCTGCATCTGATGCCTGCCTCGACCTCGACTATATCCCTGAAGATGTACTGTCCCATGGCTGACCCAAACTCAGCTATGCCCCTGAAGACGCACTGTCTTCTGTCTGCCCCGACCCCAGGTGCGCCGCTGGAAATGCACTGTCTGCCACCTGCCCGACCTTGGCTACATCCCTGGATAATTACTGTCCACTTTCTCCGCTGACCTTGGCTATGTCCCTTGAGATGCACTGTCTGCCGCCTGCCATGATTTTGTCTGCATCCCTGGACATACACTGCCGCTTGCCCCAACCTCCACTATATTCCTGGAGATTCACTGTCTGCCGCCTGCCTCAACCTTGGCCACATCGCTGGAGATGTACTGTCTGCCATCTGCCCTGACCTTGGCTACTCTAGAAATTGATTTCTTTACTGAAATATATACATTGCTCAATTGATAAGATAGTTTAAAAAAATAAATAAAGGTGTTTAGCTTAAATAGATGTGGATTTACTGTGGCTACATCCTTGGATATGCACTGTCTGCCGTCTGCTCCAACTTTAGCTATGTTGCTGGACATGCACTATCTGCCACCTGCCCAGACCTCAGCAACTATAGTATAGATATTGATTTCTTTACTGAAATATACAGTATACATTACTCAATAAATTAAAGTTTAAAAAAGAAATACAGTAAAGGTGCCTTGCTTAATTATATGTGGATTTATTATGCATCACAGCGACTGTATCTAATATAACAGGGTAAGGGGAACAGATACCATCTCCTGGGATAGATAGCAGGATATAGCAGCTGGGAGATCACACAAGACCGTTGGTTTGGTGCAACTGGCCTCAACCAGTTTTATTGTTCAAAAAAATAAAAGTAAACATAAAAAAAAAATACCTTGCCCTCCGGCGCTAACTGTACACAGGATAATCCTAACTAACGAAAATAAAACAATACATTATTTTTTTTTTTTTTACCAGGCGTAGCTAACTGGATTTCAAGAGCAGGTTTCTCTCACAGAGATTTCAAAACCTCTCCTTTTTCCGAAGCCTTTCTAACACATCCATATAGCTGAAAGCCCTAATTAGCCTTCTGTGAGGCTAAAAGCCGAAAGACCCAAACTGGGCCTTAATCAGTGGCGTGCGGTGAGGTCAGTGGCTGGTGAGGCACTGCAGCCACAATGTCCTCTGAATCCCGCCGATGACCCCTACCGCAGCCAAGCTGATGCCTTCTACCGCCTCCAAGCCAATGCCTGCTACTGCCATCGCCCCTGATGCCTGCTACTGCTAAATGCTGCCACCACCGCTAATGGCCTACAAAATTGCCGCCATCAATTGCCCTTGCCGCCATTTCACATCTCAGTCCGATGCCACCAACGCCAGCAGCATGGCTGCTCACCAAACAGGCGGCTAATATGTTGTACATTTTTATAAAATAAAAAACAAATATTAGTGTTTGGGACTGGGGAGGGAGTGGAAGGAGCACATGAATGCAATTTTGTCCATTGCTGCAGTAATCCCGCGGGGTTGTGTCTATGTTACCTTCGTGCTCAGGACCTGGAAGTGACAAAACGAGAGGGCAGGAGAGAACTTCCGCCCTTACAGCACTTAAATGTTTTCTTCGTTCTCCGTTCGTTTGGGGTAATTATTTTTTTCTATGCAGCATTGAACCCTCCCGGGCTCGCTTCGCTCGCCGCGCTTTGTGCTTGGTGTCTCGCTTCGCTCGCCACCGTTTACTATTCCAAATAGATTGTGACATGGACCCAGGGGGTTATGGGAAAGGTCCTCTCCACGAAGGTAAACTAGACGCTACCAATCCACCGTGGGTAAACGTAAGAGTTGCGAGGGGGGGTTTCCGTGTGTGTTACACACACACATATAAATTCTCCTCCCACCATTTAACCCTAACACACACACCCCATGCCCAGCCTACGTCTAACCTACCCCACCCCTGCAGCCTAACCCAAACCCTCCGCTGGTATACTGACTGTTGGGATCCCGACTGCAGGGATCTTGACCGCATCCCAGTATAGGTCTATTCCTAATTTGAACTGCAGAATGCAGCGTTCCCTACCACGCTTTGACTGCGGACTGTCTCCACACCGCACACACACTTTCACTGCAGAATACACACACACTCAGACAGTCCCACATACATACACATTACACACACACACTCAGACTGCCCACACACACACGCACACACACACACACACACACACACACACACACACACACACACACACACACACACACACTGTGACTGCAGGCTGCCCCCCTCGCCCCATACACACTAGGACAGTGCTGGTCACACACACACACACACACACACACACACACACACACACACACACACTCTGTGACTGCAGGCTGCCCCCATCCACACTAGGACAGTGCTGGTCACACACACACACACACACACACACACACACACACACACTCTGTGACTGCAGGCTGCCCCCATCCCCCATACACACTAGGACAGTGCTGGTCACACACACACACACACACACACACACACACATACTGTGACTGCAGGCTGCCCCCCTCGCCCCATACACACTAGGACAGTGCTGGTCACACACACACACACACACACACACACACACACACACACACACACACACACACACACACACACACACTCTGTGACTGCAGGCTGCCCCCATCCACCATACACACTAGGACAGTGCTGGTCACACACACACACACACACACACACACACACACACACACACACACACACACACACTGTGACTGCAGGCTGCCCCCATCCCCCATACACACTAGGACAGTGCTGATCACACACACAAACACACACTGTGACATGCAGGCTGCGCCCCTCCCCCATACACACTAGGACAGTGCTGCTGATCACACACACACACACACACACACACACACACACACACACACACACACTGTGACTGCAAGCTGTCCCACTCCCCATACACACTAGGAAAGTGCTAGTCATACACACTGTGACTGCAGTCTGCCCCCCTCCCCCCACTCGTACTGCAGCTTAAACAATGTGTCTGCAGACTGTCGTCCCCCCCCATTCCCAACACACAAACTCTGCCTGCCCACTCCCATGCTATAAGAGGAAGCTGGTACCTGTCTACTAGTGGCAGCTGTGCTGTCTCGAAGTCCGGAGTCTGGAGCTGAGGAGGAGGGCTGCCTGTTCCCTTGCTGCACTGCTTGGTACACAACACATGGTGGCTGGGAAGAGCAGCCGAGGACAGCTCACATTACAGCCCCAGCGTTCAGTGCCCAATCACATAAGATCAGGGACAGGGGCGTGCTTTCATATGAGCTGACAGCACGCCCCTGTCACAGAGGCACTGCTATTAGGTGCCGCTCTGGGGGTTTTTCTTCATGAGTTTTTGCTGCACAATGCTTGGCCCCGCCCCCCGCTTCCGGACCATTCACACTGACATCGGGAGGCACCAAGAGCAGTGCCTCCCACACACATTAAGACATGTTTCTACATAGTAAATTTATATAAATGCTAAAGGATTAACTATTAAAATAATACTAAGAAGATATTCTGTGTCATAAGTATCTTCTTAGTATTATTTTAATCATTATGACAGGGGAGGCACTGCCTCCCCTGACTGCACGTCCCTGGCCTTAATGAATGGAGAACTCACCTTCTCTCCTCACATCAAACCCCAGGACCCTTATCTGGTTCCCTCTCTCAGCAGAACCAACACAATATTCCTGGTGTTTTAAAACATAAAGGTAAGACACCTGGGGCAAATATACCTGTCTTCCACCACTATTCCAGTGATCTTGTCACGCTAGAGATACAGTTGCTCTGACACAGGTGTCCATGTTCAGATGGAGAATCTACACTTCCATATGGCTTGTGTAATGTTCGATGGTGCAGCCACTTGTGATGCATTAGTGCAGCAGATTAAGGGCATCTCAGTAGAAAGACCATTGGCTTCGGCATAAGCAAAAGACGCAGTCACTTCTGCAATACCATCCACTTCTTTATCAGGCGAACAATATGCTACTCTCGAGGTTTAGAATTATTGGAAGTTTTTTTTAATCAATTGGATATATGCTTATTCATTTTTAGAATGCTCCTTTAAAGCAAAACTATCAAAGTAGCCATCCTGATTTTTCGGGCACTGTTTCACTGTCCCACCAGTGTGTGTGTGTGTGTGTGTGTGTGTGTGTGTGTGTGTGTGTGTGTTTGTGTGTAAGGGGGGTTGGGGGATGGGGTAGCACATTTTCAAGAGCAATGGTTGGATAGATTCCTTGTGTATGGCATCTACAAAGTGCCGGGGTCAGCCTAAGGGCACCCAGCATCGTGGGGAGCACTGGGCACCCCCCAGAGTGGCGCTACTGGGGACATGTTGCAAGGCAACGTCCCTTTTGGATGCGTGTTACTCTGAGATGTTATTTATTTATTATTTATTAAGAGTTTCTGATATAGCGCAGCATATCCCATTGTTTTTTTTGGATGTTGTGAGGTATATACTTCAAGTAAGGAGGTGTATACATTACAGAATTTTCTTTTATCCTTCTTATATGCTAAGGCTCTATACAAGTGTAATGGTTAATGCACCTACATCCATCTAATACATGTTGTCAAACTTCTAGTAGCCACCGAAGCGCGAAACACAAAACAGATGTGAGGAGCAGTGTTAGCCTTTTATTATATAGAACAGTGATAAAGATGGCTGGCAGGGGTCTAATCTTAATGTATGCAATATAGTTGCTGATCCATAGGGACGGGAAAGCTACAGTACCAGGAATCATACCTATTCAGGGTCAGCCCCTGCCCAAGCCTGGGTCACCCTAGAGAAAAATATTCCTCACATCCCTGTGACCCATTCTCACTAACCTAGGGCCTTTTTCAGATTGGATCACAGTCTGAATCCCTTTGGGGAGGCCCAGTGAGATGCTAAAAAACATCTCAGGGCTGCGATCGCCTGTGCCTGATTGACAGGCAGAGGCAGTCGCGGGGCAGGAGGGGGAGTGCCGGACAATGCAGGAGTGTATGGACCGTAGTGGGGAGTGGGCCACTGCACCTGCATGACGTCTAGGCTGCGCAGGCAGGGAGCTACTCTGCGGGTGCAAAAGCATCACCAATATGCGATGCTTTTGCACCTGTGCAGGGGGGGCAGGACCTGACATGCGGGGCGGACAAGCCCTGTGCTGGGCGTCCCCCCACATGTCTGAGTAACTGATTGTAGATGTACTAAATTTAGCACATCTACGATCAGATCTAAATCACCCCCCTACTCCGTCTTTGTATTATTTTCAAATGGGTGGGGGAGGGGGTATTAGAAATCTAAAAATGTTCAAATACTTCAAATGGCTTATGAAATCATGTGGCTTGCTAGCCTGCTGGGAAGGTGTACCGCTCCTGATATACAGTACACCTAAGGGGTTCTATGCTAAACCATACTTGCCTACTCTCCCGGAGCAGCCGGGAGGCTCCCGAAAATCGGGCCGGTATTGTGGGCATTGCAAAGCAGGGGGCTGGGTTACAATGATGCGTTGCATCTCCTTGCTCCGTACCGCCTCCTCCACAGCCCCTCCTGTGCGACCTGGCTGCCATAAAGTAGGCAACTATGGGCTAAATATGCATTTTTAACCATATAATTGTAGCCATGATTCCATTAATATCTTTTATATATTTGTTGTAATTTTTGACATTTGTATTTTTCTATTTGTATTTTTTAATATCCAAACTATACCTAAATGTCTATTCCTAAATGTACTTACTTGAGATGTAAGAATATAATCGCTGGACAGAGGGAGAAATAGGAAATAAAAGCAGGTTGAAAGCCAGATGGAATATTTAATGGAAAGTTAAATAGAAGGCAAGGGATCTGAAACGACTTCTTAATGGAACTGCTCCTCACTCCATTTAATCCTGGTCTGCTAAAGCAATGTCCAAGTCAGAAAGATAGCAGAGCTAACAAGGTAATTTAGAAAACATAATCACAATTTCCTGTACTATACTAATAGGCAGTGTATATAAATATCAGAACATTATATTAAAAGATGGATTAAATGTGTGCAATAGATTAGCAAAACTTTTTGGTCAAGTTTGACAATTGTTTTTTGATGAGTAAGTTCTTTTAAAAATAACCAACAGGAAGCAAAAGGCACCCATGGCTCATTTACGGTACACAGAAACGGAGGCTTGCACTTCCTTTTTATTTGCACCAAACAAGCCTATTTGTTTAGCAAATGCAGTTAAAGCTTTCATCTGGCCCTCGGAACTGAACTCATAAAAGGGGATGTGTTTTCTTTTGGAGATCTACTGCAACATGTATATGGTGGATATGATAGAAAGGTCACTTTTCTGTCCAACCTACACACACTTTTCCTTTAATTAATTCATACTTTTTCTAAAAATATTGCTCTTTAGCTTCATTTAGATTTTACATTTGGGACATAAGATCATTTTTATTTCTACTTCTGCATGTACTATATGTTACATTGGTCGAAGTGTGCAAAATACATACCAATTGGCAAAGCCCACTTCCCATCCTCTCAGAGAGCAGGAAGCCTTCTTTCTAAAGCTGAGTACACACTAAAAGATATATCGACCGTTCCATTGGGAGATATGCTGTATCTGTAGTGTATCGGCGGTTGTGTAGTGTACACCTGATATGTCTGAACGAGATTGTTCACATCTGATGGCGATATATTTTACAGTTATATCAGCATGTCTGGCTATCTGTACAGGCGACCTGCTGACTGCCAGTCAGAGCTTAAAGTGGTCCTGGAGAGGTGGTGGAATTAATTTTCCACGCCAACTATCCCACCCCTCTCACACACACACACACACACACACACACACACACACACACACACACACACACACACACACACACACACACACACACACACACACACCCATCACATTAAGTAGAGCCAGGGCCAGTGCTAGTGTTTTCAGCACCTCCCGGCAAACTATTAATTAGTGTAGTAATTCTTATAATATATAAGGGACATCGATCTCTCAAAGAAGCAGCATGATCGCATTATAGTACCCCCAGTTCAAATTACACTGCATGTAGTGCCCCTGATTTATAGTACACCACATAGTAATGCCCCTTATTCAGGTTATGTTACTCAGTAGTGCCCTTTATCCATATTGAACTGCACACTCAGTAGTGCCCTTTATCCATATGCACGTTATGCCACACAGTAGTGCGCCTTATATGCAATGCCCACAGTAATGCCCCTTATACACAATTCCCACAGTAGTAGTGCCCCTTACACATAATGCTCTCAATAGTAGTGTCCTTTACACATAATGCCCACAGTAATGCCCCTTATACATAGCTATGGTTCTGTCACTCCAGCAGCTCACTGCCTGTGTCACTCCAGCAGCTCCATGCCCTGTATCCCTTCAGTAACTTCCCCACCTCTCTTGTCCCTCCAGCCACCTCTCATCTTGTCTTCAAGATGTACAGAGCCTGTTCCTCTTCACTTCAGCAGTGGTGACAGGACGATATCACACACACCTTGCCGAATAAGGAAGCCACTGGGACCTGGGGAGGGGATGAATGCTGTCCAAAAGACACCACATGTTAGAGTACCAGGAGGGGTGGGCTGTAGATGGAGGAGGACCATGGAGCCACCATGACCAGAGGAAGGAGGAGGTTGCTGTAGCTCATCAGTAACACTAGCGCCACCTGCATAATCTACTGATGTAGGTGATGGGGCAGGTTTTTCGGCTGGAATTACTGTGCAGGGCAATGGAGGTGGTGGAACTCAGTTCCACCTTGTTCCCCCTCACTTTAACCCCTGCCGCCAGTACACTGGCTGTATGGACTGAAATCACAGCTGGGCAGGCAAATTTAAATGCCCAGCCTGTTGTGATGTCAGGCCAGACATATCGACCAGTTGATTGGTAAGTTTGTATGCTTACCAAATCTGCCACTATATCGGCTGAGCCACCTAACGGAGGACTCATCAGTATAGTTCGTACCCAGCATAACTGTGACTTCTACATCCCTTTATCTCATTTAAACAATCATGTTCCGAAACAGAAATCTTGTTTCTGTATAATTAGGATCATGGTGGGCACTCGGCAATGAATGCTCAGCTACTCCCATCAATCAAAAGTGCAAATATTTATACCCCACAGGTACCACCATCTTGGGCTGAACACTTACTAAAATTGGTGCAATTCATTAAAAGTAGGCATCATTTTGCAAGGCCGCAAGATCTATAAACAGGAAGAAATTAATAAAATCATTTCATAAATTAATAAAATAAGCATCTGAAGACATTCAATATCCGGAGCATGAAAGCTACTGTAAATGTTGTAACAACTACTTTAGTTGAGTACCCATGCCTTCCTTTTATAGTAAAAAATGTGCTGGCTATCTCCATCTCAGTATGGTAATAATGGAAATTTGATTAGAAAACAAATTTATTATTTGAATAAATAATGTTGAAGGCTGTATTTTTTAAAATGTATTTATTGTCAGACTGACCCTGTGTTACTCAGATGCTGCCCCATCTGGGGTGGTCTTCTGTTTGCCGGCGGTCGGGCTCCCGGCGCTCAGTATACCGGCGCCGGGAGCCCGACAGCCGGCATACCGACAATTATTTTCCCTCGTGGGGGTCCACGACCCCCATAGAGGGAGAATAAAATAGTGTGGCGCGCGTAGCGCGCCACCGTGCCCGTAGCGTGGCGAGCGCAGCGAGCCCGCAAGGGGCTCATTTGCGCTCGCCAAGCTGTCGGTAAGCCGGCGGTCGGGCTCCCGGCGCCGGGATGCTGGTCGCCGGGAGCCCGACCGCCGGCCAGCCGTAGTGAACCCCCCATCTGATGGAGGCGATAAGTAAATTTTTTTAATGCTGAAATAAGTGACAATAACAAACAATAGGGTTTGGAGTAAATTAAGCTACAGTACAAGCTGAATAAAAATGTATAATATGTGTGGTCAGATTTCCAGTAGGGAAGGGTAGAGTCACAGAAACATAGAATGTGACGGCAGATAAGAACCACTTGGCCCTTCTAGTCTGACCCTTTTTTACCATATTTTTACCTCAAACCTTATTTGATCCTTATTTCTTTGTAAGGATATCCTTATGTCTATCCCATGAATGTTTAAATTGCTCTACTGTCTTAGCCTCTACCACCTCTGATCAGTGGCAGATTTAGCGGGGGGAGATTAGGATGAACGCCCCCCCCTCTACACATACCTGAGGTGCTGCCTGGCTACGGCTACCGCAGATGATCGTCACGGCCACGGCGGGCGGAAGTACTGTACAGCCGGGTGCACTCCACCACTACAGACACAGACAGGCGTTGTCATCATTTCAGGGGCTTGTCTGAGAGATCATTGTAGTTATCCTCTTAGTTTTAGTGTTTTTTTAAAGTAAAATGTAAGTTTTTTTAGTTTAAAATCTACTTTGTAATCTATTTAAGGTATTTTCACAGTTATCATTAAATTAAGTTTAAGCTTTAGCCTTACTACCTGTAATGCTGCTTTTAGGCATTCCTTATTATTAAATACATTATTTGAATTAAATTTGCTCTTCTGCTTATAAAAATAACGGGCAGCGGCTGTTAGTACATATGAGCCGCCCTGAACACCATAGAAACCAACAACAGCGGCATAGCGGAGACGCAGACAAGGGAGGCGGAAACAGGAAGAGGGCTGGATGATAAAACTTTATTAGTACATACAAGGATGTACCAGCGCGACGTTAACAACAGCCTTAAGCGGCGGTAACGTATGATACATTCCGCCCTGAGTGTCATCATTCCTCTGCCTAATGATAAACACTGTCATGCGCAGTAGGCATTTGAGGACGTTGTTCAGGGGCAGGCTCCATTTTCACGGCAGCAGAGGAGCAGGCACGGTGATGATCCCATTCACAACCGCAGAAAGAACACAATCGACTCCTTGTGCTCATGGGCTGAATTTGTAGCTTTAATAACTGTGCCCTGCCGACGCCCTCAGTCCTTCTCTGCACCTCCGCCTCCTCCGGACCATGCCAACCACAGCATCCTTATCCACCGCACAGCAGACCACAGCATCTTCAGCACCGCTGCTGCTAAATAGGTAATCTTACCCTGCTGCCTTTCTCTTTCCCTAATCCCTACTGTATGCCCTTGATGTCCCTCTCCCTGTCCCTATGTCCCTACTGTCACTCTCCCTGTCCCTATGTCCCTACTGTCACTCTCCCTGTCCCTATGTCCCTGCTGTCCCTCTCCCTGTCCTTATGTCCCTACTGTCACTCTCCCTGTCCCTATGTCCCTACTGTCACTCTCCCTGTCCCTATGTCCCTACTGTCACTCTCCCTGTCCCTATGTCCCTACTGTCACTCTCCCTGTCCCTATGTCCCTGCTGTCACTCTCCCTGTCCCTATGTCCCTGCTGTCACTCTCCCTGTCCCTATGTCCCTGCTGTCACTCTCCCTGTCCCTATGTCCCTGCTGTCACTCTCCCTGAATTTTGTCTCATTCCATGTTGCACATTCTGTGTGCTATAATGTGAATTTTGGCTCATACTGTGTGCTATAATGTGTACCATTGTTGTCCTATTACTTATGCCATCACAGATCTATTAAAATAAATTAGTATTTATGTAAAGCATTTTTTCCTGCTAAAATAAATGTATTTCACTTTTTTCTCTCTGAAAGTGGACTGGTAGCCCGAATCTGGGCTGCATGATTGTGCATCTGTGATCTACGAATGTGCAGATGCATGCAGGAATGGCGATTCGCCAGTCTGTATCACCAGTGCGCAGGGTTCTCTCCACTAACTGACAACAGTTTATTAGTAATGGCAACAATAGGAAATTTTAGAAGCGAATGAGAGGGGCATTTAAAGTGGGAGGAGCTATGATTATGGGGGAGGAGTCAAAATTCTTAAAACACCCCCCCCCCCCTAAAAGTTAAGCAAAAGATCCGCCACTGCCTCTGATGGGAGGCTATTCCACTTGTCCACTACTTTTTCTGTAAAGTAATTTTTCCACAAATTTCCCCTAAATCTACCTCCTTTCAGTGTATGTCCTCGTGTTCTAATACTTCTCTTCATTTAAAGTATGTTTCCCTCCTGGACTTTGTTAAAACCCTTTTTCTCTATCGTCCTAGTGGATGCTGGGGTTCCTGAAAGGACCATGGGGAATAGCGGCTCCGCAGGAGACAGGGCACAAAAAGTAAAGCTTTAGGATCAGGTGGTGTGCACTGGCTCCTCCCCCCATGACCCTCCTCCAAGCCTCAGTTAGATTTTTGTGCCCGGCCGAGAAGGGTGCAATCTAGGTGGCTCTCCTAAAGAGCTGCTTAGAAAAGTTTAGCTTAGGTTTTTTATTTTACAGTGAGTCCTGCTGGCAACAGGATCACTGCAACGAGGGACTTAGGGGAGAAGAAGTGAACTCACCTGCGTGCAGGATGGATTGGCTTCTTGGCTACTGGACATTAGCTCCAGAGGGACGATCACAGGTACAGCCTGGATGGTCACCGAAGCCTCGCCGCCGGCCCCCTTGCAGATGCTGAAACGAGAAGAGGTCCAGAATCGGCGGCAGAAGACTCCTCAGTCTTCTTAAGGTAGCGCACAGCACTGCAGCTGTGCGCCATTTTCCTCTCAGCACACTTCACACGGCAGTCACTGAGGGTGCAGGGCGCTGGGAGGGGGGCGCCCTGGGAGGCAAATGAAAACCTTTTTTGGCTAAAAATACCTCACATATATCCTCCGGGGGCTATATGGAGATATTTAACCCCTGCCAGAATCCGTTAAGAGCGGGAGACGAGGCCGCCGAAAAAGGGGCGGGGCCTATCTCCTCAGCACACAGCGCCATTTTCCCTCACAGAAAGGCTGGAGGGAAGGCTCCCAGGCTCTCCCCTGCACTGCACTACAGAAACAGGGTTAAAACAGAGAGGGGGGGCACTAATTTGGCGTTAGAAATCTATAAAAAAGATGCTATAAGGGAAAACACTTATATAAGGTTGTCCCTATATAATTATAGCGTTTTTGGTGTGTGCTGGCAAACTCTCCCTCTGTCTCTCCAAAGGGCTAGTGGGTCCTGTCCTCTATCAGAGCATTCCCTGTGTGTGTGCTGTGTGTCGGTACGTGTGTGTCGACATGTATGAGGACGATGTTGGTGAGGAGGCGGAGAAATTGCCTGTAATGGTGATGTCACTCTCTAGGGAGTCGACACCAGAATGGATGGCTTATTTAGGGAATTACGTGATAATGTCAACACGAGCCAAGGTCGGTTGACGACATGAGACGGCCGACAAACAATTAGTACCGGTCCAGACGTCTCAAAAACACCGTCAGGGGTTTTAAAACGCCCGTTTACTTTAGTCGGTCGACACAGACACAGACAGGGACACTGAATCCAGTGTCGACGGTGAATAAACAAACGTATTCCTTATTAGGGCCACACGTTAAGGGCAATGAAGGAGGTGTTACATATTTCTGATACTACAAGTACCACAAAAGAGGGTATTATGTGGGATGTGAAAAAACTACCGTAGTTTTTCCTGAATCAGAAAAATTAAATGAAGTGTGTGATGATGCGTGGGTTCCCCCCGATAGAAAATATGGGCGGTATACCCTTTCCCGCCAGAAGTTAGGGCGCGTTGGGAAACACCCCTTAGGGTGGATAAGGCGCTCACACGCTTATCAGAACAAGTGGCGGTACCGTCTATAGATAGGGCCGTCCTCAAGGAACCAGCTGACAGGAGGCTGGAAAAATATCATAAAAAGTATATACACACATACTGGTGTTATACTGCGACCAGCGATCGCCTCAGCCTGGATGTGCAGAGCTGGGGTGGCTTGGTCGGATTCCCTGACTAAAAATATTGATACCCTTGACAGGGACAGTATTTTATTGACTATAGAGCATTTAAAGGATGTATTTCTATATATGCGAGATGCACAGAGGGATATTTGCACTCTGGCATCAAGAGTAAGTGCGATGTCCATATCTGCCAGAAGATGTTTATGGACACGACAGTGGTCAGGTGATGCAGATTCCAAACGGCACAAAGGTGTATTGCCGTATAAAGGAAGAGGAGTTATTTGGGGTCGGTCCATCGGACCTGGTGGCCACGGCAACTGCTGGAAAATCCACCGTTTTTACCCTAAGTCACATCTCTGCAGAAAAAGACACCGTCTTTTCAGCTTCAGTCCTTTCGTCCCTATAAGAGTCATATCTGCCCAGGGATAGAGGAAAGGGAAGAAGACTGCAGCAGGCAGCCCATTCCCAGGAACAGAAGCGTTCCACCGCTTCTGACAAGCTCTCAGCATGACGCTGAGACCGTATAGGACCCCTGGATCCTACAAGTAGTATTCCAGGGGTACAGTTTGGAATGTCGAGACGTTTCCCCTGCGCAGGCTCCTGAAGGCTGCTTTACCAAGGTCTCCCTCCGACAAGGAGGCAGTATGGGAAAAAATTCACGAGCTGTATTCCCAGCAGGTGATAATTAAAATTACCCCTCCTACAACAAGAAAAGGGGTATTATTCCACACTATATTGTGGTACTGAAGCCAGAAGGCTAGGTGAGACCTATTCTAAATCTAAAAAAATTTGAACACTTACAAAGGTTCAAATCAAGATGGAGTCACTCAGAGCAGTGATAACGAACCGGGAAGAAGGGGACTATCTGGTGTCCCGAGACATCAGGGATGCTTACCTCCATGTCCCAAATTTGCCCTTATCACTAAGGGTACCTCAGGTTCGTGGTATAAAACTGTCACTATCAGTTTCAGACGCTGCCGTTTGGATTGTCTACGGCACCCCGGGTCTTTACCAAGGTAATGGCCGAAATGATGGTTCTTCTTCGAAGAAAAGGCGTCTTAATTATCCCTTACTTGGACGATCTCCTGATAAGGGCAAAGTCCAGGGAACAGTTGGAGGTCGGAGTAGCACTATCTCGGATACTGTTACAACAGCAGGGGTGGATTCTAAAGATTCCAAAATCGCAGCTGATCCCGACAACAAGTCTCCTGTGCTTAGGGATGATTCTGGACACAGTCCAGAAAAAGGTGTTTCTCCCGGAAGAGAAAGCCAGGGAGTTATCCGAGCTAGTCAGGAACCTCCTAAAATCAGTGCATCATTGCACAAGGGCCATGGTAAAAAAAATGGTGACTTCCTTCGAAGCAATTCCAGTCGGCAGATTTCATGCAAGAACTTTTCAGTGGGATCTGCTGGACAAATGGTCCGGATCGCATCTTCAGATGCATCAGCGGATAACCCTATATCCAAGGACAAGGGTGTCTCTCCTGTGGTGGTTACAGAGTGCTCATCTTCTAGAGGGCCGCAGATTCGGCATTCAGTTTTGGATGTTGGTGACCACGGAGGCCAGCCCGAGAGGCTGGGGAGCAGTCACACAAGGAAAAAATTTCCAGGGAGTGTGATCAAGTCTGGAGATTTTTCTCCACATAAATATAGCTAAGGGTAAATTTATAATGCTCTAAACTTAGCAAGACCTCTGCTTCAAGGTCAGCCGGTATTGATCCAGTGGGATAGAACATCACGGCAGTCGCCCACGTAAATAGACAGGGCGGCACAAGAAGCAGGAGGGCAGTGGCAAAAACTGCAAGGACTTTTCGCTGGGCGGAAAATCATGTGATAGCACTGTCAGCAGTTTTTCATTCCGGGAATGGAAACTGGGAAGCAGACTTCCTCAGTAGGCACGTCCTCCACCCGGCAGAGTGGGAACTTCATGGGGAAGTTTTCCACATAATTGTAAACCGTTGGGAATTACCAAAGGTGGACATGATGGCGTCCCGTCTGAACAAAAAACGGGACAGGTATTGCGCCAGGTTAAGAGACCCTCAGGCAATAGCTGTGGACTTTTCTGGTAACACCGTGGGTGTACCAGTCGGTGTATGTGTTCCATCCTCTGCTTTTCATACCTAAGGTACTGAGAATTATAAGACGTAGAGGAGTAAGAACTATACTCATGGCTCCGGATTGGCCAAGAAGGACTTGGTACCCGGAACTTCAAGAGATGCTCACAGAGGACTTATGGCCTCTGCCGCTAAGAAGGGACTTGTTTCAGCAAGTACCTTGTCTGTTCCAAGACTTACCGCAGCTGCGTTTGACGGCATGGCGGTGGAACGCCGGATCCTAAGGGAAAAGGCATTCAGGAAGAGGTCATTCCTACCCTGGTCAAAGCCAGAAAGGAGGTGACCGCACAACATTATCACCACATGTGGCGAAAATATGTTGCGTGGTGTGAGGCCAGGAAGGCTCCACGAAGAAATCTCAACTCGGTCGATTCCTGCATTTCTTGCAAACAGGAGTGTCTATGGGCCTCAAATTGGGGTCCATTAAGGTTCAAATTTCGGCCCTGTCGTTTTTTCTTCCAGAAAGAATTGGCTTCAGTTCCTGAAGTCCAGAAGTTTGTCAAGGGAGTATTGCATATACAACCCCATTTTGTGCCTCCAGTGGCACTGTGGGATCTCAACGTAGTTCTGGGATTCCTCAAAACACATTGGTTTAAAACCAGTCAAATCTGTGGATTTGAAGCATCTCACATGAAAAGTGAACATGCTCTTGGACCTGGCCTGGACCAGGCGAGTGTCAAATTGGTGGTTTTTTTCTCAAAAAAGCCCATATCTGTTTGTCCATTCGGACAGGGCAGAGCTGCGGACTCGTCCCCAGTTCTCTCCCTAAGGTGGTGTCAGTGTTTAACCTGAACCAGCTTATTGTGGTGTCTTGCGCCTACTAGGGACTTGGAGGACTCCAAGTTTCTAGATGTGGTCAGGGCCCTGAAAATATAGGTTCCAGGACGGCTGAAGTCAGGAGAACTGACTTGCTGTTATCCTGTATGCACCCAACAAACTGGGTGCTCTTGCTTTTAAGCAGACTTTTGCTAGTTGGACGTGTAATACAATTCAGCTTGCACATTCTGTGGCAGGCCTGCCACAGCCAAAATATGTAAATGCCCATTCCACAAGGAAGGTGGGCTCATCTTGGGCGGCTGCCCGAGGGGTCTCGGCTTTACAACTTTGCCGAGCGGCTATTTAATCAGGGGCAAACACGTTTGTAAAATCCTACAAATTTGATACCCTGGCTAAGGAGGACCTGGAGTTCTCTCATTCGGTGCTGCAGAGTCATCCGCACTCTCCCGCCCGTTTGGGAGCTTTGGTATAATCCCCATGGTCCTTTCAGGAACCCCAGCATCCACTAGGACGATAGAGAAAATAAGAATTTACTTACCGATAATTCTATTTCTCGGAGTCCGTAGTGGATGCTGGGCGCCCATCCCAAGTGCGGATTATCTGCATTACTTGTACATAGTTACAAAAATCGGGTTATTATTGTTGTGAGCCATCTTTTCAGAGGCTCCGCTGTTATCATACTGTTAACTGGGTTCAGATCACAGGTTGTACAGTGTGATTGGTGTGGCTGGTATGAGTCTTACCCGGGATTCATAAATCCTTCCTTATTGTGTACGCTCGTCCGGGCACAGTACCTAACTGAGGCTTGGAGGAGGGTCATGGGGGGAGGAGCCAGTGCACACCACCTGATCCTAAAGCTTTACTTTTTGTGCCCTGTCTCCTGCGGAGCCGCTATTCCCCATGGTCCTTTCAGGAACCCCAGCATCCACTACGGACTCCGAGAAATAGAATTATCGGTAAGTAAATTCTTATTATTTATTTGAAAGTTTCTATCATGTCCCCACTTTCCCTTCTCTGCTCCAAACTATACATATTGAGATTTTTAGTCTTTCTGGGTATGTTTTGTGATGTAGGCCATGCACCATTTTAGTTGCCCTCCTTTCTACAGTGTCTAACATATTAATATCCTTCTAAAGATATGGCCTCCAGAACTGAACACAGTATTCTAGATTAGAGATGAGCGGGTTCGGTTCCTCTGAATCCGAACCCGCCCGAACTTCAGGTTTTTTACACGGGTCCGAGCAGGCTCGGATCTTCCCGCCTTGCTCGGCTAACCCGAGCGCGCCCGAACGTCATCATCACGCTGTCGGATTCTCGCGAGGCTCGGATTCTATCGCGAGACTCGGATTCTATATAAGGAGCCGCGCGTCGCCGCCATTTTCACACGTGCATTGAGAGTCATAGGGAGAGGACGTGGCTGGCATCCTCACCGTTTAGAGAAGAGAGAGACAGTATTTTCGGGGAGCATTATTAGGAGGAGTACTACTGTATACTACTATACTACTTGCTGAAGTGATATTTATAGATTAGATAGTGTGACTGTAAGTGTATTATCTGACTTGTGGGGGAGACACTGACAGTGGGGAGCAGTTAGAGTCTGAGAGCAGGACTCAGGAGTACATATAACGTACAGTGCACACTTTTGCTGCCAGAGTCAGTGCCACACTGCCATTGTTGTGACCACACTGACCACCAGTATAATAATATATTTTGTGATTGTCTGCTTAGGCCTCGGAGTACTAGTTGCAAGTTGCAACGTGACCTGTCCTGAAGTGACCACCAGTTTAATAATCAATCACCACCAGTTTAATATATATATATATATATATATATATATATAATTGTATATAATATATATATATATATATATATATATAATATTGTATACCACCTACCCGTGGTTTTTTTTTTTCATTCTTCTTTATACATACTACTATAGTAGCTTACTGTAGCAGTCTGCGGTGCTGTGCTGACCTGACAGTGTCCAGCAGGTCCGTCATCAGTCATTACATAATAAATATATATAGTACCTGTCCGGCTGCAGTACTAGTGATATTATATTGATTTCATCTCATTATCAATAATTTATCATCCAGTCTAGACTCTATATTAGCAGCAGACACAGTACGTTAGTCCACGGCTGTAGCTACCTCTGTGTCGGCACTCGGCAGTCCATCCATAATTGTATACCACCTACCCGTGGTTTTTTTTTTTCTTTCTTGTTTGTACATACTACTATAGAGTATAGTAGCTTACTGTAGCAGTCTGCGGTGCTGCTGAGCTGACAGTGTCCAGCAGGTCCGTCATCAGTCATCATTACCTAATAAATATATTATCTACCTGTCCGGCTGCAGTACTAGTGATATTATATATACATACATATATATATTGATTTCATCTCATTATCAATCATCCAGTCTATATTAGCAGCAGACACAGTACGTTAGTCCACGGCTGTAGCTACCTCTGTGTCGGCACTCAGCAGTCCATCCATAATTGTATACCACCTACCCGTGGTTTTTTTTTTCGTTCTTCTTTGTACATACTACTATAGTATAGTAGCTTACTGTAGCAGTCTGCGGTGCTGCTGAGCTGACAGTGTCCAGCAGGTCCATCATCAGTCATCATTACCTAATAAATATATTATCTACCTGTCCGGCTGCAGTACTAGTGATATTATATATACATACATATATATATTGATTTCATCTCATTATCAATCATCCTGTCTATATTAGCAGCAGACACAGTACGTTAGTCCACGGCTGTAGCTACCTCTGTGTCGGCACTCGGCAGTCCATCCATAATTGTATACCACCTACCCGTGGTTTTTTTTTTTCTTTCTTCTTTGTACATACTACTATAGAGTATAGTAGCTTACTGTAGCAGTCTGCGGTGCTGCTGAGCTGACAGTGTCCAGCAGGTCCGTCATCAGTCATCATTACCTAATAAATATATTATCTACCTGTCCGGCTGCAGTACTAGTGATATTATATATACATACATATATATATTGATTTCATCTCATTATCAATCATCCAGTCTATATTAGCAGCAGACACAGTACGTTAGTCCACGGCTGTAGCTACCTCTGTGTCGGCACTCAGCAGTCCATCCATAATTGTATACCACCTACCCGTGGTTTTTTCTTTTTCTTTCTTCTTTGTACATACTACTATAGTATAGTAGCTTACTGTAGCAGTCTGCGGTGCTGCTGAGCTGACAGTGTCCAGCAGGTCCGTCATCAGTCATCATTACCTAATAAATATATTATCTACCTGTCCGGCTGCAGTACTAGTGATATTATATATACATACATATATATATTGATTTCATCTCATTATCAATCATCCAGTCTATATTAGCAGCAGACACAGTACGTTAGTCCACGGCTGTAGCTACCTCTGTGTCGGCACTCAGCAGTCCATCCATAATTGTATACCACCTACCCGTGGTTTTTTTTTTCTTTCTTCTTTGTTCACACTACTATAGTATAGTAGCTTACTGTAGCAGTCTGCGGTGCTGCTGAGCTGACAGTGTCCAGCAGGTCCGTCATCAGTCATCATTACCTAATAAATATATTATCTACCTGTCCGGCTGCAGTACTAGTGATATTATATATACATACATATATATATTGATTTCATCTAATTATCAATCATCCAGTCTATATTAGCAGCAGACACAGTACGTTAGTCCACGGCTGTAGCTACCTCTGTGTCGGCACTCGGCAGTCCATCCATAATTGTATACCACCTACCCGTGGTTTTTTTTTTCTTTCTTCTTTGTACATACTACTGTAGTATAGTAGCTTACTGTAGCAGTCTGCGGTGCTGCTGAGCTGACAGTGTCCAGCAGGTCCATCATCAGTCATCATTACCTAATAAATATATTATCTACCTGTACGGCTGCAGTACTAGTGATATTATATATACATACATATATATATTGATTTCATCTCATTATCAATCATCCAGTCTATATTAGCAGCAGACACAGTACGTTAGTCCACGGCTGTAGCTACCTCTGTGTCGGCACTCGGCAGTCCATCCATAAGTATACTAGTATCCATCCATCTCCATTGTTTACCTGAGGTGCCTTTTAGTTGTGCCTATTAAAATATGGAGAACAAAAATGTTGAGGTTCCAAAATTAGGGAAAGATCAAGATCCACTTCCACCTCGTGCTGAAGCTGCTGCCACTAGTCATGGCCGAGACGATGAAATGCCAGCAACGTCGTCTGCCAAGGCCGATGCCCAATGTCATAGTACAGAGCATGTCAAATCCAAAACACCAAATATCAGTAAAAAAAGGACTCCAAAACCTAAAATAAAATTGTCGGAGGAGAAGCGTAAACTTGCCAATATGCCATTTACCACACGGAGTGGCAAGGAACGGCTGAGGCCCTGGCCTATGTTCATGGCTAGTGGTTCAGCTTCACATGAGGATGGAAGCACTCAGCCTCTCGCTAGAAAACTGAAAAGACTCAAGCTGGCAAAAGCACCGCAAAGAACTGTGCGTTCTTCGAAATCCCAAATCCACAAGGAGAGTCCAATTGTGTCGGTTGCGATGCCTGACCTTCCCAACACTGGACGTGAAGAGCATGCGCCTTCCACCATTTGCACGCCCCCTGCAAGTGCTGGAAGGAGCACCCGCAGTCCAGTTCCTGATAGTCAGATTGAAGATGTCAGTGTTGAAGTACACCAGGATGAGGAGGATATGGGTGTTGCTGGCGCTGGGGAGGAAATTGACCAGGAGGATTCTGATGGTGAGGTGGTTTGTTTAAGTCAGGCACCCGGGGAGACACCTGTTGTCCGTGGGAGGAATATGGCAGTTGACATGCCTGGTGAAAATACCAAAAAAATCAGCTCTTCAGTGTGGAGGTATTTCAACAGAAAAGCGGACAACAGATGTCAAGCCGTGTGTTGCCTTTGTCAAGCTGTAATAAGTAGGGGTAAGGACGTTAACCACCTCGGAACATCCTCCCTTATACGTCACCTGCAGCGCATTCATAATAAGTCAGTGACAAGTTCAAAAACTTTGGGCGACAGCTGACCAGTAAATCCCTTCCTCTTGTAACCAAGCTCACGCAAACCACCCCACCATTTCCCTCAGTGTCAATTTCCTCCTTCCCCAGGAATGCCAATAGTCCTGCAGGCCATGTCACTGGCAATTCTGACGATTCCTCTCCTGCCTGGGATTCCTCCGATGCATCCTTGCGTGTAACGCCTACTGCTGCTGGCGCTGCTGTTGTTGCTGCTGGGAGTCGATGGTCATCCCAGAGGGGAAGTCGTAAGCCCACTTGCACTACTTCCAGTAAGCAATTGACTGTACAACAGTCCTTTGCGAGGAAGATGAAATATCACAGCAGTCATCCTGCTGCAAAGCGGATAACTGAGGCCTTGACAACTATGTTGGTGTTAGACGTGCGTCCGGTATCCGCCGTTAGTTCACAGGGAACTAGACAATTTATTGAGGCAGTGTGCCCCCGTTACCAAATACCATCTAGGTTCCACTTCTCTAGGCAGGCGATACCGAGAATGTACACGGACGTCAGAAAAAGACTCACCAGTGTCCTAAAAAATGCAGTTGTACCCAATGTCCACTTAACCACGGACATGTGGACAAGTGGAGCAGGGCAGGGTCAGGACTATATGACTGTGACAGCCCACTGGGTAGATGTATGGACTCCCGCCGCAAGAACAGCAGCGGCGGCACCAATAGCAGC
Organism: Pseudophryne corroboree; assembly: GCF_028390025.1. Classification (NCBI taxonomy): domain Eukaryota; kingdom Metazoa; phylum Chordata; class Amphibia; order Anura; family Myobatrachidae; genus Pseudophryne; species Pseudophryne corroboree. The sequence goes on along the minus strand of NC_086444.1, from coordinate 405,133,658 downwards.
ATCTCGCAAACGCCAACTCTTTCCTAGGCAGGCTACGCTTTGTATCACCGCTTTCCAGAATACGCACACAGCTGAAAACCTCTTACGGCAACTGAGGAAGATCATCGCGGAATGGCTTACCCCAATTGGACTCTCCTGTGGATTTGTGGCATCGGACAACGCCAGCAATATTGTGTGTGCATTAAATATGGGCAAATTCCAGCACGTCCCATGTTTTGCACATACCTTGAATTTGGTGGTGCAGAATTTTTTTAAAAACGACAGGGGCGTGCTAGAGATGCTGTCGGTGGCCAGAAGAATTGCGGGACACTTTCGGCGTACAGGCACCACGTACAGAAGACTGGAGCACCACCAAAAACTACTGAACCTGCCCTGCCATCATCTGAAGCAAGAAGTGGTAACGAGGTGGAATTCAACCCTCTATATGCTTCAGAGGTTGGAGGAGCAGCAAAAGGCCATTCAAGCCTATACAATTGAGCACGATATAGGAGGTGGAATGCACCTGTCTCAAGCGCAGTGGAGAATGATTTCAACGTTGTGCAAAGTTCTGATGCCCTTTGAACTTGCCACACGTGAAGTCAGTTCAGACACTGCCAGCCTGAGTCAGGTCATTCCCCTCATCAGGCTTTTGCAGAAGAAGCTGGAGACATTGAAGGAGGAGCTAACACGGAGCGATTCCGCTAGGCATGTGGGACTTGTGGATGGAGCCCTTAATTCGCTTAACAAGGATTCACGGGTGGTCAATCTGTTGAAATCAGAGCACTACATTTTGGCCACCGTGCTCGATCCTAGATTTAAAGCCTACCTTGGATCTCTCTTTCCGGCAGACACAAGTCTGCTGGGGTTGAAAGACCTGCTGGTGAGAAAATTGTCAAGTCAAGCGGAACGCGACCTGTCAACATCTCCTCCTTCACATTCTCCCGCAACTGGGGGTGCGAGGAAAAGGCTCAGAATTCCGAGCCCACCCGCTGGCGGTGATGCAGGGCAGTCTGGAGCGACTGCTGATGCTGACATCTGGTCCGGACTGAAGGACCTGACAACGATTACGGACATGTCGTCTACTGTCACTGCATATGATTCTCTCACCATTGAAAGAATGGTGGAGGATTATATGAGTGACCGCATCCAAGTAGACACGTCACACAGTCCGTACTTATACTGGCAGGAAAAAGAGGCAATTTGGAGGCCCTTGCACAAACTGGCTTTATTCTACCTAAGTTGCCCTCCCACAAGTGTGTACTCCGAAAGAGTGTTTAGTGCCGCCGCTCACCTTGTCAGCAATCGGCGTACGAGGTTACATCCAGAAAATGTGGAGAAGATGATGTTCATTAAAATGAATTATAATCAATTCCTCCGTGGAGACATTGACCAGCAGCAATTGCCTCCACAAAGTACACAGGGAGCTGAGATGGTGGATTCCAGTGGGGACGAATTGATAATCTGTGAGGAGGGGGATGTACACGGTGATATATCGGAGGATGATGATGAGGTGGACATCTTGCCTCTGTAGAGCCAGTTTGTGCAAGGAGAGATTAATTGCTTCTTTTTTGGTGGGGGTCCAAACCAACCCGTCATTTCAGTCACAGTCGTGTGGCAGACCCTGTCACTGAAATGATGGGTTGGTTAAAGTGTGCATGTCCTGTTTATACAACATAAGGGTGGGTGGGAGGGCCCAAAGACAATTCCATCTTGCACCTCTTTTTTCTTTAATTTTTCTTTGCGTCATGTGCTGTTTGGGGAGGGGTTTTTGGAAGGGACATCCTGCGTGACACTGCAGTGCCACTCCTAGATGGGCCCGGTGTTTGTGTCGGCCACTAGGGTCGCTTATCTTACTCACACAGCTACCTCATTGCGCCTCTTTTTTTCTTTGCGTCATGTGCTGTTTGGGGAGGGGTTTTTGGAAGGGACATCCTGCGTGACACTGCAGTGCCACTCCTAGATGGGCCCGGTGTTTGTGTCGGCCACTAGGGTCGCTTATCTTACTCACACAGCTACCTCATTGCGCCTCTTTTTTTCTTTGCGTCATGTGCTGTTTGGGGAGGGTTTTTTGGAAGGGACATCCTGCGTGACACTGCAGTGACACTCCTAGATGGGCCCGGTGTTTGTGTCGGCCACTAGGGTCGCTTATCTTACTCACACAGCTACCTCACTGCGCCTCTTTTTTTCTTTGCGTCATGTGCTGTTTGGGGAGGGTTTTTTGGAAGGGACATCCTGCGTGACACTGCAGTGACACTCCTAGATGGGCCCGGTGTTTGTGTCGGCCACTAGGGTCGCTTATCTTACTCACACAGCTACCTCATTGCGCCTCTTTTTTTCTTTGCGTCATGTGCTGTTTGGGGAGGGTTTTTTGGAAGGGACATCCTGCGTGACACTCCTAGATGGGCCCGGTGTTTGTGTCGGCCACTAGGGTCGCTTATCTTACTCACACAGCTACCTCATTGCGCCTCTTTTTTTCTTTGCGTCATGTGCTGTTTGGGGAGGGTTTTTTGGAAGGGACATCCTGCGTGACACTGCAGTGACACTCCTAGATGGGCCCGGTGTTTGTGTCGGCCACTAGGGTCGCTTATCTTACTCACACAGCTACCTCATTGCGCCTCTTTTTTTCTTTGCGTCATGTGCTGTTTGGGGAGGGTTTTTTGGAAGGGACATCCTGCGTGACACTGCAGCGACACTCCTAGATGGGCCCGGTGTTTGTGTCGGCCACTAGGGTCGCTTATCTTACTCACACAGCTACCTCATTGCGCCTCTTTTTTTCTTTGCGTCATGTGCTGTTTGGGGAGGGTTTTTTGGAAGGGACATCCTGCGTGACACTGCAGTGCCACTCCTAGATGGGCCCGGTGTTTGTGTCGGCCACTAGGGTCGCTTATCTTACTCACACAGCTACCTCATTGCGCCTCTTTTTTTCTTTGCGTCATGTGCTGTTTGGGGAGGGTTTTTTGGAAGGGACATCCTGCGTGACACTGCAGTGACACTCCTAGATGGGCCCGGTGTTTGTGTCGGCCACTAGGGTCGCTTATCTTACTCACACAGCTACCTCATTGCGCCTCTTTTTTTCTTTGCGTCATGTGCTGTTTGGGGAGGGTTTTTTGGAAGGGACATCCTGCGTGACACTGCAGTGACACTCCTAGATGGGCCCGGTGTTTGTGTCGGCCACTAGGGTCGCTTATCTTACTCACACAGCTACCTCATTGCGCCTCTTTTTTTCTTTGCGTCATGTGCTGTTTGGGGAGGGTTTTTTGGAAGGGACATCCTGCGTGACACTGCAGTGACACTCCAAGATGGGCCCGGTGTTTGTGTCGGCCACTAGGGTCGCTTAGCTTAGTCATCCAGCGACCTAGGTGCAAATTTTAGGACTAAAAATAATATTGTGAGGTGTGAGGTATTCAGAATAGACTGAAAATGAGTGTAAATTATGGTTTATGAGGTTAATAATACTTTGGGATCAAAATGACCCCCAAATTCTATGATTTAAGCTGTTTTTAGTGTTTTTTGAAAAAAACACCCGAATCCAAAACACACCCGAATCCGACAAAAAAAATTCGGTGAGGTTTTGCCAAAACGCGGTCGAACCCAAAACACGGCCGCGGAACCGAACCCAAAACCAAAACACAAAACCCGAAAAATTTCCGGCGCTCATCTCTATTCTAGATGAGGCCGTACCAATGACCTATACCAGTGATGGCTAACCTTGACACTCCAGCTGTTGTTGAACTACACATCCCAGCATGCCCTGCATCAGTTTTAGCATGGCCAAATAACAAAACTGATGCAGGGCATGCTGGGATGTGTAGTTCAACAACAGCTGGAGTGTCAAGGTTAGCCATCACTGACCTATACAGTGGTATTATTCTTTCTTTCTGCTGCTGATTCCTCTCCCTATGCAACAAAGCATCTGACTAGCCTTGCTCATTGTTTGTTACATTGCTTACCTGCCTTTAAGTCACCTGAAATAGTGATGCCTAGATGATAGACCCCATTCCTCCTCAGTAGTTTCAGTATAGTACCTTTAATACTTTATTTAGCTTTTGGCTTTTTGAGACCCAAGTGCATGATTTTGCATTTTTTGGCAATAAACTGTAATTGTCATGCTCTTGACCATTCCTCTAGTCTACCTAGATCCTCAATCATTTGTTTTACCCCACCTGATGTGTCTACCCTGTTGCATACCTTTGTGTCATCTGCAAAAAGGCATATTTTCCCTTTAATGCCATTTGCAATATCACCAATAAAGATATGAGAAAGCACTGGTCCAAGTACAGATCCCTGGGGTACCCCACTGGTAACATTACCCTCCTGTGAATGCACTCCATTTGCTACAACTCTCTGTTTTCTATCCTGCAACCAAGATCTATCCATTCAACTGTTTTAGTATCCAATCCCAAACTTTTGAGTATATTTAGCAATCTGCAAAGTGGGACAGTATAAAAAGCCTTACTAAAGTTTAGATAAGCTATATCTACGGCTCCACCTTTATCTATTACTTTAGTCACACAGTCAAAAAAGTCAGTAAGGTTTGTTTGACATGATCTCCCCCCCCCCCCCCCCCCCCCAAGTAATCCATGATGTTTGGGATACTGTAAATTGCTGGATTTGAGATAATCTACAACTCTTTCTAAGAGTGTTTCCATCAATTTCCCTACTACTGATGTAAGGCTCACTGGTCGGTAGTTGCTCGCCTCTTCCTTGCTTCCACTTTTGTACATTGGGACTACGTTCACTCTTTTTCAGTCCTCTGGAATTACTCCTGTAGCAAGTGAGCTACCAGCACCTCTTTAAGCTCTTTTAGTATATTTGGATGTATCCCATCTGTCCCCATTGATTTATCTACTTTCAGCTTTGAGAGTTCTGTTAGGACATTCTCCTCTGTAAATGTACTTGTTTAATTTTTCTGAATATCCCTGCAACTTAACTGTGGCCCCTTCCCCTCTCTTTCAGTTGTGAATACTGAGCATAAATAATTATTAAGATGATCCGCTATTACATTGTCTCCCTCAACAAGACTCCCAGTCTTTGTCTTTAGTCTTATTATTCCGCCTTTAGTTTTTCTTCTTTCGCTTATATACCTAAAAAAAGTTTTGCCTTCTTTACCCACTGACTGGGCCATTTTCTCCTTAGCTTGTGCCTTTGCACATCTGATTACCTTCTTAGTCTCCTTCTGTCTAACAAGATATATCTCTTTGTCTTCATTATTTTGTGTCTGTTTATATTTCCTAAAAGCCATCTTTTTTGCTTTCACAACATTTGCTACTTCTTTTGCAAACCACACTGGTTCCTTTTCCTTGTGTTTTTCCTAACACTTTTGATACAAAGGTCTGTTGCCTTTAATATTGCACTTTTTAATATTTCCCACCTCCCCTGCACTGCTTCCAAGTTTCTCCACTCTGCCAAAGAATCGCTTACACTTTTTCCCATCCCGACAAAATCAGCCTTCCTAAAATCCAACACCTTTGTTTTTGTATGGGATGAGTCATTCTCTGTCTTTATGCTGAACCATACTGCCTGACGATCACTGGATCCCAGGTTTCCACTTACTTTTACGTCAGATATTCTGTCTCCATTTGAAAGTATTAAGTATAATATTGTGTCTTTCCGAGTGGGCTACCTCGCCAATTGGTGGAGTGATAGTTCCTGCAAGGAATTCAAAAAGTCCCCACTTCTAGTGTAACTAGCAGCACCTCCCAGTTTACATCAGGAAGATTAAAGTTTCCCATGATTATTACCTCTTCTTTTAATGCCATTTTAGTGATGTCCAGCAATAGGTTCCTCGTCCTGACCTGGTGACCTGTATATCACTCCAATACGAAGAATTGACTTCTCCCCTGTTTCTATGGTCACCCAAATGGCCTCAGTTTTGTCTTCAATACTTTGTATTAAGGTAGTATTTATGCTTTTGTTTTACATACATTGCTACCCCTCCTATGATTCTTCCCATTCTGTGCATCCTAAATAAAGTATATCCCGGTACAGCTATGTCCCAGTCATCATTTTCATTGCACCATGACTCTGTAATAGCCACAATATCTAGATCATCCCTTGTCATTATTTCAATTAGTTCTGGGATTTTATTTCCTAAGTGCCTAGCATTTGCACACATAGCTTTTAGAGTTGTGATTATGCTTTTCCTGTTCCTAGCTATGATCATCTCTCTGCCTATGTTTATTTGGTTTTGATCTGAATTATCCTCTCTTGCTGCGGATATGCTTCCTATTCCCTTTACCTGCAGAGACAATACCTCTGGTTTGGGGGAGCAGATTGCTTTATTCTTATTTGGATCACTGACCCCCTCTGGTAGTCCTAACTGAACTCCAAATTGCAGTATAAAATAGAGCTGCTCAGTATATCTTCAGTATCATATATCTCTAGCACCCTTCTCTGCACACATATGTCCAGCACTCTTCTCGGCACTCGTATGTCCAGCGTCCTTGTCAGCACTCCAATGTTCTGGACTCTTCTCTGCACATATATCTCCATCACCCTTCTCAGCACTCATATGTTCTGAACATGTATCTCCAGCACCCTTCTCAGCACATATATTTCCAGCACCCTTTTATGCACACATATGTCCAGCACCCTTCTCAGCACTCATATGTTCTGCACATATATCTCCAGCACCCTTCTCAGCACATATATTTCCAGCACCCTTCTATGCACACATATGTCCAGCACCCTTCTCAGTACTCATATGTTCTGCACATATACCTCCTGCACCCTTCTCAGCACATATATTTCCTGCACCCTTTTATGCACACATATGTCCAGCACCCTTCACAGCACTCATACGTTCTGCACATATATCTCCAGCACCCTTCTCAGCACATATATTTCCAGCACTCTTCTATGCACACATATGTCCAGCACCCTTCTCAGTACTCATATGTTCTGCACATATATCTCCAACACCCTTCTCAGCGCTCATATGTCCAGCATCCTTGTCAGCACTCCAATGTTCTGGACTCTTCTCTGCACACTTTTCTGCACATATATCTTCAGCACACTTTTCTGCACACATACATCCAGCACTCTTTTCGGCACTCATATGTCCAGCATCCTTGTCAGCACTCCATTGTTCTAGACTCTTCTCTGCACATATATCTCCATCACCCTTCTCAGCACTTATATGTTCTGCACTCATATGTTCTGCACATTTATCTCCAGCACCCTTCTCAGCACATATGTTTCCAGCACCCTTCTATGCACACATATGTCCAGCACCCTTCTCAGTACTCATATGTTCTGCACATATACCTCTAGCACCCTTCTCAGCACATATAGCTCCAGCACCCGTCTCAGGACGCAGCATCAGAACTCTCTCCCACCATCAGCCACTGAAGCCACCCGTCGCAGAAACCAGGAAATCTATTTCCTACAACGGAGATCCATGGCCTCTTCCCTCCCCCTAAACGGCGGTGACGTGCCTCTGTTTTCGCAAACTGTGGCCATCGCCGCCCCCTCCCAACTTCCCAAATGGCAGCAGACTGTAAATCACTGAGGGATAGTATGGTAAGCCTAGTCATGAATAAAAGTATGTGCAAACAGTGGTCTTGCTCTCCTCACTCAGATGACAGTGTTGATTTCTGAGCTGCTCTGTAAGGTACTGCTCTTCTTCCAATTCACAGGTGCTCCCATTGATTAGAAATCATTCAACTGATCCCTGCTCTGCTTGCATCATGGTCTGCTGAATGAAAGGCTATCAATAGCAGGAACCTGCCTTATTGTCCCTTCATTGTTTCCTGAATGTCAGACCCTCCAACATGACCCGCCCCACTAGGTACAAAATGCTCTGTTCCTGGACTTCCCTCTTAATTTATGATTTCCATCACATGTGTTGAACTAGTTCAATGATACGAAAGCTGTTTCTACACAGGTGATGGAAATAATAAATTAAGAGGGAAGTCCAGAAACAGAGCATTTTGTACCTAGTGAGGCGGGTCACGTTGGAGGGTCTGGAATGTGTGGTGTACGCAGTTCATTGCATTGATGCACACACCTGACAGTAGATACAGACCACCCAGTACAGACTCATACACTATTTATTTCCTTTTATTCATGACCTATTTATGACATTGTTCCAACAGATATTAATCAAATCTCCAGCCATTACAATTTTATGTTTGGACCATCTTTGCCCCATTAGGGTGAAAAAACACAATTTTTTTCATTTGTTTTGAGGATATGTATGTACTTTATACTCTTTTCCATGTGAGTAGGAATACTGTTTTTAATCTGTGACATTAACATTCACCCAGTGGTGCCGAGAGAGGGAGGGAGGGTACAAATTAACTGGGCCCAGATCTGATGGAGGGGCCCAGTGAGGGTCCAGTAGGGGCCCAGGCCCTCTCCCTCTTACCTAGCAGCAGCAGTGGCCATGGAGGTGCTTAAAATACTATAATTTTCTGTATTTTTTTCTAAGGGTACATTACCACACCTCCTGTGATTAGGCCACACCCCTTGAAAAGTACCTGGGCCCATCCCGGCTCTAGACTGTCCTGCATTCACCTTTTGTTTATCATCGCCCACCTACGTGGATAATCTCCACAACATCCTCTCATTTTTCTATATTAAAAGGCTAGCATTGCCCTTCACCTCTATGGGGGAATTCAAGTGTGTTGGCGCCTGATGGAGCAATTCAAGTGTTGCTCCTTTAAGACGCATGCAGCCGCCGGTGCTGACATTATTGTTCCTTTTTCTATGTTTTGCTTTGCCTATTTGTGGTTCCATTTAGCGCATACTTGTGATATATGGCATGTTTATTAAATTTTATTGGCAAAGTGATTAAAAGTTATGTTTTATACTTAATCATTGTATACTAATCTGAGTGCCCCATAAGTGCTGTTTCCCTCTTATAATTATGGCTTGTATATTTGGGATGTAGAGGAAAAGGGGGTTGGGTTAGGGATGCCACATAGGACAGTAGGATAGTATGGGGAAGAAAATAATATACTGTATGTGGTCTCTGAGGTGACTGACATGTATTTGAGACAAATTCTTGTAATATATCATTGTGTACCTTTATACTTGAACCCGTGAACAAACACACGTGAAATGTACGTCGGGAGGAGTAATCCGGGTCACGTGAGGGGCACGCTGTACGGTAACGCTGGCAATTCTGCATCAAGGCCAAGTTATTTAACTATACATGCACCGTACCAGGGCAATTTGCAAACTAATGCAGGAAGGCATACTTGGAAATTTTCTCTATATTGGGGCTTTTATCAGTTACATAAAAATAATGGACAACGGCATTTATACCAAATGAATAGGATAGGGAAATGGATAGGGAAATGGCTATGATTTAATAAACATTATTGAAGTACTATCAGCCACCTATTGCACTTAGCACTGGTAATTGTAGCTGTTTATTGTCTGATACATACTGTCAGCCCTCTGTTACATCTACCAACGGAAACAATTGTTGCAGATACAGATACAGTACCAGTCAAAAGTTTGGACACACCTTCTCATTCAATGGTTTTTATTTATTTTAATTATTTTCTACATTGTAGATTAATGCTGAAGACATCAAAACTATGAAAGAACACATATAGAATTATGTTGTTAACAAAAAAGTGTAAAACAAATAAAAATATGTTTTATACTTTAGATTCCTCAAAGTAGTCTCCTTTTGCTTTGAAGACAGCTTTTCACACTCCTGGCATTCTCTCAATCAGCTTCATGAGGTAGTCTCCTGGGATGGTTTTGAATTAACAGATGTGCCTTGTCAAGAGTCAATCTGTGGAATTACTTGCTTTCTTAATGTGTTTGAGACCTTCAGTTGTGTTGTGCAGAGGCAGGGTTAGTACACAGTGGACACCCCTATTTGACTACTGTTGTAATCCATATTATGGCATGAACCACTCAACTCAGCAAAGAGAAATGACAGTCCATCATTACATTTTTAGACATGAAGGTCAGTCGATACGGAAAATTTCAAGAACTATGAAAGTATCCTCAAGTGCAGTTGCAAAAACCATCAAACAGCATTCTGCAGCGCAATGCCATCCCATCTGGTTTGCGCTTACTGGGACCATCATTTGTTTTTCAACAAGACAATGACCCCAAACACACCTCTAGGCTATGTAAGGGCTACTTGACCAAGAAGGAAAGTACTGCTTCAGATGACCTGGCCTCCACAATCACCTGACCTAAACCCAATTGAGATGGTTTGGGATGAGTTGGACTGCAGAGTGAAGGAAAAGCAGCCAACAAGTGCTCAGCACCTCTGGGCTGATTGAGAGAATGCCAAGAGTATGCAAAGCTGTCATCAAAGCAAAAGGGGCTACTTTGAGGAATATAAAATATAAAACATATTTTGATTTAACACTTTTTTGTTTACAACATAATTCCATATGTGTTCTTTCACAGTTTTGATGTCTTCAGTATTAATCTACAATGTAGAAAATAATTAAATAAATAAAAACCATTGAATGAGAAGGTGTGTCCAAACTTTTGACTGGTACTGTACTTGTTACGCTGTTATGGGTTCTCTTTTATGAGTTTGTGAGATTAGAATGTTGAAGAGACCTATTTTTCTTTTGGACTTTTACTCTTCCCCTTCTTTGTGATTTATGTTTTGATTTTCAGTACCTGCGCACATATATGTATTAGGCCTTGTATTCTAGAGATTTTAGGACAATTGGGATTAATCAGATACATATGCTTTGTTTTTTATGTTGTTATCTTTGTTTCACTGTCCTCCACTATGAGCACATCGCACAGTGGCCGGGTGCAGGAGGTGAATTCCCTGCACTGCAACACCTTGCACCAGGGAGGACTTCCTCACCACCACAGTGTTGGATAGCTCACTCACTCTTCTTTCCAGCTGAAGGACGGCATCACACCCTCTCTCATATGCTGTCCTATACCAATTTATTGGCACGACGGGAGAACAGTAGAAAGGTGGGAATACCATGATCTCAGCCTCTAACATAACCACCACGATCCTTAATAACAATTTGGTCATTTAAGACACTTTGGGGCATTGGTGCCTCATGCCTCTCACTGGAAATAAAGCCTATGTGGGAACAAACAATCGGAGGATTGTCCATATGGTTTTAAGAAGTTATCAGATGATTTAAAACCTCTGTATGCCCTAACATCTGGGTTATCTGTGGGCAAATGATGATCACTTATATATATTTGTAAAAATTTCTCTTGCTTAGGCATACTTCAAACTATAAGATCTTTCTCTACAGACAAGCTTCCCCTGTAATGGTGGTCTTTTGCCGTTGATGGTCTGGTGAAACCTACAATCATACCACATTATATATGCCCAACCTCGTCCGATCTTGGAAGCAATATAGTGTTGGGCCTGGCTAGTACCTGGTCGGATGACCAATAGGGAATACCAGGTGTTGTAGGTTAAATCGCTCACACTATCAGCAGTATTAAGAAACATTGTGTATGGTTTCTGTCTTGTAAAATTCATGCATTTGTGCATAAGCAATATCATATTCTCTTTAAGATTTTCACAATCATAAGTGTGTTTACAGAGTTGGACAACCGTTTTAATGTAAATTGACCATAACCCTGTCTCTGAGTTTGAGTGTTTCTAACCAAGGCTACCTTCTTTCATTCTTTGTTTTGTACAACATATTTGGGATGTATCCCAGCAGTCGGTATCCCGGCAGTCAGAATACCAATTTCAGCAGCGCCACCACAGCTATTCCCACTCCTGGGTGTCCACGACAAAGTCCACGGATGGCTGTCCTTGGGTTTTTTTGGGGGCGGGGGGAAGGAGGGACCATACTCACTTCCACATCCCTAGGGATTTAAGATCTGGGTTGACCAGTTTGGGGCTAGTTGCCGTTATGGCAGGGAGTACCCCACACTTTGTGTTCCCCTGGTGCTGGATATTGGAAATAGGGGGAACCCTGAACAGTTTATTCCCACGATATTCCAGTACCAGCCCAGGTTCAGAGGTCTGGGATGGTTAGGGATTTGGTGGGGGGGCCCACATAATTTATTTTTGATTTTTAACCATTTATTTACATGTATAGCAAACAAATCCTGAGATCAAGAATGGACATTTCCTATGATAAAGCAGTTAAATGCCCTGTCTGTCACAAAAGGACAAGTTAATCAAAATAATTTATAAACATGTAAAACATGGGTGTGCAGAACATTGCTATTTGCATAAAAACACTTTATTGAATAGCAAATCAATGAAAAAATTTATCTGCATCTACATTTGTAAGTTTATATTACAGGAAGGAAATGCACAATGTGTAGTGTGAAAAGTTTACATTACTACTACCCGTACAACTATAGAAATACCCACTTCTTCTATTGCAACCTTTCTGATTTTCATCTAAAATACTGTTCTATTTAGCTTCATTAATCAATGATCATGTTACTATAGCCCAAACCCCAATATGTAATACCGTTATTTATACCCTTGAAAAGCTGCAGACTGGTCCACAACAATATAAATCCTTCCAAATTGTGTCATCAAGCCCCCAGACCACACACTGGAGATCCAGAAGCCTGATCTACTTTCCATTGAGTGTGGTGGAGCTCCCTTCATGCATTTATGACTGATGCGTTTGGGATATGTATCGTAATTATAATTTGTTCAGTTGTTTTATAATCTTGCATTTCGGAAAACAAAAATCAATTCAAAGTTATTATTCAGGTTGTTTTTTTTTTGGATAAAGGAGCCTGTCCCTGCGATGTGATCAGTGAGCTGCTAGGGGTGTCTGCGCATGCGTGGTTAGTCAGACCACACTGCACAGAGCCACTTCCAGGGAGGGTTCAGGGTAACCCTCTGCCCAGACAGCTCAATGGGCTACAGCAATCTTCAGATGGAGGTAGCTATGGGGACCAATATCGGGAATATTGTCAAATTGGGCAACATCCCATCCCCTATTGAAACCAGTGGGGAATGCAGCTATCGGCGTGAATGGAGGAACCTGCTGCTGCTGTGGTCCCTCCTTCATACATTTGGGGGATACTTAATATTTGCGGCTAACCTCCGAAAATGGGTGTTTTGGGGGGAAATAGCTACAAATATATAATGATAAATGGGCACCTTAACCTTTTATTGGTAAGCATCTAATCTGTCCTGCTCCCTAAACAACTAGGCACGGAGACACATAGCACAATCCCTTGAGCATCAGTGTGCTATTTATTTACTGTCAACTCCAGTACTAAGCGTTGCTAAGAACAAAGTGAGATGTGTCTATGCTTTTTATAGTAAATGGAGTTCTTAATCAAACTCATTTCCTGTTAATGGTCTCTTGCAGGAACTATGCGACTGTCTGTTCCCTTTTACTTGCACCACACTTCCTTCTAGCTGCTCACTATCATTCAGGGACCAGTGTACACACTGATTTGTCTACCAGTGCAGAACTGTGTTTACCCAGTATCTCGGTTCTGTCGCTGAAAGCCAGACACTCCTATGTAGGAGGGGTAACAGGCATATCACTGGCAGGAATTACCTATTCATGTGAGAGCTGGTGGGTGGGAGTGAGTGACAGTACTTTCTGACAAGCTCTTAGCTTTGACTTCACATCAATGTGATGGCTGTTCAACACCTCGTACCGGCGCTTGCAAATAAAAACAGATTTACACATTTACACTTCACTTGCCAGCCACCCCATTAGCTCATGAACCTTGTCATCCTGATTCTCCTGTGATAAACCTGCTAGCTTTATACTTGTCAAAAGACAGGCAGGTTATCAAGATATTAAGTCTAAAAGCAAGTGGCAAAGGAATAGTCATTAATGATTGAATCTGTCACTTCTACAGGGGCAATCCTATTAAGTGCATGCAAGAAAGTAATCAGCTTAGCAATGGAACACTCCCTAATTTCCAAATGAATAAAATCCATAATCTTTGAGTCTAGGTGGTTATTTTCTGTCTGCATTGTACTTGTCACTCATTACAAGCTTGCTTAAGCGAGCAGGGCTCAAGTGGTCATGCATGGCTGCACACATATATAGAAAGAAGCAAGACAGTTATGTAAAAATTGTCACTGAGAGCTTTCTATGATATGAAACTGACATCACAATCGTGGTGACAATCCTGCCAATAAGATGTATAACTAGACTTTTGTAGGCCTTATAGCAACATTTTGGAACGATCCTCATGTTGCGCCCAAAAGTGAAAAACAATATAACGTAGACACTTGAAAGGACAGTGGGGGTGGTGTGTGCCCTAACTACCGAGAGCAGATGCAGCCCCTGCTGTAATGCAAGTTTAGGGGTGGAACTTGATATGCCGACTGTCGTGATCCTGGCGCTCAGCATACCGGCGCCAGAATCGCGACAGCCGGCATACGACAACTATTTTCCCTCTTGGGGTGTCCACGACACCCCTGGAGGAAGAATAAATAGTGTGGCGTGCGTAGTGCGCCACTGTACCCGCAGCAAGCCCGCAAGGGGCTCTTTTGCGCTAGTCCCGCTGCTGGTATGCCGGCGGGCAGGATCCCAGCGTCGGTATGCTGGGCGCCGGAATCCCGAGTGCCGGAATACCGTAGTAGTCCCCAAGTTTAGGGTTAGAGTCACAACTGCAGCATTATAGAAATGGTAGTTTTATACCGTATATGTAAAATCAAACCTTTTTGTTGCTTTATTAAGGGGGAAGTTATTTTATGCCTATTAAAGTAAATAAAGAAGACTACAATTGCCAGAAAAGCTATATGCTTGTAATGAGGAACCTAATACCAGGAACAAATTAGTAGGATGGTAATGATGACAATTACACATGAACCTTACCAGAAGAGAAACCGAATGATTGCTATAAGAAATTAGGAAGTTTAAATCTCTAGGATGGGGGCTGGCATGAAGAATCATCACATGACTAGCCTGCCTATGGGGACATCACATGAATGAGCCTGCCTATGGTGTGGCAGGGACATCACATGAATTAGACTGCCTATGGTGTGGCAGGGACATCACATGAATTAGACTGCCTATGGTGTGGCAGGGTCATCATATGAATTAGACTGCCTATGGTGTGGAAGGGACATCACATGAATTAGACTGCCTATGGTGTGTCAAGGACATCACTTGAATTAGACTGCCTATGGTGTGGCAGGGACATCACATGAATTAGACTGCCTATGGTGTGGCAGGGACATCACTTGAATTAGACTGCCTATGGTGTGGTAGGGACATCACATGAATTAGACTGCCTATGGTGTGGCAGGGACATCACATGAATTAGACTGCTTATGGTGTGGCAGGGACATCACATGAATTAGACTGCCTATGGTGTGGCAGGGTCATCATATGAATTAGACTGCCTATGGTGTGGCGGGGTCATCACATGAATTAGACTGCCTATGGTGTGGCAGGGTCATCATATGAATTAGACTGCCTATGGCGTGGCAGGGACATCACATGAATTAGACTGCCTATGGTGTGTCAAGGACATCACTTGAATTAGACTGCCTATGGAGTGGCAGGGACATCACATGAATTAGACTGCCTATGGTGTGGCAGGGACATCACATGAATTAGACTGCAAATGGTGTGGCAGGGACATCACTTGAATTAGACTACCTATGGTGTAGCAGGGACATCACATGAATTAGACGACCTATGGTGTGGCAGGGACATCACTTGAATTAGACTGCCTATGGTATGGCAGGGACATCACATGAATTAGACTGCCTATGGTGTGGCAGGGGGTGTTTCTGTGTTGGACTTTATTGAGGGGCTTGGTGCTGTGGTCCAAAGCCTCTTTGTTTCCAGTCTTCCCACCCTCCCTCCATTGTAGTTTTTGTTGGTTTGTGATTGATCATTGGCTATTTCGTGGCGATAAAGAATGGCAGCTCACCAGTCCGGGTCAATCATTTTTTTTGGGTGTGCTCCTATGTGCTTGAACTTAGTAAAAAAACAAAAAACAAGTCATATAAAAATGTAATCGGTTTTTATTTGTAAGTCTGAAATAAATATAAACTGTACAGTACAGTGATAGTAGCCGCAGACCACCTCTCTCACACCCATTATCACTATAGTATACTTTCTTTTCTTTTTTTATTGTTCCCCCTCATATGAGAATTATGTGTAACCTATACATACAATTAATGATATGGAAATTAGTTAATTGCTATGTAAATTACAATAATCTCACATCCTAACTTGATTACTATATAGGCCAGGATCAAAATAAAATGGGACTTGACATATTGATGGGAAGTAATAAAGCAAAAGTATAGAGAGATGGTGAGCAATGGAGAGAGATAACAAAATGGAGACAGAGAGAAAAAGTTCATTTAGAAAGAAAAAGAAAATATAAATTAAATAGGAAATATTAATTTATGTAATTGGAGTTTAAATGGATTATCCTGTATTTACAATATTACGTGTAAATGTACGTACATTGCCCGTATGCACTGTATTTTTTTATTTTTCTGTGGTACATGACATATATCTCTCATAAATATATTTAGTAAATGTAAAACATGTACATGCATTGCACATTTCGGTCTGATTCTGAGTCATGCGCAGTGTGGATATTCGCATAAATAATTAATGTTTTTCAACTGTGCATCCAGGGCCGGCCTTAGCCTTATTATTGTGGTAAGTGACTATAAATTTTGGTGTCCCTAGTGGAATAATGGATATTATACACAGATAAAGATAAAGTACTGTGGGGCCTATTTATCAAGGTGGAATTGACCAATAAATAATTATGCCACAAATCAGTGCCATAATACTTACAGTAATATGCTAAACATCAGTGCAATGAAACATAATATGCCTCACATTAGTTCCCCAACACACAGATTTTCCACACATCCAGAGGCGTATCTAGGGTAGGGCGAGTGGGGCACGTGCCCTGGGCGCCTTGGCAGGCCCAGGAGAGGGGGGCGAGGGCATCATGCCCCACTCGCCCCCGTCAACCCTAAATGTGAGGGGAGGAGAGCGCAGCGTCTCTCCCTCCCCTCACCGCCGCTGCCAGCACTAGCAGCGCTGCTGTGTCCGGTCTCCGGCGTTAGCCAATCACAGCTTGCGGACCGGCTCCTGATTGGCTGCCGGTCCGCGAGCTCTGTTTGGCTAGCGAACCGGCGCCAGACACAGCCGCGGGAGACCTGGACGGAGCGGTGAGGGGAAGGAGAGGCGCTGCGCTCTCCTCCCCTCACACAAGCGGCCGGTGAGTGAATGGGGGGGGGGGGGCACGGGCACAGGCACAGTGGGGCATGTATCTGGCACCAAATGGGGCATGTAACTGGCACTGAGTGGGGCCTGGCACTGTGGGGCATGTATCTGGCACTGTGGGGCATGTATCTGGCACTGTGGGGCATGTAACTGGCACTGTGGGGCATGTAACTGGCACTGTGGGGCATGTATCTGGCATAGTGGGGCAATGTAACTGGCACTGTGGGGCATGTATCTGACACAGTGGGGCAATGTAACTGGCACTGTGGGGCATGTATCTGGCACAGTGGGGCAATGTAACTGGCACTGTGGGGCATGTATCCGGCACTGTGGGGCATGTATCTGTCACAGTGGGGCAATGTAACTGGCACTGTGGGGCATGTATCTGGCACAGTGGGGCAATGTAACTGGCACTGTGGGGCATGTATCTGGCACAGTGGGGCAATGTAACTGGCACTGTGGGGCATGTATCTGGCACAGTGGGGCAATGTAACTGGCACTGTGGGGCATGTATCCGGCACAGTGGGGCAATGTAACTGGCACTGTGGGGCATGTATCCGGCACTGTGGGGCATTGTATCTGGCACTGTGGGGCAATGTAACTGGCACTGTGGGGCAATGTAATTGGCACTGTGGGGCAATGTAACTGGCACTGTGGGGCAATGTAACTGGCACTGTGGGGCATGTATCCGGCACTGCGGGGCATGTATCCGGCACTGTGGGGCATTGAATCTGGCACTGTGGGGCAATGTAACTGGCACTGTGGGCCATTTTCAGTGACCACACCCCTTCGGCGCGCGCACATGCCTCTTTTTGTGTGCTTTTTTTTGGGGGGGGGGGCGCCATTTTACATCTTGCCCTGGGCTCCAAAAACCCTAGTTACGCCTCTGCACACATCAGTACATTAATTATGCCACAAATCAGTGCCCACAATACATATAGTTATGCCAGACATCAGTGGCTGCAATACATAATTTATGCTAAATATCAGTGTCTTCAATCCAATGTATTTACCATAACACATGTAAATACATCTGTTTACCTAATGCCAGGTTGTTGTAGAGGCGGAGGCCATGAATTCATGCTGGCTATGGAGCCAAGATTCCAAAATATCCATATGGCCATGGAGGCAGAAAACTGAGACATTAATGGAAACTCTGGCATACAAGCCAAACCCCAGTCTCTCAGTACTGGAGGAGGGGGGCACAGTAAAACCCTCATCATCCAATCTTAAATACACTCATTCAGAGCTCAGCATGGCACTACAAAGTAGACAGTGTGTATTTTCCATATGCAAAATCGCATATTTTCCATATGCAAAATACCTCCCAACTGTCCCACTGTCCCACCCGTGGGCCACAGTGTCCCGCGGGGGGGGGGGGGGGGGGGGGGGGAGGGGGGCAGTTGGGAGGCTCCTGTCTGTCACTTCTCTGTCTAGTAGAGCAACGGTGAATAGATGCTGCACACATTGGGGGCGCTGATGGCAGCACTTGTCAATTATGAATTATCTCATTACTTTCACTTGCAGCTTCCCCTTTTTGAGGCCCGGCATCTTTTGACCGCACTTGTTTCCTACCAGTGCCCCTTTTGTCGGTAATACCTATACAGCATTCATGGACTTGACTTGATAGCTCTTTGTTGTTCATTTGCATATTTTAGGATGCTGATGTGAGCAGAATTTGAACCCATTGACTATGACATTGCAGTCGGACACTTTATTCATTGAGCTATCTGCATAGAAAGTTAGAGAATTCGAAGGTGGAGACTTTTTAACTATTTGAAGCTTACCTTGTACTTTGTGAAGGGGTGATTAGCGTTGCGGCTGGGCAGATCTATGTACTGTGTGGCTGCAAAAGATTGGATGTGTGGCTGCACACTACATGGATCTGCTCGATTATGGTGCTGGTTATTTATTTACGGGGTACAGGCAGCTTCATATAGCTAGAAATCTCATAGTTTTTATGCAGGATCAAATGGCTTGGTGGGAGGGATGTTTGGCTGGAATGCAGCAGGTTATGGGTTTGAGTCCTGGGTGTGGCAGTATATTGAAATGTGTTATTTAATGAGGGGTATTCCTGCATATTTCTGCAGTGTTCTATAAATGTGTGTGTGTATATATATATATATATATATGTGGAGTTGGGGAAGGGGCATCACAGCATGGGTGTTTTCTGGGATCAATTTTGTCATTACTCTTTCCCGCGAGGCATGCGCCTTATGCCCTACTGGAAAAATGGGGGAGCAGTTCTCTTTCTGACACTAGGGGCACCAAAAAGTCCAGCTACGGCTCTGTCAGTGTAACAGACAAGATGGGCGCTTGGGGCTTCTGGATCTTTACACCTTTTTAATGCAGTGTTTTTTTCAATGTATTGTAGATTGCTTTCTTGGAAAGGATTCTATACTAATACTCTTCTTTAATTCTATGTATTTGCCCCTTATACCTCAAGTGCCTCACCTACCGTCCTCTCTCTACCCTTTCATACTGCCTAATTTTTTTTTGTGTGACACTACAGTATTTTGCTTGTTTTTTGTTAATCGCAAGCTCTAGCAAAAAGCAGCTTAGCTCTAGATACAGTACATTTTGGAGCAATGCCTCTTTCAGCCACTTTGCTCACCTGGATGTTTATTTACTAAAGTCACGATTTTGTCCGAATTTGTTTTTCTTTCTCTAAGTGTCAACACAGGAATTTACTAAGTTAAAATCTCCGCAGTGTTTGGGCTATTCGTAATGGTTTTCACGGCAGAGGACAGAAATACGTATGACTAGACCATCGGTCAAACGCGGCTGTTTGTTCATACAACACGGGAATTTACTATTCATTCGTATTTGGGTGTTTGTCCCTGAATGTTCAATTGCGGTTGTATTTTTTGCTATTCGTAAAAAAAAAAGCAGCAAAAAAATAGTGTGATGTTAGTGTATTAGAATGCTTAATATTTGTAGACACTCCCTTACTAATATGTGTAAGCCTCACTCTTCAGTGATGGTCCCTGGGACCAGGGGGATGCTGGGAAGTGGGTGGTCCAGTGTGCAGTGTATCTGGAGTTGGTGATGGAATAAAGCAGCACAGCAGTGAACTCACATGTCTCTGTGTCCTGATGACTGGATTTACAAACATATGAACAAAACATGGTGCCAGAAGAAGTTTAACTTGGACTGCTAGTCCTCTCAGAGTGTGAAAGAATCCTGCAGCAGTCTGTAAGGCTGTGATACTCAGTGTCTGCAAAGCCTGCCGTGTGCTCCTCTCTTCAAACAGTGAGTAACCATGGATAAACTAGCTCCTCCAACCGGCATGCTGATGTCTGGTAACTTGTCTGAAAACTGGAAAAGATTTAAGCAAAGGTTTAATATATATCTTGCTGCATGTGGAGCTGATACAGAGGCTGACAAAACTAAGGCATCCATTTTCCTCCATGTGATAGGAGAGGATGTGCTGGACATTTATAATAGTTTTCAGTTTGCTGAGGGGCAGAATATGGTGCTATCTTCTATAATGCAAAAGTTTGAAGATTACTTTGTGCCAAGCAAAAATGTGACATATGAAAGATATGTTTTTCACATGTGATCAGAAGTCTGTAGATGGATTCGATCAGTATGTTACAGAGCTGCAATCACTCAGTAAAACCTGTGAGTTTGGTGATTTAAAGGATCCACTGATTAGAGATCGTATTGTCTGTGGAATACCTGATAATGGACTCAGAGAGAGACTGCTGAGAGAGCAAGACCTAACACTAGACAAGGCAATGACTATGTGCAGATCTGCAGAAATAACTAGAGTTCAAGCCAAAAAGTTACACAAGGAAGCTGATGTAGTGCAGAAAACAGAGCCAAGCAAACCTGTAGAGCAGGTAGTGCAGAAAACAGAGCCAAGCAAACCTCCATTCTCAAGAATGAAGCAGTTTAAGCCACGGTCTAATAAGGAAATGTGTAGTAGATGTGGAAATGCTCACAATCCTAAAATGTGCCCAGCTTATGGTAAAACCTGCATGAAATGTGGTAGACTTAATCACTTTGCCAAATGCTGTAAAATGAAACGTGAAACAACCAATGTGAATGCTGTTAAACAAACAGAGGAATTCTTTGTGGATTGCATTGAACATTGAAGTGCAGATAAGAAAGAATGGATTGTCCCTTTAACTGTGAACGAGATTGTCATTCCCTTTAAGCTTGATACTGGGGCGCAGGTGAATTTAATATAGTTTCAAGACTATAAGACTTTTAGAGTAAAACCTAAAATTCATCCAGCCAAGTGAAAGTTACAGGGTACACTGGGGAGGAAATTCCTGTGAAAGGTACATGCTTAGTGACACTGAAATATAAGGGACAACAGTTTAAAACATCTCTACTGATTGTGGATAAAAATGTGCAACCGATTCTAGGATTAAGTTCCTGTGAGAAACTAAGCTTGCTAAAGAAAGTTTTTATGGTGACATCACAAGTAGAAGATGACTGCAAATCAATGTTTACAGATTACAGAGACTTGTTTGAAGGTCTAGGTTGTTTGCCTGGAGAGCATAAAATAAATATAGACACGCAAGTTTCTTCAGTGATACACCCCTGTAGAAAAGTGCTGTTTGTGCTGAGAGAAAAACTGAAACAAGAGTTAAATCGCATGGAAGCCTTGGGTGTGATACAGAAAGTTGATGAGCCTACTGAATGGGTAAGCTCCTTAGTAATTGTTGAAAAGAAAAATGGACAACTCAGAATATGTCTAGACCCCAGAGATTTAAACAAAGCTATTAAACGAGAACATTTCAAACTACCAACCAGAGATGAAATCTTGTCGCAATTTGCGGGAGCAAAATGGTTCAGTAAATTGGACGCATCTTCAGGATTCTGGCAAATAATGCTAGATGAGGCCAGCTCAAAGCTTTGTACATTTAATACACCAGAAGGTCGATACAGATTTCTTCGACTACCATATGGAATATCGTCTGCTCCAGAAGTATATCACAAAAAGATACACATGATTTTTGAACATATTCCAGGTGTTGAAACAATGATGGATGACATTATTGTCTGGGGATCTACAAAGGAAGAACATGATTCTAGATTGAGACAAGTAATGGAACTTGTCAAGGAAGTGAATCTAAAGCTAAACAAGGACAAATGTGAATTTGGCGTGAATGCACTTACCTTTATGGGCGACGTGGTCTCGGATCAAGGTGTAAAACCAGACCCAAGGAAAATATCAGCCATAGTGAACATCGAACGTCCTAACAACAAAGACGATGTCAGAAGATTCCTAGGAATGATTACTTAGGAAAGTTTATTTCTCAACTCTCTGAACGAACAGCCTCTCTTAGATGGTTGTTGGACAAAGATAACGAGTGGATGTGGTCTCATGAACAAGAAGAAAGTTGGCAAAACTTTAAACAGATCATTATAGAGCAACCAGTGTTAAAATTCTTTGATCCTGTGAAAAGAATAAGAATTTCAGCAGATGCTTCGCAATTTGGCCTAGGCTCAGTGCTGTTACAAGAACATGAGGATACATGGCTACCAGTAATCTATGCATCAAGAGCACTGACAAGTGCTGAAACAAGGTATGCTCAGATAGAAAAAGAACTTCTAGCGATCACATATGCATGTGAGCGATTTCATCAGTTTGTGTATGGTCAAACATTTACAGTGGAAACTGACCACAAGCCATTGGTAGCTATCATGACTAAATCATTACATGACTGTCCCATGAGAATTCAATGAATGCTTATCAGACTACAGAAATATGATGTACACTTGCTGTACTGTCCCGGCAAATACATGTACATTGCTGATATACTTTCTTGTGCTGTGGACAAAAGTGAAGGTTCCAAAAGTCTGATGGATGAAGAGATAAAGCCTATGTTAATTTGATCGTAGCTTCTCTACCAGTGTCTCTTGCAAGACAAGAACAGATTAGGAAAGAAACTGAGACAGATGACACAATGAAAGTGTTGAAAGATATCATTCTGAAAGGTTGGCCAGCAGAAAAACATGTGTGCCCGCTGTCTATCCATGATTATTGGATGTACCACAGTGACCTTACAGTTGTCGATGGTATTATTTACAAAGGCAGTAGGTTTGTCATACCTGCACGACTAAGAAAAACTATGCTGTGCAAGATACATGAAGGCCACTTAGGAGAATAAAAATGTAAGCGGAGAGCGAGTGAAGTTATGTATTGGCCAAGAATGAACCAAGACATAGCACAGACTACAGCTGCATGTGAATTATGTCTCACGTATAGACCGAAACAACAAGTCGAGCCACTGAGTCCTCACGCAGTGCAAGAGAGACCATACCAGAAACTTGGCGCAGATTTGTTTGATTGTAATGGGAAAACGTACATTGTCGTGACTGATTATTACTCTAACTACCCTGAGGTGAAGACACTACATACAACTACTAGTAAAGCCGTAATCAATTGCATGAAGTCAATCTTTGCACGGCATGGTGTTCCTATGGAAATGTTCACTGACAATGGTCCTCAGTTTTCCAGTGCTGAATTTAGACAATTTGCTGATGAGTGGGAATTTGTCTATACTACGTCAAGTCCCCACTATCCACGCTCAAATGGGTTGGTGGAAAGTTCAGTAAAAACTGTAAAGAGTCTCATGAAAAAAGCTCAAGAAGGTAACGAAGATTTCTACAAAAGTCTTTTAATCTACCGCAGTACACCTTTACAGAATGGACTTTCTCCTACACAAATGTTGATTGGAAGTAGGATTAGAGCAAATCTCCCGATACATGATGAACTGCTTAATACACATAACTCAGCGTTGGTCAGACTGAGTAAGGAACGTCAACAGGCGAAACAGAAACTGTTCCATGACAGGTGAGCAAAAAGCTTATCTGATCTAAAATCGGGTGACCAAGTCCGTCTCAGAGATCATGAGAAAGGTATTTGGGTGCAGAAAGGTATTGTGCAAGCATAAGTAGCACCAAGATCTTATACTATACGTACAGAGCGTGGAACGGAAGTAAGAAGAAATCGGGTGGATTTAAGATCTCAACCTAACCATAATGAAGACAACATGACTGAAGGATACCCTTCATCTGACATGTATGATGATCCTGATAATGGTGAACAAACCACGATTCTAGAAAGGTCCAACTTGGTCGATGAAACACCGACTGTGTATGAAAGACCCAAAAGGGAAATACGCAGACCTGAGAGACTCATTGAAACATGTTAGATGATGTTCTTAATATGACGTTGTTAATTGTTGCATTGAAGCGTACAGGGCTTATCTTTAAAGAAAAGAGGATGTGATGTTAGTGTATTAGAATGCTTAATATTTGTAGACACTCCCTTACTAATATGTGTAAGCCTGACTCTTCAGTGATGGTCCCTGGGACCAGGGGGATGCTGGGAAGTGGGTGGTCCAGTGTGCAGTGTGTCTGGAGTTGGTGATGGAATAAAGCAGCACAGAAGTGAACTCACATGTCTCTGTGTCCTGATGACTGGATTTACAAACATATGAACAAAACAAATAGACCTGCTTTTACCTGGCGTGTTTGGATAGTCATGCACGGATCAGTGAGATCTGTGCATGCTTATCTGTGGGAAAGGGCCTGTTTAGGTGAAAAATGTTAAAAGAAATTGCGTGGTGTCCCCCCTCCTATGTATAACCAGCCTCGGGCTCTTTGAGCCGGTCCTGGTTATAAAAATACAGGGAAAAAATTGTGTAGGGTTCCCCCATATTTAAACAACCAGCACCCGGCTCTGCGTCCGGTCCTGGTTCAAAAATTATGGGGGACAAAGACGTAGGGGTCCCCCGTATTTTTTAAACCAGCACCCCCATCCATTGGCGGTGGATGGGAGGCTGATAGCCGTTGTGTAAAATGAAAGAATATTTTTTTTTCGTAGAAGAACTACAAGTCCCAGCAAGCCTCCCCACAAGCTGGTACTTGGAAAACCACAAGTACCAGCATGCTGGAAAATAACGGGCCCGTTGGTACGTATAGTTCTACTACAAAAAATATACCCCCAAAAAAACACTACACACAAACCGTGATAGTATAACTTTAATTACACACACTTACACACTCACATACTTACCTACCACCAACGCTGCGATTCGCATCCCCTTGTCCAGTAGAATCCACGGATTACCTGTAAAAATAAAATTATACTTACAAACAATCCAGTGTAGATCGGTCCTCTTCTTTAACTTTGTAATACAGGGACTTGTTTAAAATAAAAAAACGAATAACCCGAACCACGCACTGAAAGGGGTTCCATGTTTACACATGGAACCCCTTTCCCTGACTGGCAGGACCCCCCGTGACTTCTGTCAGTGAAGGTCCCGCCAGCCAATCAGGGAGCGCCACGTCATGGCACTCTCCTGATTGGCAGTGCGCTCCTGGACTGTCAATCAGGAGGAGTGCACTGTTTACAATGTAGCATAGCGGCACTCCATTATAACCATTGATGGGAACTTTGCGGTCTGTGGTTAACCACAAAGTTAATTGGGGTCACTCTTGTGACAGGCACCAGCCATCCAGTTTGGTTGCAGCTCCATCTGCATTCTGTTCCAGCAATTACTAGCAGTCTGAGACTCTCTACAGGTGCTGCATTACCACTCTCACCTGCACGTTGTCATTCTGCAGCAGTACTGTGCTAATTCATCTGCACCAAGAATCCTGCTCTAATTCTCAGTCTGTCTCCTGCTAAGCCAACCCCGGTTTCATTACTTCAAGTATGCCTACTGCCTGTGTAGTTCTGTTCCAATTCACCATTGGCTCCCAGGCCGACCATCGATAGTTCTTGTTAACCATCGGTTCCCAAGCCAGTAGTCATCTGTTCCTGTTCACCATTGGTTTTCAGGCCGATAGTCATCTACTCCATTTCACCCTCAGCTCCCAGGCTGACCATCAATTGTCTTACTTCACCATTGGTTCCCAGGCCGATTATCATCTGCTCCAAGTCTCCATCGGTTCCCAGACTGATCATCGGTAACTCCAAGTCACAATTGGTTCCCAGACCGATCATCTCCGTTGCTCCCAGTTACCATCGGTGCCCAGACCGAACTATCTCTAAGTTACTGTTTATTTCAGAGACTCTATCAGCTTCCATGCTGTATCATATGTTTACATTTACATTGCTCCAGTAATATTTCCTGTGTGTATTCAATAAATACCATTTGCGCAGGATCTTACTTCAGTCTCCTCGTCTCCTCCATCGCACCACCACTGACCCACTAGTGCTGCCTCCAGGAACAGACACAAACCCAGACCTGACATGGGGAGTTTAAAGGCAGTGGTTGGGAAAGCGCAGGTGTGTCCTGGCCATTTTCGGGCATGTATCTTCTGATGACTGCGTGATGGTATGTGCAACTACATGGCATCTGAGTCGCTACTGCTGTGGCAAATCTGTATAGCCATAGACAAACCCTTAGCTTTGATGTTCTCTGTAATTATGTATAGTCCGCTAATGTGTACGCAATTGTGATTGAGTTTGTGATGCCTCTGGCGGGTGCCTCTTCTCATTCCTGGGTGGCAGCTTCACTTGCTAACATTATCAGCTCTGTATCCTAAAGAATCGCAATTAGGCCCTATGTACAGCTCTGATTACAATTGTATCTCTTTATAAATAAAATATAATAATAGCATCATCCTGTATATTACATTTTATAATCTGCTAAAGTACAAAAATGTATCTTTTATTTGTTGGTAGGTATGGGGAAGACATTGTGAAAATATATGTAAAGAAAACCTCTACACATTATATAGGAACATTTTGTGTATTGGAAGATATTGGTGATATTTATCATCATGTCACTGATGGTCAAAGTTAGTGACAATTATATTCAAGACCATATATTTATTTCAAGACCATATATTTCAAGACCTGAAGCAAAGTAATGAAAATGTAATGCATTGCTTGTTGCTTTCACAAAAATTTCGCATTCCATTATAGAATTCCTAATTTCCTCATGGACCCCAACAGTGCAGATAAGGAGTCCCCAGGATGAGCCCCCGTAATTCAGAAAGGTTATTGTCTGAAATGTTTTTTTGTTGAAGCAGATTCACTTGCGCCAATCTGTATTTGTACTAGTCAGGGGCCTTGGTCTGCTCAAGTGGCCCTCGCATTCACATATGGACTTTGCTGCTGGGAGGCCCTCTGCCTCCAGATGTGACGGGCTATTAATGGCACAATGATTGGTTGACAAACTGGTTTTGGTAGAGGATTGTGGATAAGCCAAGTAGATCACCAGAAAGTCAGGGCAAACTAGGTCAGATCCAAATGGACTGAAAAAGAGCAAATCAGTAGTCAAAAGGAACGGCAGGAGCAAAGCCGATTCATACGCATAGGAATTAATCAGAATACAGGATATGGATAACCAGGGAACTGGAAACTAGGAACGTTGGATCACAGGTTGTGAGCTTTATACCCTTTGAGTCTCAGTGGACTTGAGACATTGTCACTTATGTGATTGCCCCTTTATAGTATATATTCCGCTGTATTGCTCCTAGAGCGTACAATCTGTGAGCAACACAGATCTTTGGCAGGGTGGAAGGAAAAGCGGGTCCAGTATCTGCAACTGCTGGACCCATGGTCATTGGGCACTGTTTTGTTTCTATGCTGGTATATCCATTCATAAGGACACAGAAGCATGGGTAACAAATGCTGTGCTTCTTTATTCAGCCATTTGCAAACTGTAGACACACAGCAGCAGTAGACTACACCCACCTCTCAGCATTCCCCATGGTCCTAGGGCCCGCCATTATAGATTCAGGCTTTCTAACATAAGTGAGTGTCTACAACATTAAGCATATCTAATGTAATAATATCACAGGCACCAGATCAATACAGCCTGACAAATAAAGGGGAGTAAAGAGGTGGGAATGTTACTCTTCAAAATATTTCCTCTAAAGGGGGAATTAGCCCCAACTGTAATAGAAAATATAGACTTTGTGGAAACTCTGAAGCACATTCAAGTATCAACTTGTATTCATTTCCAGTATCAATTTCATGGAAAGTAACTTTGTCTCTCTGTGTCTTAAGCTGGGTACACACCTTCTGACCCAGCGATGCGGTGATGTGATATAACGATACATCACACAGTCATACACACTATATCATCTGCTGTCTGATGGTGCAATGTATTTCTACATGTTGCATGTAATTACAACACGTCAGCTGTGAAATCGACCCATTGTGTATGGAGCACATCCAATGGGATGATTCAATGAACGATGGACAGGAGCGACAGATCAGTGATACACACTATACAATTGTGTGATACTGTATATCATTTACTATCCACGACGGAATAATATATCACACGATATATCATATAGTGTGTACCCAGCTTTAGTCACCAAATATAGGTTATAAGCTTGTTATGACAGGGACACAGTGCTTAAAACATTCTTTTTATAGTCCATTATAAACAGTACAGTATATGGACTATACAAACATACAGTACAGTATGTTATGAACTCATAACATACTGTACTGTATACTCACAGTGGCGTAACTAGAAATTTTTCTCCCCCAAGCCAAAAAATTCTTTGGCGTCCCCCCCATCCCTAGTAAAGGGGTGTGTGGCTTCGTTGAAATGGGCGTGGCTTCGCATAAAGGGGCGTGGCATTGCAGGAAAAGACTACCTTATGCCCCAGTTTTGCAACCTGCACGCCCAGACGTTAGCCACCACAGGAAAGAAAAATAATCTTGATTCATGCCCCTTACATTAATTGTCATTTTTCCTCCGTATATTAATGCCCAGTATACATTATGCCACATACTGCAATGGCCCTTAGACATTATGCCACACACAATAATGCACATGACACAATATGCACACACCGTAATGCCCCCGACACATTATGCCACACACCGTAATGCCTGTGACACATTATGACAGGAATCGCAATGCCCGTTATACATTATGCTACACACTGCAATGCCCCTGATACATTATAGCACATACAATGCCTGTGAAACATTATGAAACACACCGCAATGACCCTGAGACATTATACCACATACCACAATGCCCGTGATATAGTATACAACACACCGTAATGCCTGACACATTATGACACACACCGCAATGTCCGTGATACATTACGCCACACACTGCAATGACCCTGAGACATTATACCACATATCACAATGCCTGTGATATAGTATACCATACACCGTAATGCCTGTGACACATACCGCAATGCCCGTTATACCCTATGCCACACACCGCAATGCCCGTTATACATTATGCCACACTGCAATGCCCCTGAGACATTATACCACATACCACAATGCCCGTGATATAGTATACCACACACCATAATGCCTGACACATTATGACACACACCGCAATGTCCGTGATACATTATGCCACACACTGCAATGACCCTGAAACATTATAGCACATACAATGTCTGTGACACATTATGCCACACACCGCAATGACCCTGAGACATTATACCACATACCGCAATGCCCGTGATATAGTATACAACACACCGTAATGCCTGACACATTATGACACACACCACAATGTCCATGATACATTATGCCACACACTGCAATGACCCTGAGACATTATACCATATATCACAATGCCCGTGATATAGTATACCATACACCGTAATGCCCGTGACACATACCGCAATGCCTGTTATACCCTATGCCACACACCAGAATGCCCGTTATACATTATGCCACACTGCAATGCCCCTGAGACATTATACCACATACCACAATGCCCGTGATATAGTATGCCACACACCGTAATGCCTGTGACACATTATGACACACACCGCAATGTCCGTGATACATTATGCCACATACCGTAATGCCCATTACACATTAAGTCCTACAGTAAGGCTTCTAATTACTTTTAAATTACCTGCTCGTTGCCAGGGGTTTCATGCTCTTGGTTCCATGCACAGTGCCAGGGTTTTTCATGCTCAGGGTGTCATGCTCGTTGCCAGGGGTTTCATGCACTGGGTGTCATGCTCGTTGCCAGGGGTTTCATGCACTGGGTGTCATGCTCGTTGCCAGGGGTTTCATGCACTGGGTGTCATGCTTGTTGCTAGGTGGTAGTGCTTGTTGCTAGGGCTGTGCTCCCAGTGCCACATATGCCCCCAGTGCCAGATATTCCCCCACAGTGCCAGGTACTCACATGCCCCCGGTGCCAAATATAGCCCCCCCCATGTGTCAGGTACACATATACCCCCCAGTGCCACATATGCCCCCAGTGCCAGATATTCCCCCACAGTGCCAGGTACTCACATGCCCCCAGTGCCAAATATAGCCCCCCCCATGTGCCAGGTACACATATTTCCTCCCAGTGCCACATATGCCCCCTCAGTGCTACATATGCCCCCCGGAGTGCTCCCCCTCCCCCTGTGCCGAATATGCTCCCCCAGTGCCAGTAAAGTCCCCCCCCCCCGTGCTCCCCCGCTGTTTTGTGATGGAGGGACACGGAGGGCACAGCGCGCGCCTCTCCTGTGTCCCTCCTGCGTCTCCGGCGGGTCTGTTAAAGGAAGTGCCGGTTCGTGAGCCAATCAGTGTCCCTCCATCACAGCAGCTGTGGGAAGGAGGGAGAGGAGACAGCAGATTGACATGCGGACGCTCGTCCGCATGTCAATCTGCGCTAAATCAGTGGCGGCGCCCCCGCAGCCCTGCGCCCCCAAGCCACCGCGAGGGCTGCGGGGGCAGTAGTTACGCCACTGTATACTCAGCTACAAATATATGTGAGTTTTCTCATCTTGTGCCCTTACAAAAGGATGACAGAGTATTTTTTAACATTGCTAATCTTCAAGACAGGGAAGAGAAATGAAAGCTAATTGTGTGACGACTTTATGAACTTAATTGTGTACACAGGAGACAGAGAAACTGACCTAACCCAGGACTACTGCTGTGTCTCTAATTAACACTAGGAAAACATCCATTGTTTCCCAAAATGTTCTGCAGTACAAGAACAGACTGGGCAGCAGCCATACCATATGGCTCCTTCAGAAAGCAGTGATACTGAGCCAGATTTTGAGACAACCTGTTATGTAAGCCCCGAACAAAAAAAAAAAAAAGTTACAACTTAATTTTTTTATTTTTATTTTTAAAATTGTTTTTATTAAAGATTTTGTGAGAAATACAGAAATATAAGAGCACAGAATGTGTACAACATTCAGAACATTATAGTGTCAAATAACAGAAGGATTTCTTAGCAATTCCAAACGAGGATATTGCAGCAAAACATACAAGATTGGCGACACTGGTATTTGTACACATTATTAAACATACCAACCAAACAAATAGACAAATAATAACACTAAACTATTTGAATAGACACTGGACAGGAGGTGAAGGAAGAATACATCCGGCTAGTCTACTAAGCTATAAAGATATAATCCAATTTCTATAACACCATGTTAAGTACAAACTCACTAACGTTTAACAAAAGTGCCATGCGTAGAGTAAGAGTGTTCAAACACAGCTGAAATATGTGTTTTCGTATGAACAGTATATCAAGGACCTCAATAAATAAAGACCATTTTTGATAAAATTTGCATGCGCCTGAGTGTATAGCTAACCTCGCATACTTTCTTTCAAAGTACAAAATTTGTAGGAGTTTTTGCTTCACTTCAAATAATTGTGGAACTGATTTTTTAGTCCAATGTATCAATTAGAGATGAGCGCCTGAAATTTTTCGGGTTTTGTGTTTTGGTTTTGGGTTCGGTTCCGCGGCCGTGTTTTGGGTTCGAACGCGTTTTGGCAAAACCTCACCGAATTTTTTTTGTCGGATTCGGGTGTGTTTTGGATTCGGGTGTTTTTTTCCAAAAACACTAAAAAACAGCTTAAATCATAGAATTTGGGGGCCATTTTGATCCCAAAGTATTATTAACCTCAAAAACCATAATTTACACTCATTTTCAGTCTATTCTGAATACCTCACACCTCACAATATTATTTTTAGTCCTAAAATTTGCACCGAGGTCGCTGTGTGAGTAAGATAAGCGACCCTAGTGGCCGACACAAACACCGGGCCCATCTAGGAGTGGCACTGCAGTGTCACGCAGGATGTCCCTTCCAAAAAACCCTCCCCAAACAGCACATGACGCAAAGAAAAAAAGAGGCGCAATGAGGTAGCTGTGTGAGTAAGATTAGCGACCCTAGTGGCCGACACAAACACCGGGCCCATCTAGGAGTGGCACTGCAGTGTCACGCAGGATGGCCCTTCCAAAAAACCCTCCCCAAACAGCACATGACGCAAAGAAAAAAAGAGGCGCAATGAGGTAGCTGTGTGAGTAAGATTAGCGACCTTTTTTTACTGATATTTGGTGTTTTGGTTTTGACATGCTCTGTACTATGCCATTGGGCATCGGCCTTGGCAGACGACGTTGCTGGCATTTCATCGTCTCGGCCATGACTAGTGGCAGCAGCTTCAGCACGAGGTGGAAGTGGATCTTGATCTTTCCCTAATTTTGGAACCTCAACATTTTTGTTCTCCATATTTTAATAGGCACAACTAAAAGGCACCTCAGGTAAACAATGGAGATGGATGGATTGGATACTAGTATACAATTATGGACGGGCTGCCGAGTGCCGACACAGAGGTAGCCACAGCCGTGAACTACCGCACTGTACTGTGTCTGCTGCTAATATATAGACTGGTTGATAAAGAGATAGTATACTCGTAACTAGTATGTATGTATAAAGAAAGAAAAAAAAAAACACGGTTAGGTGGTATATACAATTATGGACGGGCTGCCGAGTGCCGACACAGAGGTAGCCACAGCCGTGAACTACCGCACTGTACTGTGTCTGCTGCTAATATATAGACTGGTTGATAAAGAGATAGTATACTCGTAACTAGTATGTATGTATAAAGAAAGAAAAAAAAACCACGGTTAGGTGGTATATACAATTATGGACGGGCTGCCGAGTGCCGACACAGAGGTAGCCACAGCCGTGAACTACCGCACTGTACTGTGTCTGCTGCTAATATATAGACTGGTTGATAAAGAGATAGTATACTCGTAACTAGTATGTATGTATAAAGAAAGAAAAAAAAACCACGGTTAGGTGGTATATACAATTATGGACGGGCTGCCGAGTGCCGACACAGAGGTAGCCACAGCCGTGAACTACCGCACTGTACTGTGTCTGCTGCTAATATATAGACTGGTTGATAAAGAGATAGTATACTCGTAACTAGTATGTATGTATAAAGAAAGAAAAAAAAACCACGGTTAGGTGGTATATACAATTATGGACGGGCTGCCGAGTGCCGACACAGAGGTAGCCCCAGCCGTGAACTACCGCACTGTACTGTGTCTGCTGCTAATATATAGACTGGTTGATAAAGAGATAGTATACTCGTAACTAGTATGTATGTATAAAGAAAGAAAAAAAAACCACGGTTAGGTGGTATATACAATTATGGACGGGCTGCCGAGTGCCGACACAGAGGTAGCCACAGCCGTGAACTACCGCACTGTACTGTGTCTGCTGCTAATATATAGACTGGTTGATAAAGAGATAGTATACTCGTAACTAGTATGTATGTATAAAGAAAGAAAAAAAAACCACGGTTAGGTGGTATATACAATTATGGACGGGCTGCCGAGTGCCGACACAGAGGTAGCCACAGCCGTGAACTACTGCACTGTACTGTGTCTGCTGCTAATATATAGACTGGTTGATAAAGAGATAGTATACTCGTAACTAGTATGTATGTATAAAGAAAGAAAAAAAAACCACGGTTAGGTGGTATATACAATTATGGACGGGCTGCCGAGTGCCGACACAGAGGTAGCCACAGCCGTGAACTACCGCACTGTACTGTGTCTGCTGCTAATATATAGACTGGTTGATAAAGAGATAGTATACTCGTAACTAGTATGTATGTATAAAGAAAGAAAAAAAAACCACGGTTAGGTCACTGGTATATACAATTATGGACGGGCTGCCGAGTGCCGACACAGAGGTAGCCACAGCCGTGAACTACTGCACTGTACTGTGTCTGCTGCTAATATAGACTGGTTGATAAAGAGATAGTATACTACTAATATTTTATACTTGTGGTCAGGTCACTGGTCACTAGTCACACTGGCAGTGGCACTCCTGCAGCAAAAGTGTGCACTGTTTAATTTTAATATAATATTATGTACTCCTGGCTCCTGCTATAACCTATAACTGGCACTGCAGTAGTGCTCCCCAGTCTCCCCCACAATTATAAGCTGTGTGAGCTGAGCAGTCAGACAGATATATAATATATATAGATGATGCAGCACACTGGCCTGAGCCTGAGCAGTGCACACAGATATGGTATGTGACTGAGTCACTGTGTGCTGTGTATCGCTTTTTTCAGGCAGAGAACGGATTATAAATAAAAGTGGTGGTCACTGGTCACTATCAGCAAAACTCTGCACTGTACACTACTGAGTACTCCTAATGCTCCCCAAAATTAGTAAATCAAGTGTCTCTCTAATCTATTCTAATTCTAAACGGAGAGGACGCCAGCCACGTCCTCTCCCTATCAATCTCAATGCACGTGTGAAAATGGCGGCGACGCGCGGCTCCTTATATAGAATCCGAGTCTCGCGATAGAATCCGAGCCTCGCGAGAATCCGACAGCGTCATGATGACGTTCGGGCGCGCTCGGGTTAACCGAGCAAGGCGGGAAGATCCGAGTCGCTCGGACCCGTGAAAAAAAAACATGAAGTTCTGGCGGGTTCGGATTCAGAGAAACCGAACCCGCTCATCTCTAGTATCAATACACATTTTCTAGCTACTGTTTGAATTGTAATAAGAAGGGGAAATGCACTTTTCTTGACAGCACTTAATAGCCACATATGGAAATTTAGTCCCATACAAGCTAGTGGATAAGGTATTAACTTAGTATGAAATATAGAATTAATAAAAAACTACCTTACACCAAAATCGTTTTAATTTAAAGCAGTTCCACATACAATGGGAAAAATCAGCTATCATCATTCCGCATTTAAGACAATGGCCATCTTCAGCAGTCATATGTTGTCGTTGGTGGTGAGTAATATAAGTCCTATGAAAAGTAAGTACATAAACTTCTTGGAGGTAGCTAGATTGCAAAGCTTTCAATGAAGAAGACTGAAGACAGATGATGTCATCTAGTTTTGTTATAGATAGACTATCATATGTCCATTTGCAGTGGCGTAAGTTCGCCCCAGTCGCCCGGAGGCATGATAAATGTTGGTGCCCCCCCTAAATACTGTATACATACACACCCTTCATATGTAGCTATCCGGCACTCATGTTGAACAGTAGTAGCGTGCTCAGGTGCCTTTCCAAATAGTAATATAGATACACATACAAAGTGGATGGCACTCCAAGTCAGTCATCACAATAAAATAGACACCAGCATACCTTTATAGCACACCTACAGTACTCCCTCACCCAACAGTGTGTCACAATGTAGATGCTTTTAGCGCAGTGGTGTGCCGATATACAGTATATATATATATATATATATATATATATATATATATATATAAAAACAACACACAAACGCCTCTTTCACTTAAACACACACACCTCTCACTTACACTCACACCTCTTACTTACACACGCCTCCTTAGCTTAAACACACACATGCCTCCTTCGCTTAAACACACACAATCCTCACTTACACACACGCCTCTCACTTACACACACACTTCTCACTTACACATGCTTCCTTCACTTAAAATCACACACACACACACACACACACACACACACACACTTCCTTCACTTAAACACACAAACATGCCTCTTTCACTTACACACACATGCCTCTCTCACACACACACACACACACACACACACACACACACACACACACACACACACACACGTCTCCCTTACACGTACACATGCCTCTTTCACTTAAAAACACACACACACACACACACACACACACACAAAAACAAACACATGCTTCCTTCACTTACACACACACACACACACACACACACACACACACACACACACACACACACACACACACACACACACCTCACTTAAACATGCACACATAAAACACAGTGCTGCCAACATTCATTAAAGAACCCCCAGCACCCCTCCCCTTTCCAACTACAGCCAGCTCTCTGTATATACTAGGACAGGGGTGGCCAACCAGTCAGATGCAAAGAGCCAGAAAAGATCTGTAGTCAAGGGCAAGAGCCAGTAACATGCGCGCGCCGAAGGCGCGTGTGCAAAAATGGGGGCATGGTCTAGTTTTCACAAAGCAACTCCCCATTTTGTGTGCACACCTTTCGTTATGACGTTTGTAGGAGTATGACCTTGTGTCATAACTCCGTTTTTAGTCATGTTGTACAGTGCCAAATACATATAATGCCCGGGTGAGGTATGGTATGCCGGCGGCTGGGCTCCAGGCGACCAGCATACCGGCGCCGGAAGCCCGACCGCCGGCATACCGACAGCGTGGCGAGCGCAAATGAGCCCCTTGCGGGCTCGCTACGCGCGCCACGCTATTTATTCTACCTCCAGGGGGGTCGTGGACCCCCACAAGGGAGAAAAACTGTCGGTATGCCGGCTGTCGGGATTTCGCCGCCGGTATACTGTGCGCCGGGATCCCGACAGTTGGCAACCTGAAGACCACCCATAATGCCCCTGTACAGTGCCACATACATATAAAAATGTCAAAAAAATGGGTGCCTCCACACTGCCAGAAACATATGTCCCCACAGTGCCAGATACATATATGCTCCAAAGTGCCAGATACATATATGCCCCACAGTGCCAGATACATATATGCCTCACAGTGCCAGATACATATATGCCTCACAGTGCCAGATACAATGACCCCCCAGTGCCAGATATACATGTCCCCCAGTGCCAGATATGCCCCCAGTGCCAGATATATATGTCCCCACAGTGCCAGCTATGCCCCTAGTGCCAGATATATATGTCCCCAAAGTGCCAGCTATGCCCCCAATGCTTGTGTTCCCACAGTGCCAGATATGCCCCAGTGCCAGATATACATGTCCCCACACAGTGCCAGCTCTGCCCCCAGTGCCAGATATATGTGTCCCCCCAGTGCCAGCTATGCCCCTGTGCCAGATATGCCTCCAGTGCCAGATATATATGCCCCCACAGTGCCAGCTATGCCCCTAGTGCCAGATATATATGTCCCCAAAGTGCCAGCTATGACCCCAGTGCCAGATATGCCCCCAGTGCCAGATATATATGTCCCCACAGTGCCAGCTATGCCCCCAATGCCAGTGTTCCGAGTACCAGATATGCCCCCCAGTGCCAGATATATATGTCCCCACAGTGCAAGCTATGCCCCCAATGCCAGTGTCCCTACAGTGCCAGATATGCCCCCAGTGCCAGATATATATGTCCCCACAGTGCCAGCTATGCCCCCAATGCCAGTGTCCCCACAGTGCCAGATATGCCCCCCAGTGCCAGATATATATGTCCCCACTGTGCCAGCTATGCCCCCAATGCCTGTGTCCCCACAGTGCCAGATATAACCCCCAGTGCCAGGTATACATGTCCCCACAGTGCCAGCAATGCCCCCAGTGCCAGATATACATGAGCCCCCCCCCCATCCCTTGTGCTGCTCACCGCGCTGCTGCTGTCTGTGAGGGGAGGAGAGCGCATCGTGCGCCTCTCCTGCCCCTCACTCTCCGGCGGCTGTGTCCCTCTTCAATTATGCACCGGTCCATGAGCCAATCAAAGCTCTGATTGGCTCACGGACCCGCGCTCAGTTGAAGCGCGCCGCCGCCGGAGAGTGACGGGCAGGGGAGGCGCACGCTGCGCTCTCCTCCCCTCACAGACAGAAGCAGCAGCGCGGTGAGCGGCAGTGGGAGACAGTGGAGGAGATGTGCCCCCTTGAGGCCAGGAGCCCGGCGGCAGCCGACTCCACTGCCTCCCAGAGTTCCGCCCCTGTCCATTTGTCTAACAATTATGCCCATTGCGGGTGATCTGTATAAAGCACTTTCATAAGTATCAAATACAAGTATTTAACTTTATATTGTTTAACTTTATTTTAAACCATTTGTAATAAATGTCCTTAGAAATTGAAATTGTTTTTGTTGCATTATATTAGCCACAGACTGACGACTTTTGTTTGATTTCAAAGTATAAGGGGTCTAATTCAGGTTGGATCGCAAAACGTGATCCAACCGCAAAAAAGACAAAAAAAGATGCGGACACAAGCGCAGCGCCCATCCTGCGCATGCGCCTGCATTCTCTGCGGGGGGCCTCAGAAAATGCGATCGCTTCTGCCTGAGACGGGGGGTGGGGGGGGTGGTAACGCTCGGTTCCCTAGGCGGAGATAGAGCATTGAAGGAGCGGAGATGGGCAAACGTGGGCAGCATTTGGAAATGGGGGTTGTTGTGTGGGCGTGAAGCAGAAATTGCAATGCGATCAAGAGGGGAAGGCGGCGGTCAGCATGCTGTGTGGCCTTGCCCTGCGATGGGCAGCCCCCAGCATGCGAAAAAAGGATTGCAAATTCTGCTAAGTATCAGAATTTGCAATCCTTACTGAACTAGGCCCAATGCTTGTTGAAAAATAAAATAATTTGCTTGCAAATCCGAAATGTTTCATTTAATAAATATAAATGGAGGATCTCCAGGAGTGCTCTACAGAGGAAACTGTTGGGATCACAGAGGATAGCAAATACCACAACTTCAGGATATTGGGACTAGGGAGGCCAATCCCGGGATCGGGATCGGCGGGATCCCGGGATTTAGATCCCGGGATTGGAGCATCCAATCCCGGGATTCATGGGATTACATTGCGCATGTGTGGGAGGGTGGGTGTGTAAGTAATACCACTTACTATTAGGCGGGCAGCAGCCATAGACAAACGCTGAATGTGGCGGCAATTCAAATGTAGCGCTGGCTGCCAGCCAATCAGAGCTGGCGGACCGGCAGCCAATCAGGGAAGCTGCCGCAGCAGCGGCAGCCAATCAGGAGCGACTGCTGCAGCCGCTTCCCTGATTGGCTGCCGGACCGCCAGCTCTGGTTGGCTGGCGGCCGGCGCTTCATTTGGAATGCCGCCGCGTTCAGTGTGTCCATGGCTGCCGCCCACCTAATAGTAAGTGGTATTACTTACACCCACCCTCCCTCCGTGCAGTGCTAACAGCCTCCCTCCCGCGCCGCTACCTACACCCTCCCTCCCTGCAGTAATCTCTCTAGCAGCCTCCCTCCCGCGCCGCTACCAACCCTCCCCGCTACCTACACACTCCCGCACCGCTACCTACACCCTCCCGCTCTGCTACCTACATCCTCCCGCACCGCTACCTACATCCTCCCGCCCAGCTACCTACACCCTCCCGCACCTCTACCTACATCCTCCCGCCCAGCTACCTACACCCTCCCGCACCGCTACCTACACCCTCCCGCACCGCTACCTACATCCTCCCGCACCGCTACCTACACCTTCCCTCCCTTCTGCGCCGCAACCTACACCCTCCCGCACCGCTACCTACTCTCCAGCGCTGCTCCCTACACCCTTTTTCACTGATCCCTACTACAATCCCGGGATCCCGGGAATCCCGTGATTGAGCATTTTTCAATCCCGAATCCCGGGATTGAAAAAACGGCCCGGGATTGGCCTCCCTAATTGGGACTGATTCAAAGTGCACCAAAGCTGGTAGCGAATACAACATTTCATGCTTGTCTGTATTCAGATGGAGTTCTGTGTACACACAGGTTGAAATACGCCAAATTTCTGCCTACACACCCATGACACACCCTTGGAACACTTCACATATATGCAGATGCCCAGTTTCCGCCAGCTACACCCATTCAGCTGCAAGTGGCAATGCAGCTGAACTATGTATCGCCAGTATTTGCTCAAATTAGCATATGACCCCCTGCTATGAGTAACACATCCACTTATCCTCTTTAGAAGACTTGATAGATCTCCTCCTATGGTCAAAATGTATTAGCCTGAGAGTTGCTGGCAGCTGCTAGATGTAAGCGGTATAGCCACTAGATTTTAAGTGGTCATTTTTAAAAAAAAGGTTTTAAATTTAGTGGATAACTTGCAGGTGATTACATTTGGGCCTAAAGATCAGTGACTGCTGCGTTTATTGTATCTAAGAACCGTGGGGCTGATTGAGAGGTGAACGCAGTGTGGATCAGTGCTGTGGCTTCGGTCACAGCAGATCTGAGTGCATATGTTCATGCCGCAGGTGATGGCCTTAGTAAAAAGATGCCCACTGCTACACTGCTTGCTTCTGTAGATGAAGTATAGGATCCACAGTGCGAACAGCCCATCAGACATCTGAGTGACCCCCAGGTTACTGAGGATGTCCGTCAAAACTACGCTGCTAGGGTCAGTAGAATTCTGCCGGAGGATGCAGCCACTGGCTTTGACACGCCCAAAAAGCAGGGCTGACACGCCCCTATTTTCTGCAGCACTGCCCATTGAAACCACAAAGCCTCTGCAGCCTGGCAATCATGCATCGGCTAACAGGGCACTGTGCCCATCATCACAGCTGTATTGAGGCACATGCGCACTTCTTCTCCAATGTACCCGCAGTCTTCTAAGCAGTGTCCACCTCTATATCAGCCCCTGCATGCAGGAGTTTATCCATAAACATTTGTTTATCGGGCCCCAATTGAGGACAATTCAAGACTGGAAGAATTAATATTAGAAATTCACAAGGAGATATGAAGGAGAATAAATAAGAAGGAAACACAGGAGCAAAGGGCCAGATTCAGAGATGTACGCAAACCCAATGGTATGCATACATCTCCAATGCTTTGACATCTGCGCAGGATCTGTATTGCACATGTGCATATCTCTGTCTGCAGTGACAATCACGGTACCCCCTAAGCTGCAGCATAATTAGGGGCAGTAAAGGGTCGGCCTGTTTTCTGAAACGCTGACCATAGCCACCACATGGCAAGGCCAGTGGCGACATCCTTAGGCGCAGCTTTATTGTCCCTGGCTGCGTGAAAATATAGCCTGTGAGTAACTCAGATGACCGATGTTCATGCAGAGTGATCCAATGCTGTGTCCTCTGACTCAGCAGCAGATCACAGCAGTTGCTGTACTTTGCTACAAAGTATTAAGTTTAAGTATAGCAAAAGAATGTGCCAGCCCCCTCATGATTATAGTGCTCTGCCAGTCCCCTCTCTCTCACAATTACAGTGGTATGCCAGCCCCCCTCATAATTATAAGAGATGTTCGCCTGGCCATTTTTCGGGTTTTGGTCTTGTTTTTTTCATGTTTTGGTTTTGGTCTTTGTTTTTTGCCAAAACCGCCCTTGTGTGTTTTGTATTTGGTTCTAATTTTTTTTTTATCATAAAAAAAATCTAAAATTATAGAATTTGGAGGTTTTTTTGTTCCTACAGTATTATTAACCTCAATAACATTAATTTCCACTAATTTCCAGTCTATGTTAAACACCTCACTGCTCACAATATTGTTTGCATCCAGTTTAGGCCAAAAGGTTGCATCGAGGTAGCTGGATGACTAAGCTAAGCGACAGAAGTGCGTGGCACAAATACCTGGCACATCTAGGAGTGGCACTGCAGTGGAAGACAGGATGGCAGTTTTATAAACTATGCCCGTAAAAATGCCCCAAAGAGCACATAACGCAGAGAAATAAGGTGCAAGATGGAAATTGTACTTGGGCCCTCCCACTCACCCTTATGTTGTATATTAAAGAGGACATGCAAAGTATAACAAACCAATCATTTCAACGACAGGGACTGTCACTTAAGCTGTGGCTGAAATGATTGGTTTGTTTGGGCCCCCACAAAACAAGCTGGCAATGGACAGTGCACAAACTGGCTTTAGTTTACAGCCACAATGTCGTAGTTTTCATCATCATAGTCTGATTCCTCATCTTCATCAGTGTCTACATCCTCTTCTTAACAGACTATTAATTTGTCTCCGCTGAAATCCACCATCCCAGGTCTCTCTGTACTTTTTGGAGGTAATTGGTGTTAAAAGTCTTCTTCGTAGAATTTGTAATTCATTTTGATGAATATCATCCTTTCCACATTATGGGGAAGTAACCTCCTATGCCGATCGCTGACAAGGTGCCTGGGTGCGCTAAAAACTCTTTCTGAGTACACACTGCAGGGTGGGCAACTTAGGTAAAACAAAACCAGTTTGTGCAAGGGCCTCCAAGTTTCCTTTTTTTTAGCTTTTCTACAGGGAGGAGGGCTTACATTATCATTATGAGCTGCAGAACCACCAGTCATAAACAAAGGCCAAGGCCTTAGCCTTTCCTTGCCACTTCTTAAATTGAATGGCATATTGGCAATTTTACGTTTCTTTTCAGCTAACTTAATTTTTTTTTTTTATAACCCATAGATATTGATTCTATGATTTCTCTTACGTCCTAGAGGATGCTGGGGTCCACATTAGTACCATGGGGTATAGACGGGTCCACTAGGAGCCATTGGCACTTTAAGAGTTGGAGAGTGTGGGCTGGCTCCTCCCTCTATGCCCCTCCTACCAGACTCAGTTTAGAAAATGTGCCCAGAGGAGCCAATCACAGCTAGGGGAGCTCTACAGAGTTTCTCAAGTGAAAGGTTTTTTTTAGAGTTTATTATTTTACAGGGAGGCTGCTGGCAATAGCCTCCCTGCTTCCTGGGACTAAGAGGGGGAGTAGTGTCCACCCTGCAAGGTCTGAGCCACTATCTCCGCTGACAGGACACTGAGCTCCTGAGGGGATCGAATGTTCCCCGCCACAGGGGATCGCTCAACCCGGCAGCATGCCGCCACCCCCTTACGGAGCCAGAAGATCAGTGGCGAGTTAGTCATCGGCCCCCCTAGCAAGCGGGGAGCCTGTGTGAAGATGGCGGCAACAGGGTATGGATGGAGCGCAGTACTAACTGTGCTCCGGGGGTTAAGCGGTACTTAGTGCGGCGCTGTGAGGGGTGCCCTGATCCAGCGCCTACACCCTACACTGACCTCCAAGCATATCAGGGTCCCAGGATCGCTGCCAGCACAATTCCTCTGTCCAGTATAATCTTCAGAAGAGCAGGAAGACAGTGCCATGTAAGGGGGTGGAGCTTCTCCTCAGAGCGGACCCAGCAGCGCTCAGCACCATTTTCCTGTCTGCAGAAGCGCTGTAAGTGAGAGCTATCCCTCCACATGAACTCCAGCAATCTGTTACGGTACCAGGGGGTTGTAGAAGGGGGGGGAGGCTGTGCACAGACTGTGTAACCTATTAAGGTGCACAGTCAGCGCTGATTAGGGGTCTGTTAGCGCTGTGTGTGGGTTGGCTCCAATCTCTGTGTCTCTCTTGCCATTC
The DNA here is from genome assembly GCF_028390025.1 of Pseudophryne corroboree. Lineage (NCBI taxonomy): Eukaryota > Metazoa > Chordata > Amphibia > Anura > Myobatrachidae > Pseudophryne > Pseudophryne corroboree. The sequence continues at coordinate 405,090,343 of NC_086444.1, read as the reverse complement.
TTAGGGGGGAAACTCTGCCTGCCCTTCCCTGTGTGTGTGTGGAGTGTCTGTGGTCTCCATTAAGCTATGTCCAGGGACTCTGTGTCATATGCTGCAGAGGGCATGTCCTCTCAGGATGATCCCATTCCATGTAATCAGGATTGCACTGTGTTAGCGCAGATACCAACAAGGGAGCCTGAGTGGTTATCCTCGATTAAAACTATGATTTCTCAGATTTCTACTAGGGTTGCACAGAATGAATCTGCAACTGAGGTTTTACAGAACTCTATGGCAGTTTGGTCCGGTTCTGTTACCTCAGGACCCCCTACTGTATGTTCCCACAAACGTGCTCTTGCCCAGATTATGCAAGATGACACGAATACCGACTCTGACACGGCTGACGGTGATGGGGATGTGCCGAGGGGGGCGGCATCTCTTGCAAAAGGGGTGCAGTTGATGATAGAGGCCATTAGAGATGTGTTGAATATTGCTGATACAACACCTGAGCAGGTTGAGGAGGCTTACTTCACTGACAATAAGAAAGCCTCGCTAACCTTCCCTGCATCTAAAGAATTAAATGCTATATTTGAGAAAGCCTGGGAAAACCCGGAGAAAAAATTCCAGGTTTCAAGAAGGGTTCTGGTTGCTTTCCCCTTCCCTGAGGAGGATATGAAAAAATGGGAAAACCCACCTATAGTGGATGTGTCTGTGTCCAGACTCTCCAAAAAGGTGGTTTTACCTGTTCCAGGATCTACCGCGTTAAAAGAACCGGCTGATCGCAAAATTGACACTACGCTCAAATCCATAAACACGGCTTCAGGAGTGATACTGCATCCTACTATTACCTGTGCATGCATATCCAAAGCTATAGTAAAGTGGTCAGGCACGTTACTTGAGGATTTGGATACAATGGATAAATGTGATGTTGAATTGTTTTTACGTAACATTCAGGACTCTGCAGGATTTATGGTGGAATCCATGAAAGACCTGGGTTCCATGGCTGCAGGGATATCTTCCATGTCTGTCTCAGCTCGCAGGGGACTTTGGCTGTGCCAGTGGTCTGCCGACGCGGAATCCAGGAGAGGTATGGAGACCCTACCCTACACAGGTCAGGCTCTCTTTGGGGAAGCGTTGGATGCATGGATTTCCACAGCTACAGCGGGTAAGTCTCCTTTTCTTCCCTCAGCTGCACCTGCTACGAAGAAGCCCTTTTCTTCAGCTGCATCACAGGCCTTTTGGGCTGCTAAAACAAGAAAGGCCAAGCTGTCCTACACCTTCTTTAGAGGAGGTCGGCCAAAATCCAAGAAACCTGCTGCTGCGGGATCCCAGGAACAGAAGCCTGCTTCCGGTACGCCAAAATCCTCAGCATGACGGTGGACCGCGCGGCCTTGAGGTGGGACCGGTGGGAGCAAGACTCAGGCATTTCAGTCACGTCTGGGTGTCTCCTGGCCTGGCCCCCTGGGTGCTGGATATTGTGTCCCAGGAGTACAGGCTGGAGTTTCAAGATCTCCCTCCTCACCGGTTCTTCAAGTCAGGCTTACCAGCTTTGCTGGCAGACAGGGCTATCCTACAGGAAGCCATCCAGACGTTGGTGATGGCACAGGTCATTGTACCAGTTCCACCCCATTTGCAAAACAAAGGTTACTGTTTGAACCTTTTCGTGGTACCGAAACCAGATGGTTCGGTCAGGCCCATTTTGAACTTAAAATCGCTAAATCTATTTCTGAGGGAGTTCAAGTTCAAAATGGAGTCTCTGATGGAGGGGATATCAGGCATTAAACAAGAAGGGGATGATTTTTACAGAGAGCACTTACCTTTGATAAAGCTGCCCCCTGAAGACAGCGAAACGCGTAAGGACTTACCTGTTGGACACTGGGACATAGACCACCCAGGATCATTTGGACGGTGGACCTTTAAAGAAACTTGGAACCATTTTTCCACAACCATCCTACTGCTAATGGAGGACTAACCCACTTCCCTCAACTGATGTGCTGCCATCCTCATTTGCTGAGAAATCATCAGGGAAGTCTGCAAGTGTACCTCCAGGATTGGTAACTATTTGTGGAGAGACGTACATCCTTTATGGTAAAAGGAAAATTGAGGTCCACCAACCACTGGATATTAAAAAATCCCTGTCCTGTTGCTGATTCTATTTGGCTGTCCTAAATGAGCCATGGCTTTTTAACTGCTCTCGATGTGTATTAATTGTCATTTAGACATTATTATACCCATTTTTAAATTTTAATTTATATTAAATTGTTGATTAATCCTTCCCACCTGTCTGCAACAATTATTCTCAGCGCTGTATTGGTACTTCTAGTACTATTGTGTTTTATGTTTAATTTGGAGTGACTGTCTAAGGTTTCTACAGCTGCTTAGGAGAACCAGCTCTGTCAAGCGCGGGGTACACCCACTCTTTTGAGTGAAGAGAGGTTTTTTTTTGGAGGTGATATCAGGACTGGAAGAGGGGGAATTCCTGGTATCCCTAGATATCAAGGGTGCGTACCTCCACGTTCCTATTTGGCCGCCGCATCAAGCTTACCTCCGATTCGCACTGTTGGACAGTCATTTTCAACTCCAGGCCCTGCCATTCGGCCTCTCCACAGCGCCAAGGGTATTCACCAAGGTGATGGCAGAAATTATGGTTCTCCTCCGCAGACAGGGGGTGAACATAATTCCATATCTGGATGATCTGCTGATAAAGGCATCGTCCAAGGAGAAGCTGTTACAGTCCATTGTTATTACAACCCATCTACTCAGGGAACACGGTTGGATCCTGAACCTTCCAAAATCACATTTGGAGCCAACCAGGAGGTTGTCCTTTCTGGGAATGATCCATGACATGGAAGTGCAGTGGGTGTTTCTCCCAGAGGAAAAAGCGTTGGTGATACAAACAATGGTCTGGGGTGTTCTGAAGCCAGCCCATGTGTCGGTTCATCTGTGCATTCTCCTTCTGGGGAAGATGGTAGCCTCTTACGAGGCTCTGCAGTACGGGAGGTTTCATGCTTGGCCCTTCCAACTGGATCTCCTGGACAAGTGGTCGTGATCTCATCTACACATGCACCAGAGAATACGTCTGTCACCAGAGGCCAGGATTTCCCTCCTCTGGTGGATACAATTACCTCACCTTCTGGAGGGCCGCAGGTTCGGGATTCAGGACTGGATCCTTCTAACCACGGATGCAAGTCTCCGGGGCTGGGGCGCAGTCACTCAAGGGGAGACCTTCCAAGGAAGGTGGTCAAGTCTGGAAGCCGGACTACCAATAAACATTCTGGAACTAAGAGCCGTCTACAACGGTCTTCTCCAAGTGGCCCATATTCTGCATAATCGGGCCATTCAAGTGCAGTCGGATAATGTAACGACAATAGCTTACATAAACCGACAGGGCGGAATGAAGAGCAGAGCTGCAATGTCAGATGTAACAAGAATCATCCTCTGGGCAGAAAAACATGCGTTGGCGCTGTCAGCACTCTTCATTCTGGGAGTAGACAACTGGGAAGCGGACTTCCTCAGCAGACACGATCTCCATCCAGGAGAGTGGGGACTCCATCCGGAGGTGTTCAGGGAGGTAACAGATCTTTGGGGTGTACCTCAAATAGACATGATGGCCTCTCGTCTCAACAAGAATCTTTAGCAGTATTGTTCCAGGTCGAGGCACCCGCAAGCCGTGGCGGTGAACGCCCTAGTGACTCCGTGGGTGTTCCAGTCGGTGTACGTGTTTCCTCCACTTCCACTCATTCCAAGAGTTCTAAAGCTCATAAGGAAAACAAGAGTTCTGGCAATCCTTATTGCTCCGGACTATCAAAGAAGGGCTTGGTACGCGGATCTTCTTGATCTACTGCTAGAAGAGCCGAGGCCTCTTCCTCTTCGGGAGGACCTGCTTCAGCAGGGGCCATTAGCCTATCAAGACTTACCGCGGCTATGTTTGATGGCATGGAGGTTGAAAGCCAGATATTAGCTCATAAGGGCATTCCGAACAAGGTTATTCCTACCCTGATACAGGCTAGGAAAGGAGTTACGTCTAAACATTACCATTGCATTTGGAAAAATATGTATATTGGTGTGAGTCCAAGAAGTTTCCTACGGTGGAGTTTCAACTGGGACGGTTTCTCCTTTTCCTGCAAGCAGGTGTGGATATGGGCCTGAGGTTGGGATCCGTAAAGGTCCAGATTTCGGCCCTATCCATTTTTTTCCAGAAACAGTTGGCTTCCCTTCCTGAGGTTCATACTTATCTGAAAGGGTTTCTGCACATCCAGCCTCCCTTTGTGCTGCCTACGGCGCCCTGGGATCTTAACGTGGTGTTGCAGTTTCTCCAATCGGATTGGTTTGAACCTCTGCCGGAGGATGAGGTCAAGTTTCTCACGTGGAAGGCTGTCACTTTCTTGGCCTTTTGCTTCTGCCAGACGTGTGTCGTAGTTGGGATCTTTATCTTGTGAGAGCTCCTACTTGATCTTCCATGAAGATAGAGCTCAGCTCCGGACACGTCAGCAGTTTCTTCCAAAGGTTGTGTCGGCATTTCATATCAACCAACCTAAAGTGGTGCCAGTGGCTACTGACTCCTCAATCTCATCAAAGTCCTTGGATGTTGTAAGGGCTCTGAAAATCTATGTGAAGAGGACTACTCGTCAAAGAAATTCAGACTCTCTGTTCGTCTTGTATGATCCCAAGAAACTTGGGTGTCCTGCTTCTAAGCAGACAATATCTCGCTGGGTCAGGTTCACTATCCAGCATGCGTATTCTACGGCAGGATAGCCATCTCCTAAGTCTGTTAAGGCCCACTCTACTCGTAAGGTGGGTACTTTCTGGGCAGCTGCCCGGGGTGTCTCAGCTGTACAGCTTTTCCCGAGTGGCTACTTGGTCTGGGTCGAACACATTTGCAAAGTTCTACAAGTTCGATACTTTGTACTCTGAGGACCTGAAGTTTGGTCAATCAGTTCTGCGCTCTCCCTCCCGTTCTGGGAGCTTTGGTACATTCCCATGGTACTAATGTGGACCCCAGCATCCTCTAGGACGTAAGAGAACATAGGATTTTAATTACCTACCGGTAAATCCTTTTCTCGTAGTCCGTAGAGGATGCTGGTCGCCTGCCCAGCGCTTCGTTATCCTGCAGTGGTTACTTAGTTCAGTACTGCTTAGTTCTTAGTTAAGTACTGTTTTGTTACTTGGTAAGTAATCTTGTTCAGCCGTTGCTGATGTTTCAAGCTAGTTAGCTTGGTTAACCTTTTATGTGTGAGCTGATGTGAATCTCGCCACTATCTGTGTAAAATCCTTTTCCGTCTCCTCGGGCACAGTTTCAAGACTGAGTCTGGTAGGTGGGGCATAGAGGGAGGAGCCAGCCCACACTCTCAAACTCTTAAAGTGCCAGTGGCTCCTAGTGGACCTGTCTATACCCCATAGTACTAATGTGGACCCCAGCATCCTCTACGGACTACGAGAAAAGGATTTACCGGTAGGTAATTAAAATCCTATTTTTACATGCCCTGGCCTTAGCCGATGACAGAATTGCATTGTTGTCATGACTAGTGATAGCAGCTTCAGCACTAGTAGTGAGAAGTGGTTCCCGATCTTTCAATTGTTTGTCGTCTATAATAATTACACACTGCAGTTGACTTCACCAACAGCGTCGCACAAATGAGTCAGAAATGTATATAATAATTACACACTGCGGTTTACTTCACCGACAGCGTCACACAATATGTGTACGAGTAGGAAATAATATACTGCGGTCTGATTGGCAGTGTCACAGTACTTATAAACGTACAGCACAAACAAAAATATATATATATTTTTTATAATTATAATTTTAGGCTTTTTGTTTTTAGCTTTTAACATTTTAATTTTACACTGGGGCAGAGCCCCTGGATGGACGGACAGATCTCCCCTTTCAGATACAGCAGACAGAGACCACACCTTTTTCAAATACAGCAGAGGCAACGGATGCTGCACCTGGGTCCCCTCCTCTTTTTAGGTGAAGATACACCTTTTTAGATGTAAATTTGTTGCAACTTCCTCCTACCTGATGCACAGTCCGAGTTGATGATGATTATCATCAGTGAGGACTTTACACAGGCTTAAAAAAAAACATTAAATAAATGAATGAAGTAGGGACTAATGTGTCCAACTCCTGAAAAATGGAAACAATCTCATGTCCTACAAGCTGTTATCTTCAAAATTGTGTGTCGGATGTGGGGGGAGGCAAATAATGTGGGATTCTCCTAAAATTGTTTACAGAACTAGTCAGGTCTGGTGTCACTATAACAAGGAAGGGGTGGCCATGCTTTTTCAGTGGCATGCTGGCAGGGGCGTTTTAAGAGAGGAGGGGACCCGCGTGCAGCCTCCGTCGCGGGCCCCCTCCTCTTCGGCAGCAGTAGACTCTGGCGTAATGCCAGAGTCTATTGCGCATGTTCAGGTCTTTGGGAACATGGCGCCCGCGCCTTGTTCTCGGGGACACCTCCAGTGTCCATGCGCAAATCACTCAGAAATGGCCACGGTGGCCATTTTCCAAGTGATCTGTGCCTGCACAGCAGGGCCTCCATCATGGGACGCCGGAGGGGTCAGTATATTCTATGGGTGCAGTGTGTGCGGGGTGAGGCCCCATGGACCCAGGGGCCTGTGTGAACCGCACACACTGCACCCATTATACCAACGCCTATGCATGCTGGTGTTATGCAGCAGTGCAGCATCAGTAGGATGCATTGGTACTCACAATGAGGTATGCCAATGTCCCACACAATTGGCCACTCCTTCCTTCACCTGGGCCAGTAATCCTTACTAGCAGCCCTGCTAAACAGTCCTAGGCTATCTGTAAAAGAGGTGCACATACCAAAGGAAAAAGCACTGCACTAAAAGCACTAAGCAGGATGCAATTTATGACTTTTAAGAGCAGAGCTGGTCCTAACCAGTATGATGCCCTAGGCAAGATTTTGGCTGGTGCCCCCTAGCACCACCGCTAGCTCCACCTCTGACCCTGCACCCATTTCCCAGCACCATCACCCCTCACCCATAGCATTCCTAATTTTGGTGTTCCTCCCCCCTATATTTTAAATAGGAACAGTGCGCACATTCAGCGCACAGCCCAAAAAGGGGTGTGTTCTTGCTGGGAAGGGGCATGGCCACACAATAGTAGCCCCAATTCAAATTATGCCACACAGTAGTGAAACTTTATTCACATTTTATTATGCAATAGTGTCCCTAATTCACATTACATCACACTGAATTGCTCCTTATTTATTAGACCACACAGTAGTTCCTTTTCTACACACTATGCCACACAGTAGGACACCTTATACACATAATGCCACACATTAGTAATGCATTTATACACATAATACTACGCAGTAATGCCCCTTACACATTATGCCAACATTTATTAATGCCCTTATACACATAATGTCCCTTACACATATGTCACACATTATTAATGCCCATATACACATAATGACACACATAGAGCTCCTTACAAATTTGCCGCACATTATTAATGCATTTATACACATGACACACATAATGCCGAACACTATTGCACAACCTTTTCACCTGTACACAGCACTCACATGGCCGCTAACACTGTGACCTCTGCCTCTGCTTGGATACAGATGTGTCCACATACATCTTGCCTCAATACGCCATGCAGCAGGAGATGCCTGGCGTGAGTTAACTGGCAGCTCTGCTAACGTCGGGCGCCTTTTTTTAAATGAAAATGTGACTTATGTGCATTACTATGTGACCAGGATGCAGAAGCAGCTTCTGCTGATTAAAATGATATGCAGCATGCTTACATTCTGTGTGCGACTGTGGCTGTATCTGCATACGAAATACTACATTACATTGATTTCCAGAAATACACTGTGACGTAGCATTTCGTATGCAGATACAGCCGCAGCCGCACACAGACCATAGGCATGCTGCATATCATTTGAATCAGCAGAAGCTGCTTGTGCCCCATGGCATACCAAATGCCCTATGCATTTGCCTAGTTTGCCTATGCCTAGGACTGGCTCTGTTTAAGAGTACTTAAATTGAAAATTAAGTTCAAATGCTGAAACACCAAAGTCTACCAATGTTGTGGCCTCATTGATGAATAATCAAAACAACATGTGGACAGCCAGCAAGGACAGAATATAGTGCTAAAATCTGGTTCTGGCACTGTTCTGCATATGGAAAAAGAGGGTGAGGTCACGCATCATGAGGCATGTCATGTGTCATGGGGTGTGGCTTCGCAGCACACCCCATCTAAATATGCTGGCCAAGTAGAGTGCCAGGAGGTGGAGATGCACAGCCAGGCCTTCTGCCGGACCGTCCCATCAGGCCACCGGGCATTCTGGCATTTGTCAGAAAGCCAGTCCGGCAGTGACAGCCAGCACCAAAATAAAGATGCTGCCCTAACAGCATCTTTACACTAATACTGTGAGTAAAATACTCTACATAACTTGCAGTTTAACCTTGTCGGCATAGTCCCATCTATCTACTCATTGTCAACCTAATGATTGACGAACTCAAGTATAATATTCCATTTTTGCATTCACAGAATTAGGCACATTACTGTGGGTATCCTGCATTCTCAATGGCAGCGATGGGTAATTCTTCAAGACTGCATGTTCACCCTAATTACTCATCCTAAAATACATACACATCCCTTCACTAGCTCCAAAATGCCACCACAGGCAACTTAAACGTGCCAGTTGTTCCACAGTAGCCCCACGTGTCCTGAGTTACCCACTTTCCAGAAAATTCTCCCACATTCCCTTAGACCAGTGTTTCCCAAACTCTTTTGAATCATGGCATCCTAGAGTACCTGACTTTTTTCACAGCACCCCTAGACCAAAAGTTTCTTATTGAAAAATGTAAAAAGGAATATTTAATTAAGTAAATTGTGTTTATATGTCATCCTTAGGTTCAATTGTTTGGTGAGTGACAGGATTTGCTTTTATTTGTCCACTTATTTTATGATTGGCAGCCACCAGCACTGGTTTTGCCTATTACATTGACCAGAAACAATTTAAATTAGTCCCAAACCACCAATCCAAGACACCTCTGCAAGTGTCTGGAGGCATCCCAGGGTGCCACGGCACACAGTTTGAGAACCACTACCTTAGACCTTACAAGCATTCATATACAACATTTACTCTGAACTCCCCCATATGCCTCTAAGATCTCCTCAAATGCCACTCAGACCTCCCAACAAGCCATCCATATGCCACTTAGACATCCAGCATGCCTTCCATATGCCCCTCAGACTTCGCAACATGCCTCCCAGACTTTCACACATGCCACTCAAACCTTTCCAATATGCCACTTGCACCTCCACCAAATGACACTCAAATCTCCTACCAGCAATGCACTGTAGTGTACAAACCATAGTCCTGGGAATGCAGTATACTGCAACATATGTTTAATAATTAAGAACATAATGGTGATCCTGTCTATATGTACCACATTCATGCACTGTACATGTGATAGGGGACCCCAGTACTGGCAGGCTAGTGTCTCAAACTCATTGAGAACTGCAGTAGATGTTGTAAAGGTGAAATACTGTACATGCCATCATAAAAACTAATTCAACCACAGTATCAATGCTCTTACTATTAAAATTACTTAATTGTAGGTTAGTAAACAAATGCAGAGCTACAATGCCATTCCAATCACTGGCAGGGGCTTTTATTTAATTATACTAAAGCCCACAGACAACAAGAGGAGTGGATGGACTGTATTGTGAACACCCACTTTGATTCCTAGTGTAGATTTTATGGAAGCAAACCAAGCACCCATGTTCATCTGTGGTCCTGCTCCACCTAGTTCCTCTAATAGTGTAACAATGCATTATTTGAGTGCACAGTCTAGAACATGACCCATAGAGAAGGGGGATGGACCCTCAGGCAGTGGAACACACAGAGTATTTCCACTTTAGCTCTGTGGGCCAGTCTAACGCTGACTCCTACTTGTCTATAAACACTCAGCTGCACAGCCAGAATCTGCAAAGAAAGAGGAAGAGCATTTTTTGTAGACTGCATTGTACTATCTTCTCTTCCAATTGGTTGTGCTGTGTGACTGCCATGTAGTGTGCATAGTAGGTTATGTGTGTTGGAGTATAGTGCACTCAGGACCATGTCTCCTGTGTATACATTACACTGGGTGCGCATCCTCTAGTGTTTACCCTCTAGTGCTGGAGCATCAGGGAGGCGGAGACTGATGACACAGTTCCTCCTGCAGTGGAGAGAGAGAGACGGTTCTTCCTGTTGCGTGTGTCACACTACCTGAGTGGGACAGAGGGGGTAATTCAGAGTTGATCGTAGCAGAAAATTTGTTAGCAGTTGGCCAAAACCATGTGCACTGCACTGCGGGGGGGGGGGGGGGGGGGAGATATAACATGCGCAGAGAGAGTTAGATTTGGGTGGGGTGTGTTCAAACTGAAATCTAAATTGCTTTGTAAAAATAAAGCAGACAGTATTTACCCTGCACGGAAACAAAATAACCCACCCAAATCTAACTCTCTCTGCAAATATTATATCTGCCACAACTGCCATGCACATGGTTTTGCCCAACTGCTAACAAATTTGCTGCTGCGATCAATTTTGACTTACCCCCAGAGAGCAAAGGGGAGTGTGTGTTCCTTCCAATGAGAGTCAGTCTGCATGGATGTGCAGCCTTCCATCTCATACTGTCAGAGTCACTACCTTACCAAAGATGAATGACGTATAGCGATAGGTACCACACTTTCACTGTACCAGTCTGTTAAATATATGAGTGAGTTACTGCTACTGCAGAACATCTTCCGCATTAACAAGTGTTATCTTAGTATGATAATAAACCAGCATTCTGGTTAACTATCAATTGTGTGGATTAACATCACTATCAAACACCGCAACACTCTGCCAACAGGTTATGGGCCCAATCCTGCATGTTTGAGTGATAGCCCAGGACAGAGGTACACAGAACAAAAGTACAACAGATTAATTTAAGGAAACATTTTATTAAAATGCTGAGAAGATGCATAGCACAGGACACAGCATGAACTTTGAAAAATTAAAAGGTTCAAAGAACTACATTACATGGAAGTTTGCCAGGGAGATGCAGCTTAAGCTGGAAAAAATGTGGAAGGTCACAATAGATCCAGGAGCGGGTCCTAACCTAGATGATGTAGACAGAGCCATCGGCACGATAGGCTTAGCTGTGGAGCAGCATGTTTATTTTATAATCAGTGGGAAATTGTCAGCTAAGGACATGTGGACAGCCCTACAAAAGGCATATGAGGACAGAGGTCTGATGAGAAGGATAAGTTTGAGACGCATGCTATATGGGACAAAATTGAGTGCCTGCAAGGACATGAATGATTACATTGATAAGATATTGTCAATAGCTCAGCAGGTGGCATCTGTGGGGGCATAGGTGGATGAGGAGGAAGTGGCAGTGGCGATGTTACAAAATCTGATGCCAGAATTAGATTTTTTTGGGTGGTTGCTTGGAAGTCTAATGATACCAAACTGACAACAGAAATTGTAAGGGCCGAGCTACTATAGTTCCAAGAACATATTTCTATCGAGACCAAAGCTGAGGGTTCTGCCTTACTCACAAAAGGGACAAATTCCAAAAAGCTCAAGTTCAAGTGTTTTGTGTGTCACAAGTTGGGGCATAAGGCTTCAAATTGTAGGATGAGAAATTCCAGTGGTGTGCAGAAACAGCGCTTCAAACCAAATGAGTCAGCACTGAATGTAGCAGATAGTCACAAGATGGATTGCTGGTACATGGACTCGGGGGTCACTAGGCATTTCAGTTGCATTCAGCATTGGCTCAGTTCTTTAACACCATGTGAACCCACTACAGTAAAAGGGATTGGAAATAAAATCCTTACTGCATCACAAATTGGGACAATTACAATGCGTTTAAGAATTGGAGGAGAAACAGTTGTTACAGATTTCCAAGATGTATTATTTGTGCCAGATTTGGGAAGTAATCTCATTGCTATCGACATACTAGAGAAAAAGGGTTACAGAGTCCAGTTTGCAAAGGGCAAGTGTATGGTGCAAAATAAAAGAGGGACTGTTATTGCTTCAACAACCAACTATATGTCCTGGACACTGAGAAGTGTTCTGCAATGATGGCTACTGATGCAAACAAATCAATGGAGCTGTGGTACAAACGTTTGGGTTATCTAGGATATGACAACATCCAGAAACTGCTAGATGGAATAGTAACAGGGATCACCGTGAGTAACGATGAAAGACCTATGTGTGAGAGCTGTATAAAAGGAAAGCAAACTTGCAACCCATTTCCAAAGTCAGTTAGTAGAGCAGAGACACCACTAGCTCTAGTGCACACCAACGTACTGTATGTGGTCCGATGGAGGTGGAATCAATCAGTGGCAACAGATAGTTCATGACTCTGTTGATGACGCCACAAGAATAACATATGTATATTTTATTAAAGAAAAGAGTGAAGTGCTCAACAAAATTGTGGAATACAAAAACCTGGTGGAGACTCAGACTGGTCTGACATTAAAGGTCTTGAGATCCGACAATGGTGGAGAGTATGACAACAAAGCGTTAGCCGCATTCCTTAAAAAATATGGCTTAAAGCATCAACTAACAATTGCCTGCACACCGGAAGAAAATGGCATGAGTGAACGGGCAAACCGCACAATTGTTGAGAGAGCAACTATCTGTTAAATATCGCGGGCCTGGAAAAAAGATTTTGGGCAGAAGCAGTATCTACTGCAGCATACCTAAAAAATCATGCACCTACAGTAGCTGTAAAAGGTACAACGCCACTGGAGGCGTGGTCCAATAAAAAGGCAAGTGACAGTCATCTTTGTGTCTTCGGCAGCAATGCTTTTGCACATATAACTAAGGAGAAAAGGAGAAAGTTAGATACAAATTCCATAGAATGTATTATGCTCGGATATTGTGAAGAAAGCAAAGGATACAGACTTTGGGATATTACAAACAAACGTCTTCTTAAATCCAGAGATGTGGTATTCCATGAAATAGTGGCACTAACTGGGACAGTGGAGCAAGAAGAAAAACAACATGTATCATTGGATGTACAGGCAGCAGAAAGCGTGTCTGAGCCTGAGAATGTCAATGTAGACAACCAATCAGGAAACAGGAGTTCCATGAGGAGCAACAAAGGTGTTCCAGCCAAGAAATACAGTGAGGAATATGCAAACATAGTTTATTGTGAACCCCAAAACATACAGGAAGCAAAGTCAAGCAGTGATTGGACAGAGTGGAAGTCAGCAACTGATACAGAGCTGTCAGCACTGGATGATAACAGTACATGGACTGTAGTTGATAGGCCAAGCAACCATAAAACGATCAAGAACAAGTGCGTCTTTTGCAAGAAGTTAAATGTAGACGGGACAATTGCTTGTTACAAAGCCCGCCTTGTTGCCAAGGGATATACCCAAAGGTCCGGAATCGATTACGTAGTTGATCTACCACTGGCAGGCCAAGAGAAACACATTACTGATGTAAAACACCAGCTAAAGCAAAGGTTCAAGTTAAAGGATCTAGGTCCTGCAATCATTTGTTAGGCATGAGAATTGTACAAAATCTAAAAGAAGGGACTGTTACAATTGATCAACAAACATATATTGACGCAATACTTTCCGAGTATGGAATGTCGGATGCAAAACCAGTAAGCACTCCCCTTGACAAAGGTGTAAAAATGGTAAAGGCCATGTCACCATGCAGCCAGGAAGAGGGAGAGGAAATGAAAGAGATTCTTTATCAGAATGCCTTTGGTAGCTTAATGTACGCAAGTATTGGGACTCGTCCTGACATCACACATGCAGTAAGTCGGGCAAGTCAGTTTGCAATCAATCCTGGGAGGCAACACTGGATTGCAGTTAAAAGAATTTTAAGATACCTTAAAGGTACAAGTTCACTAAAGTTCTGTTTTACAAAGTCTAAAGATTCCAGCTTAAAAGTTTTCTGTGATGCCAACTGGGAGTCAGATGAGGACAACTGTTGTTCTACACAGGGTATCTGTTTGTATTGGCAGGCGCCTATCTATCACCATCCTGTATACGGATGGTTATAAATATACCCCTAATTCCTTCCATCATAAGAAGCAAATTCTGCCTACCTTGTGGTCCAGCCAACAAATAACATAATTGAGCTTTCTTCATCATAATGCCATCTTCATACAGAAACATCATGCACAAATAAATACCTGATGATGAAAAAGAAAACAAAACATTCAGATTACTTGATGTTTTCTTGGAGTTTTCATGAAATTAAATTTTTCCTGTGTAGCTTCCAGATGTGGTTAATAGATAAGTATTCAGGGAGTTGTCTACGTTCTGTGCCCTTGAGTATGGCAATAGAGTGCTCTTAAGATGCAACCAGTTCCAAAAGCATGACAGAGGGCCTGGCTCAGAGGAACATGCAATGTCAATGTTGGACGCAGTGGAGTGATCTTTTACACAAGCAGTGACTGATTAGGAATAGTGCATGCACATAGGATTTATTAGAAGAGGCAGGTAGTCAGCGGTTGGGGGAGGTAATGGGGTGGCTAGAAAAAAACGCAGATGTTCCGAGACAACTTTCTGGGTGTTCCTTAATCAGCCACTGCAAATTAATTTGCACCTGGAGAGAAGCCACTCAGTCTGAGACAGCATAGGGTTGGTAAAAGCCCTATGGTCCAACCGATGTGCTCCCGATGTTCCCACTTATGTACGTAGACGGTGGATGTGAGATGCTGACACTGGGCGTCTTTGTGCACAAGATGACAGCTGAGCCATTGGTATATTTGTGCATGTACTATGTGAGTGAAATCGTAGCTGCGCATGTAACTGTGCGCACCTCTGAATCACACCCAGATTCATATCCCTGATAAAAGAAAAGCATGGCTTAAAAGCTGGAGCGGTCCTTGGTGTGGGCAAGCAGTGCCTTTGCCCAGGGGCGCTGCGGCCTGGGGACGCGGTCGCAGTCACCCCGCAGGCACCACCGCCTGCCCGCACTCCGCTCCCCGCTCCACGGCTGCAGCAGACGCCGTGGGCTGTGTGGGCGTCCGCTGCAGCCGGCTCCAGGCACAAACACTAGAGGTCATTATTGACCTCTAGTGTCTGTGCGGCGCTATGGGAGAGACGTCATTGACGTCTCTCCCATAGAGAGGAGCGGACGGCCAGAATGACGGAGCAGCAGCAGCAGAAGAAGCAGGAGCGGGGCAGTGGTAAGTATTGTTTTTATTATTTTGTGTGTGTGTGTGTGTTTGTAAGCGGGGGGGCACAGCGACAGGGGGCAAATAAAGAGGGGGCATAACAACTGGGGGCAAATAAAGAGGAGGCACAAATACTGGGGGCACATAAAGAGGGGGCACAACTACAGGGGGCAAATAAAGAGGGGGCACAACAACTGGGGACAAATAAAGAGGAGGCACAAATACTGGGGGCACATAAAGAGGGGGCACAACTACAGGGGGCAAATAAAGAGGGGGCACAACAACTGGGGGCAAATAAAGAGGAGGCACAAATACTGGGGGCACATAAAGAGGGGGCACAACTACAGGGGGCAAATAAAGAGGGGGCACAACAACTGGGGGCAAATAAAGAGGAGGCACAAATACTGGGGGCACATAAAGAGGGGGCACAACTACAGGGGGCAAATAAAGAGGGGGCACAACAACTGGGGGCAAATAAAGAGGAGGCACAAATACTGGGGGCACATAAAGAGGGGGCACAACTACTGGGGGCAAAATAAAGAGGAGGCGCAAATAAAGAGGGGGCACAACTACTGGGGGCAAATAAAGAGGAGGCACAAATACTGGGAGCAAATAAAGAGGGGGCACAACTACTGGGGGCATATCTACAGGGGCAAATCAACTGGGGGGCACAGCTACTGTGAGCATAACTGGCCACGCCCCTCCCCTATGAAGCCACGCCCCCGCACACTAACTGTTTTGCCACGGGGGGGCGCCAGTGGTAACTCTCGCACTGGGCGCCACAAGGGGTAGAACCGGCCCTGCTTAAAAGCAGAGGGGACTCAACAATCAAAATGATGGGTCTGATTCAGAGATGTATGTAGTTGAGTGATTATTACCGATCTGCGCATGCGTCTGAGTTGCAGTGGGCATTTGCTGGCGCGATTAACTCGCAGATTGGATTAATTCGCAGTCTGAATGCAGTCAGGGAGTATTTGGGGGAGGTAATGGGGGAGTACTGGCAAAAACGCGGGCGAGTGACAACCATTTCAGGGCAAGTAGCAGCCTGCATCCGCAACCACGACTGTGTCTATGTACATGAAAGCTTGGGTTTGCGATGGCACTATCAAGTGTCTAAAAAACATCTTGGCAGCTTCGACATTTGCATATGCTCGCACAGCCGCTGTATACAAATTCGCAGCTTTGACTGCATTAGAATACATCTCTGAATCAGGCTCTATGGGGGTAATTCAGACCTGATCGCTAGGCTGCGTTTTCTCACAGCCTGCGATCGGGTTCGAACTGCGCATGCGTATGCACCGCGTCGGACGACTGCACTGGGCATCAGTGCATAGTGACGGGTTGGTGCGAAAAAAGCGAGGAGATTGACAGGAAGAGGGCGTTTGTGGGTGGCAACTGACCGTTTTCAGGGAGTGTGTGGAAAAATGCAGGTGTGTCCAAGCGTTTGCAGGGAGGGTGTCCGACGTCAAATCCAGTCCCGGACAGGCTGATGTGATCGCAGCGGCTGAATAAGTCCTGGGCGGTGCAGAGGCTGCACAAGATCTGTTTGTACAGCTCTGCTACACATGCACAGCTAAAATACACTCCCCCTGTAGGCGGCGACTATCCGATCGCAGGACAGTAAAAATCACTGCCCAGCGATCAGGTCTGAATTACCCCCTATGTCTTTTAATAAAAGTTGCAGGAGGTCATGAATCAGCCAAAAAAGCAAAGTCAAAATAAACTATTTTCATACGTTTTTCTCAAATATCTGCTCAAACTAAACAAAAATTGAGGGCCTGATTCAGAAATGGACGGAATTGCAGAGCCGCACACAAGCTTGGCAATTCTGTCCACCAAAATGTAAATGCAGCAGGAGGTATCTATATGAAATAGACACCTCCTGAATTGCATTTGCGCTGCCTCAGATCACCATCATGACCATTGGTTGCAGGTTTGGCCAAGCTGCGTAAGCTGAGGCTTGCTCAGTCTGGCCAGTTCCTGGTAGCTTGTGAGGCCAGGAAATATGCATGCAGCCTAGCAGACCGTGGCCTTGCCTTCCAGGAACACTGGCCAGGATTGTCCCCTCTCTGCCTCCCAAATGCCGAAGTTTGTCAATCAAGGGAGACACTGCGAGCAGACTCGCAGATGGAGGGCTGCACATGCGTAGGACACATCTTGTGTATGCGCAATTCTCCCACTATCAGAGATGTACACTAACCATCGAGATAGCAAACATCTCTGAATCAGGCACTGAATCCTTTATACTTTTTTTTAAGCATATACTGTAATATGTCAAGTTTTATTGATAGGAAACAGAAGATGAATGTTTTAAGGTAGTACAGTATGCAGATAGCAAGGTGGGGCAATGGTGCTTTCACAATTACACAGCTTTAAATCACACAAAGACACTTGGAAAAGTAACTTGAAACTATTGCTTTCTACTATGAATATAAGTCACTACACATCCTTCTCTAAGCTTCAATTTGCTGATTGCAGTATAAAAAAATATATATTTCCAATGTACTCTCCAGACATCCATTAAAAAACGTGATGTTTTAAAATGACACGATTAGAAAATGACCTGTCAAATGTAATCTCAAAGCGCTTGTTTCTCTTCATTTCAGCATTTTCAAATGCAAGTGTAGTCTCAGGGGGGAGTTCTCCCCTAAGTAGGATTTGTGGGTATAGAATAAAGAGGAGCGCTCACTATTTTATTGATGGAAAAGACATACTTTGCTTCCTGGTCACTTTATCCATGATAACTACAGTTCTATCCTGAATATTGAACAAAGGTATTACTTTATGTAAGACAATAAACCAGCTGTAACACAGTACTCATGAAAACAGTGTTAAGCTATGTTGCATTTGCATAAAACAAAATATACCAGGGTTCATGTCTGGTCCGAATCTTAAGTTCCCGGACTTGTTGGGGGGTATTCAGTTGTTTGAAAAGTCAGTTGGGTGTCTGTTTTTTTTTCCTATCTAATAGACAGACACCTAACTGACTTTTCAAACATTTGAATTCCCCCCCGTTGTGTCACATTGGAGGGCACAAAGTACTGGTCATGGCATTAAGTTTTCCATTTTGAAGCCATTTCCGATTAGGCAGGGATGGGGAACCTTCGCCACTCCAGCTGTCGTTGAACTACACATCCCAGCATGCCCTGCAACAGTTTTAGCATGGCCAAATAGCAAATCTGTAGCAAGGCATGCCGGTATGTATAGTTCAACAACAGCTGGAGGGCCAAAGGTTCCCCACCCCTGGTTTAGGGGCTGATGCAGAGATGAATGCAAGTCGATTTGCGTAGCATATCTTGGCATATGCACCTACAGGTGATGTAAAGGCATATGCATCTCACACACATGTCCACTTATGACTGCCGAGGTGTGTTGGCATTGTCACATGGGTAATGCATAGATTGGGCAAGTCAATGTGATTGTTGGCTGTGCACATGTATGTTTTACATCAAAGATAGGGCTGGGGCAAGTATGCACTGATAATGATAACAGCTATGAAAATAGATGTATGGCTATTGATTGTCCAGTCATATAAGTAATATGCAGATGGGCCATTTATGTATTTAATGAATTCATATGTTCATTTAATATTTAATGAATGTATGAAATATGCATTATGTACCTTTTTATTAAAGTGTACCAGTCCTGATAATGTGACACTAATCTCCTCTACCCCTCCACCTTATAGCTTTCCCCTTTGCAGTGGTGCAAGTAGAAAAAATGTATTACGGGTACTGTGTGCGCGCGCCTTCGGCGCGCCAGCACGATATGGGTGTGGCTAAATGCCACATGGGGCGTGGCCAATGAAAATGGGGGCGTGATACACATATGGGGGAGGGGTAGATACACGTATGACCCCAATAGTGCCAGATACACGTTGCCCCACAGTGCCAGATATACATTGCCCCACAGTGCCAGATACACATTGCCTCACTGTGCCAGATACACAAATGCCCCCAGAGTGCCAGATACACAAATGTCCCCAGAGTGCCAGATACACATTGCCTCACAGTGCCAGATACACATTGCCCCACAGTGCCAGATACACAAATGCCCCCAGAGTGCCAGATATACATTGCCTCACAGTGTCAGATACACATTGCCCCACAGTGCCAGATACACAAATGCCCCCAGAGTGCCAGATATACATTGCCTCACAGTGTCAGATACACATTGCCCCAGAGTGCCAGATACACAAATGCCCCCACTGTGTCAGATATACATTGCCCCCCAGTGCCAGATACAGAAATGCCCCTACAGTGCCAGATATGCCCTCAGTGCCAGATACAGAAATGCCCCCAGTGCCAGATACACAAGTATGCCCCCAGTGCCAGATACAGAAATACCCCCAGTGCCAGATACACAAATATGCCCCCATTGCCAGATATGCCCTCAGTGTCAGATACACATGTCCCCCCAGTGCCAGATACACATGTCCCCCCAGTGCCAAATATGCCCCCAGTGCCAGATATGCCCCCAGTGCCAGATACACATGTCCTTCCAGTGCCAGATATGCCCCCAGTGCCAGATATCCCCCAGTGCCAGGTACACAAGTCCCCCCCAGTGCCAGATATGCTCCCAGTGCCAGGTATACATGCCCCCCCCGTGCCAGATATGCTCCCAGTGCCAGGTATACATGCCCCCCCAGTGCCAGATATCCCCCAGTGCCAGGTATACATGCCCCCCAGTGCCAGATATGCCCCCAGTGCCAGATATCCCCCAGTGCCAGGTATACATGCCCCCCCCCAGTGCCAGATATCCCCCAGGGCCAGGTATACATGTCCCCCCCCAGTGCCAGATATCCCCCCAGTGCCAGGTATACATGTGCCCCCAGTGCCAGATATCCCCAGTGCCAGGTATACATGCCCTCCCCAGTGCCAGATATCCCCCAGTGCCAGGTATACATGCCCCCCCAGTGCCAGATATCCCCCAGTGCCAGGTATAACATGCCCCTCCAGTGCCAGATATCCCCCAGTGTCAGGTATACATGCCCCCCCCCCCTCCTCCCCTGCTCACCGCTGCCACTAAGTCCTGTCTGTGTGAGGGGAGGAGAGCGCAGCCTGCGCCTCTCCTTCCCCTCAGTCTCCGGCGGGTGTCTCAGTTTAAATAAACTGAGACAACCGCCGGAGACTGAGGGGAAGGAGAGGCGCAGGCTGCGCTCTCCTTCCCTGACATCAGTGGCGGGGACGGCGGGGAGCAGCAGAGGGAGGGAGGGAAGAAGAGTGGCGGCCCGTCGGTGTGGGTACGGCGTACCCACGGCTAAATTCTTACGGGTAAGCCGTACCCACCCGTACCCACACACTTGCACCACTGCCCCTTTCACCCTCCAACTGTTCCCCTCTTCCCTTAGTGTGTAAGCTCTAATGAGCAGGGCCCTACACCTTCTTGTTCCTCCCCAGCACTGCCTCCTGCTCTGCTCCCTTGTAGCCTTATCCTCTTCAGTTACTCTATACTCGTCCATAGATTGGGTACAGGATCACAAAGTACTGAATGTACTTGCCTTTGAATGCTCCTGCTTCAGTGAGTTACCTTACCCTTGCCTGTGATTTGTCCTAAACAGTCTGTGGTATTAATTGAATGTTTGGTACTAATACAATGTACGTATGCTAAGGTCTAATATGCCTGCTCTAAAGCCCTGTTACTGATTTTTATGCCCCCCCCCCATAAATAATAATAATTTAGTTACCTGCATGCCCACACCCCGTGTCCACTGATCCATATAGTCATCTAGTAAACCATACTCCTGCTATGTTTAGCAGTTCACTTGCTGTGTAAAAATAATTTGTACATCATTTGTGGTATGGATGCAAAAAAATGGATATGGCTTCACTAGGAGGGATGTGGCCTCACAGGGAGGGGGTGGAGCCTCACGTGAAACCCTCATTACATCATTCCAGAGTGCCCAGCATTCCCAAAGGAGATGCTAGGTTGCCCCAGGAAATACTTTGGCTGCACTCCTATCACTGAAGAGGACCCAGGTGCTGCAGGATTATGGCTGACATGTACTAAGCAGTGATAAAAGTGGAGAAGTGAGCCAGTGGAGAAGTTGTCTATGGCAACCAATCAGCTACTCTGCATACTTTTATAGTATGCAAATGATAAATGTTACGTCAATGCTGATTGGTTGCCATGGGCAACTTCTCCACTGGCTCACTTCTCCACTTTTATCTCTGCTTAGTACATCTTCCCCTATGTCACACTGCAGCACCCGACTGCCTGGCCTACGGAGGTGCCAGCTAGGGAGGCCAATCCCGGGATTGGCGGGATCCCAGGATTTAGGCCCAAAAATGGCCGAGATTGAGGAATCAGCGTTGAGCATCCTCAGGACGCTCTGACGCTCCCGGCTTCCTCCTAGCGGCTCCCCAGCGCAGCGTGATGTATAGCGAGAGGTCACATTGCACCGTCATAAACTGCTGGGAGCCGCCGGGAGAGAGGAGAAGTTGTGTCCCACCCGCTCGCCCCTGGTGTATGGTGAGTTATTTGTGCGGGGCGGACGGGGCGGGGTGAGGGGGGCGGCCACACAGGAAAACGCCAATCCCGGGATTGACCATTTTTCAATCCCGATACCCGGGATTGAAAAAATGGTCCGGGATTGAGGAATCAGCGTTGAGCATCCTCAGGACGCTCTGACGCTGCCCGGCTTCCTCCTAGCGGCTCCCCAGCGCAGCGTGATGTATAGCGAGAGGTCACATTGCACCGTCATACGCTGCTGGGAGCCGCCGGGAGAGAGGAGAAGTTGTGTCCCACCCGCTCGCCCCCGGTGTATGGTGAGTTATTTGTGCGGGGCGGGGGGAGGGGGGAGGCCACACAGAAAAACGCCAATCCCGGGAGTCCCTGGATTGACCATTTTTCAATCCCGATACCCGGGATTGAAAAAAATGGCCCGGGATTGGCCTCCCTAGTGCCAACATTTCAGTGTCACCACCTGGAAGAGAAACACCCGGGTGTGGCCCACACTGCCCTTGTGACACCTCTGTGTCCACGTACTTAGTTACTTGCTTTTTTGTTTTACTCCCACCTTAGAGTCAGTCATGTGATCAAGAAGTACCTTTTTAGTTTACACTTGTCTGATTTTTGCCCCTTTTAGTGCTATGCCCACAAACCTATCCCATTCTTCATGGAATTGTGGAAAATATGGGATAAGAGATATGGAAAATAATTTCAAGTAAATATCCCCAATCTTGTGTTGGTATAAAACTCATCAATACTATTGGTCTGTGTCTGACCACTGTTGGAGATGTCAGAAGGATATTGATGTCTTCCGGCATCCCAGCATTTTATATTAAGAGACAGAAGATAATACATAAAATAAATAATACAATTCAGTTAACCAAACCAAATGCTAGTTCTGCTAAATTTACCCAATAAATCGATATGTAAGTTGACTAACTCTATCGCATGGAAGCTCCTATGTTCTGCCTAAGGACTTATACCTCTCCACTGGAGAGACAAAAAACATTCTGTGTATGAATGGATCAATAAAGTCAATGAGATACAACTAATGGAATATTTAAAAGTCAATAGTCCCCGGGGCAATAAGAAACACAATGGCACATGGAAGAAGTGGTCAATCTCTATTAAAAAAAATACAGCAAGTCTTTCAACTTTATTGGACGATTAGCATAAGAGAATACACAATGGAAGTAGATTAACTATGAGTAGGTGTTTAGTGTTTTGCATTTCTAACAGTCTCTATTAGAAAAATACACATATCAAAATCAAAGGGAAAATGTAAGAACAGTCGATATGGGGGGGGAGGTGGTATCAGTGAATGTTATGTCCGCTATACCGCTCCCCCCCATGTATGACAGCCACGGTGTGAGCCCAGTGCCTGGAGCGCTATGCACCCCTGTCATTATAGGCGCTGCTATCTTAAAGATAGCGCGCTGATATGTGAGGACCATGTAAGAATGGTCAGCAGCGCTGACCGTTGCGACACCTGCAGCTATCCTTTTTGTCTGCTGCAGGTGGCGATGCCCTATCTCCACAGCAGGGACAGAGCTGTCCCTGGCTGTGGCGGGTGGCGGCTCTGGACTGCATAGGGGATCTCACACATGCACAGTGGAGCCAGCTGGGCATGAAGACACAGCGCATCAGCACTAAGCTATTGCGCTCTGTGCTCAGGGGGGCATTGCCAGAGGGGGGAGTTTTCACTCACCCATTTCAGCAGACAAGATGTTTATACAACTTATCGATGTTCCTTCTTGCTTCGAGGTGGTAATGATCCATGCCACTATAATACATTTACCCCCAAATGCTTTATTAATGCCTTAAATAACACAGATTAACACAGATTAAGACAAAGCAGAATTCATTTTATGGCCAGCCCTCTTCCATGCGTATGCATCTTTTATTGTTAGTATATTTACTAAACTGTATATCAGCAAAGAGATTGTTCAATTGTGCAGGAAAATACTTAGGGCTAAATACAGGGATCAAAACAGGTCATACAGGTATGTGCTCATACATTGCGCTTACAGACAACTTGGTGCAAAAGATACATCAGAAAATGCATGTATCTATGCTTCTGATTATACATAGCCCCCAACTGACATACCTTCTCTGAACTCTGCCTACAGTACGCTCCACTATGCCTATTAAACTATATGTGGATATGTGATTGAATTGCCCAGGACTGTAAATTGCCCATACTGTACTTGTGTATGCTCTGCAAGCTGGGGTATATTCATCCCTGCATCAGCCAGTTACTGTGTCCTAGTAGATGTTTGTGACCTTGTTAAAAACAATTTTTAAAAAAGTGTGTGCCCACTTCAGTTGTCTGTATATGTGTGTGTTTGCGTGGTTGATGTAGTAGAAAATATCCAAAGCAGCTGTTTAATAAGTAATAACTCCAGAAGAACAGGGGATTTTTGGCCAAGGAGGCATGAAAGGTCCAAGGTATAGCTGAGACTTTAACTCTGCCAAACAGCCAGTTATGTCCTGCTCTAAGAAGATCAGTACTATTATGGGATACATCCCCCATGCTCCTGTTGTCCCCCCCATATAGTTCATACCTGCTGTGGTGCCTGGCGCTATACACTCCTAGCTTGGGTGTCACTTCCAACATGATCTGCACTGAAACTGTTCTCATCACATTAATGAATTGTATTATGGCTTTTTCACCCTTTACATTGACAGTGCTTAAAATACCTGCCTATTTTGTCATTTCCATTTTGGACTACTGCAGGAAACACAATTACCTTTTAATTTGTAATGCTTTAAACAATGGATGTAGGGGTGTTTATATTAAATTACCTTTTATAAACAAAATGTAACTGCCAAATAACTATTCTCTCTTGAATATATGACATTTTATTTAGAGATGAGCGGGTTCGGTTTCTCTGAATCCGAACCCGCACGAACTTCATGTTTTTTTTCACGGGTCCGAGCGACTCGGATCTTCCCGCCTTGCTCGGTTAACCCGAGCGCGCCCGAACGTCATCATGACGCTGTCGGATTCTCGCGAGACTCGGATTCTATATAAGGAGCCGCGCGTCGCCGCCATTTTCACACGTGCATTGAGATTGATAGGGAGAGGACGTGGCTGGCGTCCTCTCCATTTAGATTAGAAGAGAGAGAGAGAGAGATTGACCTGATTTACTGGAGCTTAGGAGTACTGTAGAACTGTAGAGAGTGCAGAGTTTACTAGTGACTGACCACAGTGACCACCAGACAGTGCAGTTTTATTTAATATATCCGTTCTCTGCCTGAAAAAAACGATACACAGTGACTCAGTCACATACCATATCTGTGTGCACTGCTCAGCCCAGTGTGCTGCATCATCTATGTATATATCTGACTGTGCTCAGCTCACACATCTTATAATTGTGGGGGAGACTGGGGAGCACTGCAGTGCCAGTTATAGGTTATAGCAGGAGCCAGGAGTACATATTATTATTAAAATTAAACAGTGCACACTTTTGCTGCAGGAGTGCCACTGCCAGTGTGACTGACCAGTGACCACCTGACCACACTGACCACCAGTATAGTTAGTAGTATAGTATACTATATTGTGATTGCCTGAAAAAGTTAAACACTCGTCGTGTGACTTCACTTGTGTGGTGTTTTTTTTTTTATTCTATAAAAAACTCATTCTGCTGACAGACAGTGTCCAGCAGGTCCGTCATTATATAATATATACCTGTCCGGCTGCAGTAGTGATATATATATATTTTTTATATCATTATTTATCATCCAGTCGCAGCAGACACAGTACGGTAGTTCACGGCTGTAGCTACCTCTGTGTCGGCACTCGGCAGTCCGTCCATAATTGTATACCACCTACCCGTGGTTTTTTTTCTTTCTTCTTTATACATACATACTACTACTACATCTCTTTATCAACCAGTCTATATTAGCAGCAGACACAGTACAGTACGGTAGTCCACGGCTGTAGCTACCTCTGTGTCGGCACTCGGCAGTCCGTCCATAATTGTATACCACCTACCCGTGGTTATTTTTTCTTTCTTCTTTATACATACATACTACTACTACTACATCTCTTTATCAACCAGTCTATATTAGCAGCAGACACAGTACAGTACGGTAGTCCACGGCTGTAGCTACCTATGTGTCGGCACTGGGCAGTCCGTCCATAATTGTATACCACCTACCCGTGGTTTTTTTTTCTTTCTTCTTTATACATACATACTACTACTACATCTCTTTATCAACCAGTCTATATTAGCAGCAGACACAGTACAGTACGGTAGTCCACGGCTGTAGCTACCTCTGTGTCGGCACTGGGCAGTCCGTCCATAATTGTATACCACCTACCCGTGGTTTTTTTTTCTTTCTTCTTTATACATACATACTACTACTACTACATCTCTTTATCAACCAGTCTATATTAGCAGCAGACACAGTACAGTACGGTAGTCCACGGCTGTAGCTACCTCTGTGTCGGAACTGGGCAGTCCGTCCATAATTGTATACCACCTACCCGTGGTTTTTTTTTCTTTCTTCTTTATACATACATACTACTACTACATCTCTTTATCAACCAGTCTATATTAGCAGCAGACACAGTACAGTACGGTAGTCCACGGCTGTAGCTACCTCTGTGTCGGCACTGGGCAGTCCGTCCATAATTGTATACCACCTACCCGTGGTTTTTTTTTCTTTCTTCTTTATACATACATACTACTACTACATCTCTTTATCAACCAGTCTATATTAGCAGCAGACACAGTACAGTACGGTAGTCCACGGCTGTAGCTACCTCTGTGTCGGCACTTGGCAGTCCGTCCATAATTGTATACCACCTACCCGTGTTTTTTTTTTCTTTCTTCTTTATACATACATACTACTACTACATCTCTTTATCAACCAGTCTATATTAGCAGCAGACACAGTACAGTACGGTAGTCCACGGCTGTAGCTACCTCTGTGTCGGCACTGGGCAGTCCGTCCATAATTGTATACCACCTACCCGTGGTTTTTTTTTCTTTCTTCTTTATACATACATACTACTACTACATCTCTTTATCAACCAGTCTATATTAGCAGCAGACACAGTACAGTACGGTAGTCCACGGCTGTAGCTACCTCTGTGTCGGCACTCGGCAGTCCGTCCATAATTGTATACCACCTACCCGTGGTTTTTTTTTTCTTTCTTCTTTATACATACATACTACTACTACATCTCTTTATCAACCAGTCTATATTAGCAGCAGACACAGTACAGTACGGTAGTCCACGGCTGTAGCTACCTATGTGTCGGCACTCGGCAGTCCATCCATAATTGTATACTAGTATCCATCCATCTCCATTGTTTACCTGAGGTGCCTTTTAGTTGTGCCTATTAAAATATGGAGAACAAAAATGTTGAGGTTCCAAAATTAGGGAAAGATCAAGATCCACTTCCACCTCGTGCTGAAGCTGCTGCCACTAGTCATGGCCGAGACGATGAAATGCCAGCAACGTCGTCTGCCAAGGCCGATGCCCAATGTCATAGTACAGAGCATGTCAAATCCAAAACACCAAATATCAGTAAAAAAAGGACTCCAAAACCTAAAATAAAATTGTCGGAGGAGAAGCGTAAACTTGCCAATATGCCATTTACCACACGGAGTGGCAAGGAACGGCTGAGGCCCTGGCCTATGTTCATGGCTAGTGGTTCAGCTTCACATGAGGATGGAGGCACTCAGCCTCTCGCTAGAAAAATGAAAAGACTCAAGCTGGCAAAAGCAGTAGCACCGCAAAGAACTGTGCGTTCTTCGAAATCCCAAATCCACAAGGAGAGTCCAATTGTGTCGGTTGCGATGCCTGACCTTCCCAACACTGGACGTGAAGAGCATGCGCCTTCCACCATTTGCACGCCCCCTGCAAGTGCTGGAAGGAGCACCCGCAGTCCAGTTCCTGATAGTCAGATTGAAGATGTCAGTGTTGAAGTACACCAGGATGAGGAGGATATGGGTGTTGCTGGCGCTGGGGAGGAAATTGACCAGGAGGATTCTGATGGTGAGGTGGTTTGTTTAAGTCAGGCACCCGGGGAGACACCTGTTGTCCGTGGGAGGAATAGGGCCGTTGACATGCCTGGTGAAAATACCAAAAAAATCAGCTCTTCGGTGTGGAAGTATTTCACCAGAAATGCGGACAACAGGTGTCAAGCCGTGTGTTCCCTTTGTCAAGCTGTAATAAGTAGGGGTAAGGACGTTAACCACCTCGGAACATCCTCCCTTATACGTCACCTGCAGCGCATTCATAATAAGTCAGTGACAAGTTCAAAAACTTGGGCCGACAGCGGAAGCAGTCCACTGACCAGTAAATCCCTTCCTCTTGTAACCAAGCTCACGCAAACCACCCCACCAACTCCCTCAGTGTCAATTTCCTCCTTCCCCAGGAATGCCAATAGTCCTGCAGGCCATGTCACTGGCAATTCTGACGAGTCCTCTCCTGCCTGGGATTCCTCCGATGCATCCTTGCGTGTAACGCCTACTGCTGCTGGCGCTGCTGTTGTTGCTGCTGGGAGTCGATGGTCATCCCAGAGGGGAAGTCGTAAGCCCACTTGTACTACTTCCAGTAAGCAATTGACTGTCCAACAGTCCTTTGCGAGGAAGATGAAATATCACAGCAGTCATCCTGTTGCAAAGCGGATAACTGAGTCCTTGACAACTATGTTGGTGTTAGACGTGCGTCCGGTATCCGCCGTTAGTTCACAGGGAACTAGACAATTTATTGAGGCAGTGTGCCCCCGTTACCAAATACCATCTAGGTTCCACTTCTGTAGGCAGGCGATACCGAGAATGTACACGGACGTCAGAAAAAGACTCACCAGTGTCCTAAAAAATGCAGTTGTACCCAATGTCCACTTAACCACGGACATGTGGACAAGTGGAGCAGGGCAGGGTCAGGACTATATGACTGTGACATCCCACTGGGTAGATGTATGGACTCCCGCCGCAAGAACAGCAGCGGCGGCACCAGTAGCAGCATCTCGCAAACGCCAACTCTTTCCTAGGCAAGCTACGCTTTGTATCACCGCTTTCCAGAATACGCACACAGCTGAAAACCTCTTACGGCAACTGAGGAAGATCATCGCAGAATGGCTTACCCCAATTGGACTCTCCTGTGGATTTGTGGCATCGGACAACGCCAGCAATATTGTGTGTGCATTAAATATGGGCAAATTCCAGCACGTCCCATGTTTTGCACATACCTTGAATTTGGTGGTGCAGAATTTTTTAAAAAACGACAGGGGCGTGCAAGAGATGCTGTCGGTGGCCAGAAGAATTGCGGGACACTTTCGGCGTACAGGCACCACGTACAGAAGACTGGAGCACCACCAAAAACTACTGAACCTGCCCTGCCATCATCTGAAGCAAGAAGTGGTAACGAGGTGGAATTCAACCCTCTATATGCTTCAGAGGTTGGAGGAGCAGCAAAAGGCCATTCAAGCCTATACAATTGAGCACGATATAGGAGGTGGAATGCACCTGTCTCAAGTGCAGTGGAGAATGATTTCAACGTTGTGCAAGGTTCTGATGCCCTTTGAACTTGCCACACGTGAAGTCAGTTCAGACACTGCCAGCCTGAGTCAGGTCATTCCCCTCATCAGGCTTTTGCAGAAGAAGCTGGAGGCATTGAAGAAGGAGCTAAAAGGGAGCGATTCCGCTAGGCATGTGGGACTTGTGGATGCAGCCCTTAATTCGCTTAACAAGGATTCACGGGTGGTCAATCTGTTGAAATCAGAGCACTACATTTTGGCCACCGTGCTCGATCCTAGATTTAAAACCTACCTTGGATCTCTCTTTCCGGCAGACACAAGTCTGCTGGGGTGCAAAGACCTGCTGGTGACAAAATTGTCAAGTCAAGCGGAACGCGACCTGTCAATATCTCCTCCTTCACATTCTCCCGCAACTGGGGGTGCGAGGAAAAGGCTCAGAATTCCGAGCCCACCCGCTGGCGGTGATGCAGGGCAGTCTGGAGCGACTGCTGATGCTGACATCTGGTCCGGACTGAAGGACCTGACAACGATTACGGACATGTCGTCTACTGTCACTGCATATGATTCTCTCAACTTTGAAAGAATGGTGGAGGATTATATGAGTGACCGCATCCAAGTAGGCACGTCACACAGTCCGTACTTATACTGGCAGGAAAAAGAGGCAATTTGGAGGCCCTTGCACAAACTGGCTTTATTCTACCTAAGTTTCCCTCCCACAAGTGTGTACTCCGAAAGAGTGTTTAGTGCCGCCGCTCACCTTGTCAGCAATCGGCGTACGAGGTTACATCCAGAAAATGTGGAGAAGATGATGTTCATTAAAATGAATTATAATCAATTCCTCCGCGGAGACATTGACCAGCAGCAATTGCCTCCACAAAGTACACAGGGAGCTGAGATGGTGGATTCCAGTGGGGACGAATTGATAATCTGTGAGGAGGGGGATGTACACGGTGATATATCGGAGGATGATGATGAGGTGGACATCTTGCCTCTGTAGAGCCAGTTTGTGCAAGGAGAGATTAATTGCTTCTTTTTTGGTGGGGGTCCAAACCAACCCGTCATATCAGTCACAGTCGTGTGGCAGACCCTGTCACTGAAATGATGGGTTGGTTAAAGTGTGCATGTCCTGTTTATACAACATAAGGGTGGGTGGGAGGGCCCAAGGACAATTCCATCTTGCACCTCTTTTTTCTTTTATTTTTCTTTGCGTCATGTGCTGTTTGGGGAGGGTTTTTTGGAAGGGACATCCTGCGTGACACTGCAGTGCCACTCCTAGATGGGCCCGGTGTTTGTGTCGGCCACTAGGGTCGCTAATCTTACTCACACAGCTACCTCATTGCGCCTCTTTTTTTCTTTGCGTCATGTGCTGTTTGGGGAGGGTTTTTTGGAAGGGACATCCTGCGTGACACTGCAGTGCCACTCCTAGATGGGCCAGGTGTTTGTGTCGGGCACTTGGGTCGCTGAGCTTAGTCACACAGCTACCTCATTGCACCTCTTTTTTTCTTTGCGTCATGTGCTGTTTGGGGAGTGTTTTTTGGAAGGGCCATCCTGCGTGACACTGCAGTGCCACTCCTAGATGGGCCAGGTGTTTGTGTCGGCCACTAGGGTCGCTTAGCTTAGTCATCCAGCGACCTCGGTGCAAATTTTAGGACTAAAAATAATATTGTGAGGTGTGAGGTATTCAGAATAGACTGAAAATGATTGGAAATTATGGTTTTTGAGGTTAATAATAATATGGGATCAAAATGACCCCCAAATTCTATGATTTAAGCTGTTTTTTAGGGTTTTTTGAAAAAAACATCCGAATCCAAAACACACCCAAATCCGACAAAAAAAATTCGGTGAGGTTTTGCCAAAACGCGGTCGAACCCAAAACACGGCCGCGGAACCGAACCCAAAACCAAAACACAAAACCCGAAAAATTTCAGGCGCTCGTCTCTAATTTTATTACAATATTATATTGTGATAAATTGGGCCATTTAATTCTCACTGGGACAGATTTGGTTATTGGAGCCCTTAAGCTTTTTGGAGCATAATACATGCAGCCACACCAATGGGGACTGCTGCCTATGATAGCTGTGGTGAACCCTGAAGATATATATGGGGGATAATACAGTGATGAGGCTTTACTGTAAAATAATATTGATACATCTCACCTTAAAGAGTGTAAGTATACACAGTAGCAGATTAAGAGAGGAGGGGTCTGTGTACAGGCTCCGTGTGGGTCTCCTCATCTCTGGCAGGGTCAGCAGCTATGTGGTTTTGTGCCAGAGTCTACTGCGCATGCGCAGGTCTCCGGAAACATGGCACCCGCGCTTCGTTTCCTGGAACCTTATCTACTGCGCATGAGCAAATAAACCGGGGAAATTGCCGCCACGCTATTGTCCCAGTGATTACTGTCTGCAGCACCGGCCGCCACGGGACTCCAGTGGGGTAAGTATAATTATAGTAGTACAAGGTGTGCTCCGTGAGCACTGTACATCCTTAACCCATTGTAGATACGTCAATGAGCATACATATTTGTAATGCATCAACTATGCAGGGGTTTTGGAGTTGACATGCCTGGAAATATGTGTTCAATTAAACCAAATGTTTTTTTTTCATGTGTAGATTAACCCCTCCCTTACATGCACCTGTGATGGACCAATAAATTCCACACCAAAATATGAGACTGCTATTCTCACTTTGATCAAAATTTTATCTAATATATAATAAAAACATATACAATGCAAATACCGGCCAGTATTATAAAATAACATTACACAAGATAAATACAAATACTAAACTTAGATTTAGCATACTAAATGAGCCCATAAAACTTAGCAGCCTGTGGGAACACTGAGATCTCGAAGCCTGTACTTGTCCATTCCGACATGCATTTGTCCGAATGGGTCCAACAACCCCTTGACAATGCCGTTTTATATGCAGGAATGAAAGCGTGCTATGTACGGACTTAGCGTACAAACGCCGCGCTGACGGTACAAAGTACACACAGCGCATACACACCCAATGAACACACTTTAAACCTTATACAGCAATGTGATGCGTTACTAATACACTTTAAACCTTATGCAGCAATGCAGTGTGATGTTATTACACTTTAAACCTTATGCAGCAATGCAGTGTGATGCTATTACACTTTAAACCTTATGCAGCAATGCAGTGTGATGCTACTACACTTTAAACCTTATGCAGCAATGCAGTGTGATGCTATTACACTTTAAACCTTAGCAGGGAAAGAAAGACACGACACCAGTCTGTGGCTAAACCACTGGGTTCCGACACCACAGCGTATTATTGCTGAAAGGGGGTTACAATATAAACAATACAATACAACAGAATAATGGCTACATTCAATGGTAGATACGTGAGTGGATTCGCTTGCGCTACCCGGTTCGGTCCTCCGTCATCTGATAGATAACATTGTGAGTCTTGTGTCTGACCAGGCCTGCAGCAGGCTCTCTTTATACAATTCTTCCAAAAAGCAATACAATAGATACTGTAATATCTTTGTCCATTGGACACAGGGATGCACATTTACAGTACAGGAGAGGTCATAGGTCGGTTTGAATAGGTAGGCGATGTCTTTCCCAACTGCTCTTGTGGGTGGTCTCCTCTGGATTCCCGCCGCATACATAATGTACAGTAAATACAGTTTATATCTATATTCTGCTCCTGCACATAACTATCCACAGGAACATGCGATCTTTCTTAAACCAACACCGGAATGTTACCCTTAAAATACCCTTTAGCTGGATACCAAACACCACCTTATAACCTTGTTCTGTCCCCTCCTATTCTGTAAAGGTGAATCCCTTTGTTCTGAAACCATTTAAACTGCTGTTACTTTCTGATGTGGTGCAGGGAGGCTATGTGTACATTGTGCACTATTTGGATTAAATATGTAATGTATTTTGATAGCTTTCCATGCGTTCACAAACTCTACTGTAAATACCCATACCACGCGCTAATGCGCAGGACCGCGGGAGCGACCATACGCAAATTGTGAATATGTGCACGCACGACAGAACAAGTACACGCGTGGAGGCCATCTGTGTGTAGTTTGTACGTGATGTGTGTACTGCAATATTTTTCGACTTTGACAGTCCACCCTTTGGCAGTCACCAATAACTGCCACTATCTAATCACTAAACAGAAAAATATCTACACAATATCTACAGAAGTTTGGATGGTCGGGGGGAGTGGTAGGTAGGAAATGTATGACCTAGTGGGATAGTAAAAAGCATGTATGTATGAATCCATGTCTAAGGGGCATGTATCATCGTGCCGTATATTTTCTAAATAAGCTTCGAGGTATTGCGAAGTATACATTAAATCCTTCTTATCCCGTATTAATGGTCTGTAAGTGGGCCAACAAACACTACCAAGCTCTTTTCGACTTCTTGTTCCAACAAATGGGGTGCACATTTAGTTGATGATACATGGAGGGGGAAACATATGTGAGTGCTAGTATATGTGGATATCACCTGTCGACTATGTGTGCCATTAACTGAAGGTTGCAGAGATGAAGATAAGACATAAATAAAATACATTCACATAAACATTTTGGGTAGGGCTGATGTCTTTTTCCGGATGGATGTATCTGGGCAGAGGGGGAAACAAAAGAAAAATGGGTGAACGAAACAGGCCATGAAATTAATTTGCAATCCTTATCATATCACAGTCCCTATGGATGGGTCGTAAACTAAATCTGCTGCTGTAACAGTACCCTTGCTCCTTAGACTCATCAATTTTGTGCCATGCTTGCGCCGTGTCAGAATTCGAACACACCTAAGTATCAATCCAATAATTATGACGCCTCCCAGGATACAAAGGAGAACCTTCCCTACACTCATGATGACATTTTGAGCCCACTCTCCTAAACCTGAGAACCAATTGCGTGGAATCAGTTCCTGCTTGTAAGCTTGTAACTCCCTTCCCATATACCTGAAGGTGTCGTCATACATCTCAGTGATATTATCTATCAAGTTCGCTAGCGCATGGATATACCTATAATTTATCATTCCTCTGGCAGTACGGGTGATGTCTAATGCGAGAAGGAATTGAATCCCGGTGGATTCGTGGATCAAATCAGAGGCTGCGTGCTTTGTCCTATCTATGAGGTGTCTCTTGATGATGTGTTCATAGTGAGTATGAGTATAAGGAGCCTGAGCACTGCGGTGAACGTCTTTCATCTTATCATGGGTTATGGTCATGACCTCTGGCAGTACTCTCCCAATATAACACAATCCCTCTGAGCTCGGGGCAAGCCACTTGTACGCCTTCCTCCCACATATGAAATAGGCATCATCTGGGAGGACATAGGGGACAAAATATAACATCACCATATTGCAAATTTTCCAATTAAAGAAACCAATCCCTAGTTCTCCCATCTGCTCAGTACAAGTATCGGGCTGGATGATATGAGCACAGTACCCTGGCGATACTTTTCCAACCCACATGGTCTTGCTTCCACGAGTATACCTATACCGAAAATACCTCCCACTGTTGGCTATTTGGCGTACAAGTTCAGAGTCTATGGGTATCCTATCAGCTCTGTGTGAAAAGGTCATTGTCTGGTTATTCCACGTCACTTCCCAATTTCCCGTTTTTCGGTAATTGGAAATATTAAAACACAATAAGGACCTGTCTACATGATACTAGTGGGGCTTCAAACTAGGGGGCCTAGAGATATTGCATTTCTTGTCCACCGGTCTCCCACCCCATAATTCGAGTACCTCATCTATTGCTAAAGGGTACGGTACTAATCCTGACTTGCTCTGACCTTGAGGTACCTGTGAGCACACTCAGCATTCTGTCTGGTTTAAGACCTTACCCACTAGTGAGTGGTGATCACTCAACGGATGACGGTCCATGTCGATATTAAGGTTCGACTGACATCTCTGGATGCACCCATTCTCAACTATATTCTCACAATTCCTACAAATACAATATTCATCAGACAATAACCCCTCACAGTGCCTCCGTGTTCCCTGACTACCAGAGAGCTTACTGATGCCAGCCTTTACTAAAGTGATGCGCTGATCCTGAGATCCTACAAATTCATACTTGCCATCAGAACCCATTCCAGATCCCTGCTCGACCTCTCTGGGACCCTCACCAAAACAAACTGTCCTTGATCAAAACCAGAATTACTAATAGAACCCTAAACGCAGTCTCTTGTGATCGATCCATTTCGTTTAGGGAAAGGAGGAAAATAAGAAGGGGAAAAGACAGGAAAATGCAGGGGGAGGTGAAAAAAAAAAAGAATGATACTACAACCGTTCTAGATCTGTGCTCGGATGCCCTCCAACAGTCCTGCCTCTCAACCTTCCCGTAACAGACACTCCAGTGATACGAGGTTCTCTACACTCTGCTCTTTGTCACGAGTTCTCTCCGGGTCAGCGGCCTTTCTGTAGGGAACATAAATCTTGCATTTCAATGTGTTTAACTGCTGTGTATTATCAGTTGTGTGAAGTAAACCATCTGTGGAAAGTGAAAAGAGAAAGGAAATAATAAAAAGAAAATTTTTCAGATTTGCATTCACCATAAGGCTGTCACGCCATCATGCATATCGGTGTCTATATACAGTCTCCATTCACCCGTATTCCCATTCTCCACCCTTTGTGCATGACCAGGCACACTGATACTGGTGTCCCTATGCTGGTGAGATATACTGGATTTGGGCAGAACTCTGAAAGACCGAGTAGGCCTGTGGCGTCTGAACTGTAACCCTGTCGGTGAACGTAAGAGATGAAGAGGAAGCTTTGAAGACAAATCACACAGAGTTTAGTAACAGATAAGTTGGTAGAGGCAAAGAAGATTTTACAAAGTTTGACATCTGGATTGGGCACTAAGGGGAATGATTCTCTACTCGGTCTGCTCCCCCCAAAAAAAATCTATGTGTGTTATATCTCTACTGTCGACTATCCCAGCCATCAATCCAGTGTCCTGTCCATTCTAAATTCATAGGGAACCCGGTATCTTTGAGATAATTTCCTCTACTACCTGTGATGGACATGTATCTAGAACAGCGAAATGCAACCTTAGTCTTCGTGGGTATCCAACATAATTCGTACTTCCTGGGCGGGAGCACGCTACATGTATACCATCTCTAACAAAACTTCTGCTAAATTAATTAGAGGTCATTTCTGCTAGAGAAAGAAGCAGAAGTTTAGAGACCTCCTCCTAACTAGAGATGAGCGCCTGAAATTTTTCGGGTTTTGTGTTTTGGTTTTGGGTTCGGTTCCGCGGCCGTGTTTTGGGTTCGAACGCGTTTTGGCAAAACCTCACCGAATTATTTTTGTCGGATTCGGGTGTGTTTTGGATTCGGGTGTTTTTTTCAAAAAACCCTAAAAAACAGCTTAAATCATAGAATTTGGGGGTAATTTTGATCCCAAAGTATTATTAACCTCAAAAAACATAATTTACACTCATTTTCAGCCTATTCTGAACACATCACACCTCACAATATTATTTTTAGTCCTAAAATTTGCACCGAGGTCGCTGTGTGAGTAAGATAAGCGACCCTAGTGGCCGACACAAACACCGGGCCCATCTAGGAGTGGCACTGCAGTGTCACGCAGGATGTCCCTTCCAAAAAACCCTCCCCAAACAGCACATGACGCAAAGAAAAAAAGAGGCGCAATGAGGTAGCTGTGTGAGTAAGATTAGCGACCCTAGTGGCCGACACAAACACCGGGCCCATCTAGGAGTGGCACTGCAGTGTCACGCAGGATGTCCCTTCCAAAAAACCCTCCCCAAACAGCACATGACGCAAAGAAAAAAAGAGGCGCAATGAGGTAGCTGACTGTGTGAGAAAGATAAGCGACCCTAGTGGCCGACACAAACACCGGGCCCATCTAGGAGTGGCACTGCAGTGTCACGCAGGATGGCCCTTCCAAAAAACCCTCCCCAAACAGCACATGACGCAAAGAAAAAAAGAGGCGCAATGAGGTAGCTGACTGTGTGAGTAAGATTAGCGACCCTAGTGGCCGACACAAACACCGGGCCCATCTAGGAGTGGCACTGCAGTGTCACGCAGGATGTCCCTTCCAAAAAACCCTCCCCAATCAGCACATGATGCAAAGAAAAAGAAAAGAAAAAAGAGGTGCAAGATGGAATTATCCTTGGGCCCTCCCACCCACCCTTATGTTGTATAAACAAAACAGGACATGCACACTTTAACCAACCCATCATTTCAGTGACAGGGTCTGCCACACGACTGTGACTGATATGACGGGTTGGTTTGGACCCCCCCCAAAAAAGAAGCAATTAATCTCTCCTTGCACAAACTGGCTCTACAGAGGCAAGATGTCCACCTCATCTTCACCCTCCGATATATCACCGTGTACATCCCCCTCCTCACAGATTATCAATTCGTCCCCACTGGAATCCACCATCTCAGCTCCCTGTGTACTTTGTGGAGGCAATTGCTGCTGGTCAATGTCTCCGCGGAGGAATTGATTATAATTCATTTTAATGAACATCATCTTCTCCACATTTTCTGGATGTAACCTCGTACGCCGATTGCTGACAAGGTGAGCGGCGGCACTAAACACTCTTTCGGAGTACACACTTGTGGGAGGGCAACTTAGGTAGAATAAAGCCAGTTTGTGCAAGGGCCTCCAAATTGCCTCTTTTTCCTGCCAGTATAAGTACGGACTGTGTGACGTGCCTACTTGGATGCGGTCACTCATATAATCCTCCACCATTCTATCAATGTTGAGAGAATCATATGCAGTGACAGTAGACGACATGTCCGTAATCGTTGTCAGGTCCTTCAGTCCGGACCAGATGTCAGCATCAGCAGTCGCTCCAGACTGCCCTGCATCACCGCCAGCGGGTGGGCTCGGAATTCTGAGCCTTTTCCTCGCACCCCCAGTTGCGGGAGAATGTGAAGGAGGAGATGTTGACAGGTCGCGTTCCGCTTGACTTGACAATTTTGTCACCAGCAGGTCTTTCAACCCCAGCAGACCTGTGTCTGCCGGAAAGAGAGATCCAAGGTAGGCTTTAAATCTAGGATCGAGCACGGTGGCCAAAATGTAGTGCTCTGATTTCAACAGATTGACCACCCGTGAATCCTTGTTAAGCGAATTAAGGGCTGCATCCACAAGTCCCACATGCCTAGCGGAATCGCTCCGTGTTAGCTCCTTCTTCAATGCCTCCAGCTTCTTCTGCAAAAGCCTGATGAGGGGAATGACCTGACTCAGGCTGGCAGTGTCTGAACTGACTTCACGTGTGGCAAGTTCAAAGGGCATCAGAACCTTGCACAACGTTGAAATCATTCTCCACTGCACTTGAGACAGGTGCATTCCACCTACTATATCGTGCTCAATTGTATAGGCTTGAATGGCCTTTTGCTGCTCCTCCAACCTCTGAAGCATATAGAGGGTTGAATTCCACCTCGTTACCACTTCTTGCTTCAGATGATGGCAGGGCAGGTTCAGTAGTTTTTGGTGGTGCTCCAGTTTTCTGTACGTGGTGCCTGTACGCCGAAAGTGTCCCGCAATTCTTCTGGCCACCGACAGCATCTCTTGCACGCCCCTGTCGTTTTTTAAAAAATTCTGCACCACCAAATTCAAGGTATGTGCAAAACATGGGACGTGCTGGAATTGGCCCAGATTTAATGCACACACAATATTGCTGGCGTTGTCCGATGCCACAAATCCACAGGAGAGTCCAATTGGGGTAAGCCATTCCGCGATGATCTTCCTCAGTTGCCGTAAGAGGTTTTCAGCTGTGTGCGTATTCTGGAAAGCGGTGATACAAAGCGTAGCCTGCCTAGGAAAGAGTTGGCGTTTGCGAGATGCTGCTACTGGTGCCGCCGCTGCTGTTCTTGCGGCGGGAGTCCATACATCTACCCAGTGGGCTGTCACAGTCATATAGTCCTGACCCTGCCCTGCTCCACTTGTCCACATGTCCGTGGTTAAGTGGACATTGGGTACAGCTGCATTTTTTAGGACACTGGTGACTCTTTTTCTGAGGTCTGTGTACATTTTCGGTATCGCCTGCCTAGAGAAATGGAACCTAGATGGTATTTGGTACCGGGGACACAGTACCTCCAACAAGTCTCTAGTTGGCTCTGCAGTAATGATGGATACCGGAACCACGTTTCTCACCACCCAGGATGCCAAGGCCTCAGTTATCCGCTTTGCAGTAGGATGACTGCTGTGATATTTCATCTTCCTCGCAAAGGACTGTTGAACAGTCAATTGCTTACTGGAAGTAGTACAAGTGGGCTTACGACTTCCCCTCTGGGATGACCATCGACTCCCAGCGGCAACAACAGCAGCGCCAGCAGCAGTAGGCGTTACACGCAAGGATGCATCGGAGGAATCCCAGGCAGGAGAGGACTCGTCAGACTTGCCAGTGACATGGCCTGCAGGACTATTGGCATTCCTGGGGAAGGAGGAAATTGACACTGAGGGAGTTGGTGGGGTGGTTTGCGTGAGCTTGGTTACAAGAGGAAGGGATTTACTGGTCAGTGGACTGCTTCCGCTGTCACCCAAAGTTTTTGAACTTGTCACTGACTTATTATGAATGCGCTGCAGGTGACGTATAAGGGAGGATGTTCCGAGGTGGTTAACGTCCTTACCCCTACTTATTACAGCTTGACAAAGGGAACACACGGCTTGACACCTGTTGTCCGCATTTCTGGTGAAATACCTCCACACCGAAGAGCTGATTTTTTTGGTATTTTCACCTGGCATGTCAACGGCCATATTCCTCCCACGGACAACAGGTGTCTCCCCGGGTGCCTGACTTAAACAAACCACCTCACCATCAGAATCCTCCTGGTCAATTTCCTCCCCAGCGCCAGCAACACCCATATCCTCCTCATCCTGGTGTACTTCAACACTGACATCTTCAATCTGACTATCAGGAACTGGACTGCGGGTGCTCCTTCCAGCACTTGCAGGGGGCGTGCAAATGGTGGAAGGCGCATGCTCTTCACCTCCAGTGTTGGGAAGGTCAGGCATCGCAACCGACACAATTGGACTCTCCTTGTGGATTTGGGATTTCGAAGAACGCACAGTTCTTTGCGGTGCTTTTGCCAGCTTGAGTCTTTTCAGTTTTCTAGCGAGAGGCTGAGTGCTTCCATCCTCATGTGAAGCTGAACCCCTAGCCATGAACATAGGCCAGGGCCTCAGCCGTTCCTTGCCACTCCGTGTGGTAAATGGCATATTGGCAAGTTTACGCTTCTCCTCCGACAATTTTATTTTAGGTTTTGGAGTCCTTTTTTTTCTGATATTTGGTGTTTTGGATTTGACATGCTCTGTACTATGACATTGGGCATCGGCCTTGGCAGACGACGTTGCTGGCATTTCATCGTCTCGGCCATGACTAGTGGCAGCAGCTTCAGCACGAGGTGGAAGTGGATCTTGATCTTTCCCTAATTTTGGAACCTCAACTTTTTTGTTCTCCATATTTTATAGGCAGAACTAAAAGGCACCTCAGGTAAACAATGGAGATGGATGGATTGGATACTAGTATTGGATACCTGCCGACTGCCGACACAGAGGTAGCCACAGCCGTGAACTACCGCACTGTACACTGGTTGATAAAGAGATAGTAGTATACTCGTAACAACTAGTATGACACTATGACGACGGTATAAAGAATGAAAAAAAAACCACGGTTAGGTGGTATATATTATAATAATAATACAATTATGGATGGACGGACTGCCTGCCGACTGCCGACACAGAGGTAGCCACAGCCGTGAACTACCGCACTGTACACTGGTTGATAAAGAGATAGTAGTATACTCGTAACAACTAGTATGACACTATGACGACGGTATAAAGAATGAAAAAAAAACCACGGTTAGGTGGTATATATTATAATAATAATACAATTATGGATGGACGGACTGCCTGCCGACTGCCGACACAGAGGTAGCCACAGCCGTGAACTACCGCACTGTACACTGGTTGATAAAGAGATAGTAGTATACTCGTAACAACTAGTATGACACTATGACGACGGTATAAAGAAAGAAAAAAAAATACCACGGTTAGGTGGTATATATTGTAATACAATTATGGATGGACGGACTGCCTGCCGAGTTCCGACTGCCGACACAGAGGTAGCCACAGCCGTGAACTACCGCACTGTACTGTGTCTGCTGCTAATATAGACTGGTTGATAAAGAGATAGTATACAATACATACAACAATATACTACTATACTGGTGGTCAGGCACTGGTCACCACTAGTCACACTGGCAGTGGCACTCCTGCAGCAAAAGTGTGCACTGTTTAATTTTAAATTAATATAATATTATGTACTCCTGGGGGCTCCTGCTATAACAACCTGCAGTGCTCCCCAGTCTCCCCCACAATTATTATAAGCTTTGCCTTTTATACATTGATGTGCAGCACACTGTGTGACTGGCTGCTGCTGTGTATCGTTTTTTTTCAGGCAGAGAACGGATATAGCAGAGAACGGATATATTAAAATAAATAAAAGTTAACTAACAACAACTGCACTGGTCACTGTGGTAAACTCTGTCTGACTCTGCACAATCTCTCTCTCTCTTCTAATCTAATTTCTAATGGAGAGGACGCCAGCCACGTCCTCTCCCTATCAATCTCAATGCACGTGTGAAAATGGCGGCGACGCGCGGCTCCTTATATAGAATCCGAGTCTCGCGAGAATCCGACAGCGTCATGATGACGTTCGGGCGCGCTCGGGTTAACCGAGCAAGGCGGGAGGATCCGAGTCTGCTCGGACCCGTGAAAAAAACATGAAGTTCGTGCGGGTTCGGTTTCAGAGAAACCGAACCCGCTCATCTCTACTCCTAACCCGAGTAAGTTCTGTCAAAAGGGTAAAGTTGCATTTATTTCATTCTTCCCATTAACCGAATCTGTGTTTTCTATATGGCTCATGACTCCTAACTATATGTCCCTTGATCCCGTCTATGTGTTTAATAACGTGGCTTGTTTTCTCTGTCTAGGGGTTTATATTGGCTATGTGCTCTACTACTCTTGCAATCTCTAGAAAAATGTCCTTTATTTTTTTACAAATGTAACAATTTCTCGGTCTTTTCTTACCACCAGGGTTTTTGGGGTTTAGGCTGATGAGACTCTGGTGTAAGAGCCTGTATACTTTCAATCCCCAGCCTCTGCTCCTGCAGTTCTCTACGCCTAGCAATATTCTTGTGGTGTTCAATCGCGCACTCTCTACGACAAGCTACTGTGGCCCCTCTCCAATCAGGCAAAAAATGTTTGTACCCTGTCCCTCACTGTCTGATTGAGTCCGTCCATTAATACAGAAACAGCTACCTCCCTGTAATTCGCATCGTTGCCTGTATCTGATACCCCCATGTATCTATCTATTATTTGCAGGTCCTGATGGAAGTATTCAGATGTCATTTCATTTTCCCTCTGTTTTATGGAGAAAATTTTTCTCCACTTAACAGTTGTGGGAAAATACAACTCTAGTTGCATGTTAATTTGCTCTAAGTTCTCCTGATTGTGTTTTTTCAGTCATAAGACTATCCGACTCTAATCTACAATCAGTGATACATATTTGGGTGTCAATATTAGGAGGTAGGCACGCTTTCAAAAATATCCGCCAGTGTTTGTTTGTCGGTTCATACGCATTACCCAGATCTCTGAAAAATTTCTGACTTCTGGCTAAATGCTTCCGAGGGTCGGGGAATTCTGAAATGATTGATCGCAGCTCATCTCTGGGCCACGGGCAATACATTGCATTATTCCTGGTGAGGATTATTCCCTAACTATCGGTTCCCCCATTGGGGGTTACTATTTCCAAGACAGGGTGTAATCCTACCATTCCGTTCCTAATCTGTTTACTGTGAGGTGTTGTTGTCTCTGTGCAATGAACTGTCTCACACTTACCGGTAGCTGTGACCTCACCAGTTCTTTCATTGGGGAATATTGTTACTGCTCTACCTGGTTGGACAGGCCCCACCTGAGTTTCCTGCAGCAAGGTGACTGCTTGGAGGAGAGCTGCGTGGCTACTGTCCCGCCTTTAAACTAAACGAACTATTGTGTAATTTGTACTTAGCGACCGTACTTCTTACGCAATTTGCATAAACACGCTACCGTGCGTGTCTCTTACACCGCGTGTGCAGTTCCGTACTTTGTCCGAGACACGTGTACAAAACCGTACGTCTGCAATTAAACAAATCCCACAACTTCTATAAATGTGAGCAATACCAACTATAATTGCTCACTTAACACAACACACATTCTTTCTGTATAAACCCTATTACGACTGGGCCAGACCTGCGTTTTGTGTCTTTTACATTTACTTCCTTAAACATTTATTATTATTTTTTTTGTCTTAACTATATAGCAACAAATGTATTCGGTTTCACACAGATCTATATGAATCTAGCAATGATCAATAATTGAAATGATATGATTCAGATTGGATAGCCATCTTGCAGAACATACATTGATATAAACACACACATAATTATAATATTATATATATGTACCATTCACTGGTCTACTATGGGACTCATTTACCCATTCAGTGCTTCTAATTTGCATATCAATGCTATGTGCTTTTGGCTGCCTGTAAAGGTGGTTTTTCACTGCTAGGAAAAAGCAGTTACACAGGTTCATTTGCATTTCAGTGGCTATCTTATAGCAAGCAGAGTTAACTAAATCCTAGAGGTAAAAGAAAAAAAAACTTTGTTTATATCTGTGTGTAATTCTTACATCAAGTATTCATCTCACTATTAACTTTCGCTAGGCCCCATTGAAACTATTTGTAATTGACTATGGCATGGGTTAAATAAATGCATTGGTAACTCATAAATCGTGGTTCATGTGACCAAGGAAAGCTGATTATTCTGAGCAGACTGAAAATCAGCCATTTAGAAAAATGACCTTCCCAAATTGGCCGCTGCTCCTCCCCCTTCCACATCCATGAGGGTTTCACAAAATGGTGGACAGGCCATGTGGTTAGTCCAAAAATGGAGGACAGACCATGTGGCTTCCTTTGTCACAAATAAATCACACATCATACAAGCACCAGAAGTTATTTTAGGCCTGAGTTAAAAATAAAAACTATATCAAGGCTATGCAGCAACTTTTAAATGTACTTTTAAACCTACTTAACAGATAAACAATCCAATCTGAATCAAACACAATATGACTTATTTGAACCTTGTTTTGCAACAATAAAAATACATTTTAGCATCTTAAATATTATGAGAAACGCATTGTCCCTTGAATTTCATATCAGCGGCTTACTGATACCACAACAATACATTAACGTGGATGTCATTTTCATCAGCTTCTCAATGCGTCCACTGGAGCCGGTCAATTACAGCCGCGTTTGTAATGTACAGTGCATCATTAAGAACGTGATATCCCGTGAGAGCCCCCAATTGACAATGCCGTTTTATATGCAGGAATGAAAGCTATACCTTAAACACACCTTAAATACATTTTACCATGGAGCCGCTGTGGCCGCTGTACTTAATACACACTCTACGTACTTTGTACGCTATTAGCGTACAAAGTCCCGTGCTGTGTACGGACTTAGCGTACAAATGCCGCGCTGATGGTACAAAGTACACACAGCGCGTACACACCCAATGAACACACTTTGAACCTTATACAGCAATGTGATGCGTTACTAATACACTTTAATCCTTATGCAGCAATGCAGTGTGATGTTATTACACTTTAAACCTTATGCAGCAATGCAGTGTGATGCTATTACACTTTAAACCTTATGCAGCAATGCAGTGTGATGCTATTACACTTTAAACCTTATGCAGCAATGCAGTGTGATGCTATTACACTTTAAACCTTATGCAGCAATGCAGTGTGATGCTATTACACTTTAAACCTTAGCAGGGA
This sequence comes from Pseudophryne corroboree, assembly GCF_028390025.1. Classification (NCBI taxonomy): domain Eukaryota; kingdom Metazoa; phylum Chordata; class Amphibia; order Anura; family Myobatrachidae; genus Pseudophryne; species Pseudophryne corroboree. Next base: position 405,045,406 of record NC_086444.1, on the reverse strand, counting down.
AAGAAAGACACAACACCAGTCTGTGGCTAAACCACTGGTTCTGACACCACAGCGTATTATTGCTGAAAGGGGGATACAATATAAACAATACAATACAACAGAATAATGGCTACATTCAATAGTACATACGTGAGTGGATTCGCTTGCGCTACCCAGTCCGGTCCTCCGTCATCTGATAGATAACGTTGTGAGTCTTGTGTCTGACCAGGCCTGCAGCAGGCTCTCTTTATACAATTCTTCCAAAAAGCAATACAATAGATACTGTAATATCTTTGTCCATTGGACACAGGGATGCACATTTACAGTACAAGAGAGGTCATAGGTCGGTTTGAATAGGTAGGCGATGTCTTTCCCAACTGCTCTTGTGGGTGGTCTCCTCTGGATTCCCGCCGCATACATAATGTACAGTAAATACAGTTTATATCTATATTCTGCTCCTGCACATAACTATCCGCAGGAACATGCAATCTTTCTCAAACCAACACCGGAATGTTACCCTTAAAAGATCATTCAGCTGGATACCAAACACCACCGTATAACCTTGTTCTGTTCCTATTCTGTAAAGGTGAATCCCTTTTTTCTGAAACCATTTAAACTGCTGTTACTTTCTGATGTGGTGCTGGGAGGCTATGTGTACATTGTGCACTATTTGGATTAAATATGTAATGTGTTTTGATAGCTTTCCATGCGTTCACAAACTCTACCGTAAAAACCCATACCACGCGCTAATGCGCAGGACCGCGGGAGCGACCATACGCAAATTGCAAATATGTGCACGCACGACAGAACAAGTACACGCGCGGAGGCCATCTGTGTGTAGTTTGTACGTGATGTGTGTACTGCAATATTTTTCGACTTTGACACCCTATTCAATAGAGTGGTCAAATCCGACTGCCGGATTTGAGCCTAATCCGACTGCCGGATTTGAGCCTAATCAGACTGCCGCATTTGAGCCTAATCCGACTGCTGGATTTGAGCCTAATCGGATTTGTCGGATTTGGCCGGTGTCTGTGCAGCTGCTGTCAGCAGCTCCCTGTGTGTGAGAACACAGGGAGCTGCTGGAGTCACACCACTGCGCTGCAGGGAGAGAGGTACATGGCCGGCGGATGGCCAGCCCCGCTCCCTGTAGCCGCTGCACCGCTCCCTGTAGCCGCCGCACCGCTCCCCGTAGCTGCCGCACTGCTCCCTGTAGCCACATCGCTCCCCGTAACCGCCGCACGTCTCCCCCGTCTCCTCACCTCAATCCAAATTTTTTAAAGTCGGATTGAGATTGTCAGAAACGGGGCCAAAACCAGCTATTCCACCGATTCACGTGTTTTCCGACAAGCTGGGAATTCCCGGCTTGTCGGGAAAAAATTGCCCCTATTGAATAGGTCGGAAACCCCTTCCGACCTAAATTAGCCAGAAACTGTCGTCTTTCCGACAAGACGGCAGTTTTCAACTCTTATTGAACACACCCCTAAGTAGTAACCCAGCAGTATGATAAAGTGTCCATATAGTCAGGAAAATAATTTGTACTGGGAAGTAAATAGGCAATAAGCCCAGTGCTGCTGGTCTAAGCATGACCTAGTAATCATCAATGAGGGGTTCACGCAGAAATACACAGTGAAATGACTGCAAGTAGACGTACAGTAGGCATGTTGGGTGAGGCTTTACATGTGAACAAATTCTGTGTTATTGTTCACTCTACTTCTGACCCTGACCAGCAAGACCCTAATGCCCCTAATCTACTTTGGGGTCTCTCACTAGTGTTCCATCACTGTGCATCTCTATTGATCTTCAGTCCCATGATATCGTTGCTTCATCCATCATCACTTTGACTTTTGCTTCCTGTCAACAAACATCAGAACATTGGGGTCATTGCAGGACTGTTGTCAGATTGTCATTTTGGTAGGTGATAGCAATGAATACCACAGGAAGAAATGATTCTCAATATTGCAATGCATTTTATATGCCCTAAACCTTAAAAATGGAAACATCACAATACATATTATTTGCATATCGAATAAGGGTGTTCAATTTAATCATGTATTGCATGGAGAAATTATTTCCTACACATAACTGGACTTATTTTTTTCAATGCTTCTGTATTAGTTGACAAATAATAGGTTCTAGTAGTAATCAGGGTTTAAAGCAAAGTCATTTTGTTATGTTTATTTATTAAAGTTGTCACATTTCATATAATCTCAGACAAACAGACTCTGTTTCTGAGTCATATATTCATGTAATATCGCTATCTGGACTTCCAAAGTAATGCAATAAACACAGCAACACCAACTAGGCCTCCATATACCATTAAATGTTCTAACACTGGCACCGGTTACTGCATGAAAGACCAATACCCTTACAGAGCATAAGTGAGGCAATGACAATAACTGAATTCAGCGCGAATTGCGTAATTTGTACCCCCTGGACCACCTACTTTAGACAACAGTGTAAGGGGCTTGCTAGGAGATGCAGGAGGGGGGGGGGGGGGCAGGGGGGGTGGCGTTGAGTCGGGAGACTTGCCCACTCTTGATTTTTGGAAGAGTAGGAAAGAGTGCACCAGCATAAAGCTAGTACAGAATTCAAATCCTTTTGTGGAATGAAAATGGTTTTCCAGACATAAAGAGATTCATGCTATAATGAACTTACAAAGTATTTTTATTTACAAATTATTATGTGATCTGTCTGTAGTTCCTTGCCAAAGGGAATTTCAATACTGTCAATTCTAAAAAATAAAAATAATCTAGAATTACCATGGGTCTGATTCAGATGTGGTTGCGATACACTAGTATGGTAATGCAGCAGGAGGAGTGTGACATAAGTTTAAATCTCATGCTTGCATTAGTGATCTGCGCAGCATATCGAATCACCTGTGACACCATCGGCCAGCTGAATGACCCATGGACAGGGCCGAAACTAGGATTTTCGTCACCCGGGGCAAGGCAGTAATTTGGCGCCCTCCCCCCAAAACAACAAAGCACAAAAATGATCAGATTATCAAAAATTTGGAAAAAAGGGGATACTACTGGACAATATTCCGCTATGTGCCTCAAATGCCCAATGTGTCACATGCCCCACGAGCGTGTTCAACTACATGCTCCTCTGTGTGTCCCCATACATTGTACTATATAATAACACTTCATCACTGCACTACATTCCTCTATCTACTGCACTACATCCACTATACTATATCCCCTACACGCTGAAATACATCACTACACTACATGCCCCTATGCACTGCACTACATACCCTATATACTACACTACATCACTATGCTACATCCCCTTATATGCTACACCACATCAGTGCACTACATGCCCCTATATACTGCAATACATTACTACACTACATAACCTATATGGTACACTACATCACTGTGCTACACCACCCTATAAGCTACACCAAATCCCCACATCTGGGAGGCAAAGCGGAGGTTGATACTGCTAACTGCGAGCACAGTGCGCTTCTACAGATTGTACGGTGCACCTCACGCTAGTCACATCACTGCATGGCAAAGAAGAGCATTTAAGACAGAAGCCGACATAGGAAGGATCCCAGGTACTGGAGCTCACCCACACAGCATCGGAGCCATCTGCGGGCAGACAGGTGGGTTAGATACATTGCTCTGGGAGCTGTCTGCTGTCTCACTAGAGCAGCACAGCACTGCCAGTAAAAAAAAAATCCTGCTCCTCTGTAACTCCTTGGCACCCCCTCCAATCCTGCACCCGGGGCACATGTCCCCTTAGGCCCCCCCCCCTAGTTATGGCCCTGCCATGGAGTCGCACAAGCCGGCTGCTTTAGTTCCTACCAAGACTCTAGGAAATCTCCATCTTCCAATGGAGATCCTGGCCTCATCAATCCCCCAAAATGGAGACAACACATCTCCGTTTTCGGAAATAGTGTCCGTCATTGCCTCCTCCCCACCCCCAGCGGCTGCAGTCAATAAATTTCAGTCTGCTGCTGATCTGCTACCATGAGCAGTACGGGTCCGACGCATGCAAACAGTGACGAACATCAATACTTTGTGCTATCTGCTGCACCTCCAACCACATATGAATCAAGCTACAAATCACATCAGAAAAAAATTCTACACCAACTTCAAGAATTACCAGGATGAAAGATAAACATTTTGAGGCCATGAATTACAACTAATCCTATATATTGTACATGTACTTTAATTCCCTGAGTATATCATTTATATAACACCTCTAGGACTTTGGGTGTTGTTTACTAACATTATCTAAAGGTGCAAATTTATACTTTAACCATAGCAACCATTGAGCAATTATCAATCATATAAAACCTGGACCACCTACTTTAGACAATCGTATAAAGCAAATTAAACAATTAAAATCATCTATCACTGTGATCACTACTGGTAATAAATAATGCTGCCACCATAGAGTTCTATGGGGATGGTGATATCCACCAATAACTACGTTAATGTTTGTGTTTTGATGAATAGCCCAATGACCCTCTCTCTTATGAAAATAGCAGATTGGGCTTGACTAGCATGATAATAAAATGACATATGGCACAAAGGTTGAAATATTGTTAACTTTTTTCAATTGAATATATTTTTCAAGTATATTTTATCTCTTTGATATCTCTAAATCTCTTTGAAGCTCTATCTATCTATCTATCTATCTATCTATCTATCTATCTATCTATCTATCTATCTATCTGCGACTGATGAATTGGGGCAGTTGTACAGAAAGCATTGTGTGTAAGCATTTTTACAAATTTGAAAACTATTTTAGAATCTGGGGGAGAGATATCCTATACCCCCCTCACCCCTGTATCTCATAGCGCCAGGAATAATGTCACCCTCCCTACCCCTTCATTTCTCTTATGGGAGTATACCCCAGTCTGGAACTCCAGCAGGGGACAGGGATGCACAGGTGTACAATCTGTGCAGCTTGTGTATATGCCATCACGCTGCCTCACTAATGCTGCAGGCTGCAGGTGGGTCAAACCGCTAATGCCCAGGTTTATGAGCTGTTCGTCCCCTGTCTTAGTACACCCGTTGACACCCCCCTGATAACTGGAGTCCAGAGGCAGATGCATCCATTACCGCCTGGAGTAACGCCGTTGAGTTGCACGTGATAAGAGTCACATTTTTAAGTGTAAAGGTTGCAACTGAAATTCTCCATCATTTACACTTGACAAGTCTGCTTTTTCTTAGTTACCGATTGTAATACTGCGCTGAAAGCCTACCTATGTTACTATAACTGTCCATGAACTGGTTAAATATCGCAATCGTAGCTACAGTATGGATGGATCAGGCAAATGTCTATTTTTAAAATTCCATTACAGAAGAAGTTCAGATTGACCATTGTTGAAAAGAACAAGCAGGATATTGATCCTATTCATTCGAAACAAAGCTTTCCTTGAGGGAAAATTAATCTTGATTTCTACTAAAACATAAGTCAATAGACGTAGTGTTATATAAAAGCTGAGCTATGTGAATAAAATGAGGTAACTTTTTTTTTTATTTTGAAGTGCCAGTCTCGGCATGGATCAGTAATAATAGATTTAGACTGAGACTTATACGTGCATCTCTGAAAATCTATACCCACAGTTCTCTGCTATCACAGTTGGAGGCTATTGTTTATTCATTCATTTTCCAAAGATCTTAGCACATGTAAGCACAAGACCACTGTATGCAATTCATTTTCCATCAATGTAGCTAGTGAGCTGAAGAAACACTCATCACTGATGTTTGTTGTGTGGGAAGAAATGTATGGTACTGTATATACTGCAGATGTTCTTTATATAAGAGTTTTCTTTCCTAAAGAACCAATCCAGTATGTACCCGATTCAGCATCTAGTGAGAGAGCTTGAAATTTTGTTGAATGTAGTTCTTTAGCACTGTGTGTATCCCACGGCCTTTGAGTTGTACACAGTATACAGTATATTTCAAGGTTTCGTCTATATATTGGGAGGGGTTATGGTTATCAGAACACAGTATTGTGCATTGTGTAAAGTGTAGTAGATATCTGCCCCAGTAACATATGCCTCAGCAACAGCCTTTTACAGTATTAGCTACTTGATGTATGTTGGGGACATTTGAGATATAGGGGACATTTTTTACTTTTTTCCATAGGGGGCAGAAAGAGCTGGTTACATTGACCCAGGTCTATTATTGATTTACACATCTCACCCAATAAGTAGGTAATAGCTAGTTACTTGTACAGACCACATGGACAAATTGTTCAAACTTTTTAGGAGTTGATGTGACAAGGCCAAGCAGCAAATTCCCAAGATCAGCAATCATTACTTATTTAAAGTGGCCCATTATACTACAGTGGCTTTGATGGAAATGCAGCTCAGACTGTCTCAAGTAGTTAAGGAAGGAGACATTAAAGGACTACATTTGGCAACATACTGTACACATCATGTGATTGCAAGGTTCAAAAGATCCATAGCAGTCATCTCTACAAGTCGACTTGATATACTGCCATGCTAATCATGTGACAACAGATAAAGTTATTTAATCTGCAGGGTTCATTAGACAGCACACATGGCTAAGAGACACGTGTGTGTGTGTGTGTGTGTGTGTGTGTGTGTGTGTGTGTGTGTGTATAAATAAATAAATATATATATATATATATATATATATATATATAAAATTTATTTTATTTTATTTATATTAATACATGAATGCTTAGATGGCAGTTATTTAGTACTATGGGGTTTCTAACTTTAAGACCCAGTATCCCTTGAATCAGTTGTAATCAGTTGTAATCCAAAGTAATTGAGGAACATTACCCTCCTACATACTGTATATCATCTCTCTGATCTGCCTCTCTTGGAAGTGCATCTCCCACTAGTTATGGATATAGCTGTCAGTCTTGTGGACTGTGTAGTGTTCAGATGTATTTCTGTGCCCCATCACCTCCCTGAAAGTTTGGTAACCTACAGTATGCTGTGTGACACATCTGTTCTATACTACACTAATATGCACATGGTCTTTCTTACTGAGAAAAACACCCTTGCTCTAAACAATGTAACATTGAAGGCAATAGAGAATCCCTTATGAGAGCAGTGAACAGTAAATGGTGTATGAGGCAAGAATGTATGCAAGTACAGTATATACAGTATGTATTTACATGATGACGCTGCACCATATGGCACAGAACCTTACACAGTTAAACAAAGGAAATATACAAAATAGAAATAACAGATGCAGCATGGAAGAAAATCTACAGGGATTGTGGTTCCTGAAGAGCTTACAATCAATTTTGGATATTGGAGAAGAGCAGTAACAAAAGGCAAAGTAACACATGCTGAAATTCAGAACATAAGTTTGGAAGTACAAAGGAAGGGCCTGACTGAGAGCTAGACACTGCCGCATCTGTAATAGTGCCCGCTGTCAGCAAACACTTTCAGTGCCCATGGACAGGGTCAGACTGGCCCACAGGGGTACAGGGGAAACCACCGGTGGGCCCCACTGGCTGAGGGGCCCAATCCTTCCTTTATGGATCAGTTTCCAGACTGTGCACTTGTATTATACATGGTAGATATGTTGCATTACACTGCACAAGACAATTGTGTATTTCAATCCTCTGTGGAGGGTGACCACACCCCCTTTGTAGGCTGGCCACACCCCTAAGTATGGGCCCCTATTACTGCATTCCCCCGGTGGGCACTTCATGCCCCAGTCCGACACTGCCGATGGACAGTGCGGCTCCACCAGCTATTCTGAACACTCCACCATCTTCTTCTGAAATTCCTCTAAATGTGAACTTTGTGGCTATGGATCTGCTTTTGGGAATGCAGATGCGGTCACTGACATGCCTGTGACACTCCCATTATTACAAACAATTTTTGCGTTCACTCCATGTACCTCTCAATCACTGCTCCGGAACGCCCATGGCTTTGCGCCAGCAGTTCTAATGCCAGTGACTCTGTAGACAACAGCAGTCTCAGCGATCAGTCAGGGGAACGCATGTGCCATAGGGGTTTTTGGACTTTTCACCCATGCGCAGTAGCAAACGATTGCTCAACTGTGCAAATATCAGCCATGCGTCCACCTCTTAATCAGGCCTTAGGTAATGAAAATCAAATCTAAAGATATTCCCAATGTTCAGCAAACAACTAAAACAAAATAATTAGGACTATTAGATGGTTATATGGTCAAAAGGGGCCTGACACCTCTGTCCTCCATGTATGACTGTAACTAACTAGTGTGTCATAACATATGAGTTTGTGCAGACTAAAACTGTAATTCTGTAGGTTAGGTTATGTAACTATCAGGACTTTAACTTGACAAACATGGAGTATGAAGCAGGCAGGATTACAGATATTACATTGCAGTCATTGTTATTTTAACTTTTTTTGAACAAGCGTTAGCCTTTTAGGCTATATACCCACATTTCATAAGCATCTTTTATGCAAGCTATGTGCACACAAACGGATGTAGCAATAAAAATCTTTTACCAAATGCGACTGTTCACAGAGCCAAGCCAAGCAACTGGGTACAAATATGCCGCAATGGTTACAGATCCTTTATTAATCATCTACCTGAGTACTGTAACCAGTGGCGTCACAAGGTGGGTGCTGGGGGGGCGCCCACACCCGGGTGTCATCCGCCGGCTCCTGCTCAGTGACAAAGTACAACTCAATCAGCTCCTAACTTCCATGTCACAGGCTGTGTTTGAAAAAATAGGATTTTAATACCTACCGGTAAATCCTTTTCTCCTAGTCCATAGAGGATGCTGGGGTCCACTTCAGTACCATGGGGTATAGATGGTTCCGCAGGAGCCATGGGCACTTTAAGACTTTTCAAGGGTGTGAACTGGCTTCTCCCTCTATGCCCCTCCTCCAGACCTCAGTATAGGAACAGTGCCCAAGGAGACGGACATTTCGAGGAAAGGATTTACTTTTAATTTAACGGTGAGATTCATACCAGCTCACACCTCAACCATGCCGCACAACATGGCATTCAACATAACACACGCCAACAGGCATGAACCATTTGCAGCAACATGCTGAAAATAATTGTAACACAACACTTGTGTAACTACAACAAAGTAACTACTGCAGGTAAAGTACGTACTGGGTCGGGTGCCCAGCATCCTCTACGGACTAGGAGAAAAGGATTTACCGGTAGGTATTAAAATCCTATTTTCTCATACGTCCTAGAGGATGCTGGGGTCCACTTCAGTACCATGGGGTTATACCAAAGCTCCAGTACGGGCGGGAGAGTGCGGATGACCCTGCAGCACCGATTGACCAAACTTTAGGTCCTCATCGGGCAAGGTGTCAAACTTGTAGAACTTTGCAAACGTGTTTAACCCTGACCAAGTAGCTGCTCGGCAAAGTTGTAATGCCGAGACCCCCCGGGCAGCCGCCCAGGATGAGCCCACCTTTCTAGTAGAATGGGCATTTACTGACTTCGGTATCGGCAATCCTGCCGTGGAATGAGCGTGCTGAATCGCCCCTCTGATCCAGCGCGCAATAGTCTGTGGAGAAGTTGCTCCATCAACCAATCAGAAGCTCCATATCATTTTATAGTATGCAAATTATAGATGTTACTTCAGTGCTGCTTGGTTACCATGGGCAACTTCTCCACTGGCTCACTTCTCCGCTCTTATCAAAGTGCTTAGTAAATGTCCCCCTAAGTCTGGAAGTTACCAAACTTCTCCTAACTCAAGTCCACCTTACGAGATAACTAATTTTCCTGTTATACTATGCTCCAATCGATTAGCAGATACACATCTATACAGTAAAGTACTTCCTTTACTTGTCATTGAAACTGTCACACCTGTGTGGGCCTTTCATTTTTACACATATTGGGGCAGGTCAAATAAATGGCTGGAAGTAATAATAATAATAATAATAATAATAATAATAATCTTATTATATAGCGCTCTTTCAATAGGAGTCAAGGTGCATAACAGATAAAATGAACATAATACAATACAGAAACAGTGAATTACAGAAAAGCTTTTCATAAAATACAGAGCCTGCGGATGCTAAAGGGACATTACGGAAATGCTTGAGTAAACAGGAAAGTCTTGAGTCTGTTGTTGAAGGATTGTAGAGTGGGGGCACATGAGTGTGCACAAGGTTTATTAGCTGGACATTTTTAATTAACAGACAGTGTACTATTTACTTATACCCCTTTCACACTGCACAAATAACCTGGTGTGAAAGCGCCATAGCTGAAATCCCGGGTCCCATGACCTGGCAATTCAACCCGGGAATAAAGCAGTGTTATTCCCGGGTTGAATACCGGGTCAATGGCAGGGTAAACGGGCTCCCGAGTCGTTGCGACCCGGGAACCGTTCACTACAACAGGGAGAGGTGGCGCGGAGATGATCTCCGGCCCCGCTGCCGGCTCCACCCCCCACTGCTATGGCAACCCGCCCGGCATAATGGGGGTCATTCCGAGTTGAATGCACGTAGCAACTTTTTGCTGCTCATGCGATCAACTTGATGCCGCCTATGGGGGAGTGTATTTTAGCATAGCAGGGCTGCGATCGCTTGTGCAGCCCTGCTATGCTAAAAATGTTTCCTGCAAAACAAGACCAGGGTTAGACCTACTTACCCTGTGCGACGGATCCAGCGACGAAGGTCCCGGAATTGACGTCAGACATCCGCCCTCGAAACGCCTGGACACGCTAGCGATAGGATCGCCACGCCCGGAAAACGGTGAGTAGACGCCCTGGAACGCCTCCTCCCTGTCAATCTTCTTGCGATCATGCTAGCGATCACTTTCTTTTTTGTTCTGGCCGCTGCCCGGCGACGACCATCGCTGGGCAATGATGCGCATGCGCAATGCAGCCGCCGCGCATGCGCTGTTCCGACCTGTTTGCACCGCAGCGAAGAACTGCTGCGTGCGAACGTGTCAGAATGACCCCCATTGCCGGGTCGGGGAAGCCAGCAGCAGCGTCCAATGCCGGATCCCACCCGGGAAGGACCCGTTTCCAATTCTCGGGTAGGATCCGGCATTGGCGATGTGAAAGGAGTATAATTGAATATTAGAGATAGGTAAATTCATTAAGTAAACTATGCTCCTGCCTAGAACCCAGTATACATACGGTGCAGAACTAGATTGGAGGAAGCGCACAAGGGGCAAGTGCCTTGGACTGTCTTTCTCAAGATCTCCACTGGGTCCGGGCTGCTCATCCAGTGCTTGATCAACCATTAGGATAACCAGACTTCAATCGATGGTGCCAGGCCCTGTTACCAGAGTTGAATTATACCGCTTTCAGATTGCAAACCCAGGTCGGACCCAGCTCTTGAACCCGGGTCCGACCCTTTCACATTGCAGTTTCGACCAAGGTTATTCCTGCGTTGGTGCCTTTCACACTGAACCTGGGTCACCCATGTTAAAAACAGTGATGTTATTTAAAATGGACTCACATTGATGAGGTTTCAAAGGAATTAGAGGGGCTGCGGACAGCTCTGAGCAGACACATAAACAACCAATCAGCACCTTTTTCTGAGACCCGGGTTGAATATCCCGGGTCAGAGGATTTCACACTGCACAACGAGCAGGGTCCAACCCGTGTTTAACCCTTCTTTTAACCAGGGTTGCTCGACCCGGGTTATTCACCCTGGCGCTTTCACACTGCACCTCGACCCAGATCGACCCGGCAATAACCCAGGTTATTTTGGCGATGTGAAAGGGGTAATAGTAGTAACCTGCACACAACTTTTATAAACAGATATATGAACAAACAATATTTAATTAAGCCATGGCCAGACTAAAAATCACACCTGGCACACATGACACTCCAGCCTGCATTTGTGCACATACCCATGGCAAACGTTTTTTTTTACCAGTCTAATGATATCAGAAAGGGTTCAATCATGTACTGGGTTGGTTAATATCCATTGGTGCCGCCAGTGATCCAAAACAGTATTGATGACTGAAGGCATATTGTGCAGTAAATACGTCTCATTGAAGCTGAGTCACTCATTATTGGGAGTCAGAAGCAACCAGCGATTACTCTCATTTCTTCTTGATAATTACCATCCGCCTCTTTTGCTAAAATAATGCAATGGAGGAATTTCATAGAGTCTTAGTAACACGTGGGATGCACAGTCACCTACTTTGCTGCATATGCACCCACAAATGCCTCCGACCTCATTGCATTTGCATCTCTGAATGTTATTAAAAAGGACACTTGACTTGTATCTGTCATTTCCATTTGTAGATCCCTGAAAGCTTCCCAATCATCTTTACCCAAAGTGAGCACAAAAAATAGAAGATGTAAACTGGAAACAAACGTAATACTAATAAACTGCAAGTGGATCTGATGACACAGAAAACAACGATAGTGTTAGATTTCTTTACACTGATTTCACTAGAGATAAAGCATTAGTTAAAACCATGTGATAAATGGACATAATGGGTCTCTGAGGCATATACAGTATATAGGCAAGAGGGGGCACAAAGGCATAAATACAGACATTAGGGGGGTTCTGGGATATCATATATGGACATTATGGCCGGGGTTCTAAGCATAAAAGGGTGCATAATGAAACGCTGAGGCATACAAATGAGCATGGTTAAACTGAAATCTAATTAATAAAATGGGTGTAATCCTACTGTGGATTTGACCCCCATCCGTCCTCAGGACTCCTGTTTGGTGAAAATGAAAAAGTGGTAATCTTTTGTACCAGGGGACAGGCAAGAATGAGGGCAGCTTCCCAATAGCAGATTGTCACCCAAAAGACTAAGAAGTTATAACAGTTTATGATGTTACTTTAAATGCAGCCCCCCTCACCACCACCACTGCTTGTGAGGTCTTCAGAGAAGGCTGCGGATGTATTCACATGATACTGGATATGAAATTATTTAATCATTATTTATATGGTGCATTTCCTCCAAAAGGACTTAAGGGACAACTTACAATATTGCAGAGGGTGAGGAAGTCATCTAGGGTGCGCGCTACTCAGTTACTACTCTTCGTAATCATTCAAAACAGACCCTACCTATCGAAGGTTACAGTTTAACTTGTTTTTGGAACTTTGCGGGAGCAAACTGTGACATCAAGAGTAATTCCAGGCAAACACAGAGAGAACATACAAACTCCCACAGGTAAGGTCTTGGCGAGCATTTAACCCAAGACTCCAGTTCTGTGAAGGGGCTCGTACTCAGTCTCTGTGTGTGCCCCACCGCTCGCACTGGCGCATGCACTGTGAAGACACACATATGTCCATTTTCCTGGTGATTCCTGCAGTGGCGGTGGAAAGGTAAGTATTTTTAAAGGGTGAAGGATGTTTGCTGTGGGCCTGCTTGCCTCAGGGGCTTGTTTGCATCTCACATCCCACTGTGTATTTGGAACAATAATTTATTTCTATATTCATAGAGAAGGCTGTTCAACGTATGTGATGCAGTTGATCTCGCTGTTTATGCATTCAGCTGTGATAGGTGGTATTTAAAAACATTTTGACACTCATAAATGGTTCTAATAACATTATGTGATGTCACAATTGTTAATTGACTCCACATTATCCAAGAAATGGTAATAAACAATAGTAACTGAAAAAGTCACTGATACAAGAAAGAGCAAATCACCCAAATAATGGCCCTCATTCCGAGTTGTTCGCTCGCAAGCTGCTTTTAGCAGCTTTGCACACGCTAAGCCGCCGCCTACTGGGAGTGAATCTTAGCTTATCAAAATTGCGAATGAAAGATTAGCAAAATTGCGAATAGACACTTCTTAGCAGTTTCTGAGTAGCTCCACACTTACTCGGCAACTGCGATCAGTTCAGTCAGTTTCGTTCCTGGTTTGACGTCACAAACACACCCAGCGTTCGGCCAGACACTCCTCCATTTCTCCAGCCACTCCCGCGTTTTTCCCAGAAACGGTAGCGTTTTTTCGCACACACCCATAAAACGGCCAGTTTCCGCCCAGAAACACCCACTTCCTGTCAATCACATTACGATCACCAGAACGAAGAAAAAACCTTGTAATGCCGTGAGTAAAATACCTAACTGCATAGCAAATTTACTTGGCGCAGTCGCACTGCGGACATTGCGCATGCGCATTAGCGACTAATCGCTCCGTTGCGAGAAAAAAATAACGAGCGAACAACTCGGAATGACCCCCATTATTCTAAGATCAGAATAATGGACCCAGTCCTGTTCTAACAAAAACATAAGAGTAATTACAAACGTGTTCTATTAAATAAGTGTATTGATGTCAGAATGGCGGTAAGTTAAGGGTGACACACCTTGTAACTCCTGACTTGATGTATTTTGCTATTTGGCCATGATAAAACTGTAGCAGGGTATGCCGGGATGTGCAGTTCAACAACAGCTGGAGTGACAAAGGGGTTCCCCATCACTGGTATATACTTTCTCTATATTTTTATACATAATGTTTCAGCATTGTCCCCTGGTGCCGTGCAGCTCTAGTGACTTGTCGTGACATATTTTATATACAGTATATATATATATATATACTGTTTATATACAGAAAGCTGAGAAGATTAATAATTAATTTTCAGATATATTATACATTATAAAATGATCATCAGGCACAATTTCTAAATGGATGGGCGATACTCTTTCATTTGTCAAAAATTTGAACATGGCTTAAAAACTCACTTTTAAGTTTTAACCCATTATGACTCACTGTGAAGAATTATAAATGTAAATCATAATGGCTATATTAAAGTCTAAACTACTATTTTTTTATGGAACTTTGGCAACAGAGGAGTTAATGAGTTTTCATCAGCCAAGAGTAATAAAAGAAACTGCAATTTAATATAAAATAGAACAGCAGAACCAAAGCATTAAAATTATAATTAAAATCCTCATTATTAAACTCAAATGAAAATGCATAGAGGTATAAGAATTTAAGGGATAATTAGCAGGATCAGAAGAGAATGAAAAAGCAGAAAATTAATGCAGTAACTCAGACAAAAAGAAACAATAGGAAGATATTATCTGATGCAAGGATCAGGAATGACTGCGGGACTGTAGTATGTCCAGAAAACAGAGATGAGACAGTCTGGAAAGTAATTGAGGGATATAGGCTGATAGAGAAGCATTGTCACATTTTATATGGCAGGCCAGCATATTAAACATTATTACATTACAGTTTATTATATACATGCAGCAGTTCAACGCTGTTCCTCATTCGTCATAGATATACATCAATGATCATGATAAGGTATGGGGTCAGTTACCACAGATCAGTTTAGTGAAAGCAGATATGGTTATGTGTCAAGATTTCCCTAGAGCTTGCACTGACATCTGAACTAGAATTGCACTCGTCATTTTACTTTATTGGCTAGATACCTGGAGACGCAATGCATTTCTAGAAAATGTTTATAAACATTTGCCCATTTAGGCTGGGTGCCCTCTGGTATTTAATTTAAGATTAAAAGCAAGTTGGAATGGGTGTGGTTCATTAGGCTGGCCATAATTAGGTTGACAATCAATAGGTCGACACCATATGGCTGACATGCATACTATCGACAAGGTCAAAAGGTTGACAGGTTCAAAAGGCTGAAATGAAAATGGTTGACACAAGTTTTTTTGTGTCCTTTTGTATGTTTAACTAAATGTAAGCCAAATTAGTGGAAACACTACCAATGCGTTCAGCACAGGTTACTTATCCTTATTGTAGTCCATGTGAATGGTAAATGTTAAAAAAGTTGTAAAAAAAAAAGAAAAAAAGACTTGTGTTGACCATATGTGTGTTGACCATTGTCATGATTTTGAACTTGTCGACCTTAAGCACTGCTGACCTTTAACATGTCGACACATTGACGATGTCAACCATTTGTACCTGTCAACCTAAAGCATGTTGACTTATAGACTGTCGATCTATCTTCTGGAACCCATTGAAACACCAGGGAAACCTCTTGTCAAATGTAAATGTTTTTCACCTGCAGTTGTGTTACGTGTGTTTGGGATGGTATTTCCAGTCGCTCCATTGACCTTTAAGTTTCAGCTTCTGTTAAATGTATTGAATGGGTCCAGCAGCATTTGGAAAACCACAAAGCTCCTGAATGCAAGTAACATTGTGGGTATTAGTAACTGGGGTTTCCGTTTTCAGAATCATTTTCATGAATTCTACTTGTATTAAAACAGCTAATACAAGGACTAGCATTATATTCCTTTATCAATTGAAGTACATTGGGAGTAGAGATGTGCACTTGAAATTTTTCGGGTTTTGTGTTTTGGTTTTGGGTTCGGTTCCGCGGCCGTGTTTTTGGTTCGACCGCGTTTTGGCAAAACCTCACCGAATTTTTTTTGTCGGACTCGGGTGTGTTTTGGATTCGGGTGTTTTTCTCAAAAAACACTAAAAAACAGCTTAAATCATAGAATTTGGGGGTCATTTTGATCCCAAAGTATTATTAACCTCAAAAACCATAATTTCCACTCATTTTCAGTCTATTCTGAATACCTCACACCTCACAATATTATTTTTAGTCCTAAAATTTGCACCGAGGTCGCTGGATGACTAAGCTAAGCGACCCTAGTGGCCGACACAAACACCTGGCCCATCTTGGAGTGGCACTGCAGTGTCACGCAGGATGGCCCTTCCAAAAAACACTCCCCAAACAGCACATGACGCAAAGAAGAAAAAAAGAGGCGCAATGAGGTAGCTGTGTGAGTAAGCTAAGCAACCCTAGTGGCCGACACAAACACCTGGCCCATCTAGGAGTGGCACTGCAGTGTCACGCAGGATGGCCCTTCCAAAAAACACTCCCCAAACAGCACATGACGCAAAGAAGAAAAAAAGAGGCGCAATGAGGTAGCTGTGTGAGTAAGCTAAGCGACCCTAGTGGCCGACACAAACACCTGGCCCATCTAGGAGTGGCACTGCAGTGTCACGCAGGATGGCCCTTCCAAAAAACACTCCCCAAACAGCACATGACGCAAAGAAGAAAAAAAGAGGCGCAATGAGGTAGCTGTGTGAGTAAGCTAAGCGACCCTAGTGGCCGACACAAACACCTGGCCCATCTAGGAGTGGCACTGCAGTGTCACGCAGGATGGCCCTTCCAAAAAACACTCCCCAAACAGCACATGACGCAAAGAAGAAAAAAAGAGGCGCAATGAGGTAGCTGTGTGAGTAAGCTAAGCGACCCTAGTGGCCGACACAAACACCTGACCCATCTAGGAGTGGCACTGCAGTGTCACGCAGGATGGCCCTTCCAAAAAACACTCCCCAAACAGCACATGACACAAAGAAGAAAAAAAGAGGCGCAATGAGGTAGCTGTGTGAGTAAGCTAAGCGACCCTAGTGGCCGACACAAACACCTGGCCCATCTAGGAGTGGCACTGCAGTGTCACGCAGGATGGCCCTTCCAAAAAACACTCCCCAAACAGCACATGACGCAAAGAAGAAAAAAAGAGGCGCAATGAGGTAGCTGTGTGAGTAAGCTAAGCGACCCTAGTGGCCGACACAAACACCTGGCCCATCTAGGAGTGGCACTGCAGTGTCACGCAGGATGGCCCTTCCAAAAAACACTCCCCAAACAGCACATGACGCAAAGAAGAAAAAAAGAGGCGCAATGAGGTAGCTGTGTGAGTAAGCTAAGCGACCCTAGTGGCCGACACAAACACCTGGCCCATCTAGGAGTGGCACTGCAGTGTCACGCAGGATGGCCCTTCCAAAAAACACTCCCCAAACAGCACATGACGCAAGTAAAAATGAAAGAAAAAAGAGGTGCAAGATGGAATTGTCCTTGGGCCCTCCCACCCACCCTTATGTTGTATAAACAGGACATGCACACTTTAACCAACCCATCATTTCAGTGACAGGGTCTGCCACACGACTGTGACTGAAATGACGGGTTGGTTTGGACCCCCCCCGAAAAAGAAGCAATTAATCTCTCCTTGCACAAACTGGCTCTACAGAGGCAAGATGTCCACCTCATCATCATCCTCCGATATATCACCGAGTACATCCCGCTCCTCACAGATTATCAATTCGTCCCCACTGGAATCCACCATCTCAGCTCCCTGTGTACTTTGTGGAGGCAATTGCTGCTGGTCAATGTCTCCACGGAGGAATTGATTATAATTCATTTTAATGAACATCATCTTCTCCACATTTTCTGGAAGTAACCTCATACGCCGATTGCTGACAAGGTGAGCGGCGGCACTAAACACTCTTTCGGAGTACACACTTGTGGGAGGGCAACTTAGGTAGAATAAAGCCAGTTTGTGCAAGGGCCTCCAAATTGCCTCTTTTTCCTGCCAGTATAAGTACGGACTGTCTGACGTGCCTACTTGGATGCGGTCACTCATATAATCCTCCACCATTCTTTCAATGGTGAGAGAATCATATGCAGTGACAGTAGACGACATGTCCGTAATCGTTGTCAGGTCCTTCAGTCCGGACCAGATGTCAGCATCAGCAGTCGCTCCAGACTGCCCTGCATCACCGCCAGCGGGTGGGCTCGGAATTCTGAGCCTTTTCCTCGCACCCCCAGTTGCGGGAGAATGTGGAGGAGATGTTGACAGGTCGCGTTCCGCTTGACTTGACAATTTTGTCACCAGCAGGTCTTTGAACCCCAGCAGACTTGTGTCTGCCGGAAAGAGAGATCCAAGGTAGGTTTTAAATCTAGGATCGAGCACGGTGGCCAAAATGTAGTGCTCTGATTTCAACAGATTGACCACCCGTGAATCCTTGTTAAGCGAATTAAGGGCTCCATCCACAAGTCCCACATGCCTAGCGGAATCGCTCCCTTTTAGCTCCTCCTTCAATGCCTCCAGCTTCTTCTGCAAAAGCCTGATGAGGGGAATGACCTGACTCAGGCTGGCAGTGTCTGAACTGACTTCACGTGTGGCAAGTTCAAAAGGTTGCAGAACCTTGCACAACGTTGAAATCATTCTCCACTGCGCTTGAGACAGGTACATTCCACCTCCTATATCGTGCTCAATTGTATAGGCTTGAATGGCCTTTTGCTGCTCCTCCAACCTCTGAAGCATATATAGGGTTGAATTCCACCTCGTTACCACTTCTTGCTTCAGATGATGGCAGGGCAGGTTCAGGCGTTTTTGGTGGTGCTCCAGTCTTCTGTACGTGGTGCCTGTACGCCGAAAGTGTCCCGCAATTCTTCTGGCCACCGACAGCATCTCTTGCACGCCCCTGTCGTTTTTTAAAAAATTCTGCACCACCAAATTCAAGGTATGTGCAAAACATGGGACGTGCTGGAATTTGCCCATATTTAATGCACACACAATATTGCTGGCGTTGTCCGATGCCACAAATCCACAGGAGAGTCCAATTGGGGTAAGCCATTCCGTGATGATCTTCCTCAGTTGCCGTAAGAGGTTTTCAGCTGTGTGCGTATTCTGGAAACCGGTGATACAAAGCGTAGCCTGCCTAGGAAAGAGTTGGCGTTTGCGAGATGCTGCTACTGGTGCCGCCGCTGCTGTTCTTGCGGCGGGAGTCCATACATCTACCCAGTGGGATGTCACAGTCATATAGTCCTGACCCTGCCCTGCTCCACTTGTCCACATGTCCGTGGTTAAGTGGACATTGGGTACAACTGCATTTTTTAGGACACTGGTGAGTCTTTTTCTGACGTCCGTGTACATTCTCGGTATCGCCTGCCTAGAGAAGTGGAACCTAGATGGTATTTGGTAACGGGGGCACACTATCTCAAGAAATTGTCTAGTTCCCTGTGAACTAACGGCGGATACCGGACGCACGTCTAACACCAACATAGTTGTCAAGGCCTCAGTTATCCGCTTTGCAACAGGATGACTGCTGTGATATTTCATCTTCCTCGCAAAGGACTGTTGGACAGTCAATTGCTTGGTGGAAGTAGTAAAAGTAGGCTTACGACTTCCCCTCTGGGATGACCATCGACTCCCAGCAGCAACAACAGCAGCGCCAGCAGCAGTAGGCGTTACACGCAAGGATGCATCGGAGGAATCCCAGGCAGGAGAGGACTCGTCAGAATTGCCAGTGACATGGCCTGCAGGACTATTGGCATTCCTGGGGAAGGAGGAAATTGACACTGAGGGAGTTGGTGGGGTGGTTTGCGTGAGCTTGGTTACAAGAGGAAGGGATTTACTGGTCAGTGGACTGCTTCCGCTGTCGCCCAAAGTTTTTGAACTTGTCACTGACTTATTATGAATGCGCTGCAGGTGACGTATAAGGGAGGATGTTCCGAGGTGGTTAACGTCCTTACCCCTACTTATTACAGCTTGACAAAGGCAACACACGGCTTGACAAATGTTGTCCGCATTTCTGTTGAAATACTTCCACACCGTAGAGCTGATTTTTTTGGTATTTTCACCAGGCATGTCAACGGCCATATTCCTCCCACGGACAACAGGTGTCTCCCCGGGTGCCTGACTTAAACAAACCACCTCACCATCAGAATCCTCCTTGTCAATTTCCTCCCCAGCGCCAGCAACACCCATATCCTCCTCATCCTGGTGTACTTCAACACTGACATCTTCAATCTGACTATCAGGAACTGGACTGTGGGTGCTCCTTCCAGCACTTGCAGGGGGCGTGCAAATGGTGGAAGGCGCATGCTCTTCACGTCCAGTGTTGGGAAGGTCAGGCATCGCAACCGACACAATTGGACTCTCCTTGTGGATTTGGGATTTCGAAGAACGCACAGTTCTTTGCGGTGCTTTTGCCAGCTTAAGTCTTTTCATTTTTCTAGCGAGAGGCTGAGTGCTTCCATCCTCATGTGAAGCTGAACCACTAGCCATGAACATAGGCCAGGGCCTCAGCCGTTCCTTGCCACTCCGTGTGGTAAATGGCATATTGGCAAGTTTACGCTTCTCCTCCGACAATTTTATTTTAGATTTTGGAGTCCTTTTTTTACTGATATTTGGTGTTTTGGATTTTACATGCTCTGTACTAAGACATTGGGCATCGGCCTTGGCAGACGACGTTGATGGCATTTCATCGTCTCGGCCATGACTAGTGGCAGCAGCTTCAGCACGAGGTGGAAGTGGATCTTGATCTTTCCCTATTTTTGGAACCTCAACATTTTTGTTCTCCATATTTTAATAGGCACAACTAAAAGGCACCTCAGGTAAACAATGGAGATGGATGGATACTAGTATACAATTATGGATGGACGAGCGACTGCCGACACAGAGGTAGCTACAGCCGTGGACTACCGTACTGTGTCTGCTGCTAATATAGACTGGATGATAATGAGATGAAATTAATATATATATATATAATATCACTAGTACTGCAGCCGGACAGGTATATATATTTATTATGTAATGACGGACCTGCTGGACACTGTCAGCTCAGCACCGCAGACTGCTACAGTAAGCTACTATAGTAGTATGTATCAAGAAGAAAGAAAAAAAAAAAACACGGGTAGGTGGTATACAATTATGGATGGATGAGCGACTGCCGACACAGAGGTAGCTACAGCCGTGGACTACCGTACTGTGTCTGCTGCTAATATAGACTGGATGATAATGAGATGAAATTAATATATATATATATAATATCACTAGTACTGCAGCCGGACAGGTATATATATTTATTATGTAATGACGGACCTGCTGGACACTGTCAGCTCAGCACCGCAGACTGCTACAGTAAGCTACTATAGTAGTATGTATCAAGAAGAAAGAAAAAAAAAAAACACGGGTAGGTGGTATACAATTATGGATGGACGAGCGACTGCCGACACAGAGGTAGCTACAGCCGTGGACTACCGTACTGTGTCTGCTGCTAATATAGACTGGATGATAATGAGATGAAATTAATATATATATATATATAATATCACTAGTACTGCAGCCGGACAGGTATATATATTTATTATGTAATGACTGATGACGGACCTGCTGGACACTGTCAGCTCAGCACCGCAGACTGCTACAGTAAGCTACTATAGTAGTATGTATCAAGAAGAAAGAAAAAAAAAAACCACGGGTAGGTGGTATACAATTATGGATGGACGAGCGACTGCCGACACAGAGGTAGCTACAGCCGTGGACTACCGTACTGTGTCTGCTGCTAATATAGACTGGATGATAATGAGATGAAATTAATATATATATATATATATATATATATAATATCACTAGTACTGCAGCCGGACAGGTATATATATTTATTATGTAATGACGGACCTGCTGGACACTGTCAGCTCAGCACCGCAGACTGCTACAGTAAGCTACTATAGTAGTATGTATCAAGAAGAAAGAAAAAAAAAAACCACGGGTAGGTGGTATACAATTATGGATGGACGAGCGACTGCCGACACAGAGGTAGCTACAGCCGTGGACTACCGTACTGTGTCTGCTGCTAATATAGACTGGATGATAATGAGATGAAATTAATATATATATATATATATATATATAATATCACTAGTACTGCAGCCGGACAGGTATATATATTTATTATGTAATGACGGACCTGCTGGACACTGTCAGCTCAGCACCGCAGACTGCTACAGTAAGCTACTATAGTAGTATGTATCAAGAAGAAAGAAGAAAAAAAAAACCACGGGTAGGTGGTATACAATTATGGATGGACGAGCGACTGCCGACACAGAGGTAGCTACAGCCGTGGACTACCGTACTGTGTCTGCTGCTAATATAGACTGGATGATAATGAGATGAAATTAATATATATATATATATATATATATATAATATCACTAGTACTGCAGCCGGACAGGTATATATATTTATTATGTAATGACTGATGACGGACCTGCTGGACACTGTCAGCTCAGCACCGCAGACTGCTACAGTAAGCTACTATAGTAGTATGTATCAAGAAGAAAGAAAAAAAAAAAACCACGGGTAGGTGGTATACAATTATGGATGGACGAGCGACTGCCGACACAGAGGTAGCTACAGCCGTGGACTACCGTACTGTGTCTGCTGCTAATATAGACTGGATGATAATGAGATGAAATTAATATATATATATATATAATATCACTAGTACTGCAGCCGGACAGGTATATATATTTATTATGTAATGACGGACCTGCTGGACACTGTCAGCTCAGCACCGCAGACTGCTACAGTAAGCTACTATAGTAGTATGTATCAAGAAGAAAGAAAAAAAAAAAACACGGGTAGGTGGTATACAATTATGGATGGACGAGCGACTGCCGACACAGAGGTAGCTACAGCCGTGGACTACCGTACTGTGTCTGCTGCTAATATAGACTGGATGATAATGAGATGAAATTAATATATATATATATATATATAATATCACTAGTACTGCAGCCGGACAGGTATATATATTTATTATGTAATGACGGACCTGCTGGACACTGTCAGCTCAGCACCACAGACTGCTACAGTAAGCTACTATAGTAGTATGTATCAAGAAGAAAGAAGAAAAAAAAAAAACCACGGGTAGGTGGTATACAATTATGGATGGACGAGCGACTGCCGACACAGAGGTAGCTACAGCCGTGGACTACCGTACTGTGTCTGCTGCTAATATAGACTGGATGATAATGAGATGAAATTAATATATATATATATATATATAATATCACTAGTACTGCAGCCGGACAGGTATATATATTTATTATGTAATGACTGATGACGGACCTGATGGACACTGTCAGCTCAGCACCGCAGATTGCTACAGTAAGCTACTATAGTATGTATCAAGAAGAAAAAAAAAAAAAAACACGGGTAGGTGGTATACAATTATATATATATACAATTATATATATATATATATTAAACTGGTGGTGATTAATTAAACTGGTGGTCAGGTCACTGGTCACACTATCAGCAACTTGCAAGTAGTACTCCTAAGCAGACAATCACAATATACTGGTGGTCAGTGTGGTCACAATGGCAGTGTGGCTGGCACTCTGGCAGCAAAAGTGTGCACTGTACGTTAAAATATGTACTCCTGCTCTCAGACTCTAACTGCTCCCCACTGTCTCCCCCACAAGTCAGATATACATATACAGTCACACTACACTTCAGCAAGTAGTAGTACTCCTAAAAATGCTCCCCAAAATTACTAAATACTGTGTCTCTCTCTACTCTAGTCTCTTCTCTATAAACGGAGAGGACGCCAGCCACGTCCTCTCCCTATCAATCTCAATGCACGTGTGAAAATGGCGGCGACGCGCGGCTCCTTATATAGAATCCGAGTCTCGCGAGAATCCGACAGCGGGATGATGACGTTCGGGCGCGCTCGGGTTAACCGAGCAAGGCGGGAGGATCCGAGTCGCTCGGACCCGTGAGAAAAAAGCTGAAGTTCGGGCGGGTTCGGATTCCGAGGAACCGAACCCGCTCATCTCTAATTGGGAGTCTGCATGATTGCAATCAAATGTGTCTAATTTAAGATCTACACATAATAAAATGATTTATTATTTTTCATTGTATTGTTATCTGTAGTGTTAAATGTATTTTTAATAAATTGTACCCTTTTTCATTTTTACAATCATGAATGTTGTTATTGTTTATTTTTTGTGTGTGGTTGGTGACTCCATCATAGCTGCTACATCCGGCGAGGTTGTATCTGCACACACACAACTTTTTAAATAAAGGCGTGGAACCTTGGTTCCAAAAAAAAACCCAATCACATTATTGGTATTTACCATTTATTGTGGGGGTGCTACCAACTACAGCTGTGGTAAGTACAGTAGGAAGAGAAGAAAGGCTGTATTGTCGGTGCACAAAAGGAGGAGTGACCTGATACCCACATCCACCTTTATATTCATAAAATTTAACTTTTATTGTTGTTATGTTAAAATAGTGTGACAATGACTAACACACAAACTACAGATATAGGCGAAACATAGAGGTTAAAATTTAGACACATATAACACATACAAAAAGTGCATGAGAATAATAAACAGTTTATTATTCGCATGCACTTTTTGTATGTGTTGTATGTGTCTAAATTTTAACCTCTATGTTTCGCCTATATCTGTAGTTTGTGTGTTAGTCATTGTCACACTATTTTAACATAACAACAATAAAAGTTAAATTTTATGAATATAAAGGTGGATGTGGGTATCAGGTCACTCCTCCTTTTGTGCACCGACAATACAGCCTTTCTTCTCTTCCTACTGTAGCTGCTACATCCCAAGTGCCATAGGGTATTTTTTCCAAAATTACTTTGTGCCAGTGTAGTAATCAAGACATCGGCCTTGTTACACTACCCCTTCACATAATAATAGACCAGCCAGCAGAGTATCGTTATTATTACATATAACCCAGAAAGAGCCAGTGTTCCTATTGCAGGACTTGGAGCTGGCAGAGCTGTGGGGAATGAACCTCCTGCCTCTGGGTGTTTCAGGTGAGTGCTAGCATCACAAACCTGGTAAACTGTTGAGTATCTCAGAAGAAATGGCTGCTCCATAACAAGCCTGGAGGAATAATTACCTTTTCCTAGATAAAGGACGTTACTGTACATTAAGATGAAGTCTAACTTGGCTAGGAATAGTGCACACCATAACACTCAAGAATACACCAATCTCATCACCCAAATGCACTGCAGTTCTACTTATCAGTTAGGACATAGAAGGAGAATATGGCAGCTTCCAGGAGCTGCCTCCAATCCTTTAGGCACATTAATAAGGTGCAGTTGAAGGTCATTCTTGTCATCAGTGTGGAAGAGCACAGCTTATGCTCTGTTCTTGGGTACATCGACTTTGAAATATTAGGCTGAATTTAGGTCTGGACACTGGTGGATAAGGGCTGAATGAAGAGACATTTAAGGTGTGATAAGCCAATTGTGCCCTGGGATGGTCGGGATGTAATGGGAGTCGAGTTTTGCTTCCGGGAAAAAGTTGGACAAGCTCAGACATTATAATGTGCAACTTTTTCCCGGAACTCGACCAATGTAATGGTGTGCATCTTTTACACTCCCGATGCAAACCGGATCTGACTTCTCACTGGATTTTTAGACCAGGAAGCATTCAATTTTTTCAGACCGACTTGAAAGCGGCTTTTAGTATAATAGTTGCACAGTGTGGGAGAAAGTTACCCATTGGCACCCAAAAGTTCCATGTTTAAAGCAACACACACCCTATATAAACCTCCGTCCTCCAGGAAGCATAAGCAGATACAGCCGCGATTATACACAGAATATAGGCATGCCACATATCAGGTTAATTAGTAGGATCTGCTTGTGCATCCCTTTGTGAATAAGACACATTTTTTCTGGGGAAAATGAGCAAAAATTACATGTACAATACACAGACAATTTTGAGAGATCAAAGTATTTTTGTTTGATTTTAAGGTTAGTGCTGTTAATTGTGTACTTGTAATTGATTTTTAACATTGACAAATACAACTCGGCCTCCCCCCCAAAAAAAGGTCTATTTTTGTCCGACTTTGTAGAGGTGTTCTGTGTGAGATTTTCAAACTCGGACTCCATTACATCAGCCGAGTTATATGTTTATCATAGGGAAAACATATGGATCCGACTTTTTACTAGGCGTTAATGTTCAGAGTAGAAAACATCTGACTTTTCATGAACTTGGACACTATTACATTGGGCGAGTTTGCAAAAAGTCTGACTTTTGCGTCAAATTCTGACATTTTACAAACGTAGCTCTCATTACATTCCGGCCTATGTGTCTCTGGGAGTCCACTGTTCACCAGGAACCTTGTAATTTAGCCACGGAAAGTTTCCCCTTTCCAAGAATTGTGTCTTATTCACACTGCTAAAAACAGCAAAAGGTGACAAAAGGACAGTGCTAGCATACACTAACCACTGAAGCTCGTGGTACTTGTACTTTTGTTATGACTGTCACGATCCGGGTATCTGGACGCCATTACCTGCCGTTTAGGTGTCTTCTGAGACTGGCCCAGCGTTCCAAATCCGGATCTCATCTGTGTCAACACTCTGCACATCCCTCCTGTCATTCTGAGACACTACCACAGCGGCGCCATGTTTGAATCCAACATGGCGTCTCCCGTCCTCCGCGGCCTCCGCCGCCGTTACTGTGTTATTGCTGCAGGTTCTCAGAATCATGTATCATGCCTGCCGCGGCCTCTGCTGCCCTCCAAGTGTCTCAGCATATAACAGTCATCTGGCGTCTCCTGTCCTCCGTGGCCGGCGCCGCCATTATCATTATGTTTGCACATTTCATTTCAAACCAGTTTTCCCTCCAGGTTCCAGCATGGGCGCAGCCATGTTGGATTTGATCACATGCTCCAATTCCTCCAATCCACCGTCTCTGGAATCTGCATAATTGCCCAGCCAATGCCTGCATAGCAGCAGGTATAAGTATCCTGTGTCTGGGCCAGATAGGTGTCAGTGCTTTGAATGTCATACCTTGTTCCAGTCTCTCTCTCCTGTGGCTTGTTTTTCCAGGTTCCAGTTCCTGTCTCCAGCATCCACAAAGAGACCCGCACCTGCTTTCCATCTTGCAGTGCAGCCTGACTCTACAGCCTTCCGTGGCTGTCCAGTTTCCAGCTATCTACTATCTGCTTCCAAGCAGCCAGCTTTCAACTGATTCCAGCTTCTACCAAACACCGGTGCTGATCCAGCGGATCCTATCTTACCAGCAGTATCCACTACCACTGGTAATCATCTTTCAGCTATTCTGTTTCTACGCTCCCTAGCATGTCACATCATCCACTCTGTGTTTTATCACCTGGCTGGTTCCATCCAGCATCCACTCCGTGACTTTAGTACCTGGCTGATTCCATTCAGCATCCACTCTGCATTTCATCACCTGGCTGATTCCACTCAGCATCCACTCTGTGTCTTACCACCTGGCTGGTTCCATCCAGCTGATACAGCAGCCTACTCAAGTTACAGATTCACCTGCTACAACTACTGGCATGTTCCTCGGCTATTTCTACAACTACAACCAGGCCTGGTAAGGTGATTCCATCAAAGGACTTTTACATCTGTTCTAAACCTACCAGTGCTCTGAGATACCTCCTATGGTTATGTATTCCAGGAACTGTGTTATTTGCCACTGTCTTTGCTAAACTTGAATACTGCTTGTTATCACACGGAGTATGTTAATAAACTTTTATTTTGAATTTTAAACTGGTTGTCATGGTCACACCTTCGGGTAATCATTCTGCACTTACATGTCCAGGGGTCTGATTAAACCTCCCAGGTTTAATTTCAACTCAGCCCCTACAACTGAGGCTTCCTCCCGTCAGCCTAAACCCTCAGTTGTGACAATGACTAAGTATGACAAATCTGTAAATGACTAATATGACAAATCTAGCCAAAAAAGATTCCAATATGAGGGTGCGTGGCCTTGTGGCAAGGAGTATGGCCATGCAGCAAGGAAATGGCCTTGTTAGACCTTCCATAGCCCTGAGCCATGCCCCCCTTTTCATCATGTTGGGGCGTGCCCAGCATTCCGGGAGCTGCTGGATAAGTCCAAAGTCCCTCTTTCCAAATCATGCCCAACCTTCCCCTCCACCGCGAACACCGTGGGCCCACAGACAGGGCGGTATAACAGAAGATTTTTTTTACATCCTAGAACTAGTTAAAGATTTTTTATTTTCATGTACCTTAATGTATAAATGGACTTTATAAAGAACTATTTACGGTCACCTTTAATTTACACATTTGATATATACAGTAAGTGCTTCTTTGTACCTGTTACTACTGAATATAAGTAACTGGTTATTTTACTTATCAATATTACTGAGGTATAGTGAATCTGTAACAGTAATTCTGGACTGTGATTAGTTTACTTTCAATGCAAATAAAGTGTTAAGAAATAAAACTGAAAAAAGTAACAATTAAAAAATTTGCAAACATCTAGATAGCATAGCATCTGTGGAAAATTGCTGGAAAAAATATGAAGTTATTTTATTGGTTGTCCATCAAGGGCAAAGAGATTGGAAAAAAACATGGCCCGCCGAGAGCAGTGTAATTTAGACCTGGTGTGAAACCTCATTCTGGACCTGATAATTAGCACAGTCACACTCAAGCTTAATTAGCTCTGGGACAGCAACATCACTCTCAGCAGAAGCTCATGCTGATTATGTCATTAAAAGCGGTTCTGTGCAAACCAAAACTAGTTTATACATTGGATAGCTTAATTTCATTGGATCGTCTTTTAAAATTTTAAAGCAATCAAAACACTGAAACATGGAAAATGAAACAGGTCATAACACACCACAATAATATAATTAATATTTTTGCAACTGACTTTGCACAATTGTGATTATCTGTGAGAACAGGGCCATAACTAGGTGTGTGCGAAAGAGGCACCGCACATATCGCTGCAAGGTAGGGGGCGCTGTTGGCGACACTTGTCAGTTATCTGTTTTAATTACTTTCGCTTGCAGCTTCCCCCCTTTTTGAAGCCCAGCATCTCCTGACCGCCCCTGTCTCCTTCACCCACCCCTTCCGTCGCTAATACCTATACAACATTCATGAACTTAACTTAAGAGCTCTTTGTTATTCAGTCACACTGTCCTTTATTACATTTCAAGATGCTGATATACCCGGGAATCAAACCCATGCTTGTATACCCATTTCACTCTACTCAGTGAGCTATCTTCTGCCCTTGCATAGAAAGCTAGAGAATTCTAAGCTAGATAATTCTAACTATTTGAACCTTACTTTGTACTTTGTGAAAAAATTATCAGCATTGCAGCTGGTTAGATCTATGTACTTTAAAATGCATCCACTTGCTACTCGTGAAAAACAGCTTAGCCGTGTTTTGCATGTTGTGCCAAATTTGTAAAAAATCAAAGATGTAAGTGGACACATCTGTAGTTTGTGGCTGCAAGAGATTGGATGTGTGGCTGCACACTACATAGATCTGCTCAATTGCAATGATTTTTTTTTTTAACAAAGTAACAGTAGCTTGATATAGTTAGACATTTTTATGCAGGGTCAAATAGCTCAATGAGTAGGGTGTTTGACTGGAATACAACAGGTTATGGGTTTAAATCCTGTGTATGGCAGTATATTGAAATGTGTTATTTAATAAAGGGTATTGTAACGGAATAAACAACAAGCTCTTAAGTTAAGTGCATGAATGTGGTATTAAGAGGATTTGTGTCTAAATCCATTTTTTTTTGCAGTGTTCTATAAATTTGTATGTATAATGAAAATATTTATATTTAGAAAATGTAGGAAGGGGCATCACAGCATGAGCTTTCTCTAGTATCAATTTTCTTATGCCCCTTCCCCATGAGGGCATGTGCCTTATGTCCCTATTGGAAAAATAGGGGAGGTGGGGGGACGACGACACAATTCTCTTTCTGGCACAGGACATGAAAAGTCTAGTTACGACTGTGTGAGAATTTGAATTCTGAAACTGTTGTCTGGTATTTGCACTATCAGGAAAAGAGGCATTGGGGGTATATTTACTAATGCAAAGGTTTATAGAAGTGGAGATGTTGCCCTTAGCAACTAATCAGATTCTAGCTAATATCTTCTTTAAGGTGCTAGACAAATGATAAGTAGAATCTGATTGGTTGCTATGGGCATCATCTCCACTTCTGTAAACCCGCACTTTAGTAAATACACTCAATACATAGGTGGCAATCACAGGTTTTGCACCCGATACACAGGTCCAATCCCTTGTTTTAGTTGGCTGGTAATATGAGTACAGAAGGGTAGTCAGCAAACACATGACTGGTACATGGTGAAATCATGCTTATGTTGCAGGGAGTTATTGGACAGTAGTCAAACTAATAAGCTGTGTTAGAAACAATGAATCATTAAGCAAGGCACCAATTAAAGGTGAGTAGTTCAGATTCCTTGGAATCGGAGCTGCTCCGAACTTCTGGGATTCGAGTTTTCTATCCAGACTCGGATTCCACTTTAGAGGCAAAACATCATCCTCTTAGCATCGGATTCTCGTGGGATTTGGATCCTATATAAGGCGCCGTGACCAGTACTTGTCACCATTTCACTCTCAGGTATGCTGCTGTGTTCTGCGCTGTACTGTGCTGTGTTGGCTGTGCTGTGTCTGACTCAAGACTTACAAGCCGCTGTGCTCTGTATATTGTCAGTGTATAGGGGGCACACTGCTGTTTTTACTGCGCTGTAAATTAGCTATATTGTGTCCATCTAAAGTGGCTGTTCACATGCAGCACTACATTGTGTATTGTGTACTGTTTGGTGAGCTTTACCCTAGTATGCTTTGTTCATGTGCATATGTAAGCCCTGTGACTCCATGCAGTTTGAACCGAGCTGAGTTAGAAAATGAAAAATAAAAAATATATGGATGTATTGTTTATACTGTTTTGATGCGTTTTACCCTAGTGTACTTTGTTCACGTGCATATATAAGCCCAGTGCCTCCACGCAGATAGAAAAAGAATAAAAAAATATTTTGCGCCATAATTTGTACTGTTCTGTGCACTGCACCCCAGTGCAACTTTGTTCAAGGACAATTCCATCTTGCACCACTTTTCATTTCTGCTGTGCGGTAGTGTTTTTTTTAAATGTGCTATAAACTGCAGTGTGTTTGTGCCACTGCTCTGTTACTTAGTAACCAGCAAGACCGCTGCAGCATTTGGCCTAAAGCAGATGAAAACAATATTGTGAGCTGTGAGGTCATCAGAATTGTCTGGAAATGAGTGTAAATGAATGTTATTCATGTTAATAATACTCTAGGAACAAAGTAAGTGCCAGGTTATGTAATGTATGGAAAGGGAACACTAAAAACAGGCTGGCTCATACACAGGAACACTGAAGTACTCTGGCAGTTTGTAGCAGCCAGAGTAAAGTTTAAATTGACCTGCCTCAGTTTGAAACTGTCACCTCCCTGAAGGCAATAGTCCTTCTTCTGCAGTTATGGTCCAATATTAGCAATAATTCAAGGTCAATTAACTCCTGGATAAAATAATCTTTAAGGGTTTTTTGTCAGGGTTTTTTGGCAATTGGAAGGGGTTCGGCCCTGAAGAACATTGATGGGTAACAGTCTCAAACATTCATTCTTCTCACTTTACAACCTTTTATTCCAAAAATTTTTTAAGGGATTTCTGGAGTCACATATTTAGTACCTGCCATATTCTTGCCAGTTCCGATGTCATTTTATCCCATGGTGCTTCTTTGTCCCTTGCCCTGGCTACATGTTAGGGCCATTTTGCTCCATATGCCATGTCCAGCATCTCACAAAGTGCTGGGCATGCCCCCCACAATGACAAAAAAGGGGTGTGACTCGTGATCGTGGCACTTGCCAAGAGGCCACGTTCCCTAGCCGATAGGCCGCTGCCCTGATTTCGGGTGCACATCCACACCACTTGAAGGTGTCCCTCTACCAAGCCAGTAGAAGTTGTTAAGTATGCAGCTGGCAAATGTGACTCAAGATACAACCACATCCAAGCAGTGCAAATACTCAACCATGAAGCAGAACTGGGACATTCCCATGGCATGGAGGATGTTCTTTGCTTGCTAAAAATATCAGCAAATAATTCATATTGAAAGGGTATGGTATGCTCTGTGGAAATGGTGTACAGAGTTAGAGCATTCACAGACTTTACTTTCGATAAGCATGATGACGCACAGTGTACACCCCATGATAGTATATGGGTGGTGTGCCAGTAAGGAATTGGGTATATGCTCTCAGAGCCAAGTTAGTTCAAGAATTATAAGATTGGCAGCAGCATTTTCACATAGAAGGATAGCATTTCTCTTTATGAGGCAGGGCCGAAACTAGGGGGGGGCTAGGGGGTCACGGGCCCCGGGTGCTGGGCTGTAGGGGGCGCTAATGAGCCCAGTTTGTCTGTATGAATACTAGCTTCCGCTAGCTCCCCGACAGCTACTGACCTGCTGTAGGGAGCCAGCAGCACTAGACGCGGCTCTCTGTGCTTCCGGGATGCGGGCGCAGGCACATCGCGCGTGTGACGTCATGACGTCGCACGCGCACGTGCATGTGGCGTGATGCACGCACCCGGCTAGAGAGAGCACGGAGCTGGAGGCGGGACTCTCTGGCGCCGGCAGCCGTGGCTAAAATAGCAAATCCTGGCTGCATGGTATGCGCACAAAGGTGAGTGCTGCGGGCGGCTACCTCCACTGTTGGCTGCAGAGTACAAAGCACTGGGGACTTAGTTAATACACTGACTGGCTCACTGACATGTAAAAAAAATTTTAAACCAGTATCCCACATTAATATATATTTTTATATATATATATATATATATATATATATATATATGTGTGTGTATATATATATATATATATATATATATATAATATATATATTTTTGAATATATATATATATATATATATATAAATAAAATATATTTTATATTCTATATACAGTATGTGTATCTATATATATATATATATATATATACATACAGAATGATCCGGCACTCCAGCAGGCCCTCGGCTGCAAATGCTGATGTGCTCACGGTGCCTTCCTCATGGACACAATAGCCCCCAATGTAGCAAGCGGATGGAGGCGGCACTCAGAGACTTTTCAATTTTAAACGTGAACAAGTTTAATGGTGCATCTACGTTTCGGAGCCGACAGGGCTACGGCTCCGAAACGTACATGCACCATTAAACTTGTTCACGTTTAATATTGAAAAGTCTCTGAGTGCTGCCTCCATCCGCTTGCTATATATATATATATATATATATATTTATTATACACATATAGATATATAAATATATCGGCACTCAAGCAGGTCTTTTGAAGTGTTACAAGTATATTGTCAGGTGTCACATCAAACAAGCAATGTTCCGGGGCCCGTAGCCTCTCCTTTGCCCCTTTGGGCTACGGGCCTCGTAACATTGGCTTATATGATGTGACACCTGACAATATACTATTTAGTACAGAGGGCATATTACATTTATGTCAGAAGGGCCATCGTTCATGGTTGAAAGATGTCTGAAAGGGCAAAGTGTACAGTTGTGGGGTTTTCTGTGTTTTGTATTTATTATTTTATTTATTTATGTTTTTATTAAAACATTTTTTGGGTTGGGTGGGGTGGGGTGGGGGGCGCCAAATTACTGCCTTGCCCCGGGTGACAGAAATCCTAGTTTCGGCCCTGTATAAGGCTTCAATTGCAATCAATAAAGCTGCCTTTTGAAATCTGACGGTGTTGTTAGGCACATTACTTATGTCTATAGTGGAGACGGAGAGAGAAAATTAGGTTGATACCATAGGGAGTGCCAATTCAATTACTGCAGTTGACGCAAACTTAGGATTCAATTCTGACATAATTATCAGTGCCTGTGGACCCATTGTGGATCTTTTTTTGTTGTACTTTATCTTTTAGGGTAGGGTGACACTAAAGACTGGTGGGTTCCTTGGGTAGCTCAGAAGTGCACTTGGTCTATTCCACAATCTACTATATAATATCATCATTATCATCTTCATCATCACCACCACCACCACCACCACCTCCTTAGACCGTATCTGCAGTTGCGGCCATGTTTCATTAGGTTGCATCTCTAGGGATGTGCTACAAGTTGTGTATACTGTAATCGCGATTACTGTACTCAACTTACGCATGCATTTCCCTTTTCAATGTTTCCAGGCATAAGGGGTCACAAGTCTAAGTTACAAAGTAAACTTATTTTGGATGCATTTTAGTATGCAAGTGCAGTTTGTGAATGCATATATTGACAATACACTACTAGATGTATTGTAACTAGAATACACTATTAGAAATTTTAGTAACTATAATTGACTGGGCCCTCAGCAAAATTGTGATGGGGCACTCTATGTGAAATAATGCCACACCCACCACGTCTGCTCTATCTCCAGTCAGTATCCTATGGGATAATCTGGCTAATTAGTCACAATTATACTGTATATAGCCTTGTTATCTTCTATATTCTCCAAATCATATAACATCCTGGATACATTTGTTGTGAAGTCATACTGAGTTCAATTTTTAAAAGCCTTTTGAAGGGCCTTCTTTAACCATCCCATTGTCCTTTCAACTTTTAATCAGAATGATTACTAAAACAATAATCTATCGTACAGTGTACACTGCAAACTCAATTATTGTTACTTTAAAGGGGTTTTACACTTTCATGCAGCTCCAATTTATTGTCCATGCCAAATACATTGATCTGTCTTTCAGACACTGCTCCAATGCTTCTCAGCCACCAAGTAGAGCTTGTTTAATTTGTTTACTTTGGATAGGGCTCATAGCTGTCCTCTGGACACAATTCCATAGGGTGCAGCATCAGAGCGTAAGAAAAATAAGTAACTCTGCCTGAACATGTATAGACAAACCTGAAATGTACAGATGAAAGCCAAAAGCAACGTATTTAGTAGAAAATAAATGACAAGCCATCAAATTGATCTTCTAAGCCTATTCCTGGGAAAGTGTTTCACATGGCATACTATGTGCCTTTGGCAAGAACATGAAAGCCTGGGCATGAAGCAGCGCCAGCCAGAAATGCTCCATTGCAGGGGCCCAGTGGCTGCAAACAGAAAGGGTCAATTTTTGAACCATATGCACAGATCTGCACCTCCTCACCAAACCTTAACTTATGTTTATGTGGATAGATGAAGCACTTACAAGTGGGAGAAGGGGAGGGACGGATAGGCCCTAGAAGGTAAGGTTCAGCCACCAGGCAAGAATGCATCAGTACCATTATGTATTAACCAAGGACACATTGCCCCATGCCCCCTGGAACAGTCAAGTTTAAAAAACAGGTGTGTGTGTGAGACAACAGTATGCTTAGCTGCATGCAGGGATGTGGGCCCCAGAAGCAGTTGTGGGCCCCATAGCAACTGCACCCAATTTAGATACACCTCTAAATGAATGCACAACTCTAAATGAGGCCATTTATTATGAGAATTAATGATATTCCCGTCCTGAGAGTACAGACATGGGCCCTTTTTATCTTTTACCCACCAATATTTAAAGGTCACAACATAACAGCCACAGTAATTATTTCCCTTTGCCAGGCTCAAACATTGCTAAAGCTAATGCTTTTGGTTTTTGCAGCGTACTATTTAAGTAATTATCAATTTTTCAAACTTTAAAACATCTGATGGTTTCAAGTTAGGACTATGAGCATCACTTATGAAAAGGGGTGCACTTACACATCACACTTAGGGCATTTATATGTCACTTTGGAGCATGCTACAATCAGGTCAATTGTCTAGTACTTCCGATTAGGTTATCCCCCCAAACCCTTCCCTTTCATTAAAAAACCCACATGAACTAATGCAATATTTCATGCATACCTCCCAGCTGTCATGCTTTGTGCGCTACAGTCCTACTTTTTGGGAAGTGGATTTGAGGGTAGCTATATTCAAACCTTACTCTTACTTCCTTAAAAACACATCTGCACTGCTGCAGTACTTTCAGCAGCTGTCACTGGTCACACTATAGGGCATATTTACTAATTATTGGACTTCAGACCTGATAATTATAATTTGTTGCAGCTATTTGAGGAAATAAGAAATTATAGATCGCCTGAATGTACTGTTCATCAAATGCAAGGATAGTGGGTCTGAAGGGAGCCAGCCCCTGTGACTGTTAAGTGAAATGATCACAAAAGCTTCTCCTTCAGGAACTGGGGCCATTCTATGCATGAACCATTCTGCGGAGTATAGCCCATAGGGTACAGCAGCTGATGTCTTCCTCATATGGTGTTAGCTGTCGGGGCCAAACACCAGAATGCTTTGCTTTACAGAGCTTGATAATTCTGACAGCTTTGCAGCCCCCTATAGAGGCTGTGGCTGCTGTCAGAAATGGAGAAACCACAGCAGATATGGAGATACCTTCATATTGTACATTTGGGGATCCTAAATGTTTGCAGGTACCTCTTGAAAACTGGTGTTTGTGGGGGATATGCTGCAAATATTATTTGATAAAAAAGAACCTTAATATTGTGTGCAACTTTCACACTTTTGTTAGAACTGTTGTGAGCAGAACACATCTCACAATAGCCCAGCAAAAAAAGCTGTCTGTTAAGTCTAAATCTCTCTGCACATGTTACATCTGCCCCACCTGCAGAACAACATGGTTTTGCCAGCTGCTTAATAATTTGTTTTACTTACAAACATGAATCAGGTCCAAAGATTGAGATCTACTGAGATTAGCAGTAGCCATGAGAGCAATGGGAGCTGTCCATACACTCAGTGCTGAACCATCCTCACTGTCCATATACTCACAATGCTTTCTTCTCTCTGTACTTCACCTTCTCCAATGCTGTTCCGATGATATTTGTCCCTGTCTTCCAACTGGCATGCACCTTTCAACATCTTGGGCATGTGCAGTATGAAGACAGGAGCACATATCACTGGAATAGTGGAGGAAAAGGTGCAGTGTTTAACACTTCAGAACACCTGTCACCGCAGAAAGAGCAGCATTGAAAGAGATAATTAGGTAAATGATACTGAATGAGTCTGAAATTTACACAAAAAGTACTGTTGCCACAGCGAGTTCAATCCTTACTTTTCACTAATCAAAAATGTTACCTGCCTGCCTAGGTGTCATCCTTAACTCTGAACTGTCCTCTGTTCCCCACATCAATCTTTCTCAAAATCATTTTACATGCATCTAAAACACATATCAAAATATGACCATACCTTACACAAGACATAAAAAACCTCTAATCCATGCTCTCATTAGCTCCTGCATTGATTATTGCAATAGTAGTTACCAACCTGATATCTCTATTACTGTTGATAACGCAACAATAAATACTACCCCACAATCTCACTGCCTAGGTGTTATCCTTCACTCTGAACTGTGCTTTCTCACCCACATTCAATCTGTCTCAAAATCAAAATCATATACATCTAAACAAATATCGAAATTATGACCATACCTTACTCAAGACCCTGCAAAAACTCTAATCCATGCACCCATTATCTTGTGCATTGGTTATTGCAATAGTCTCCTTACTGGTCTTACCAAAAAGAGACTCTCATCACTACAATCTAGTCTGAATGCAGCTGCGAGGCTAATCAACCTCACTAGTTCCACCATTGGTTACCTGTATTCTACCGTATTCAATATAAAATACTTTTACTCACACACAAGGCCATTACCCAAACTACACCAATGTACATCTCTTTGCTTATCTCAAAATATCTCCCAACCCAACCTCTTCACTCTTTTACAAAATCTACGTCTCTCATCCACACTCATTATTTCTGCGGGCTGTACCCACTCTGTGGAATACCCTCCCACACACAATAAGACTCTCCTCTAGTCTCCAAATGTTCAAGCATTCCCTGACAACTCACCTCTTCAGGCTAGTGTATCAAATTCCGGAATTGCACACATAACCTTCATAAGTTTTCTTATCCAATTACAGGAGAAGCAGCAGAAAGTATGATCAAACAGGAACTCTTTATTTCTGTACAAAACGGATCAAACAAATGCTGCAAACTTAACATGAAGGAAAGGGAAGAAGGAACATCTTCTATAACAGAGTCTGGATAATAACACACCGCATGGCTAGCTTTATTTAACTTTATCGGCTGCTGATAAAGTTTCAGTATGATATCTGCATGTACAACAAACAAAGTTGAGAACAGTGGTTGCAATATCAAAACGATACATCTAACAATTAAGAAGGTGCTTTAGACCACAGAACTGTCACTCACTGGATGCTTTTTGCTTTCTTATTAAACTTTAGAGACTATTTTGCATGAAGATGTAGGAGACCAGTAGTGTCTGAACGCCTTATTCAGAGATGTACGCAAATACATTTTGCAGCTTCAAATTGGTACGCAGTGGCTGTTTAGAAAAATACTGTCACTGCCGTGGGTTTGTAGTGAGATGCCCAATGGCTGCTTTAAAAATCTCAGTGGCTACATACATGATTAGCCCTAGTGCAGAATGGGCCCAGGAAATAAGATGCTTGAGACATTTCAGCTGCATGCACGATCGTAGTTGCAGCCTCAGACCTGCGCCCAAAATGGTTGTGAAATGTCTGCATTTTTGCCGCCACTCACCCGTTACCTCCTCCAAACGCTCCCTGACTGTTTCACTTGTGATGAATCCTGTCTGCGACAGCCTCGCAACACATGTACAGTGCAACTTAGACAAATGTGCAGACTGATGATAATCACTTCCCCATTCTGGTGTTTGTTCTAAACAACGACTGAACCTTTTGACCATGTTTGCAAGCTTTTATGCATTGAGTTGCTGCAAATTTGCATCAACAAGCAGATATTCCAGACAGGGCTCTAATTCTCCTGTCATACAGACACTCTATTTGATGTTCCCTGCTTTTGGATAAACAAATTACAAGTTGCATCTCCTGGGCCTGTGTGTGGCGACTATTTATACCAGCATAGAATATACCCCCAAACATCCGATCAAATATTCTATGATTTAAAAAAAACAAAAACATTCTGGATACAGTAGTATAAGATTTCATCTGCTAATTCAATTACAATGTGTCAAATATTGATGCACTAGGCAGTAAGATTATGGCACCTGTTTTATTATGTTTTTATGTGTAACTTTTCAACCACGGTATATATAAAATTAGTGTTGATCTATGCTAGCATAATTGTGTTTTTCATTTTATTTCTTGTGCGCTGTGACAGTTCTTTATCTTCTTTGACTATTTATAACAGATGATTAAGTTGGAAAGGGTGATAGCACATACAGGGGATGTTCACTTTTCTCTATACAATATAAAAATAGACATTTACTGTATGGAAATAGAAAACAGGTCCCTACAGAAATAGATAGTATATAATATGTGTCGTTCCTAAACAGCCAAAATAAATTAACATTGAAGAAAAATGCTCACCCCATCAGTTCATCATAGTTGATCAATAGCGATATAGGGCTGGATTCTGAGGTGGGAGTAAAGCAAAATAGAGCAAGTTAAGCTGGGTACACACTATACAGTACTATTTATTGGCCAAACTAATGATCCGCTATGGATCACAACAACCATCTTATAGTGTGTACCCCAATTTCCACCTAATTCGTCGTTTGGGTGGTTGCATCTTCCCATTTCATGTGCTGCATGGGACAATGCGACATTCGATGCATTAAACATTTAACGATCACATCATTGTATGGAAGATCATTTAGTGTGTACGATGATGCAGTGCTGTAACTAGACATTTTATATAGGGGCGTGGCTTCATTGGAAAGGGGCGTGGCCACAAAATAATATTAATTCGTATTACGCTACACAGTAGTCTCCATTATTCAAATTACGCTATACAGTAGCGCCACTTACACGCATTACGGCAGGTAGAGTCCCCTTTTTATACATTACGGCATGTAGAGCCCCTTTTACACATTACGCCAGGTAGAGTCCCCTTTTTACACATTACAACAGGCAAAGTCCCCTTTTTACACGTTACGGCAGGCAGAGTCCCCTTTTTACACATTACGGCAGGTAGAGCTCCTTTTACACATTAAAGAAGGTAGAGCCCATTTTACACATTACGGCAGACAGAGTCCCCTTTTACACATTATGGCAGGCAGAGTCCCCTTTTACACACTGCGGCAGGCAGAGTCCCCTTTTTACACATTACGACAGGTAGAGCTCCTTTTACACATTACGGAAGGAAGAGCCCATTTTACACATTACAGCAGGCAGAGCCCCATTTTACACATTATAGCAGGCATAGCCCCTTTTAAACATTATGGCAGGTATATGCGCTGTGTGCCACCTAATTACGGCCCTGGATAAATAGATATACAGTAGGTAGATAGATCTAGATAGATAGACAGTAGATAGATAGATACTGACTCTCTATAGTGGCTCAGGCTCCTCGAAGCAGCTGCTGGCAGCTCCTGTCTGTCTTTCCCGCCTCCCAGCATTCACAGTGGCGACGGCCAGCTGACGTGGAACAAAAGGGACAGCGGCAGCAGCGCTGCCACCAATTACAGTGTGCTGCTGCAGCTCCAGCGTCCCTCTCCCTCCTCCTCCTCCCCCTGCTCCTGAAGCTGCGTCTCTGCTCCTTTTCTCGCTCCGGCAGCAGCACACAGCGCAGGTGGCTTGTAATGAGTTAGTCTACCTCAGAATCAAGTCTATACTACCATGAATGCAATTAAAAAGGAAAAGCATACATTACCTAGGTTCTCTATGAAAGAGATCCAAGCTTGCATAGTACTTTGGTATAGTTCCATGTGAAAATGTATATACAGTAAGGTAAATCATTGTGTTCCCACAAATCCTTAGCTTTCAAGGTAAATGTTATTACATGTCTTGGTGGTTATTGGATGGAGGACACCATTGCAGATAATCCAGTAAAGGTTGCTTGTCTAACCAGTGGATTGTTCACACATGGCAGATTCTCCACACTAATCTAATTTTGAACCCATCCAACAACAGAAAACCCTATTATCATAGGCGTTTCTATAATGGGTACAGGGTGTGTGGTGCACATAGGCCCTGGGTCCGGGGGAGAATACACTGCACACACTGCACCCATAGAGTATACTTACCCCAACAAAGTCTGGCGGTGACTGCCCTGCAGTGTGGGCACAAATCACTTGGAAAATGGCCATGGTCATTTCCAAGTGTTATACACATGCGCACAGGAGATGTCCCCGGGAACAAGGCACGGGCGCCATGTTCCCGGAGACCTGCGCATGCGCAGTAGACTCTGGCACTATGCCAGAGTCTACTAATTGTCAGAGAGGAGGGGGCCTGCAACAGAAGCTGCACGTGGTCCTCTCCTACCTTAAAACGCTTCTGCCTATTATACCCCTTTCACACTTGCATAAAAATTCCAGGTTATTATGCGTGAATGCGCATCAATCCAATATTTTGCTTAGTGTTTCTTTACCAGGGTCGGGCTGAGATCCGGTAGTTTGCCGGCTTGCTAGACTTGCCAATTTCCCGGGTCGCAGTCTGAAAGGGGTATTTGTAATTATACTGGATTTGGTATTTCTGGCTATGTACATATCTGCTGTGGAAAGAAACAATTGGAATGTAAAAGCCTGCAAGGAACTTGGTTGAGAGTCCAGGGATGGATCTTTACCCATTGCGGAATTATACCATTCGGGAAAGGTGATCTGAGTAAGGAAACTGTGAATGACTACAGTACATGTTATATATCCTCACTGGCAGTGGTCGTAGTGGGGCGGTATACGGCGGTATGGTATACCGCAAAGTGTGCAGCAGGAGGCAAGGGAAGTCACCATCCTGCTGCACATGGTGCTCCTGTCCCTGCTCGGCGGCTGTGTAGAGGGCTGTACTAGCTCACACCTGCCGAGCCGCTCACCGCCGCCAGCCGCCTGCCACTCACAGCTCACCGCGGCCAGCCACCCGTCGCTCACCGCCGCCAACCGCCGCCAGCCACCAGCCGCTCACCGCCGCCAGCCACCAGCCGCTCACCGCTGCCAACCGCTCACCCGCAACAAATGGCGGTCAGAGGGACCTCACCGCACCAAAGGCCTCCTTATCACCACCGCTGCCCATGGGTGCCTCCGCCGACCACAGTCAGGTAATGTTCCCCTGCTGTCACCCTCTCTGCCTGTCGTTACTGTCCCTGTCCCTACCAGTGACGTGCAGTGGGTAAGCCAGGTGAGGCAGAGCCTTTCCTATCATACTAACGTTTGTGCCAGAGTTTTATCTGCGTAAAGTATATGAAAAATACAAAGAATATGTTTGAAATATCTTCTTTGTAGTATTCTAATCATTTTTATAGCCAAAACTCTGGAGTAAGAAGTCTATGGCAGGTGAGGCAGTGCCTCACCTGGCTAACTTTTCCACACATCTCTGATCAAAACTCATCAAATTTCGAGGAGTTTATACTGTTGCACCTGTGTATAATGCCTAGATGTACGTTTTGGCTCATATATTGCATGGCTCTGGTGCTAGCCAGTGCCTCCTGAGCTATTTAACTCACCACACGTCCCTGGTCCCTACTGTCACTCTCTCCCTGCTGTCATTGTCGTCACTCTCTCTCTTCTTGCTGTCACTGTCGTCACTCTCTCTCTCCCTGTCGTTACTCTCTCTCCCTGTCGTTACTCTCTCTCCCCGTCGTCACTCTTTCTCCCTGTCGTCACTCTCTCTCTCCCTGTCCCTGCTGTCACTCTGGCTGTCCCTGCTGTCACAATTTCAACTCATTCAGTGTGCTATAATGGAAATTTCGGCTCCTTCAGTGTGCTATAATGTGTATTTCGGCTCATTCAGTGTGCTATAATGTGAATTTCGGCTCATTCAGTGTGCTATAATGTGAATTTCGGCTAGTACCATGTGCTATAATGTGAATTTTGGCTCGTACCGTGTGCTATAATGTGAATTTCGGTTTGTACCGTGTGCTATAAGGTGAAATGGGCACCAGTACTAGATAGTATAAGGGGTTCTACTACACTGGACATGCCCCCTTTTTGGGTGACCACGCCCCCTTTTCTGGAGCGCGCGCGCGCGCCTTCGGTGCACGCATAATTGCGTCCTTGACTTTTCCATACCCCCACTTCAAAATTTCCACTTTGACTCCTGGCATATATGTAGATTTATATAATGGAGTCTTCCTAGGAAATCTACTTTACTATTGATATTTTTTAAATGTTTAAAATCTTTAAAAATACGTTCTTTCTTGCATTGTACATTAAGTCCTATTCAAACACTTCTCAATTGCCTTACAGTTCTTCTATGTGTTCTGCTACACTCCTCAGTACCACATTGTTCTTTAGACAACAATTTGTTTTATGACAGAAAATCCTAAGCATACATCAAACTGTGTCACAAAATACCCTCTGACAAACAACCCAATTTCAGATTTTGCATTATTGCAGGAAAA
This sequence comes from Pseudophryne corroboree, assembly GCF_028390025.1. Taxonomy (NCBI): domain Eukaryota; kingdom Metazoa; phylum Chordata; class Amphibia; order Anura; family Myobatrachidae; genus Pseudophryne; species Pseudophryne corroboree. The sequence continues at coordinate 405,001,887 of NC_086444.1, read as the reverse complement.
AAAAAAACAGACAAGTCTTTAAAAAAAAATAAAAAATATATTTTTATAAAATGCAGCCAAGCACAAAATAATGATAGAGACAGATTTACGCACGGTGTGTAATCAAACAGTGTACAGGCGTGAGCTTAGGACACAGGAGTTTGGGGGGAGGGGGTCACATGGGGCATCTTATTTGAAAACATATGTTAACCATGTGATGCTGGAGGGGGTGCAAATGTAGTAAAAAAGGTCATAAAATAAATGTGATATATTCTTGCTTTATGAATATTAAACATCCCCTTTTATACTGCATGTGCTGGTCTTAGAGCATAGTTTATTTTTATTATTGGTGTATTATTTGCCCCTAATTTTTTTTTTACGCTGTATACATTAAATATAATTACTTTTATCTAATGTATGTAAACATTTGTTCTTGGAGATTTTTTTTTTTTTGCTTTAAATTGCGCTTTGTAAAGCAGATAGCAATTAAAAAACACATTTAGGGGTTCATGTAGAATGGACATACATGCAATTTGTTTATGTTTATTGTGTAAAACACAAATTTCCACACTGCACACTGGAGCGAAGTGTGGACGGAGTGAATGGAAAATGAGCTCTGGATGCCGGCGGGGACAGAGAGCGTCACAAAAGGTTTGCTGCACATATCTTTGTTTACTTCAATTGAGGCAACTGATTGCCAGGATTGTCCACCAGGTCCCCGGTGGTGGCTCAGCCCTGTGATGACTGGATCACCGATGGGAGCACCTCCACTCCTCTGCACAGCTGCATTTTGCCTGTTGCCAGAGGTAGCCTGCGGCCAGGGATGTATCCAGTATTTTATGGGCCCCATAGCAACATATTGAAGGGGCCCCTATCCCAATGATTCTTGAGAGACACCTCCCTGCAGCAGTTATTCATTTTATGCCCCATAATAGTGCCCAGTTCATTTTCTGAACAATAGTAGTGCCTAGTTAATATAATTTCCATGGTAGTGGCCGGGTTTATTTTATGAATCACCGTAGTTCCCTAGTTTACATGATGTCACATTGTAGGGCTGCCAGTACACATTATGCAACATAGTATCCCCAATTCACATTATGACATTTGATGTGCCCATTTCATATAATGCCACATTACAGTGCCACCTGTTCATACTGTGGGGTCTATGTAGCAGAGAAAAGCCCTGTTTTGCATCAAACAGGGCTTTTCTCTGCTTACCGCAATTCACAGAGTGGGTTACCATGGCGAAGCCCCTGACTTCCCTAGTGGCACCCCCGCTCTGTGCCTGAATCGCATCACCATACTTTTGTATGGTGATTGCGATTCATGAATAGTGTAGCCTGGACTGTGGTGCAGCCTGCCCCGAAATCAACTGGCGGCGCATGTGCAGAGGGTCCCGCCGGTGAACTGTACGCATCGGACAGGGGACTGCCTGGAGAAGACCTCATCGCTGGACCCCCGGATTCGGCAGCGCATCGCCGGAAGGGTGAGTATACATGAATTGCTACTTATTATAGCTATACATCTCATCGAAGCGATGCGACGTATAGTGATAAGTAACAATTCAGTTTATATTTTCTTTATGAATAGACCACTGTGTCACATTAGAGTACCCTCCAGTTCAAATTATTCATGTTACAGTGCCCAAGTTCATACTATGCCACACTAAATTGCCTCCATTTCCTATTGTGAAACATTACAGTGCCCCAGTTCTTATTACATAACATTATAGTGGCCTCCAATTTACAATGAGCAGATCAGATTATGACACATTACGGTGGCCTTCAGTTCATATGGTGCTACATTACAAGGGGCTCCAGTTCAAATTTCGTCACATTACAGTACACCTTACCATTATAACATACACTACGCACTTCTCACAATGTAATGTCACACAATTCAGGTTGGGCAATGGATCAGACCCAATTGCTTAGTAGGCAAATCTGGGAAATTGGTATGCAACTTTATAACCTGGGTCCATGTACCACTAAGCCTCTGGGCCACATAGCAATGGCACTCCTTGGGCCCACTGTAGTTACACCCATGTTTTAGTGCCTCCACTTCATATTGTGCCACATTACAGTTCCCCAGGTTCATATTATGTAACATTATAATGCCCTCCAGTTAATTTTATACCACATTGCAAGGAGCAGGTCCAAGGGCATAACTAGATATATTGTAGGCCCAGTGGCGTAACTAGAAATTTTTCTCCCCCAAGCCAAAAAATTCTTTGGCGCCCCCCCCCACCCCCACCCGCCGCATAACTGGGAGCAAGAAAGGGATAAATATGCGCGCGCCGAAGGCGCGCGCTGCAAAAAAAGGGGCGTGGTTTTGTTGGAATGGGCGTGGTTTCTCATAAAGGGGCGTGGTATTGCAGGAAAAGACTACCTTATACCCCAGTTTTGCAACCAGCACGCCCAGACGTTAGCCACCACAGGAAAGAAAAGTAATCCTGATTCATGCCCCTTACATTATTTGTCATTTTTCCTCCTTATAGTAATGCCCAGTATACATTATGCCACATACTGCAATGGCCCTTAGACATTATTCCACACACAATAATGCACATGACACATTATGCCACACACCATAATGCCCCCGACACATTATGCCACACACCGTAATGCCTGTGACACATTATGCCACACACCGTAATGCCCCCGACACATTATGCCACACACCGTAATGCCCCCGACACATTATGACAGGAATCGCAATGCCCGTTATACATTATGCTATACACTGCAATGCCCCTGATACATTATAGCACATACAATGCCTGTGACACATTATGACACACACCGCAATGACCTTGAGACATTATACCACAATGCCCGTGATATAGTATACCATACACCGTAATGCCTGTGACACATACCGCAATGCCCTGCCCGTTATACCCTATGCCACACACCGCAATGCCCGTTATGTATTATGCCACACTGCAATGACCCTGAGACATTATACCACATACCACAATGCCCGTGATATAGTATACCACACACCGTAATGCCTGACACATTATGACACACACCGCAATGTCCGTGATACATTATGCCACACACTGCAATGACCCTGAGACATTATACCACATATCACAATGCCCGCGATATAGTTTACCATACACCGTAATGCCTGTGACACATTATGACACACACCGCAATGTCCGTGATACATTATGCCACACACCGTAATGCCCATTACACATTAAGTCCTACAGTAAGGCTTCTAATTACTTTTCAATTACCTTCTCGTTGTCAGGGGTTTCATGCACTGGGTGTCATGCTCGTTGCCAGGTGTTTCATGCACTGGGTGTCATGCTCGTTGTCAGGTGTTTCATGCACTGGGTGTCATGCTCGTTGCTAGGAGGTAGTCCTTGTTGCTAGGGCTGTGCTCCCAGTGCCACATATGACCCCAGTGCCAGATATTCCCCCACGGTGCCAGGTACTCACATGCCCCCGGTGCCAAATATAGCCCCCCCCATGTGCCAGGTACACATATACCCCCCCCAGTGCCACATATGCCCCCAGTGCCAGATATTCCCCCCCAGTGCCACATATGCCCCAGTGCAAGATATTCCCCCCGTGCCAGATATGCCGCCAGTGCCATATATTCCCCCCCAGTGCCACATATGCCCCCAGTGCCAGATATTCGCCCAGTGCCAGATATCCCCCCTAGTGCCAGACATCCCCCCCCCAGTGCCAGACATCCCCCCCCAGTGCCATATATGCCCCAGTGCCAGACATCCCCCCCCAGTGCCAGATATCCCCCCCAGTGCCAGACACCCCCCCCAGTGCTATATATGCCCCAGTGCCAGACATCCCCCCCCAGTGCCATATATGCCCCAGTGCCAGACACCCCCCCCCAGTGCCAGATATCCCCCCCAGTGCCAGACATCCCCCCCCCCGGTGCCAGATATCCCCCCCCCCAGTGCCATATATGCCCCAGTGCCAGATATCCCCCCTAGTGCCAGACATCTCCCCCCCAGTGCCATATATGCCCCAGTGCCAGACATCCCCCCCCCAGTGCCAGATATCCCCCCCAGTGCCAGACATCCCCCCCCCACCAGTGCCAGACATCCCCCCCCCCAGTGCCAGACATCCCCCCCCCCCCAGTGCCATATATGCCCCAGTGCCAGATATCCCCCCTAGTGCCAGACATCTCCCCCCCAGTGCCAGACATCCCCCCCCCAGTGCCAGATATTCCTCCCAGTGCCGCCGTCGCCGCCGCCGCTTATTGGAGGGACACGGAGGGCACAGATCGCCTCTCCTGTGTCCCTCCTGCTGCATCATCTCCGGCGGCCGCGGGTCTAATAGGGGGAAGTGCCGTCCGTGAGCCAATTAGAGCTCACGGACGGCACTTCCCCCTATTAGACCCGCGGCCGCCGGAGATGATGCAGGAGGGACACAGGAGAGGCACACGCTGTGCCGTCCGTGTCCCTCCAACAAGCGGCGGCGGGAAGGAGAAAGCAGTCTGACATGCGGGCGCTCGTCCGCATGTCAGTCTGCTGTAATCAGTGGCGCCCCCGCAGCCCCTCGCCCCCAAGCCAACGCGAGGACTGCGGGGGCAGTAGTTACGCCACTGTGTAGGCCCCTATGTGTAAATGGTGAAAAAAAATATATAACACATGTAACGTTGACAGGGAAGATGGGCCCCTCTCAGCTCTTGGCCCATAGCAGCTGCACTCCCCGCACCTATGGCAGCTACACCCTTGCCTGCAGACACTGTCCTTCCTTAAGGGGAGCAGATTAATTTTTTCCTGTTCATATGCTGTTGCACTCCCTAACCCCTACAGATGCTCCGCACCCTCCTCTGGATATTCTCACATCCTTACACTGCTCCTCCCCCTCTTCACCTCACACCACAGTTCACTGCAGGTCAGTTTCAGCCACGTGGACCACCCCTCATTTATTGTTTGAATTTCACACCACCCACTGTTCCCCTGCGCCCCTCTCCCCCCCACCCCTCTCCCTACACTGTTGCATTGTGCCCCTCTCCACCTACTGTTTCTTTTTCACATTTACCACTCACTGCTCCTCTGTGCCCCTCACCACCCACTGTTTCTCTTGACCCCTGACCACCCACTGCTCTTTACTCCCCTCTGCCTGTAACCACCACTGTACCTTTGAGCCCCTCACCTCACACTGTTTCTCTTGACCCCTCAACATCCAATGTTCTTCTTCCTTTGCACCCCAGTTACCACTTATACCGCCTCAACACCTTACATTCTTCCTCCTTTTCTGCATAATACCTATTCTGATTAAAATCATTCACTCACAAAAAATGCTTTATTCCTTAAATAAAGTATTTTTTAATGTGCAAAACTAAATGGCAAATTAACCCTTACCACTTCTGAACATTATTACTGGGGCACCTGAGTATCGCTGAACTGTCCTATCTATCTATCTATCTATCTATCTATCTATCTATCTATCTATCTATCTATCTATCTATCTATCTATCTATATTAACTTATCATCTAATTATAATTATAAATAGGTCCCCATAGCTTTGAAATTGGATCTCTTATTTTTAGCAGAAATAAAATGATTTTCACTCCCTGGTCATTTTGAACACATAAGTTTAGACACACACTATAAAAATGATGTTCCTTTATTTAAAAAATCTAAAGTATATAAAGTACAAGTATAGTCTTGTTATTTAATAACCACACTTGGATGTATGGCCATTAAATACCAAGACTGTACTTGTAAAAAATAAACCATACTGCGTGAGTTAAAAGGGAGTGGGGGAATTTTGGCCCTCATTCCGAGTTGATCGGTCGCAAGGCGAATTTAGCAGAGTTACACACGCTAAGCCGCCGCCTACTGGGAGTGAATCTTAGCTTCTTAAAATTGCGACCGATGTATTCGCAATATTGCGATTACTAACTACTTAGCAGTTTCTGAGTAGCTCCAGACTTACTCTGCCTGTGCGATCATTTCAGTGCTTGTCGTTCCTGGTTGACGTCACAAACACACCCAGCGTTCGCCCAGGCACTCCCACCGTTTCTCCGGCCACTCCTGCGTTTTTTCCGGAAACGGTAGCGTTTTCAGCCACACGCCCCTGAAACGCCGTGTTTCCGCCCAGTAACACCCATTTCCTGTCAATCACATTACGATCGCCGGAGCGAAGAAAAAGCCGTGAGTAAAAATACTTTCTTCATAGTAAAGTTACTTGGCGCAGTCGCAGTGCGAACTTTGCGCATGCGTACTAAGCGGATTTTCACTGCGATGCGATGAAAAAGAACGAGCGAACAACTCGGAATGAGGGCCTTTGATCTTGAACTATCCCAAAATGGTTTTGCAAGTTTCACCCTTCTAGCTCAGATAGTTGATTGTCATACAGCGTACAAAGAAATGGTGTTTTTCCCATCCTTTGTAATAATCCTTAGTTCAAAAGTAGAGCAACGTGTCAACGCTCACCCAATCTTTCCGTGTGCTAACCGAGGCTTACGTGGCAGATTATATGTCACGTGCACGTGTGTTTGAGTGGCACAAAAGATTTAGTGACGGTCCAGAGAATGTAAAAAATAATGAACATCGTGGAATGCCTTGCACAACCAAAACAAACAAAAATTTGAAAAAAATTGAGAACATTTTTCAAATTGACCGTTGACTCAGCATCCCAATGATGGCAGAAATGGTAAACATCAACAAAGAAAGTGCAAGGCAAGTTTTGCATCAAGCTCTTATTATGACAAAAGTTTGTGCTAAGATGGTTCCCAGGCTTATCACTACCGTGCAGAAAGAAAATCAAAGGCAAATTTTTACAGACATTTTGGTCTGCGGATTCCAATTTTTTAGATAATTTCCTGTGATGAAACATGGATCTTCCACTACGGCACTATTCGATTCAGCGCAATGTTAAGTTGGAGAATGCTGGTTTCTCATGCCTTGAACATGGTGTTTAGTCTTAAGAACCAGCATTCTCCAACTAAAGTGTTGTGCACGATGTGGTTTCTGACGCGCAAAGGGCAGAATACATCATTGCAAGAAGAAATCTTCGGCTCCAGCATGACATCACGCTGAATGGAATAGCGCAGGGAGCTCCCTCCTGGAGCTATTCAATTTGCATTGATTTTCACTGACCCCATAGAATGAATAAAGAGCACCAAAGGAAATTCAAAGCCATGATAATTATTTTCTTTGATATCAAGAGTGTTATTTTGGAAGACTGGGTACCAGAAGGCGTAACAGTGAATCAACATTACTATAAAAATGTTCTATCAACTTTGTGGGAAAGAATCAGAAGAAAGAGGCCAAAGTTGTGGAAAAATTATTTCATCCTCCATTAGGACAATGCGCCAGCCCACACAGCTCTTTCTGTGAAGCAGGTTTGGCCAAGAAACAGATTGCAGTGCTAGAACATCCTCCATACTCGCCAGACCTAGCACCATGTGACTTCTTTCTTTCTTTAAAGTCAAATCTGTACTCCTGTTTTTTGTATCAGTTACTGAGGTACAGAAGAAAACAATGGAGCTGTGCTGCCTGAAGGGGCTTTTTTTCATACTGATGTAGTACACGTTTTACCCACCTGTGGAATGAAGTGTCTAAAAAACTATCTGGAAGTCATTTTTAAATAGTGGCCTATGTCATGGTTAGTGTGTGATTATTTACAGTGGAGTTATAAAGACTCATTTCAATGCGAATCATGTCATCCAACCCCAGTGCCATCCTTTTCAGTCAGTATGTGGGTGGCAATCCGGGTACAGGCTAACTCTTTCAAGAGGTCAGCTGACCCCCTAAATTTGCAACTTTCCTGGACAATCTGTATTTTATCTTCCCTCTCTAGTAGTGTAGGGTAGAGCAGGTAGCTACTGAGAATAAGAGGTGGGCAAATTATTGAATTTGACCCCACCTAGGTGTGGCCTACTCTCCCAGTAGTTTGTGCGAAATGTGAACCTTCCAGAAGTTCTGGAACAGTGATGAATATGTATGTACAACATAATTTGCCCTTGACACACCCTCAGTAAACAGCCTATGTGTTAATGCCCTGCTGCCATCCAGTTTTGCCCATTCAGTGGCAAGTGGAGATGCGAATGAGATGCAGAAGACTCTGAATCACCCATAGATGCAAATCACAATAACTACAAAATCACTATACTGTAACTGTCCACAAAACGGATTTGTATGCAATTCTGCATTAGGCACCATGGGGGTAATTCTGAGTTGATCGCAGCAGCTAGTTTGTTAGCAATTTGGCAAAACCATGTGCACTGCAGGTGGGGATGTAACATGTGCAGAGAGAGTTAGATTTGGGTGGGTTATATTGTTTCTGTGCAGGGTAAATACTGGCTGCTTTATTTTTACACTACAATTTAGATTTCAGTTTGAACACACCCTACCCAAATCTAACTCTCCCTGCACATATTATATCTGTCCCCCCTGCAGTGCACATGGTTTTGCCCAATTGCTAACAAATTTGCTGCTGCGATCAACTCAGAATTAGGCCCTAAATCACATGGATCATGAATCAGATCATTGGGGCTTATTTACTAACATTGCATTTAGATGAGGCATTTGCCCATAGCCAAAGTAGCCAATTACTGTAGCTTTTACCTGTCTAGTAAAGGATAGGCAGTGTAAGCAGGTATCTGGTTAGTTGTCGTGATTAACTGCAAATTTTATATTTATCCCTTACCCTCTCCAGCAGAATATACATGCACATGTTTTATTCTTATTGTAGCCGATGTCCCGACAAGAATATTTTAAATAAATAACCCTGAAAAGACATTGCTTATTACTGCGATATGTGGCTATAAGTAATTACACTTGCCCTTTCCTCTTTCTTCCTGCACTGAAATAAAATCTTGGTACCATGGGGGTAATTCTGAGTTGATCGCAGCAGCAAGTTTGTTAGCAATTGGGCAAAACCATGTGCACTGCAGGGGGGGGGAGACGACGACGATGACACAGATATAACATGTTCAGAGAGAGTTAGATTTAGGTGGGTTATTTTGTTTCTGTGCAGGGTAAATACTGGCTGCTTTAATTTTACACTGCAATTTAGATTTCAGTTTGAATACACCACACCCAAATCTAACTCTCTCTGCACATGTTATATCTGCCCTTCCTGCAGTGCACATGGTTTTGCCCAACTGCTAACAAAATTGCTGCTGCAATCAACTCAGAATTAGGGCCCATAAGGGTAATTCCAAGTTGATCGCAGCTGGAATTCTGTTAGCAATCGGGCAAAACCATGTGCACTGCAGGGGAGGCAGATATAACATGTGCAGAGAGAGTTAGATTTGGGTGTGGTGTGTTCAATCTGAAATCTAATTTACAGTGTAAAAATAAAGCAGCCAGTATTTACCCTGCACAGAAATAAAATAACCCAACCAAATCTAACTCTCTCTGCAAATGTTATTTCTGCCACACCTGCAGTGCACATGGTTTTGCCCAACTGCTAAAAAATTTCCTGCTGCGATCAACTTGGAATTACCCCCCATGTTCTTCATGCACATCCTGCAAATACTTCTACTACTAGGAGCAGAGAATTGTGCAGCTGAAAAGCCTAATTTACGACAAGGTCAGTTTGTCACCCTGAGGAACCCTCTCTGTTGTATAAGAAAGATTCAATCAAATCACTGGTGACAGCAAAACACATTCCACCCACTCCTAATGCTATAGTGCACCTGCAGGGCACCCCAATGATAGCTAGTGATTGTGTGATTGACAGATGGAATAATCCTTCTGAAGCTCTGCACAAAGAATGTTACAGTATATGCTTGTTGGTGGTTCCTGCAAGTAGCCAGTTTGGTTTTGTGAATGCAGCATCTGCAATGGTAGTGACATCACTCACTCTAACAGATAGGGGCTTATTTATCAAAACATATGTCCTCTTACATCCTTGCAGTCATACTAAACAGCCCTTCAAGATGCGCCATGACTTGGAGGGACTCGGTAGCGCAAAGCATTTTTTTTTGCATTTTATTCCCGTGAAATTGCGTCTTAGACACAATGTAATGCAATACGATGTACAAGCATCTTCAGCTGATTAAAATGCAACATGCCTATATTCTATGTGTAATTGTGTCTGTATCTGCATCCAAAATGCCATGTTACAGTGTTTTCCAGGAAATCGCATTTTCTAAGATGCATTTTCGTGGAAACAATCGCAAAAAAGACACTCGGCGCTACCAAGTCACATGGCACTCACGCAGTGGCGGAACTAGAGAGCGGTGGGCCCAGGTGCGGCAAAATGCTTTGCCCCCCCCCCCCATCCCATCCAAGTCCACCCCCTCACCCCTGGAGAGGATCTGGTGAGGGGGACCTGCTCAGGGCCAGAGAAATGGATACCTAGCAACAGTACCGTAACTAGACATTTTAGCACTGTGTGCAAGAAACGGCATCGGAGCCCCACCCCTGCATGCAAAACAGGGGCAGTGCGCGCCGTAGGCGCTCGCAAAAATACATAGTGGCGTGGCTTTGTGGGAAAGGGGTGTGGCCACAAAATAATACCAATTCATAAAACGGTGCACAGTAGTCTCCATTATTCAAATTACGCCGCACAGTAGCACCACTACACCAGGTAGAGACCCTTTTACACCTTACAGCGGACAGATTCCTCTTTTTACACATTACGGCAGACAGCGTCCCCTTTTTACACATTACGGCAGACAGCGTACACTTTTTACACATTACGGCAGACAGCGTGCACTTTTTACACATAACGACAGACAGCGTCCCCTTTTTACACATAACGGCAGACAGCGTGCCCTTGTTACACATAGCGGCAGACAGCGTACACTTTTTAAACATAACGGCAGACAGCATGCCCTTGTTAAACATAGCGGCAGACAGCGTACACTTTTTACACATAACGGCAGACAGCGTCCCCATTTTTACACATTACGGCAGACAGCGTCCCCTTTTTACACATTACGGCAGACAGCGTACACTTTTTACACATAACGGCAGACAGCGTCCCCTTTTTACACATTACGGCAGACAGCGTGCCCTTGTTACACATTACGGCAGACAGCGTCCCCCTTTTTACACATTACGGCAGGCAGATTCCCCCTTTTTACACATTGCGGCAGGCAGATTCCCCATTTTTACACATAGCGGCAGGTAGATTCCCCATTTTTACATTGCGGCAGGCAGATTCCCCCTTTTTACACATTGCGGCAGGCAGATTCCCCATTTTTACACATAGCGGCAGGCAGATTCCCCATTTTTACACATTGCGGCAGGCAGATTCCCCATTTTTACACATTGCGGCAGGCAGATTCCCCATTTTTACACATTGCGGCAGGCAGGTTCCCCATTTTTACACATAGCGGCAGGCAGATTCCCTATTTTTACACATAGTGGCAGGCAGTCCAAAGAAAGAAAGAAAGAAAGAAAGAAAGAAAGAAAGAGACAGAAAGAAAGAAGAATTATACTTACCCTCTCCGCTGGCTCAGGCTCCTCGGTGCAGAGGCGCTGCTGCTGCCCCTCTGCTTCACTATAGGCTGTTCTCGGAAGACAGCCTATAGTGAAGCAGAGGGGCAGCAGCAGCAGCGCCTCCACCAGTAACAAAGCGCTGCTGCGGCTCCCTCCTCCACCTGCCTCCTCCTCCTTCCCCGGTACCGCTGCTCCTCTCCTCTCTCCGGGCGGCTGTGCGCTGCGGACAGCGGTTGCCCGCAGCACACAGCAGCATGTAATGAGTCAGTTTGACTCATTACAGGCTTTGGGCCCCCGGACAGAGGCGAGTCCCAGTGCAACGCACTGGTTGCACTGGCGGTAGTTCCGCATCTGCACTCACGCGTTATGTGTAACGTGACTTATAGCGCACAGAGCAAAAATGTAAGAGGACACATCTGTATCCACAAATATTAAGGCTTCCCTGAATGTTTCTACTGTTCAAGGGGCCACAACAGATATAAGAGAAGATACCTTCTGCAATCCCCCATTATCGCTCACAAGAGCAGCTTCCTTAGGTTTCTTTGGTGGCTGCTAAAGTGTCCAATTTAAAATTAACTGCAAAGCTCAAGAATGAGAAGAATTCTAGAGTCTGCCCGGGTGGTAATCAGTATACCGGTTGTTGGGATCCTGGCGCACAGTATACCAGCGCCGGAATCCCGACAACCAGCATACCGACACCTTTTCTCCCTCTTGAGGGTCCACGACCCCCCTGGAGAGAGAATAGATAGCATGGCGTGTGTAGCACGCCACCGTGCTCACAGCGTGGTGAGCGCAGCGAGCCCGCAAGGGGTTCATTTGCGCTCGCCCGCTGTCGGCAAGCCGGCGGTTGGGATCCCAACGCCGGTATGCTTGCCGCCGGGGACACAGATGCCGGCAAGTCATACCACAACCATCTGCCCTGCTACTTAACTCCATCTTCAGCCGTAGTATAGTAGCCTATGCACTATGGATCACAACAGTTACTGGAAGAGGGATCCGTTAGAGTCCCCTCCTCTTCCCTTTCCCAGTCATCTGACCATGCATGCTCAGCAGTGTGACCCCCTCCCATAGCTAAAAGCAAAGTGATCGCTAATGCAATTGCTCCTGTCGCCTGCCCCAGGATGTGGGTACTGGTAAATGCTGTTGAGCTCTAATTTCTTACAGTCATGTTACGAAGTGATTAGAAATTATAATTACTGGGTCTAAAACCTGATCTTTAATAAATAAGCCCCATAGTGTCCTTTCCACAGATAGAAACTAACGTTGCGTTTTACATGCATGTGTGAAGTCTGTGTCATTAAGAGCTGGGGCAAGGAACATCAAGCAGCAGATACAGGTGGAATAAATACTGGAAAAGTCAGCATAAGCACCAATTTTGCTTCTGTTGTAAATACTGCAGTGACCAAAGTAAGCATCTTCCCCATCATTTGGGTTCAGGGGCACAGTTGGGCACTTTTGCCTGCTGTGACAAAACATATGGTCCAGTCATTCAAAAACAGATCACTTACAATCTGTGTAAACATACTGTATGACGTGTGGATGCTAGGCCCAGCTATAGACACAAGACTAAAACAAGACTAAAACAAACTACTTGGTTTAGAAATTTTCAAGCTCGAAAGTCTCTTGGTTTCAAAGTGGAGCTGATTCTGTGATGCACACAATAATTACATATATTTACATTTTTGTGACTTGCGTCTCCATTTCTAAAAAGTCACACGGTGCACATGTCCCATGGTGTCTGCACACAGAATTGCAGGACCGATTGAGCCAAACTGACTCTGGAATGTGTTGCGTTCCTGGAAGGTGGCTGAACAGATGCACAAAGATATTCCATCACATGGGTGTGTAACTTCTGGGAATATCGCAGTCGTGTAGCAGGAGTGGTTGTGAACTGAGACACTTAATCGTACATTGGAGGTCATACTGTGACAAAGATTCTCCATCTACTATGGGGCTGGTATAAGTCCTGAGGGTGATTCTGATGGCTGTGACTGCAGTTGCACAAAGTGCAATCAGATGCATGCTTGTACACCACGGGGAGGGATTTTACTAGCAGAAGGGACTGCAGCAACAGACTCAAAAGTGGTCAGAGCAGCAAGTGACTGTTACAAGTAAATGAGTCTGTGTCTCCTGAAGGTATTCTGGGCACTGACCCTTGTACACCCCGGGATGAGACTCGTAGAACTCACCAGCAGGTCTTCAAGCCTATAATAGCTGCTTTTCCCTTAAGGCGTGTTGTGCCTACCGGTACTGGGATGCTACCAGGACTTACACCACCTGTGGTAGTATGAGCTCAAACCGGAGTGACTTAAATCAATGCCGGTGAGGAAGTGAACCCAAAAGAAGAGAGTAGTTGCACAAAGAAGAAGATACAAGAAAAACACTACAAGGTAATGGATGAAAGGAGGAGCCAACGAAGTAGAGACAGGTGGGTCCCAGATGGGGACAATGCAAGTGAATGCAAGAGGCTAGGGAATTTAGATAGACAGGGAACACAGGCACTCTGTACCTTCTGATAGAGCTTTGGGTTTAAGGGGTACCGATGGGTACAGGAGGATTAGGCACAGAGGAGATATGTAACTATGAAAGAAGCTGACGCGACACAAGCAAATAGAAATATATATAGAACTCGTGACAGGTAATACAGCTGACACAGAGCTGGATACTGGAATGCTGCAGCCAGGAAACTATGACCAGCACTGAATGAGAGGCAGACACCGGTCATAAAGGAAGCAAAAGCCAATAGCATACTGAGCCGAGCCAAGCCTCCCTTAATTGATTATCTTGTACAGCTGCCCTGCTGCATGTTCACCAAGTCCATGTTTCCCCTGTAACTGGCTCAGCATCTTGTTGCCATGGAGCCGGCAGCCGGGGAGCGGAAGTTTGGTGCGTCTGGTAGCCTAGCAATGACAAGACGCTGCGGAAATCTGTGCACCAGCTAGGTGGTCTGGAAAATGTGTTAGTAGCTCTCAAGGACCGGGTTGGCTACCCCTGCCCTAGATAGTACAAAAACAGAAACAAGAAAACTGACTTATACCCCTTTCACACCGCACAAATAACCCGCATCGACCCGACATATTGTGAAAGCGCCATAGCTGAAATCCCGGGTCGCCTGACCCAGCAATTCAACCCGGGATTAAAGCAGTGTTATTCCTGGGTTGAATATCGGGTCAATGGCAGCGTAAACGTGCTCCCGGGTCGATGCGACCCGGGACCCGTTCACTACAATAGTGAGAGGCGGCACGGAGATGATCTCATCTCCCAGCGCCGCTTCCATCCCCCACTGCTATGGCAACCCACCCGGCATATTGGAAGGACTCGTTTTCAATTCCAGTGTGGGATCCGGCATTGGCGGTGTGAAAGGGGTATTACAGTACTGAGCATTGTAGGACTTGGACTTTTCTCATAATGAGGGGGATGCATCAAGCATTGCAGCGTTTAGTAACACCGTATGCATGTACAGATGTGCCTATAATCCCAAAATCAGCTCTTCCGATAAAAGTTGTCCTTTGCGATTATAAGATAAGACTTCTAGGTTTATGACCTGGGAGTGCTTCTGTACATGTGCAGCTGATGTCCAGTGCATGAACAAGCCACTGGGAGGGATCCAATTGGATCCCTCTTGGAACATTGTGGAAAAAAGCCCATAGGCTTCTATTAGGCAACACCATCTATGTAGAGTAACACAGAAGACAGTAGGAAGCGTCAACAAAAAGGACAACCTGAAATACAAATACGGTTTAAAATTGTCCTGCAGGTCTAACTATGTAGTACAGATTCTTGGTACTAGGTTGGCCACGTTACTAAGCTCCCACGCCCCTGAAAAAGTAATCTCTGTAACTCTGACCTACACTCGTGAGCATCTCTAAGAATCTCTGTATTTGTATTGTACTACACAGGTAGGTTAGAAGTGCAGGACAACGTTTATTCCCCTGATGGGCCCATCTGCCTCTCTAACACTTATACAGTTTACTGTCTATTAATTTGCTGTATCAAGTTAATTTATACGTCTCTTAGACAGGTAGTACATTAAATTAATAACAATGTTCCAAGCAAGTTGTCATTGCCATTCTTCTAGGAATCATGTAGTATGCCACAAGGATTAGTAGATATTTTCGAACTGTATTTTGAATAACTGTGGATTAATAATGTGGGTGTATGGAATACGCATCTGCACTGTCTCCCTGATGCTCCATTACATGAAGCATCTGTCCATTACCAAGATGGCCGCTGTTAAGTTCTCTGCGCATGTGTAGTCCAATCATGGTCACTGTGATTGAGCACCATGGAGTGTAATACTTTGTTTGAGGAGAATCCAGAGAATTATCCCACATTGCCGCCCATACATGACCGAACGGTACGCATATGTAATCCCCCTCTGTTTGCCAGTTCATGAAGAGGGCTTAATAGCATGTAACCAGTCAGCCTTATGCAAAGTGTATGTATTACTGCATACATACTGCATAGCGGGCCAGTGACCACAGTAAGCCATTAGTCGCAGCAGTAGGGTCAGCCCATTTGCGCCAATGACAGCATCATTCCACAATCTAATACACCTGACTCTTCTTGCTGGCAGCTGCTCTCTGGTCTCTTTGGTCCAGAACAGCAGACATGGTAGAAGCTGCTGCCACTGGGCATGCACAGCAGCTCAGTTCCTTCTTTATACCGCATGTTCTTGCCACAGCGCAAGTAAAATAGTATTAAATACTACTGCTATTCAGATCACGTTTCAAAACACTGGCCTGGTCAGTGTGTGTATGTGGGGAGAGTCTCCAGGCAACTGGAACCCCCTTTACATTTGCCTACAGTATATATTATATACAGAAAATGACAACTATGTTGTTTGTGCAGAAAAAAAAATTACTAGGTACAGTACACAAATTGCTTTATGAATTAAGAATGTGAAACATGTGAAGTCTATTCTATAACATACACATCTTTATCTCTTTATTATGGGTGGTCTTCAGTTTGCCGGCTGTCGGGATCCCGGCGCACAGTATACCGGCGCCGGAATCCCGACAGCCGGCATACCGACACCTTTTCTCCCTCTTGGGGGTCCACGACCCCACTGGAGGGAATATAGATAGCGTGGCGCGCGTAGTGCGCCATCGAGCCCTCAAGGGGCTCATTTGCGCTCGCCCAGCTGTCGGTATGCCGGCGATCAGGATGCCGGCGGTCGAGATTCCGGCGCCAAGATGCTGGCCGCCGGGAGCCCGGACACCGGCATACCCTACTACACAGGGGCGTAGCTACCATAGGTGCAGGGAGTGCAGCTGCTATGGGGCCCAAAGCTGAGATGGACAACCTTCCCTGTCACAGTTACATATGTTATATACAGGGGCGTAGCTACCATAGGTGCAGGGAGTGCAGCTACTATGGGGCCCAGAGCTGAGAAGGGGCCATCTTCCCTATCAAAGTTACATGTGTTATATACATTTTTCACCATTCGGTGGTACGTAGGGGTCCTATCAAACTTTTTCCTTGGGGCCTGCAGTATATCTAGGTATACCCCTGGACCTGCTCATTGTAGTGTGGTATAAAATTAACTGGAGGGCATTTTAATGTTATATAATATGAACCGGGGCACTGTAATGAGGCACAATATGAACGGGAAGCACTACTGTATATATCATAATGTGAATTGGGGGTACTGTGCGGCATAATGTGTACTGGCGGCTCTGAAATATGACATGGGGTGAACTTATACACTACTGCGATTCATAAAAGAAACTAGGGCACTGCTATGGGGCATTACTTTAAATAAGGCTCTACTATGGTTCAGACAATGAACTAGGGCACTATTATAGGGCATAAAATTAACAACTGCTGCAGAGAAGTATCTCTCTGGAAGCAATGGGATAGGGGGGGGGGGGCTCTTCAAAATGTTGCTATGGTGCCCACAAAGTTCTGGTTATGCCACTGCTATTACACCCCTTTATTACATATGCACTACAAATCCACATTCTGAACTGTGTCCTGTAGAACTGTTTTGTTATTCTCAGCATTTTACTGTAGTCCAGGTATACAAAAACAAGTTTTAAACTATAGTCTTAAAAAACAATATATGAAAACGAATATTCAAGCTCAAGTGTAGAAAAGAGTTTTTGTACAGCATCTGGTTTCTCACAGATCTTTCTTAAACTTTACAGGCATGTGTGCTAGCACTGTTAGGAATTTGTATGTGTTTTAAGATCAAAGAAAAGCATGGTTCTCAGCTGAAATAAAGAGATGATTCATATACCAGTCAGAAAGTATATAGTGTATAATTGCCGCTTAGTGTACTGTATCTCCACATACAGTATGTATTGTATTGACATAGAGATGTGCATTCCTATATTTTTTTAGGGCCTATGTTTGATGCGAGCTGAGAAATGTAGGCAGTCATTTCCAGAATGATTGAGACTGCCGTGAAGTGTAATCTTTCCCCTTGGCACATATGTGTAAATTTGCTACAGTAGAGCCCAGATGACTCTTATTCCTTACATCAAGTCTAGGGATGTGCAGTAGTTATAAACTAGATATGTAGCAGAAAATAAATCACAGTATACAGAATGTTGAGGTTTAACTGTAGTGAATTGTATACCCATAAATAGAATCTAAACAAAAGAATTATTGTAAAATAAAAATGTCAGCTCATAGGAAGTATTGTTCTTAAAATATATTTTTTTTATTGGCTTGACTAGAAGAGCAAAACAAGTTCATAAAATAAAAAATAGTAAAAGTATTTTAAAAATGATGCTTGTAACGGATGTCCTGAATTAATTATCGAGTTCTAGACCTGATCATTATAATTTGTTATAGCCGCTTATCTCCAGGATGTATACACATGCAAGACATTGGCTTTGATCACTTTACTGTCAGTTTCCGTGGCAGGCAGTTCATGTGTAAGTGGAGACCGCACATGTGCGAGCGGAGAGTGCTAGATCCCTATATCCCACCATCACCCCCATACTTTTAAAACATAGAACTTTAATTCTGAATTACAAATCTGCTGAGTTGTAGAGCAAAACCCTCTTTGGATGTGCTTAACGGCCAGATTTATTGAGCAATATGCCAGTATTTGCTGCATTGTCTTGCTAAGTACATAGTAGGCCCAAATGTACCCCTTCTTTTGCTTAGTAGTGCAAACACTATATTTCAGTTTGCCAAGTGAGATTATTTAAATGAGATAACAGGTTGCAGACTCAACAGAACGATTGATTATTGCAACAGGTCTGAGCAAGATGGAGATTAGGTCTTGTTCTATCTATTTAATAGTATATTCAGTTGGGTGGTCTTCAGTATGCCGACTGTCGGGATCCCGGCGCACAGTATACCGGCGCCGGAATCCCGACAGCCGACATACCGACACTTTTTCTCCCTCATGGGGGTCCACGACCCCCATGGAGGGAGAATAAAATAGCATGCCGTGCCCACAGCGAGCCTGCAAGGGGCTCATTTGCGCTCGCCACGCTGTTGGTATGCCAGCGGTCGGGCTCCCGGCGCCGGTATGCTGGTCACCGGGAGCCCGGCTGCCGGCATACCATACTACACTCATTCAGTTAGCCCCGATACCTGGCACTTATCAGGGATATGTTTCGGGTGCCTCAGGCACGTGAAGTATAATCCCCAATAAACAGCCCTTAAAACCTGCGATAGTGCATGGTCTGGATACTTATCCTGGATCCCATGTATGATCTCACAAAAACAGGACATTTTTCTCCCCAAAAAACGGACTTTAATTGAATAGTCCTATAATGACCATCGGTCATAAATCACATTTTTTTCTGGTAGCCAAATTATCAGGGCTAATAGAATACCCCCCACAGTGTTTAGTGAAACTATGATTCTAAAGTGGCATGAGGATGGACTATGGATGTGACATTTACACCGTGGCACAGTGCCCCTCCAGGTTCTTCCACCACACCACACTGCCATTTTGCCAAAGCAACTCCTGTGAGTAGAGAAAAAGGGGGGAATTCAATTAGACTCGTTACTTTAACGGGCATGAAAAGTGGGGTAGCCACGGGCTTTAACGCCCAGAGCTATTCAGTTAGAGACCCTTTTTCTTCTGCCTATTAAATTAACTGTTTTCAGATGTTAACCCATAGAATCCGGGATAAGTTCACAAACCTATGAGTTAACACGATCGCGCACCTGAAAACAGGCTATTTCTCAGATTTAAACCAAAAAAAAAACCCTTCAAGTGCGGCCTGCAGGCTGCCATCGTAGCCAATTGGATAGCCCCAGGGGATCAATTAGCCCACAGTAAATTACAGTGACTAATTGAATTCCCCACATTTATGTGTATCACAGCCATTTTGGCACATCACTTTAGGATGCACTGACATGTTGCACTAGATTTATTGGGTGCAGGGTGGTTTAATTGCACACCCTTCTTCCACTTCCATTTAACCTTCGGTCAGGCACAACTGATCTAACAGGCACAGCTTTCACTATTTTCCTAAACCTTCTCTTCCTAGTCAACAGTGCCCCTCACGGTGTTGTGTAGCTGTCACTTATCTAATAATGTTTGATAGCATATAGGTCAGTTTTGTCTCAACCTTCCACAGTGAATGTAGTGAACAAAGTGATCTACCAGGCACATTGTTTTTTCTATCATTACTTGGTGTTGATGAACAATGTAGAAAAGTTTATTTATTTATTTATTACCAGTTATATATATATAGCGCACACATATTCCGCAGCGCTTTACAGAGAATATTTGCCCATTCACATCAGTCCCTGCCCGGTGGAGCTTACAATCTATATTCCCAACCACACGTACTGTACACGCACACACATTCACGCTAGGGTTAATTTTGTTCTGAGCCAATTAACCTACCAGTACATTTTTGGATTGTGGGAGGAAACCGGATTTTCACTTTCCTTGAATAAATTGCCACTGTTTTCCATAAACTATTCATTTAATTTGTTTAAAACCCCTCAGAAATGTTGTTTCTAGATGATTTAACAAAAATGAAGATATTTAAATGTTACAAACGCATTATTTTTAGGTTGGGCCTATTGGGCTCATTGTGCCCGTTTATGTGACTTTGAACATTGCGCCTGACCGAAGGTTAAATGTGTCAATATATATTCTTGGTTAAGAGATTCTTTTCTAAAAACAAAATCACATTTATGGAGAGCAGTCTAATTCTGTTTGCTAGTTATTCGTAGGCCAAAATAACCATTTAATGCAAGGGACTTATGCAGTGGCGTCATAACACTGTAACATTATGTGCAGCACCTGGTTCCGCTCACTATATAGGAGCCGGCAAAGCATTCATAGCACTCCCCGGGGGCAGCCCGTATCTCCCGAACCCCCGGAATGCTGAAAATGGGGATTTGGGCCGCGAGGCCATGACCCTCCCATTAAGCCACACCCCTGGTTGGTTGCAGTCCGCATCGGGTGTCATCAGGGGCAGTGACAATAAAAGAAGGTAGGTACAGATGAAGCCACGCTAATCGTGGCTCCGTCTGCGACTAGGTGCGCCCAGCGAGGTGCGCTCGGCGAGGCGCACCGGTGGGAACGAATGGGACATGCATGCGCTGTAGACGCTGACACCACATTCACTTTGAATGGGACCGTCTCTCTACCCTCAGATGCGGGCTGAGGCACAGGCGCGCCTAAGCACGCCGCTTGCCTTCGCCTGCGATGTAGTCGCTCTCAATGAGCGTGACTCCATCTGTATAATAGGTTTGGGATGCATTTAATACACCGACTGTTGTGAACCCGGAGTTCAGGATATCGACGCTGGAATCCCGACAGCCAGTGAATTGCCGTGGTCGCAATCCTGACCGAAGCCCCATATTCCCACTCGGGTGGTGGGTCCACGACACCACCCGAGTGGGAATATAGCCTGTGGCGAGCGAAGCTCGCTACCGGTTCCGAGGCGTGGCTAGTGCAGCGAGCCAGAATTCCAGCCGACGAGATGCCACTGCTGGTATAGTGACAGCCAGCATCCTAATCTCCTATATGTATTCCATAGGTTTATTGGTAGGAGTATAGAGACATACAATTTAAGGGCAAGGCCGAGAAGAGATAGGAGGAATTATAAAGAGTTTACATTTGGGCTAAGCAATAGAAACATTATACACTGTACTAAGCTGAGAGTACAAGCAGCCAACTGTAAAACTTCCCATATTTTATACATAGACCACATGAATTATTGTTTTTTGCAAAGCCTTACTTTATCCTGTGCTGATAGAGAGAAAACAGCAGCCTTGCCATTTAAATAGGAAAATGATTGATAGTCAGGAATGTACATGAAGTCTCCTATTTGCCTTTTAAATCATGCTATTCTAGCACAGTCTGGGTTTGTCTGCTTTTGTGTTTGCACTGTGGTTTATTGAAATGTCATACCTCCCTGGATCTAAAGAGTTTTAAGCTTCTGTTTATTCAGAGTGTACATAACACTGTGTTAGTGTGGGCACCTGACTTAGCAGTGCTAGACTATTCCAGCCCTGATAATTATCTACCATCACCACAGGGATCAACTGCTCCGATTTCATGGAGAAATAAAAGGCTGTTTGTGCCAATAAGCTGGAAGACTGGTATATTCCTGCGCTCTAATTAACCAGGGATTTTGGGAAAAAACAGTGCTACTGTTCCTGATTGTGGGTGACAGTCTTAAACAGGATTTAAATCATCATAAAATAGTCTAATGCATTAAATACTGTGTGAAGCTTCACATATTGAAGCTCATTGAGTCCTTTTGGAGAAAGAGCGCTATACATATTAAATTATTGTTATTAATATTATAGTTTTCTTTTTTTATTTATCCAAGCATAAGTTCTAATTTTACCCAATTCTGACCCTTGCAACACGAAAAGGCTCTATTCATCATGTTGCGTAGACGTTTTATGGGAAGTGACATTTTCACATTTAATCACATAAGTTAGTAATATCTGACCAGACCTGAATTGTGTTTAAGGAAACAAGTCAGTGCCAGAGTCTCTCAGACACACAAGTCTCTCAGTATTGTCTCACAATGTTGTGTCTTTACTGTTTCAGAAGGAAGTGCTGTATCTTACTTGGCAAAGGTCATTTACGAAAGTGAAATGTGCAGATGTGCAATCCTTTTTCTTATCAGTACATGTGCATATTTGCCGTCTTCGTACATACATAAGGAAATGATCACATTCTTGCTCTGGCACGCCTTTTGTATTGTCACTTCTGAGCGTTTGCAAGTCCAGTTTTCAAATCTGCATAATGAAGACTGGACTAATGTACAACTTTACAAATCTTCATTTTGCTAATAAAATTAGGAGATATTGGGACTGTCTCCATGTGTTCATGTAGCAAACAGGTGATGTCTGGGCTTTACATGTTACACAAATGCTGTTATGCGTCACAAAGTTCTTAACAGATGTTCATAATGATTATGCATTTACACTTTGGAACAAAAAAAAATATTTTAGGTAAGTATTTAGCAAGGAGCCAAGATGTGCATAGAAATTGTGTGTGTGTGTGTGTGTGTGTGTGTGTGTGTGTGTGTGTGTGTGTGTGGGGGGGGCATATTAATTTAATCATTAATTTATTTAAGGGGTTATCATTAATTTATCTCTCAACAGGACCAATATTATTTATATGACTTCTGGTTCACTATGTTTGATTTTGTTTACATCAGGGACAATATTATTATTTTATTTTTTTTAAAAAGGGTCAGTATTAGTTATTTGGGGTGGTCTTCAGGTTGCCGACTGTCGGGATTACGGCGCACAGTATACCGACGCCGGAATCCCGACAGCCGGCATACCGACAGTTTTTCTCCCTCGTGGGGGTCCATGACCCCCCTGGAGGGAGAATAGATAGCGTGGCACGCGTAGCAAGGCCACAAGGGGCTCACTTGCGCTCGCCACGCTGTCGGTAAGCTGGCGGTCGGGCTTCCGGCGCCAGTATGCTGGTCGCCGGGAGCCCGTCCGCCGGCATGCCATACCACACCCGTTATTTGACATGGTACAATATTAGTTATTTAACAGAAAAAATATAGTTAGATAATTCACCCTGTGAAGCGTGCAAAAAATATATATATACACCAATGACTTTATCTCGCTTAGGAGATCTTCGGTCAGATGACCTATAGATGAAGGAACATATGGATAAAAAAGCAAAGAGAATCGCACATAGGGGGTAATTCTGAGTTGATCGCAGCAGGAACTTTGGCGGTCATTTCGAGTTGTTCGCTCGCTAGCAGATTTTAGCAGCATTGCACACGCTAGGCCGCCGCCCTCTGGGAGTGTATCTTAGCTTAGCAGAATTGCGAACAAAAGATTAGCAAAACTGCTACTAAATAATTCTTTGCAGTTTCTGAGTAGCTCGAGACTTACTCCTACACTGCGATCAGTTCAGCCCGTTTCGTTCCTGGTTTGACGTCACAAACACGCCATGCGTTCGGCCAGCCACTCCCCCGTTTCTCCAGACACTCCCGCGTTTTATCCCGCCCAGAAAAACCCACTACCATGCGCATGCGCATTTTTGCCTTAATCGCTCCGTTGCGAAAATCGGCAGCGAGCGATCAACTCGGAATGACCCCCTTTGTTAGCAGTTGGGCAAAACCATGTGCACTGCAGGGGAGGCAGATATAACACGTGCAGAGAGAGTTAGATTTGGGTGGGGTGTGTTCAATCTGAAATCTAAATTGCAGTGTAAAAATAAAGCAGCCAGTATTTACCCTGCACAGAAACAAAATAACCCACCCAAATCTAACTCTCTCTGCACATGTTATATCTGCCCACCCTGCTGTGCACATGGACTTGCCCAATTGCTAACAAAGTTCCTGCTGCGATCAACTCAGAATTACCCCCATAGTGTGTACCATTTTAATTATATAGGCATAGTTGCTCTTAATTAGGAGCCAGGCTGGTTCCAAAAAAACACATTTGAGCAAGCTATATATAAAATTTACAATTTTAACATAAAATTACAGTAGCAAATATAGGTAGCACACATACAAGATAAAAAAGTTAAAAGAGCTTATCTGTTCGCTATGGAAAGTCCTGGTTATGTAGTCAGTCCCTGTCCCAATGCGTTTCATCCTTTAGATTAGCACTTCATCAAGGGAATCCCTTGATGAAATCCTAATCTAAAGGACGAAATGCGTTGGGGCAGGGACTAACTACATACCCAGAACCTGCGCTACTCTCCACTGTACGTATATATATATATATATATATTCAGTGCTTAAAGTGGTCCTAGAGAGGTGGTGGAACTCACCCCCCACCCCACGGTGCCCATGTAATAAAGGTATTGTACGCGCCGTAGGCGCACACGTCAAAAAGGGGTGTGTGGTCTCAATAAGAAAGGGGCGTGGTCACACAATAGTAATAATGCCCACAGTAGTAGCACCCAAGTGGAAATTTTGAAGTGGGGGTATGGAAAAGTGAAGGTTGCAATTCTGTGCGCGCCGAAGGCGCGCGTGCTCCTGAAAAGGAGGTGTGGCCACGCAATAGGGGGCGTGCCCTTCAGTGTAGTTTACCACACCATATATTATGCACCACAATAGTAGGACCCCTTTCACATTATACCACACAGTATGAGCCGAAATTCACATTATACCACACAGTATGAGCCACATTCATATTACACCACACAGTACGAGCCAAATTCACATTACACCACACAGTATGAGCCAATATTCACATTATAGCACACGGTATGAGCCGAAATTCACATTATAGCACACGGTATGAGCCAAAATTCACATTATAGCACACGGTATGAGCTGAAATTCACATTATAGCACATGGTATGAGCTGAAATTCACATTATAGCACACGGTATGAGCTGAAATTCACATTATAGCACACGGTATGAGCTGAAATTCACATTACACCACACAGTATGAGCCACATTCATATTACACCACACAGTACGAGCCAAATTCACATTACACCACACAGTATGAGCCGATATTCACAATATAGCACACGGAATGAGCCGAAATTCACATTATAGCACACGGTATGAGCCGAAATTCACATTATAGAGTGACAGTGTGACAGGGAGAGTGACAGCAGGGACATGGAAAATGACAGCAGGGACATGGAAAGTGACAGCAGGGACATGGAGAGTGACAGCAAGTGCATACAGTAGGGACTAGGGAGAGAGAAAGGCAGTAGGGTAAGATTACCTGTTTAGCAGCGGCGGTGGTCTGCGGTGCTGTGGATGAGTAGGCTGTGGTAGGCGTGACGTGGAGGAGGCTGTGGGCCTCGGAGATAGTGCGGAGGAGGAGGCTGTGGGCGTGCAGAGGTCCGAGGGCGGGGCAGCAGAAGAGGCTGAGGGCGGCTGCAGTGGATCTGGAATCAGGCTGGCTTTATTATCCCTGCCGCCGCATTGAGCTCCTGTGACCACGGCACTAATATTTCACAATTGCTGCAGACCGGCAGCCAATCAGCGACAGATTTGAACTAGTAGCGCCGCGGTCACAGGAGCTCGATGCAGCAGCAGGGATAATAAAGCCGGCCTGGTCCCAGATCCGCTGCAGCTGGGAGTCTGGAACCAGGGCTTCCAATGCGGCGGCGATGGTAGGGGTGGAGCGACGGAGGGCGGACCGGGAGCTCAGCTTCTTTGTCGCCCCATACAGTAATGCCCACAGCAGTAGCACCCCTTATACAATGCCCACAGTAGTAGTGCCCCTTATGTCCCCAGGAGTGGTGCCCCTTATGAAGTGCCCTCTTTACAATGCCCTCATTAGCAGTGCACCCCATCAGTATTGCCCTTAATGGTAATGCCCCTGTGTAGTATTGCCCCCAGTAGTAATGTTGCCTGTAGTAATGCCCCCAGTCATTTAGCCCCCTGTAGTTTAGCCCCAGTAGTCATGCCCCCACTGGTAATGCCCCTGCAGTTATGACCCCAGTTATTTATTCCCCCCCTTTAGTTTAGCCTCCCAGTGGTAATTCCTCCAGTAGTTTTGCCCTCATGTAGTTTGCCCCATGTAGTTTAGCCCCCAGTGGTAATGCCCCCTGCAGTTGTGCCCCAGTTGTTTAGCCCCTGTAGTTTAGCCCCCATGTAGTTTGCCCCCATTAGTAATGTCCCCAGTAGTTTGCCCCCTTGTAGTTATACCCCCAGTAGTTTAGTTATGCCCCCTTGTAGTTTATCCCCCAGTAGTAATGCTGCCAGTAATTTGCCCTTTTGTAGCTTGCCCCCTTGTAGTAATGCCCCCAGTAGTTTGCCCCTTTGTAGCTTGCCCCTTGTAGTTTGCCCCCAGTACTAAAGCCCCCCAGTAGTTTGCCCCTCTGTAGTTTGCCCCAGTAGTAAAGCCCCCCAGTAGTTTGCCCCTCTGTAGTTTTCCCCAGTAGTGAAGCCCCCCAGTAGTTTGCCCCTCTGTAGTTTTCCCCAGTAGCTTGCCCCTCTGTAGTTTGCCCCCAGTAGTAAAAGCCCCCCAGTAACTAGCCCCCAGTAGAAGCGCAGCTACTAGTACACATATGGGAGGGAGGGAGGGAGGGGGGGGGAGAAGCACCATACTTACCAAGCCCCGCTCCCACCGCAGTCCTCTCTCACCGCCCGCTCCTCAGCACTATGGGAGAGATGTCATGACGTCTCTCCCATAGCGCGCACTGACAGAGCCGGAAGCAGGAACTCAGTACTTAGCTCCTGCCTCTGGCTGCCGCTGCGGAGAGGGAGACGGGCGGCCGCTGGTAACGCAATCTCAGCGGGCGCCCGGCATCTCCCTGCAACCCCGGGACATCGAGTTAGGTGAGCCGGGGGAGGCGGAACTGCATTCCGTCTCCAAGTGGAACTGACGGAACGCAGTTCCGCCCCGTTCCGGCTCACTTTAACCCATATATATATATATATATATATATATATATACATACATGCCCTGAAGAAATGTATAAAAAAATAAATGAAATGTTGACTGAAATACCTGGATGCTGTCCCATTAAGTGGATGTGGACGGCTAAGATATTTAGATTTTATAAAGTCCTATGAGTGCTGCTACTATGAGTGCCGCTACTTTTTCTTCTATCTATCTATCTATCTATCTATCTATCTATCTATCTATCTATCTATCTATCTATCTATCTATCTATCTATCTATCTATTAGATTTTTATTGAAGGTAAACATCTAAATAAGATGGTAAACAGGGGTGTAGTATGGTATGCCGGCGGCTGGGCTCCCGGCGACCAGCATACCGGCGCCGGGATCCCGACCGCCGGCATACCGACAGCGTGGCAAGCGCAAATGAGCCCCTTGTGGGCTCGCTGCACTGACGCGCACCACGCTATTTATTCTCCCTCCAGGGGAGTCGTGGACCCCCAAGAGGGAGAAAATGTGTCAGTATGCCGGCTGTCGGGATTCCGGCGCCAGTATACTGTGCGCAGGGATCCCGACAGCCGGCAAACTGAAGACTACCCGGTAAACAGGGTACAGTGATAAAAAAGAGAAAGGAGTGATTCAGAATGGGATGGCGGTACACAAGTGAGAGACACAGTTACACAAATAGCGCTCCTTGTGAAATGGTACAGTACATCGAATCAGTACCCTTCACTCATTGGGAAAACTCAATAGGGAGCTGACAGAAAGCAAAATAATGGCTGAACAACTGTACACCCGAACAAGAGGAGCCCACAATGGATACAGGTTGGGAAGGGGGAGGCGGGCGAAAGTAAGATAGTTGTTAAATTCATTATCACAATCTAATAATAGTGCCTAGGTGGGAGAGAGCCCTCTCCTCGTCCCTGGCTTCTTCATATCCCGGTTTTCACACCAACCAAACCAGCGCATTAGGGCATTGGAGGCTGTGGGGTATACGAAGAGCCTGAATTCTCAAATTCATAGTGGGATTGAAGCTAGGTGGCCGAGCCTAGGGAAACGCGTTAAGTGTTGATGCTGCTACCTCACCAGTGTCCTGTTCTTCAAACGGACCCAGATATGGACTTTTAAAAAGCTACCTTGGAGTTTTCTCTGTGGGACTTCACCTGTACAGCACCGATTGGAGAGACCCAGTGTTCATACAAAAGCACAGCCTGCTTGCTGGCAATTCCAAACCTCTGGAAGTCTCCATCGTCACGGGTAACACCAGCTGTTTGTATTCCTTTTCCCCAGGGAACTCTGCACATTTTCTCAGTCCGGGATCCTTTGTGGACACTCACTAGCAGCCATTACCAATTATCTTCAAGCTCCATCTATGCCCTAAACTATATGTTTACATTGGAATTCATTCTTGTTTTAAGTATGTGATGTAGTTAATTAATAAATTCCATGTTATTTTATTGAAAACTATCCACAGTTTTTATTATTGGAGATACACTTTACTATTTTCTTTTCACAACTTTCTATTGGGACTGACAATCCCTACTGGCAGCTGTGACAGCGCGTCTGGGCCTGCTTCCTTATAGTGGGATTGAAGTTTGGCTTCAACAGTGTCGATACTAGGGACATACAGATGTGTCCTCATACATCTTGCCTCAATACGCCATACAGAAGGAGATGCCTGGTGTGAGTCAACAAGCAGCTCCCGGCAGCTCTGCTAACGTCGGACATCTTTTTTTCCCCAAAAATAGGTCTTATGTGCATTGCTATGTGACGAGGACGTACAAGCAGCTTATGCTGATTAAAATGATATGCAGCATGTCTATATTCTGTGTGCGACTGTGGCTGCATCTGCATACAAAATGGTATGTTACAGTGATTTCCAGAAAAACACTGTAACGTAGCATTTTGTATGCAGATACTGTCACAGTCACACATAGAATATAGGAATGCTGCATATAATTTTAATCAGCATAAACTGCTTGTGCATCCTATTTGCATAGCAATGCGACTCAGATGCATTTTAACGGGAAAGGTTGCACATAAAGATGCTCTATTCTACCTTCTAGTCATGGCATGACTAGAAGGGCTGTTTAACGTGCTGTAGCAAGGAAGTAGGAGGACACATCTGTAGGGCGACTTCCAACTTTATCCTATCAAAAGATTAGTGTCACGATCCGGGTATCTGGACGCCATTACCTGCCGTTTAGGTGTCTTCTGAGACTGGCCCAGCGTTCCAAGTCCGGATCTCATCGGTGTCAACACTCTGCACATCTCTCCTGTCATTCTGAGACACTACCACAGCGGCGCCATGTTTGAATCCAACATGGCGTCTCCCGTCCTCCGCGGCCTCCGCCGCCGTTCCTGTGCTATTGCTGCAGGTTCTCAGAATTGTGTATTATGCCTGCCGCGGCCTCTGCTGCCCTCCAAGTGTCTCAGTATATAACTGTCATCTGGCATCTCCTGTCCTCCGCGGCTGGCGCCGCCATTATCACTATATTTGCACATTTCATTTCAAACCAGTTTTCCCTCCAGGTTCCAGCATGGGCGCAGCCATGTTGGATTTGATCACATGCTCCAATTCCTCCAATCCACCGTCTCTGGAATCTGCATAATTGCCTAGCCAATGCCTGCATAGCAGCAGGTATAAGTATCCTGTGTCTAGGCCAGATAGATGTCAGTGCTTTGAATGTCATACCTTGTTCCAGTCTCTCTCTCCTGTGGCTTGTTTCTCCAGGTTCCAGTTCCTGTCTCCAGCATCCACAAAGAGACCCGCACCTGCTTTCCATCTTGCAGTGCAGCCTGACTCTACAGCCTTCTGTGGCTGTCCAGTTTCCAGCTATCTACTATCTGCTTCCAGCAGCCAGCTTTCAACTGATTCCAGCTTCTACAAAACACCGGTGCTGATCCAGCGGATCCTATCTTATCAGCAGTATCCACTACCACCGGTAATCATTTATCAGCTATTCTGTTTCTACGCTCCCTAGCATCTCACATCATCCACTCTGTGTTTTATCACCTGGCTGGTTCCATCCAGCATCCACTCTGTGACTTTAGTACCTGGCTGATTCCATTCAGCATCCACTCTGTGTTTCATCACCTGGCTGATTCCACTCAGCATCCACTCTGTGTCTTACCACCTGGCTGGTTCCATCCAGCTGATACAGCAGCATACTCAAGTTACAGATTCACCTGTTACAACTACTGGCATGTTCCTCGGCTATTTCTACTACTACAACCAGGCCTAGTAAGGTTATTCCATCAAAGGACTTTTACATCTGTTCTAAACCTACCAGTGCTCTGAGGAACCTTCTATGGTTATGTGTTCCAGGAACTGTGTTATTTGCCACTGTCTTTGCTAAACCTTGAATACTGCTTGTTATCACACGGAGTCTGTTAATAAACTTTTATTTTGAATTTTAAACTGGTTGTCATGGTCACACCTTCGGGTAATCATTCTGCACTTACATGTCCAGGGGTCTGATTAAACCTCCCAGGTTTAATTTCATCTCAGCCCCTACAACTGAGGCTTCCTCCCGTCAGCCTAAACCCTCAGTTGTGACAGTAAGCACTGACCATATGAATCCAGCCGGAGACCAGGATCAAGCGGCTAGACCTATGCAAAAACTGGCAGCCAGACTCGAACATCAGGAGGCTGCACAAGGTCACACCATCCGCTGTCTCCAGGATCTCTCTACTCGGCTGGATGGGATTCAGACGACCCTCCGTGGACCTGGCACGTCTGGTGCGTCCACCACAGTGACTCCAGCTGTAACCCCACCCACCTTACCCATTTCCATACCACGTCTTCATCTTCCAACGCCAGCAAAATTTGACGGATCTCCAAAGTTCTGCAGGGGATTTCTCAACCAATGCGAAATCCATTTTGAGCTTCAACCTGGCAACTTCCCCAGTGACCGTACCAAAGTTGCTTATATTATTTCTCTTTTCAGTGGCTCAGCCCTTGATTGGGCATCACCGTTATGGGAGAAGTCTGATCCCCTGCTGTCCTCCTATACTGACTTTGTAGCATCATTCAGGCGCATCTTCGACGAGCCAGGCCGGGTTTCCTCTGCTTCATCTGAGATTCTCCGTCTACGCCAGGGAACACGTACTGTGGGACAGTATCTTATACAGTTCAAAATCCTGGCATCTGAACTGGTCTGGAACGACGAGGCCCTGTATGCTGCATTCTGGCATGGCTTGTCAGAACGCATTAAAGATGAGTTAGCTACCAGAGACTTGCCTTCTAAGTTGGATGAGCTAATTTCACTATGCACGAAGGTTGATCTACGGTTCAGAGAGAGAGCAACCGAGCGAGGAAGATCATCCGTTCCTAAATCTTCTGCTCCTCCTCCTCGTCAACCATTTCCATCCAAGGATGAGCCTATGCAAATTGGTCATTCCCGTCTATCTCCCGCTGAGCGCCGAAGACGCCTCTCCGAGTCTCTATGTCTCTACTGTGCAGCTCCGTCGCACACTATCAACGCCTGTCCCAAACGTTCGGGAAAACTCCAGACCCTAGCTCGCCAAGGAGAGGGCCGGCTAGGAGTAATGATCTCCTCTCCATCTCCTCATGATTGTAACCTCCCAGTGTCGCTCCAAATTGCTCAACGTTACAGGAACGTCATTGCCCTCCTTGATTCCGGAGCAGCTGGGAATTTCATAACCGAAGCTTATGTTAAACGGTGGTCCCTACCCACCGAGAGACTGTCCTCGTCCATCTCTTTGACTGCCGTGGATGGCAGCAAGATTTTTGACGCAGTCATTTCCTTAAGGACTCTTCCAGTTCGTCTGAGAGTGGGAGTTCTTCATTCTGAGTATATTTCTTTTCTAGTGATTCCAAGAGCCACACATCCAGTGGTTTTAGGCCTTCCATGGCTCTGTCTCCACAACCCATCGACTGACTGGTCGACTACGCAAATACTGGCATGGGGTCCCTCCTGTGCTGAGACTTGTTTAGCCAAAGTTCTTCCTGTTTGTTCTTCCTTCCCCAGGTCATCTGATGTTCCACCTCCTCCATATCAAGACTTCACGGACGTGTTCAGTAAAGCCTCTGCTGATATCCTTCCTCCTCATAGAGAATGGGACTGCCCAATCGACCTCATTCCAGGGAAGGTTCCACCGCGAGGCCGAACTTATCCGTTGTCTCTGCCTAAGACACACTCCATGGAAGAGTACATCAAAGAGAACCTGGCGAAGGGTTTCATCCGACCATCTTCTTCTCCAGCCGGCGCAGGCTTCTTCTTCGTTAAGAAGAAAGACGGTGGTCTGCGTCCGTGCATCGACTACAGAGGTCTAAACGACATTACCGTCAAGAACCGATACCCTTTACCCCTGATTACAGAGCTCTTTGATAGAGTTAGTGGTGCAACCATTTTCACAAAGCTGGACTTGAGGGGTGCCTACAATCTCATCCGAATCCGTGAGGGTGACGAGTGGAAGACCGCCTTTAACACCCGTGACGGACATTATGAGTACCTCGTCATGCCCTTCGGATTGAGCAACGCTCCAGCAGTCTTCCAGCACTTCGTGAATGAGATCTTCAGGGACATCTTATACCGCCATGTCGTGGTTTATCTAGATGACATCCTCATCTTTGCTAATAATCTAGAAGATCATCGTTTCTGGGTAAAGGAGGTTCTTTCCCGTCTCCGTGTCAATCACCTCTATTGTAAATTGGAGAAGTGTGTGTTTGAAGTTAAAACCATTCCGTTTCTAGGTTACATTGTGTCCGGTTCCGGACTAGAGATGGATTCTGAGAAACTCCAAGTAATCCAGAATTGGCCTATACCCTTAACCCTCAAAGGGGTCCAGAGGTTCTTAGGGTTCGCCAATTATTATAGAAAGTTTATACGAGACTTTTCCACCATTGTGGCGCCTATCACTGCATTAACCAAGAAAGGTGCTAATCCGTCCAAGTGGTCCGAGGAAGCTACGCAGGCCTTTCACCTTCTGAAGCAACGGTTCATCTCTGCACCAGTTCTGAAAAAGCCCGACACCGACTCTCCTTTTATCTTAGAGGTAGATGCCTCCTCCGTTGGAGTAGGAGCGGTGTTATCCCAGAGGGCCAAAGATGGACATCTACATCCTTGCAGTTTCTTCTCCCGGAAGTTCTCCCCAGCTGAGCGCAACTATGCCATTGGCGATCAGGAGTTGCTAGCCATCAAGCTCGCTCTGGAGGAGTGGAGATACCTGTTGGAGGGAGCTTCCCACTCAATCACCATACTTACCGACCACAAAAATCTTTTATATCTCAAAGGCGCACAATGTCTGAATCCTCGTCAGGCCAGATGGGCACTTTTCTTCTCTAGGTTTGACTTTAAACTCCAGTTCTGTCCGGGTTCTCAGAATCGTATGGCCGATGCCCTTTCCCGCTCATGGGAGCAAGAAAATGAGTCCAAATCTGCAGACAAGCATCCTATTATTAATCCGTTGGCATTCTCCACAGTAGGGATGGACTCTACGCCCCCACCAGGGAAAAGTTTTGTTAAGCCAGTTCTAAGGAAGAAGCTCATGCATTGGGCCCATGCTTCCCGTTTTGCTGGACATACAGGCATTCAGAAAACCCTTGAATTTATCTCTAGGTCCTACTGGTGGCCAACTCTGAAGAAGGACGTTATGGAATTTATTGCCTCCTGCCCAAAGTGTGCCCAACACAAAGTCTCCCGCCAGTCGCCTGCGGGGCAACTGGTTCCATTATCTGTTCCCCGTCGACCATGGACCCATTTGTCGATGGACTTTGTTTCCGATCTACCTATCTGCAACAAGTTTAATACCATCTGGGTGGTAGTTGACCGGTTCACCAAGATGGCACATTTCATCCCTCTCACCGGTCTTCCGTCAGCTTCCAAGTTGGCTCAAGTGTTTATACAAGAGATCTTCCGACTTCACGGTCTTCCTGAAGAGATCATCTCGGATCGTGGAGTACAATTTGTAGCCAAATTTTGGCGAAGTTTGTGTCAAGCCCTCCAAGTCAAGTTAAAGTTTTCCACAGCTTACCATCCTCAGACCAATGGTCAAACCGAGAGGGTGAATCAGGACTTGGAGGCCTTCCTCCGTAAATATGTGTCTTCCTCTCAAGATGACTGGGTTCAACTCCTTCCTTGGGCCGAGTTCAGCCACAACAATCAATACCATTCCTCATCTTCTTCGACACCATTCTTCATTAATTATGGATTCCACCCTAAAGTCCCAGAATTTCAACCGCTTCCCGCAACTTCTGTTCCAGCAGTGGATGTCACCTTGCGTCAGTTTTCAAATAACTGGAAGAACGTCCGCGCAGCCCTGCTTAAAGCCTCATCCAGGTATAAGAAGTTTGCCGATAGGAAGCGTAGAGCGGTTCCTGCTCTCAAGGTGGGTGATCGTGTGTGGTTGTCCACGAAGAATTTGAGGTTGAGGGTTCCCAGCATGAAATTTGCACCTCGCTACATCGGTCCCTTCAAGATTGAACAAGTCATCAATCCTGTTGCCTACAGATTACAGTTACCACCCTTCTTGAAAATACCCAGGACATTTCATGTTTCCTTGTTGAAACCGCTGATCCTGAATCGTTTTCATTCCGCACTTCCTCCAGCTCCCAAAGTTCAGACTCAACGGGGAGTCGAGTACGAGGTGGCCAAGATTTTGGACTCACGTTTCCGTTACGGTCAGTTACAGTATCTCATTGACTGGAAGGGCTATTGTCCTGAAGAACGCTCTTGGACCAATGCCTCAGACGTCCATGCTCCTGCCTTGGTCCGAAATTTCCACTCAAAGTTTCCTTTAAAGCCTAAGAAGTGTCCTGGGGCCACTCCTAAAGGGGGGGTGCTGTCACGATCCGGGTATCTGGACGCCATTACCTGCCGTTTAGGTGTCTTCTGAGACTGGCCCAGCGTTCCAAGTCCGGATCTCATCGGTGTCAACACTCTGCACATCTCTCCTGTCATTCTGAGACACTACCACAGCGGCGCCATGTTTGAATCCAACATGGCGACTCCCGTCCTCCGCGGCCTCCGCCGCCGTTCCTGTGCTATTGCTGCAGGTTCTCAGAATTGTGTATTATGCCTGCCGTGGCCTCTGCTGCCCTCCAAGTGTCTCAGTATATAACTGTCATCTGGCATCTCCTGTCCTCCGCGGCCGGCACCGCCATTATCACTATATTTGCACATTTCATTTCAAACCAGTTTTCCCTCCAGGTTCCAGCATGGGCGCAGCCATGTTGGATTTAATCACATGCTCCAATTCCTCCAATCCACCGTCTCTGGAATCTGCATAATTGCCTAGCCAATGCCTGCATAGCAGCAGGTATAAGTATCCTGTGTCTAGGCCAGATAGATGTCAGTGCTTTGAATGTCATACCTTGTTCCAGTCTCTCTCTCCTGTGGCTTGTTTCTCCAGGTTCCAGTTCCTGTCTCCAGCATCCACAAAGAGACCCGCACCTGCTTTCCATCTTGCAGTGCAGCCTGACTCTACAGCCTTCTGTGGCTGTCCAGTTTCCAGCTATCTACTATCTGCTTCCAGCAGCCAGCTTTCAACTGATTCCAGCTTCTACAAAACACCGGTGCTGATCCAGCGGATCCTATCTTATCAGCAGTATCCACTACCACCGGTAATCATTTATCAGCTATTCTGTTTCTACGCTCCCTAGCATCTCACATTATCCACTCTGTGTTTTATCACCTGGCTGGTTCCATCCAGCATCCACTCCGTGACTTTAGTACCTGGCTGATTCCATTCAGCATCCACTCTGTGTTTCATCACCTGGCTGATTCCACTCAGCATCCACTCCGTGTCTTACCACCTGGCTGGTTCCATCCAGCTGATACAGCAGCATACTCAAGTTACAGATTCACCTGTTACAACTACTGGCATGTTTCTCGGCTATTTCTACTACTACAACCAGGCCTGGTAAGGTGATTCCATCAAAGGACTTTTACATCTGTTCTAAACCTACCAGTGCTCTGAGGAACCTTCTATGGTTATGTGTTCCAGGAACTGTGTTATTTGCCACTGTCTTTGCTAAACCTTGAATACTGCTTGTTATCACACGGAGTCTGTTAATAAACTTTTATTTTGAATTTTAAACTGGTTGTCATGGTCACACCTTCGGGTAATCATTCTGCACTTACATGTCCAGGGGTCTGATTAAACCTCCCAGGTTTAATTTCATCTCAGCCCCTACAACTGAGGCTTCCTCCCGTCAGCCTAAACCCTCAGTTGTGACAGTTAGTTACGATAAGAATGTGGCCCATTACATAACAATAGCAGAGAGACCTCCTTGATATACATGTAAAATGGATAATATGGGGTGTGGGGAGATTTAAGTATTGAGCATCATAGAAATGAGCTGGAAAAATTAGGTCCAAAGACTCGAAAGCGCAAGGCAAGTCCAAAATATATGTAAGAGAGTCCCAACATGATCACAGTTATGCCAACATAAATTGGAAGCTGACGGTCATATTGTATATAATTGAACTGGCATTAAATATAAGCTGTTGAGAAGCTTAAAAAATTGTTCCAAATGGGATACACATTTAGAAAGGTGAAAGCAAGCCTGGAAAACTTGCTTTCTGATAGGAAAGCAAGAGAGATTGGTTTACCATTTTACTAAAGCAAAATATTTAAGGGGGTTTTGAGCTTGAATCAAAAGACAATACCACCAAAGGTTCAATTGTGAGTGTGAAGAACAAGGGAGATAGAGGACACCCTTTACTGGTACCATTTAATACCAGGAATGTAGATGAGAAGACCATTAGTGAAAACCTTGGCCGAGGGGTTAGAACAGGGCTGTTTCCAGCCAATATGGCTCCCAGTGTGAGATAAAAAATGTGCCCCCCCCCACACACACACCTAGATGAAAAAAAAAAAAACTTGTGCACGCACCCGGCAAGGGGGCGTGGCCTCATCTAAATGGGCGTGGCCTCGTTTAAATGGGCATGGCCTTGTCTGAATAGACTACCTCACAATCCAGGTTTTGACCCTGCTCTAACAGATCACGACCACCACAGGAAAAAAAAAATCTACCATATTAAGCCCCACACAGTAATGCCCCCTGCACCATATTATGCCACACACCGCAATGCCCTTGATACATTAAATCCCCACACTACGGCAGGCAAGAGTCCCCATTTCACACATTACGGCAGGTGTCCCCCTTTTACACATTGAGAGAGAGAGAATACTTACAGAGGCGATTACCGCTCTTCGGCCCGCCTCACCAGTCGCTCCTCGTGCCGGCCTTTCCCTCTTCCTAACTTGGATCCCCCTCTGTACTCCGCTCGGGGGGGGGGGGGGGAGTTTCGCGGAGTGACAGGGTTTTCGTCGTGATGTAACGATGCAACCGCGTCATTCCCTGAAACTCCGCCCCCCGAGCGGGTTACTCGGGGAGAAATAGGAGGGGGAAGCAGGGAGCCACAGTTAGTGCCGCGGCGGGCGCCCAGTGCGGTTGCACTGCTCGCCTGCCCCAAGAAACGGTCCTGGGTTAGAATATGAGGCTAAAATGGAGGTGAGAGTCCTACTGGAAATACCAATCTCATGTAGGACTGCATCCAAATAGCCCCAGCGCAGCCTATCAAATGCCTTTTTTTTTTGCATTCAACGATAAGAGTTCAAGAGGTTAATTTTAGGCAGAAAAGGCATCAATTATATTGATTACTCTCCTAGTGTTATTGGGTGATTGTCAGCCCTGAGCAAATCCAACCTGGTCCTGATGGTTAACAGAAGGCAGCGGGGGGGGGGGGAGTCTATTCACTAGAAGTTTAATTGTAAATATAATTGTATTTTGCAAAGAAGATTTATTGTAACATCTACAGTTGGCCATACACTTGAGATATTTCCAGCCATTCTGACAAGCAGTGCAGCAGTCTAAGCAATGCAAAAGATCTTGAAGTGACTCAATACATTGAGAAATGTATCTTCTTGATTTTAAAGTACACTTGTAAATGTTATCTGCAAAACCACAGTCTCACGGATCAGACCTGCATGAAAGTTCAAACTTTTTATGCCATTATTTAGAGCTGCCAGACATGGCGGTTGAGAGCAGTTAGGGATTCGGGGGGTGTTGTTAGGATATGGTGCGCTCTGTGCCCGTCTCCTTCTACACAACAGTCTATCGGTGCATCCCCTAGTGTTAATTCCCCAGTGCCAAGAGTCACTCGGAGGCGAGCTATGTGATGTAGTCCCTACTCCTCCATTTTAGAGTGAGTGAGAGAGACTGAGTCCTGGTGTGTGCAACCGTGCAGAGCTGAGACTGGGAGCTGATCTCAGCTACAGAGACTCACAGCATTCCATTGCATGTATCGCATCTCCGGAGCTGATGCTGAGCCGGGCGCCGCATCTTCTCTACAGCGGGAGTCAGACTGCACGGCTGTGCAGTCCTCCGTCCCTTACCTCTGGGGCCAACTCCTGATAAGTACTGCTACCACTGCTGTTACCTAGCATGATATAAGGGGCCCTAATTGCCTATATCGGTATTACATCTGAGTTACCTGTATTCACTGAATACACCTGCATTACTGTTTAAGTTCATAAGTGTGTGCACTGACGTCACCACACCAGTCAAGTCCAATACACTTTGCCAACAAGTGTGATGTAATTTAGTGAGATGTGACCACGCCCCCCTAAAAAAAGATTGAAAAAGCAGTATATGTTGCTCCGCTGCACAGGGGGTGCCAGTGGCTGCACAGCTCTCACACTCAGCAGCACTGCAAAGGTCTCCTTAGCAGCTGACCCGGGTTCATGCCAGGCCCTTCCACCAAGCCCCTGCCAGGATAAATACTACCCCCGCCCTGCACCCACCCTCACACACACACACACACACACACACACACACACACACACACACACACACACACACACACACCATCCCTCTCGGGGGTGTGGCTCATAGGGTTGGCAGTGACTAGGTCGACAGTCACAAGGTCAACCACTATTAGTCGACAGTGACTAGGTCGACACCTGAACTGAAATAGGTCAACATGGTTATTAGGTCGACATGGGCAAGGTCGACATGGAAAAAGATAGACAGTTTTTTATGTTTTGTTGGTGTCGTTTTCTTCGTAAAGTGACCGGGAACACCAATTAGTGCACCGTGTCCCCTCGCTTTGCTCGCCATGCTTCGGGCAAGGTGTCTTGCTCCGCTATCGCTGTGCTCGGCACAGGTTACCGTTCCCAATTGTAGTCCATGTAAATCGGACAGTATGAAAAAGTTCAAAGAATGAAAAAACAAATGTAAAAAACTGATGTTGACCTTTTTCCATGTCGACCAAGTGACAATGTCAACCTATAGACCATGTCGCCCTAATGCATGTCGACCAATAGTGGGCGACCTAATGAGTGTTGACCTAAGTGCTGTCGACCTAAAGACCGGATCCCCCTCTCTGCACCTCTGTGCCAAATTATATATTATGAACATACACTGAATGATAATCGTTCAGAACAATCGTTAATCTGACGTGAGATATCACTAATGTATGGCCAGTTTAATCAAATAATTGCATTTTCCTGAAGGTGGAGTACACAGACAACACAAAGTTACACATATTAAAACTAATAAAAGTGGAATTTTATGTTTATTACTGTTGTATAACCCAGAATATATTTCTATTTAGAAATGATCAGGAGTGCAATGAAGGAGAATAAGGGCCTAGGCCTCTCATGCCAGACATAATCATATTATATTTTTACTGCTGGAAGATAGTTTCCACTAACAATGGAAA
The DNA here is from genome assembly GCF_028390025.1 of Pseudophryne corroboree. NCBI lineage: Eukaryota > Metazoa > Chordata > Amphibia > Anura > Myobatrachidae > Pseudophryne > Pseudophryne corroboree. Next base: position 404,962,079 of record NC_086444.1, on the reverse strand, counting down.
TTGTTATGGTTTAAGGAGGCTTTGATGAAGTCAATGGAGTATATGTAAATCAGTTTGAATTACATAATTGTATCCATTGGAGTGATGTTTATTGAGGTGAACAGTAATTTTTCTGTACATGAGCAGTTATATATTCATTGGTACGCTAGGAAACAGTGTGAGAAGCACTAGTAAGTGACAAATAATTATCACCTGCTGGAGGATGGATGGTCCTGACATGTAACAAATCACATCCTCTCCCAACACACTTGTATCTTGTCACAACATTCTGTAAACCCACTGGAAAGCATAATGCCAGAATTATAGGTTTGCGGGTCACAATAGGGCAATTGAAAATGTAGTCATGTCAGATCTCAGTTTATGAGATTCAGAAGTCATAAGAGCAGAAAAAAACATAATGTTGGAGGGTAGAAAAAAAGTACTGCAAATCACAGCTGTACCGGGGAAACATATATTTGTTCTCATTACTAAAATGAAATGTCAGCAGACAAGTTGAATTTTTTCCTAGTGGAGTTCTGAGACCACTGCCCAGCACTGTCATAATAAAGCCTAACACCCCCTTTTCCCTAAATAAAAAAGCCACCCTGTGACATAGTAACATACTGTAAATGGTCCCCAGTCTAGAGCTGGAGGGGGTAATCCTTAGTTTCCTTGCTTCAGTGTTGAAGCAAGAGTTTATGCAAAATTGCTCTCCCCTTTTGTCTGGGGGGTAGAGGCTTGTGCTATAGGTTATGACATAGGGGGTCATTCCGAGTTGATCGTAGCTGTGCTAAATTTAGCACAGCTACGATCATTCACACTGACATGCGGGGGGGATGCCCAGCACAGGGCTATCCCGCCTTGCATGTCAGTGCCGCCCCCCCCTGCAGAAGTGCAAAGGCATTGCACAGTGGCGATGCCTTTGCACTTCAAGAGTAGCTCCGGATCAACGCAGCTTTAGCGTGCTGGCCGGGAGCTACTCATCGTTCCCTGGCCCGCAGCGGTTGCGTGTGACTTCACGTAGCCACCGCGGCCCGCCCCCCCCAATGGTCCGGCCACACCTGCATTGGCCACCCCGCGCCCCCTAAACGGCGGCTTAATGCCGCCGTCCAGCCCCCTCCCGCCCAGCGTCCGCCTCTGCCTCAGAGGCGATCGCTAGGCAACGATGGCTGGCATGCGCATGCGCAGTTCCGACCCGATCGCTGCACTGCGATAAACTGCAGCGAGCGATCGGGTCGGAATGACCCCTCAGCCCACAGCTCATTTCCTGACAGTGACTTTGTTTATTTTTTCTGGGAATAAACTGGCCACAAACTCTTGCTGATCACTGCTTGTTGCAGGTATGTCAGTGGTTTAGTAAATTGCACTTGTAATACACTATGGGCCTAATTCAGATCTGTTCACTCGCTAGCTATTTTTTGCAACGCTGCGAACAGATAGACGCCGCCTATAGGGGAGTGTATTTTAGCTTTGCAAGTGTGCGAACGCGTGTGCAGCCGAGCAGTACAAAAACAGTTTGTGCAGTTTCTGAGTAGCTCTGACCTTACTCAGCTGCTGCGATCACTTCAGCCTATTTGAGCCCGGAATTGACGTCAGACACCCGCCCTGCAAATGCCTCGACACGCCTGCGTTTTTCCAAACACTCCCAGAAAATGGTCAGTTGCCACCCACAAACGCCCTCTTTCTGTCAATCACCTTGCGTTCGGCTGTGCGAATGGATTCTTCGCTAGAACCAGTGCCCAGCAACGGTCCGCTTTGTACAAGTACAACACGCCTGTGCATTGCGGTGCATACACATGTGCAGTAGTTACCCTTATCGCTGCTCAGCGAAAAACACTAGTGTACGAACAGATCTGAATTAGGCCCTATGTACACAAAAGTGATTGGACACTGACAGCAAATCAACAAGATTTTATTGACGTCAGCACTTCTTTGTAGGTCCACCATGTGCAGTGGTTACAGACACCTTTCTTGTAACACTATCCACAAGTTCCCAGACAACAACAGGCGGTATGTTTTGCATTCTACCTTAAGTTCAGCGACCAACTGCAACATTGAAGGTCTAGAACATACTCGTCACTCCAGTCCGTCCCAGAGGTTCTCAGTGGGGTTAAGATCTGCACTCTGAGCTAGTCAGTCCATTTGGGTTACCAAATTTTCTATATACCGAACAACGGGAAACTGCAGTAAGGATCGCATAAGCGATGCTTAGTGAATTAGGCCCTTGGTGCGCTGATTGAGCAATTAGATCCACACATATAGCAAACTTGGCAGGAAAAGAGGCTGCAACTGGGCATGCACAGTGATACATTCCATCCCGTGTACTGCATACTCTGGCCGCATCTGTAGTAAACTTCTGTTATATACTATACTATTAATTTGGTTATGATTTTGCTGGGCAGCGATGGGGGTGGGGGGAGGGGGGCAACATAGAGAACAAACATAAAATACTGTAAAGTGTATTGCAATGGATGGCACATTATGCTTTAGGTAAAATATAGAATTTAAGATTTCTTCAAGTGATGAGCGGATTCGGTTTTACTCGGTTTTACTCGGTTTTACTCGGTTCTCAAAACGGCATCTTATTGGCTCACGGATGTCACGTGTTTTGGATAGCCAATAAGATGCCGTTTTGAGAACCGAGTAAAACCGAGTAAAACCGAGTAAAACCGAACCTCGCTCATCAAAACCCATGTCGATAAATGGCATACCATCCTCATCATTGCATTCTGCAAATTTTGTAATGCCATGAAGAAATTAGTCAAAATGACATCCACTGTTTTCTATAAAAATAAATAAAAATAGGATTTTGATACCTACTGGTAAATCCTTTTCTCCTAGTCCATAGAGGATGCTGGGGTCCACTTCATGACCATGGGGTATAGACGGTTCCTCAGGAGCCATGGGCACTTTAAGACTTTTCAAGGGTGTGAACTGGCTCCTCCCTCTATGCCCCTCCTCCAGACCTCAGTTATAGGAACTGTGCCCAGGGAGATGGACATTTTGAGGAAAGGATTTTCTTTTATACTAATGGTGAGATTCATACCAGCTCACACCTCAACCATGCCGCACAACATGGCATTCAACATGACACACGCCAACAGGCATGAACCATTTACAGCAACATGCTGAAATCAAATGAAACACAACTTGTGTAACTATAAAGAACAAACTGCAGGTAAAGTACGCACTGGGACGGGCGCCCAGCATCCTCTACGGACTAGGAGAAAAGGATTTACCGGTAGGTATCAAAATCCTATTTTCTCATACGTCCTAGAGGATGCTGGGGTCCACTTCATGACCATGGGGTTTATACCAAAGCTCCAGTACGGGCGGGAGAGTGCGGATGACCCTGCAGCACCGATTGACCGAACTTGAGGTCTTCATCGGCCAAGGTGTCAAACTTGTAGAACTTAGCAAAAGTGTTTGACTCTGACCAAGTAGCTGCTCTGCAAAGTTGCAATGCCGAGACCCCCCGGGCAGCCGCTCAGGATGAGCCCACCTTCCTAGTAGAATGGGCCTTCACCGACGTAGGTAATGGCAATCCAGCCGTAGAATGTGCATGCTGAATCGTACCTCTGATCCATCGCGCAATAGTCTGCTTAGAAGCAGGACACCCAATCTTGCTGGGAGCATACAGGACAAACAGAGCCTCTGTTTTCCGTAAACGAGCTGTTCTTGCGACATAAATCTTCAAAGCTCTAACCACATCTAGAGACTGTGACTCAGTGAAAGTGCCAGTAGCTACTGGCACCACAATAGGTTGGTTTATGTGGAAGGACGAAACCACCTTTGGAAGAAATTGTTGACGAGTTCTTAACTCTGCCCTATCTTTATGGAAGATCAGGTAAGGGCTCTTGTGAGACAAGGGCCCCCAACTCCGACACCCGCCTTGCAGATGCCAAGGCCAAAAGCATCACCACTTTCCAAGTGAGAAACTTCAATTCTATCTTCTGCAGAGGTTCAAACCAATCTGATTGAAGGAACTGCAACACCACATTAAGGTCCCATGGTGCCACTGGAGGCACAAATGGAGGCTGGATGTGCAGAACCCCTTTCTCGAACGTCTGAACTTCTGGAAAGGAGGCCAATTGTTTTTGAAAGAAAACTGATAAGGCCGAAATCTGGACCTTGATTGACCCCAATCTAAGTCCCGCATCCACACCAGCCTGCAGAAAATGGAGAAAACGTCCCAACTCAAACTCTTCCATAGGAGCCTTCTTGGATTCACACCAAGACACATATTTTCTCCAAATACGGTGGTAATGTTTAGATGTTACTCCTTTCCTGGCCTGTATAAGAGTGGGGATGACTTCCTTGGGAATACCCTTTCGGGCTAGGATCCGACGCTCAACAGCCATGCCGTCAAACGTAGCCGCGGTAAGTCTTGATACACACACGGCCCCTGCTGTAGTATGTCCTCTCGAGGAGGAAGAGGCCGAGGATCTTCTATGAGCAACTCCTGAAGATCTGGATACCAAGCCCTCCTTGGCCAGTCTGGGACAATGAAGATTGCACAAACTCTTGTTCTTATTATTATTTTGAGAACTTTTGGAATCAGTGGAAGTGGAGGGAAAACATATACCGACCGAAACACCCACTGGGTCACCAGTGCATCCACTGCTATTGCTTGAGGGTCTCTCGACCTGGAACAATATCTCTGAAGCTTCTTGTTTAGACGAGATGCCATCATGTTTACTTGAGGAACTCCCCAAAGACTTGTCACCTCTGCGAAGACTTCTTGGTGGAGGCCCCACTCTCCTGGATGGAGATCGTGTCTGCTGAGAAAGTCTGCTTCCCAGTTGTCCACTCCCGGAATGAAAATTGCTGACAGAGCTCTAACATGTCTTTCTGCCCAGAGGAGAATCCTTGTCACCTCTGCCATTGCCACTCTGCTTTTCGTTCCGCCTTGCCTGTTTATGTACGTGACTGCTGTTACATTGTCCGACTGGATCTGCACGGGATCTTGAAGAAGATGTACCACTTGTAGAAGGCCGTTGTAAATGGCTCTCAATTCTAGAACGTTTATGTGAAGGCAGGCTTCCTGACTTGACCATTTTCCTTGGAAGCTTTCCCCCTGTGTGACAGCTCTCCAGGCTCGGAGACTTGCATCCGTGGTTATTAGGACCCAGTCGTGAATCCCAAACCTGCGTCCCTCTAGTAGGTGAGAACTGTGTAGCCACCACAGGATCGAAATCCTGGCTTTCGGGGACAGGATTATTTTCCGGTGCATGTGTAGGTGGGATCCGGACCACTTGTCCAACAGGTCCCACTGGAATACTCTGGCATGAAATCGGCCAAACTATATGGCCTCGTAGGCCGCTACCATTTTCCTCAACAACCGAATGCATTGATGGATCGACACACTTGTTGGTTTCAATATTTGTTTGACCATTTTCTGGATTTCCAGAGCCTTTTCCACTAGAAGAAATACTCTCCATTCTTCAGTGTCCAGAATCCTCCCTAAAAAGGACAATCTTGGACATATTTATGTCGTCGGTTCCAACTGCGACTTTGGAAAATTCATGATCCAACCGTGTTGTTGGAGTATTGACAGGGAGAGTGCGATGTTCTGTACCAACTGTTCCCTGGATCTCGCTTTTATCAGGAGATCGTCCAGATAAAGAATTAAATTGACTCCTTTTTAACGAAGGAGGACCATCATCTTCGCCATCACCTTGGTGAATACGAGTCCGAACGGCAACTTCTGAAACTTGTAATGGCAATCCTGTACTGCGAATCTCAGATAAGCTTGGTGAGGAGGATAAATGAGAACATGCAAGTAAGCATCTTTTATGTCTACTGACACCAAGAAGTCCTCCTCTTCCAGACTAGAAATCACTACCCTCAGGGATTCCATCCTGAACTTGAACCTTTTCAGGTAGAGATTCAGATTTTTCAGGTTTAAAATCGGTCTGACCGAGCCGTCCGGCTTCGGAACTACGAAGAGGCTTGAATAAAAAAAACCTTCTCCTTACTGTGCCAAGGGTACCAGGAAAATGACCTGATCCTGACATAATTTTTGAATTGCCGTTGTTACTGCCTCTCTTCCCGGAAGAGAAGCTAGCAAGGTCGATTTGAAAAATTGGCATGGGGGGGACGTCTTGAAACTCTAGTTTGTACCCATGGGACACTATTTGTAAGACCCATTGGTCCAGGCCAGATTGAATCCAGATTTGGCTGAAAAGTTTCAGACGTGCTCCCACCCGAGCGGACTCCCGCAACGGAGCCCCAGCGTTATGCTGCAGATTTGTCAGAAGCAGGGGTGGACTTCTGCTCCTCCAATCCGGGAGATGCTGCGGATTTCTTTCCTTTTCCCCTTCCCCTACCTGCAAAAAAGGGAGACCTTTGGCCTTATTGTATTTGTTGGGCCGAAAGGACTGTATGTGAGAGTGATGTGTCTTTTTCGCTGGTGTAGGAGCATAAGGCAATAATGTCGACCTACCTGCGGTAGCCACCGAGACTAACGCATCCAGCCCATCACCAAACAAGGCCTCACCTTTATACGGGAGAGCCTCCATATTTCTTTTGGAATCTGCATCAGCATTCCACTGGCGAAGCCACAACGTCCTCCAAGCCGATACTGCCATGGTAGCGATTCTTGATCCCAAGAAACCAATATATTTCATGGTTTCTAGTACGTACGCAGCAGCGTCTTTGATATGACCTAACGTTAGGAGTATCTCGTCTCCATCTATTGTGTCAATGTCTAATGACAAGTTTTCTGACCACTTTTTAATAGCACTACTCACCCACTCACAGACAATGGTAGGCCTTAGTAGTGTCCCATTGGCCACATCAATAGATCCCCTCACTCACTTGCGGTCTGTCGGCTCCTTAAGTGAAGCCATTCTAGGTGCAGGGAGAAACACCTTTTCTCTTTTATGACAGGGCCCTGTCTAAAATGCGGGGTGACTCCCACCTTTTTTGGAAAAAGGTAAGCTGCCTGAATTCCTTTTGGGAATCTAAAATTTCTTTTCAGGTGAAATCAGACCTGAGGTGGAGGGAAAATTATATTACTTCTTTACTAAAGTAAACCCTCTCCTTGTGGTAAAAGAGGGGTCTACGTAACTTCTAACACCTCCTTTATAGCTAAAACATGTTTTGAATGCTTTTTTGATAACTTGTGACCTATTCCCCTGGAATCACTAGTGTCGACACAGGAATCAGAGTCCTTGTCGGTATCAGTTTCTACAACTTGTGCAAATTTGTATGTGACCCAGAAAGGTCCCTGTGGATGAAAGGCAGAACTATTAAAAATCACATCTTCAACGGATTATTTTCATTTTCTGTATGAGATTCAGTCGTGTCATATTACACCTCTGTGTCCCTAACATGTCTCCACAGAGTTCCCTGCCACAGACATGTCACACACTTGCACAACCACACCACAGACACTCCGGGACTTATAGGGGACAGACCCACAGTAAAATCTGTCAGAGGGACACAGATAGGATTTGCCTGTTCACAACCCAGCGCCAGTAACACAATGTCTGTGAACACAAAATGCCCACTGACATTCAGCGCTTTTATAATGTTAATCACACAATTATACAGCACCAAATTCACTGTGCCCCCCCCCCTGTTTTGCACCCTGATACTTGTTTAGTAGTGGAGGAGGACCAGCGTTGTCTCTGCAGCCTGATGAGAGAAAATGGTGCTGAGCAGTGTGCTGGCTGACTGAGGAGGTAGCTCCACTCTTCAATGGTGTGTTTCTCCTCAGCTTTCATGAGGTAATTTTTTATACTGGCGGGGGTAGGACTGTGCCTCAGCAACTTATGCCCCTTATTTATGCCAGTTTCCATAGGTTTCATGCTGCCCAGGGCGTCCCCCCCCCCCCCGCACCCTGCAGTGCCTGTGTATGTGTGGGCAACATGGCACGCTGCGCTCCCGCCAGCCGCGCGGTACCTTTAGCCGTCACTTTCTTGATTGAAGATCTGTCTTCAAACACTCACCTGTCTTCTGACTTCTGGCTCTGTGAGGGGGGTGACGGCGTGCTGTGGGAGTGAGCATCTAGGCACAGCTAGCGTTCAGTACCCTTCAGGAGCTAATGGTGTCCTTTCAGCCAGAAGCAGAGCCATGAAACTCTTTAGGAAGTTGGTTCCTACTTCTGCCCCCTCAGTCCCACGAAGCAGGGAGACTGTTGCCAGCAGTTCTCCCTGAAAATAAAAAACCTAACATAAGTCTTTTCAGAGAAACTCAGTAGAGCTCCTCTGGAGTGCATCCAGTCTGCCTGGGCACATTTCTAAAACTGAGGTCTGGAGGAGGGGCATAGAGGGAGGAGCCAGTTCACACCCTTGAAAAGTCTTAAAGTGCCCATGGCTCTTGCGGAACCGTCTATACCCCATGGTCATGAAGTGGACCCCAGCATCCTCTAGGACGTATGAGAAAAGGTATTTTACATTGTTGCAGTAAACTTTTTGGGACAGACAGGGGTGTCGGGAAGAGTGAGCGGGGGGAGGGGGGGCATTTGGAGCGGGTACTAATTACACATGCCTGGTTTGTAGGCGGATCTTGTAGGGGCTTGGGCCAGCTGGTGAGTGTGACAAATGTCCCCCTTTGCAGCAAGGTCATGCCTCCCAGAGCCTGGTCATGCCTCCCAGATTTAGCCTCATCCACTCCGTACCCAGATCCCCTTTATTGTCTCCAACATCTGCTGCAGTCCCCTGCAGATAATTCATGGGTTATGTAATATTTATGTGTACCCCCTGAACAGCCATAGAAACATAGAATTTAACGACAAATAAGAACCACTTGGCCCATCTACTCTGCCCTGCAATATGATTTTAATTGGCCCCTTAATGTGACAATTGCTGCGTAGTTGCCTACCCCCCCCCCCCCCCCCATTCTGCAGGAGACTCCCCGAAATAGCAGCAATCTCCCTCACTCCCTGAAAAGTCCAGCAATCTCCCTGATTGCACCTTACCCCCAATATGCAGCTATTACATTCTTGGGGGAAAAATAAATCACTGATACATACATTCAAATGGGAACATCAGTGCCATTTCCCTGCATTGGTTATAAGGCACAATGATCCCTATGGCCACTTACAGTATATGGAACCTCTTGTAAAACACAATACACAAATAAATCCTGCAAAATATCTGTGTATTTTCTTCAACAAATAGATCTTACTAACTTTGGGCTCATTTACATTTGGATGTACGTCATTTTTATGACACGCCTCTCTGATGTAGCAGTACACGTCCGCGCTGATAGGTGTTACTTTCACATCTCCCTGAAATGCTTTTTCAAAAGTAGGCAAGTGTGAATTGCAGTACAATTATTTTAATTTGTGATAACTTCATGAATATTATTTTCAAAATATCTCTGTTAGAGCTATGTACAATGGCCCTCATTCAGAGTTGTTCGCTGCAAGCTGCTTTTAGCAGCTTTGCACACGCTAAGCCGCCGCCTACTGGGAGTGAATCTTAGCTTATCAAAATAGCGAACAAAAGATTCGCAATATTGCGAAAAGACTTCTCTGTGCAGTTTCTGAGTAGCTCGAGACTTACTCTGCCAGTGCGATCAGTTCAGTGCTTGTCGTTCCTGGTTTGACGTCACAAACACACCCAGCGTTCGCCCAGACACTCCTCCGTTTCTCCAGCCACTCCCGCGTTTTCCCAGATACGGCAGCGTTTTTTCACACACTCCCATAAAACGACCTGTTTCCGCCCAGAAACACCCACTTCCTGTCAATCACATTACGATCACCAGAACGAAGAAAAAACCTTGTAATGCCGTGAGTAAAATACCTAACTGCATAGCAAATTTACTTGGCGCAGTCGCACTGCGGACATTGCGCATGCGCATTAGCGACTAATCGCTCCGTTGCGAGAAAAAAATAACGAGCGAACAACTCGGAATGACCACTAATCTGTCTTTTAGGTGAAACTATTTTTGTCTGCAGATTTCATTTTTGTTTTTTTTCTTTTAAAGATTATGCTTGGTGAGTAAAGAATTGTAAAAAGGTATGTCAAATTAAATCACCATAAAAACTGACTCTGAAAAGAAAGGCGTTGCATTACTGAGTTTCCTGCTATTATTACATCAGTGTATACAGTGTGCCAACCTGTCAAGACTCTAAAGATTTTTGCCCACAAACCCCAGGAGCTGTAGTACAAATGTAAGGCATCATGCAGCCTTATGCTGGCTTCTCACAGCTAATAAGAGACAACCCAGGGGAGTCATATTATTTCTCTTCTCTAGGACTAGCCAGTAATATTCTGTGTACTACATTCTACCCTCCTGACAACTCACTTGTTCATTATAGGCTTTGTGCGTCTAGCAAGACAACAAAAAAAGTTTTATGTCAAATTAACTTGGAAAAAAATGAAAAGAAGCTGTCTGAAAAGTCAGTTTCAATCTGTTAGAAATGTAGGATGTAAGATGGCTGCCAAGTGACACTGACTGTGTGTGAGGTAATGCTCCTGAACATTTAACAGAAAACTAGAGACAATTTGTTTAGTACAGGTATAAATGTATTTATTTTTTTAATCTTATTTATCCATATAGCTTGTCATTTATGAAGCTATATTTATTTCCATATTCTCACTACACTAAATGCTACAACATACTTGCCTACCCTCCCGCAAGCTGCGGGAGACTCGTGATTTTTAGGGTGGTCCCCCTCAGTCCCTGAAACGTATGTGGCTCTCCCGCATCCTACCCGCTTCTTAGTGAAGTGGGCAGGATGAGGCAAAAAACACTGAAAACAGAGTGACGGTGTGAAGTGGGCAAGGGTTAAAAGACGTGAATGGCATTTTTTAGTACTGTATTTTTTAGCATTCCCCATCTTGGGAGTGGGGCCTGATAACATAACAGTCCAGTCCCGCACCCTGAAGTCACCTGCTGCATCGTCTCTCCAGGCTTCTCCCTAAGAGATGAAACAACTATAGACAGGAACTGTAGACAGGTATGTGCTACAATATAGTAATGCCACCTGGTTTTCACTATTACCAAAATTGAACTACTGTACCCCCATGCTTCACATAATGATCCACTTATGTTGCTAAACCATCCACACTGGGAAATAAATGAATTTTGCACTTCAATTCACTTTTAGGATAAAATGTTTACATTTTCAAGTGTGCCAATCACTGCTAAGTAAAAGGATCATATAGTTTTAAATCTTATGTCCACTGTCTAGTCCTTAACAACTAAGGGTCTGATTCAGCATTGATAGCTGAAGTGCGGAAACTGCGTGCATGTGTGATGACTTAGATTACGATTGCAGTCTAAGTGCCGGTAGGGACGGTTATGGGGCGGCGTTGCAGCGTTCTTTAGGCGTTGATGTCACGTGGGGGGCGGGGTTGCGGTCTGCGCCCCCACAAACATGGCAGCCCCACAACTGGGCAGGGGGCTATCCTAAAGATGCGAAGCGCTGGCATTTTAGTGGGGAGAAAGACCCAGCATGTCGGGCGGTCTTGCCCTGTTCTGGGCGACCCCCCGCATGTTAGTGGAAGGAGTTGTAGTTTTGCGATTTTTGCGCAATGGCAGTGGCATAACTAGTGAGTGGTGGGCCAAGTGCAACAATATGCTTTCAAACAAAAAGTTAAGTTAAACTGAGCCATATTTTATCAGAAAAACAAAAGAGTTTGAATAAAACGAGTGGGATTCTAAATGTGGTATTGGCTTGGACTTTCATGCAACATTTTCTACTTTTTTCCTCACAGAGCATCTGCTAGCTTGCAAAATCAGGTCATGTGCCCTTGAAATGCACATGGCGGACAAGCCGGAGCCCTTGCACACTTGAAGCATTACAGGTTTGCAGATTTTGTGCTTCATAATTGCACTCTTTCCGTTATTATTATTCTTTTTCAATCCATAGAAAAACATACATAGAAACATAGAATTTGATGGCAGATAAGAACCACTTGGACCATCTAGTCTGCCTTTTTTTTTTTATCTTTTAGGTAATATCAACCCTTTTTGAACCTTAGTTCTTTGTAAGGATATTCATATGCCTATCCCGAGCATGTTTAAATTGCTCTACAGTCTTAGGGGTATATTCAATTGAGGTCGAAAGCTGCCGTCTGTCGAAAAGACAGCAGTTTTCTACTTTTTTCGGTCGGAAGGGGTTCCGACCTATTCGATCTAACCCCAAATTGTTGAGGAATTCGACTTGTCGAAAAGCATGTGAATAGCTGCCGATCCATGTGCTTCTGTCGAAAATGCTTTTCGACCATCTCAATTCGACTTAAAAAAAAGTTGATTTGAGATGCGGGAGCAGAGACGGGGGAGAGGAGACGGGGGTGAGACGAGGAGGAGACGGGGGGGAGAGTCGCAGGCAGACAGGGGAGAGGAGTGCTACAGCAGCGACTATAGCAGCGTAGCCGGAGGATGTGTTACAGCCGCCGCTCACAGCAGCGTCCACCTGGCTCTAGCAAGCGAGACCTCGCTTGCTGAAGCCTGGTGGACACTGCCATGAGCGGCAGCTGTGACACATTCTCCGGCTACGCTGCTGTAGCGCTGCTCTCCCCTGTCTGCCCGCGGCTCTCCCCCGTCTCAGCTCCGGCATCTCAATTCAACTTTTTTTTAAAGTCGAATTGAGATGGCATTGAATAGCCCTGGTCGGATCCATTCCGACAACTGAATGTAATACAGTCACAGGCCTTCTCTGTAACTTCTATTCAGTTTATTTATAGCTAGGGTACCTAATATCCCATCTGTTATTGTTATTATATCTTATTCACTCAGCCAACACTATTTATTTTCAGTAGTGATGAGCGGGTTCGGTTTCTCGGAAACCGAACCCCCCCGAACTTCACCCTTTTTACACGGGTCCGAGCCATACTCGGATTCTCCCGTATGGCTCGGGTAACCCGAGCGCGCCCGAACGTCATCAACCCGCTGTCGGATTCTCGCGAGATTCGGATTCTATATAAGCAGTCGCGCGTCGCCGCCATTTTCACTCGTGCATTGGAAATGTTAGGGAGAGGGGGTGGCTGGCGTCCTCTCCGTTATTGTTGACCTTGATTGTGCTGTGCACTATTGCTTAATTGTGGGGAGGGCTGGGGAGCAGCTGTATAATATAGGAGGAGTACAGTGCAGAGTTTTGCTGATCAGTGACCAGTGCTAGTGATGTGCACCGGAAATTTTTCGGGTTTTGTGTTTTGGTTTTGGGTTCGGTTCCGCGGCCGTGTTTTGGATTCGGACGCGTTTTGGCAGAACCTTACCGAAATTTTTTTGTCGGATTCGGGTGTGTTTTGGATTCGGGTGTTTTTTTCAAAAAACCCTCAAAAACAGCTTAAATCATAGAATTAGGGGTCATTTTGATCCCATAGTATTATTATCCTCAATAACCATAATTTCCACTCATTTTCAGTCTATTCTGAACACCTCACACCTCACAATATTATTTTTAGTCCTAAAATTTGCACCGAGGTCGCTGGATGGCTAAGCTAAGTGACCCAAGTGGCCGACACAAACACCTGGCCCATCTAGGAGTGGCACTGCAGTGTCAATCAAGACAGGATGGCCATTCCAAAAAATACTCCCCAAACAGCACATGATGCAAAGAAAAAAAAGAGGCGCACCAAGGTCGCTGTGTGACTAAGCTAAGCGACCCAAGTGGCCGACACAAACACCTGGCCCATCTAGGAGTGGCACTGCAGTGTCAGACAGGATGGCACTTCAAAAAAATAGTCCCCAAACAGCACATGATGCAAAGAAAAAAAGAGGCGCAATGAGGTAGCTGTGTGACTAAGCTAAGCGACCCAAGTGGCCGACACAAACACCTGGCCCATCTAGGAGTGGCACTGCAGTGTCAATCAAGACAGGATGGCCCTTCAAAAAAATACTCCCCAAACAGCACATGATGCAAAGAAAAAAAGAGGCGCACCAAGGTGGCTGTGTGACTAAGCTAAGCGACACAAGTGGCCGACACAAACACCTGGCCCATCTAGGAGTGGCACTGCAGTGTCAATCAAGACAGGATGGCCCTTCAAAAAAATACTCCCCAAACAGCACATGATGCAAAGAAAAAAAGAGGCGCACCAAGGTGGCTGTGTGACTAAGCTAAGCGACACAAGTGGCCGACACAAACACCTGGTCCATCTAGGAGTGGCACTGCAGTGTCAATCAAGACAGGATGGCCCTTCCAAAAAATTGTCCCCAAATAGCACATGATGCAAAGAAAAAAAGAGGCGCACCAAGGTCGCTGTGTGACTAAGCTAAGCGACACAAGTGGCCGACACAAACACCTGGCCCATCTAGGAGTGGCACTGCAGTGTCAGGCAGGATGGCCCTTCAAAAAAATTGTCCCCAAACAGCACATGATGCAAAGAAAAATGAAAGAAAAAAGAGGTGCAAGATGGAATTGTCCTTGGGCCCTCCCACCCACCCTTATGTTGTATAAACAGGACATGCACACTTTAACGAACCCATCATTTCAGCGACAGGGTCTGCCACACGACTGTGACTGAAATGACTGGTTGGTTTGGGCCCCCACCAAAAAAGAAGCAATCAATCTCTCCTTGCACAAACTGGCTCTACAGAGGCAAGATGTCCACCTCATCATCATCCTCCGATTCCTCACCCCTTTCACTGTGTACATCCCCCTCCTAACAGATTATTAATTCGTCCCCACTGGAATCCACCATCTCAGGTCCCCGTGTACTTTCTGGAGGCAATTGCTGCTGGTGAATGTCTCCACGGAGGAATTGATTATAATTCATTTTAATGAACATCATCTTCTCCACATTTTCTGAAAGTAACCTCGTACGCCGATTGCTGACAAGGTGAGCGGCTGCACTAAACACTCTTTTGGAGTACACACTGGAGGGAGGGCAACTTAGGTAGAATAAAGCCAGTTTGTGCAAGGGCCTCCAAATTGCCTCTTTTTCCTGCCAGTATACGTACGGACTGTCTGACGTGCCTACTTGGATGCGGTCACTCATATAATCCTCCACCATTCTTTCAATGGTGAGAGAATCATATGCAGTGACAGTAGACGACATATCAGTAATCGTTGCCAGGTCCTTCAGTCCGGACCAGATGTCAGCACTTGCTCCAGACTGCCCTGCATCACCGCCAGCGGGTGGGCTCGGAATTCTTAGCCTTTTCCTCGCACCCCCAGTTGCGGGAGAATGTGAAGGAGGAGATGGTGACGGGTCACGTTCCGCTTGACTTGACAATTTTCTCACCAGCAGGTCTTTGAACCTCTGCAGACTTGTGTCTGCCGGAAAGAGAGATACAACGTAGGTTTTAAATCTAGGATCGAGCACGGTGGCCAAAATGTAGTGCTCTGATTTCAACAGATTGACCACCCGTGAATCCTGGTTAAGCGAATTAAGGGCTCAATCCACAAGTCCCACATGCCTAGCGGAATCGCTCTGTTTTAGCTCCTCCTTCAATGTCTCCAGCTTCTTCTGCAAAAGCCTGATGAGGGGAATGACCTGACTCAGGCTGGCAGTGTCTGAACTCACTTCATGTGTGGCAAGTTCAAAGGGTTGCAGAACCTTGCACAACGTTGAAATCATTCTCCACTGCGCTTGAGTCAGGTGCATTCCACCTCCTTTGCCAATATCGTGGCCAGATGTATAGGCTTGAATGGCCTTTTGCTGCTCCTCCATCCTCTGAAGCATATAGAGGGTTGAATTCCACCTCGTTACCACCTCTTGCTTCAGATGATGGCAGGGCAGGTTCAGGAATGTTTGGTGGTGCTCCAGTCTTCGGTACGCGGTGCCTGAACGCCGAAAGTGGCCCGCAATTCTTCGGGCCACCGACAGCATCTCTTGCACGCCCGTGTTGTTTTTTAAATAATTCTGCACCACCAAATTCAAGGTATGTGCAAATCATGGGATGTGATGGAATTTGCCCAGATGTAATGCACGCACAATATTGCTGGCGTTGACCGATGTCACAAATCCCCAGGAGAGTCCAATTGGGGTAAGCCATTCTGCGATGATCTTCCTCAGTTGCCGTAAGAGGTTTTAAGCTGTGTGGCTATTCTGGAAAGCGGTGATACAAAGCGTAGCCTGCCTAGGAACGAGTTGGCGTTTGCGAGATGCTGCTACTGGTGCCGCCGCTGCTGTTCTTGCTGCGGGAGGCAATACATCTACCCAGTGGGCTGTCACAGTCATATAGTCCTGAGTCTGCCCTGCTCCACTTGTCCACATGTCCGTGGTTAAGTGGACATTGGGTACAACTGCATTTTTTAGGACACTGGTGAGTCTTTTTCTGAGGTCTGTGTACATTTTCGGTAACGCCTGCCTAGAGAAATGGAACCTAGATGGTATTTGGTACCGGGGACACAGTACCTCAATCAAGTCTCTAGTTGGCTCTGAATTAACGATGGATACCGGAACCACGTTTCTCACCGCCCAGGCTGCCAAGGCCTCAGTTATCCGCTTTGCAGCAGGATGACTGCTGTGATATTTCATCTTCCTCGCAAAGGACTGTTGGACAGTCAATTGCTTACTGGAAGTAGTACAAGTGGTCTTCCGACTTCCCCTCTGGGATGACGATCGACTCCCAGCAGCAACAACAGCAGCGCCAGCAGCAGTAGGCGTTACACTCAAGGATGCATCGGAGGAATCCCAGGCAGGAGTGGACTCGTCAGACTTGCCAGTGACATGGCCTGCAGGACTATTGGCTTTCCTGGGTAAGGAGGAAATTGACACTGAGGGAGTTGGTGGTGTGGTTTGCAGGAGCTTGGTTACAAGAGGAAGGGATTTAGTGGTCAGTGGACTGCTTCCGCTGTCACCCAAAGTTTTTGAACTTGTCACTGACTTATGATGAATGCGCTGCAGGTGACGTATAAGGGAGGATGTTCCGAGGTGGTTAACGTCCTTACCCCTACTTATTACAGCTTGACAAAGGCAACACACGGCTTGACACCTGTTGTCCGCATTTGTGTTGAAATAATTCCACGCCGAAGAGCTGATTTTTTTAGTATTTTGACCAGGCATGTCAATGGCCATATTCCTCCCATGGACAACAGGTGTCTCCCCGGGTGCCTGACTTAAACAAACCACCTCACCATCAGAATCCTCCTTGTCAATTTCCTCCCCAGCGCCAGCAACACCCATATCCTCATCCTGGTGTACTTCAACAGTGACATCTTCAATTTGACTATCAGGAACTGGACTGCGGGTGCTCCTTCCAGCACTTGCAGGGGGCGTGCAAATGGTGGAAGGCGCAAGCTCTTCCCGTCCAGTGTTGGGAAGGTCAGGCATCGCAACCGACACAATTGGACTCTCCTTGGGGATTTGTGATTTTGAGGAACTCACAGTTCTTTGCTGTGCTTTTGCCAGCTTAAGTCTTTTCTATTTTCTAGCGAGAGGATGAGTGCTTCCATCCTCATTTGAAGCTGAACCACTAGCCATGAACATAGGCCAGGGCCTCAGCCGTTCCTTGCCACTCCGTGTCGTAAATGGCATATTGGCAAGTTTACGCTTCTCCTCAGATGCTTTTAATTTTGATTTTTGGGTCATTTTACTGAACTTTTGTGTTTTGGATTTTACATGCTCTCTACTATGACATTGGGCATCGGCCTTGGCAGACGACGTTGATGGCATTTCATCGTCTCGGCCATGACTAGTGGCAGCAGCTTCAGCACGAGGTGGAAGTGGATCTTGATCTTTCCCTTTAACCTCCACATTTTTGTTCTCCATTTTTTAATGTGTGGAATTATATGCCAGTATCAATAGCAATGGCCTACTACTATATTTACTGCGCACAACTAAAATGCACCACAGGTATAGAATGTAGATGGATAGTATACTGAATGGATGACGAGTGACGACACAGAGGTAGGTACAGCAGTGGCCTACCGTACTGCTATATACAGTATACTGGACCTGGTGGACACTGTCAGCAAACTGCTAAACTAGTCTAAAAAAAAAGGCACCACAGGTATACAATGTAGATGGATAGTATACTTAATGGATGACGAGTGACGACACAGAGGTAGGTACACAGCAGTGGCCTACCGTACTGCTATATACAGTATACTGGACCTGGTGGACACTGTCAGCAAACTGCTAAACTAGTCTAAAAAAAAGGCACCACAGGTATACAATGTAGATGGATGGATAGTATACTTAATGGATGATGAGTGACGACACAGAGGTAGGTACAGCAGTGGCCTACCGTACTGCTATATACAGTATACTGGACCTGGTGGACACTGTCAGCAAACTGCTAAACTAGTCTAAAAAAAAGGCACCACAGGTATACAATGTAGATGGATGGATAGTATACTTAATGGATGACGAGTGACGACACAGAGGTAGGTACAGCAGTGGCCTACCGTACTGCTATATACAGTATACTGGACCTGGTGGACACCGTCAGCAAACTGCTAAACTAGTCTAAAAAAAAGGCACCACAGGTATACAATGTAGATGGATGGATAGTATACTTAATGGATGACGAGTGACGACACAGAGGTAGGTACACAGCAGTGGCCTACCGTACTGCTATATACAGTATACTGGACCTGGTGGACACTGTCAGCAAACTGCTAAACTAGTCTAAAAAAAAGGCACCACAGGTATACAATGTAGATGGATGGATAGTATACTTAATGGATGATGAGTGACGACACAGAGGTAGGTACAGCAGTGGCCTACCGTACTGCTATATACAGTATACTGGACCTGGTGGACACTGTCAGCAAACTGCTAAACTAGTCTAAAAAAAAGGCACCACAGGTATACAATGTAGATGGATGGATAGTATACTTAATGGATGACGAGTGACGACACAGAGGTAGGTACAGTAGTGGCCTACCATACTGCTATATACAGTATACTGGACCTGGTGGACACTGTCAGCAAATTGCTAAACTAGTCTAAAAAAAAGGCACCACAGGTATACAATGTAGATGGATGGATAGTATACTTAATGGATGACGAGTGACGACACAGAGGTAGGTACACAGCAGTGGCCTACCGTACTGCTATATACAGTATACTGGACCTGGTGGACACTGTCAGCAAACTGCTAAACTAGTCTAAAAAAAAGGCACCACAGGTATACAATGTAGATGGATGGATAGTATACTTAATGGATGACGAGTGACGACACAGAGGTAGGTACAGCAGTGGCCTACCGTACTGCTATATACAGTATACTGGACCTGGTGGACACTGTCAGCAAACTGCTAAACTAGTCTAAAAAAAAAGGCACCACAGGTATACAATGTAGATGGATGGATAGTATACTTAATGGATGACGAGTGACGACACAGAGGTAGGTACACAGCAGTGGCCTACCGTACTGCTATATACAGTATACTGGACCTGGTGGACACTGTCAGCAAACTGCTAAATGAGTCTAAAAAAATGGCACCACATGTATACAATGTAGATGGATGGATAGTATACTTAATGGATGACGAGTGACGACACAGAGGTTGGTACAGCAGTGGCCTACCGTACTGCTATATACAGTATACTGGACCTGGTGGACACTGTCAGCAAACTGCTAAACTAGTCTAAAAAAAAGGCACCACAGGTATACAATGTAGATGGATGGATAGTATACTTAATGGATGACGAGTGACGACACAGAGGTAGGTACAGCAGTGGCCTACCGTACTGCTATATACAGTATACTGGACCTGGTGGACACTGTCAGCAAACTGCTAAACTAGTCTAAAAAAAAGGCACCACAGATATACAATGTAGATGGATGGATAGTATACCTAATGGATGACGAGTGACGACACAGAGGTAGGTACAGCAGTGGCCTACCGGTCTGCTATATACAGTATACTGGACCTGGTGGACACTGTCAGCAAACTGCTAAACTAGTCTAAAAAAAAGGCACCACAGGTATACAATGTAGATGGATGGATAGTATACTTAATGGATGACGAGTGACGACACAGAGGTAGGTACAGCAGTGGCCTACCAGACTGCTATATATAGTATACTGGACCTGGTGGACACTGTCAGCAAACTGCTAAACTAAAATGCACCACAGGTATAGGAATGTAGATGGATAGTATACTTAATGGATGACGACACAGAGGTAGGTACAGCAGTGCACTCTGCACTGTACTCCTCCTATATAATATTAATTATACTGGTGGTCCCCAGTCCCCACAATAAAGCAGCACACTGTGAGCACAGATATGGAGTGTTTTTCAGGCAGACAAACGTATACTGGTGGTCACTGTCAGCAAAACTCTGCACTGTACTCCTGCTATAGCTGCTCCCCAGTCCCCACAATTAAGCAGTGTGAGCACTCAGCACAGATATATCATGCAGCACACTGAGCACAGATATGGTATGGAGCGTTTTTTTCAGGCAGAGAATGGATAAAAACTAAACTCTGTACTCCTCCTAACAGCTGCTCCCCAATCCTCCCCACAATTATAGTAATAAACAAGCACAAGCAATCAAATCAACTGTCTTCTACTAAACGGAGAGGACGCCAGCCACGTCCTCTCCCTATCATCTCCAATGCACGTGTGAAAATGGCGGCGACGCACGGCTGCTTATAGAATCCGAATCTCGCGAGAATCCGACAGCGGGATGATGACGTTCGGGCGCGCTCGGGTTAATCGAGCCATACGGGAGAATCCGAGTATGGCTCGGACCCGTGTAAAAAAGGTAAAGCTCGGGGGGGGGGGGGGGGGTTCGGTTTCTTGGAAACCGAACCCGCTCATCACTAGTGACCACCAGTTGTCCGTTCTCTGCCTGAAAAAAAACGCTCCATATCTGTGCTCACAGTGTGCTGCGTATATCTGTGCTCACACTGCTTAATTGTGGGGACTGGGGAGCAGCTGTATTATATAGCAGGAGTACAGTGCAGAGTTTTGCTGACAGTGACCACCAGTATACGTTGTCTGCCTGAAAAACACTCCATATCTGTGCTCAGTGTGCTGCTTTATTGTGAGGACTGGGGACCACCAGTATAATATTATATAGGAGGAGTTCAGTGCAGAGTTTTGCTGACCAGTGACCACCAGTATATAATATATAGCATTACGGTACGGAAGGCCACTGCTGTACCTACCTCTGTGTCGTCATTAAGTATACTATCCATCTACATTCTATACCTGTGGTGCATTTTAGTTTTGCAGTTTGCTGACACAGTGACCACCAGTATACTATATATAGCAGTACGGAAGGCCACTGCTGTACCTACCTCTGTGTCGTCATTAAGTATACTATCCATCTACATTCTATACCTGTGGTGCATTTTAGTTTTGCAGTTTGCTGACACAGTGACCACCAGTATACTATATATATAGCAGTACGGAAGGCCACTGCTGTACCTACCTCTGTGTCGTCATTAAGTATACTATCCATCTACATTCTATTGCATTTTAGTTTGCAGTTTGCTGACACAGTGACCACCAGTATACTATATATAATAGCAGTACGGTACGGAAGGCCACTGCTGTACCTACCTCTGTGTCGTCATTAAGTATACTATTCATCTACATTCTATACCTGTGGTGCATTTTAGTTTTGCAGTTTGCTGACACAGTGACCACCAGTATACTATATATAATAGCAGTACGGTACGGAAGGCCACTGCTGTACCTACCTCTGTGTCGTCATTAAGTATACTATCCATCTACATTCTATACCTGTGGTGCATTTTAGTTTTGCAGTTTGCTGACACAGTGACCACCAGTATACTATATATAATAGCAGTACGGTACGGAAGGCCACTGCTGTACCTACCTCTGTGTCATCATTAAGTATACTATCCATCTACATTCTATACCTGTGGTGCGCCTCTTTTTTTCTTTGCATCATGTGCTGTTTGGGGACAATTTTTTTGAAGTGCCATCCTGTCTGACACTGCAGTGCCACTCCTAGATGGGCCAGGTGTTTGTGTCGGCCACTTGTGTCGCTTAGCTTAGTCACACAGCGACCTTGGTGCGCCTCTTTTTTCTTTGCATCATGTGCTGTTTGGGGACTATTTTTTTAAGTGCCATCCTGTCTGACACTGCAGTGCCACTCCTAGATGGGCCAGGTGTTTGTGTCGGCCACTTGTGTCGCTTAGCTTAGTCACACAGCGACCTTGGTGCGCCTCTTTTTTTCTTTGCATCATGTGCTGTTTGGGGACTATTTTTTTGAAGTGCCATCCTGCCTGACACTGCAGTGCCACTCCTAGATGGGCCAGGTGTTTGTGTCGGCCACTTGTGTCACTTAGCTTAGTCACACAGCGACCTTGGTGCGCCTCTTTCATTTTTCTTTGCATCATGTGCTGTTTGGGGACTATTTTTTTGAAGTGCCATCCTGCCTGACACTGCAGTGCCACTCCTAGATGGGCCAGGTGTTTGTGTCGGCCACTTGTGTCGCTTAGCTTAGTCACACAGCGACCTTGGTGCGCCTCTTTTTTTCTTTGCATCATGTGCTGTTTGGGGACTATTTTTTTGAAGTGCCATCCTGCCTGACACTGCAGTGCCACTCCTAGATGGGCCAGGTATTTGTGTCGGTCACTTGTGTCGCTTAGCTTAGCCATCCAGTGACCTTGGTGCAAATTTTAGGTATAAAATAATATTGTGAGGTGTGAGGTGTTCAGAATAGACTGGAAATGAGTGGAAATTATGGTTATTGAGGTTAATAAAACCATGGGATCAAAATGACCCCCAAATTCTATGATTTAAGCTGTTTTTTAGGGTTTTTTGTAAAAAACACCCGAATCCAAAACACACCCGAATCCGACAAAAAATTTTCGGTGAGGTTTTGCCAAAACGCGTCCGAATCCAAAACACGGCCGCGGAACCGAATCCAAAACCAAAACACAAAACCCGAAAAATGTCCGGTGCACATCACTAATTTTCAGTAGTGCCCCTACTATGTGACACCATGATTGTCCTTTCAATTCCCAACACAGAGCCTGATTCATGTTTGTAAGTAAAGTAAAAATGAAGCCACTGGGCAAAACCAAGATGCACTGCAAGTGGGGCAAATGTAACATGTGCAGAGAGATTTAGATTTCGGTGGGTTTTGTTAAAACTTTTGTTAGTGTAAAAATAAAGCTGTCTAACATTTATGGGCTAGGGGGAAAAGCAGCCAGTATTTACCTTTCACAGAAAAAATATAAATGTACTTGCTCCCTTTGCATGGCATCATGATTTATTCCAGACACAAAGTTACTTGCTTTTTTTGCTTTAGTAACAAACATGAATCAGGCTTACAGTACACACACCATAAATATACTCTTTACTTACCTGGGTCCATGCCAGAACTTCAGAGCATGGCTCAGTGACTGCCTTGCCTGTGCTGAACTGGCTGGCAGGCAGGGGCAAAGCGGCTCCTCTACTCCTCCCTTAGTTTTTGTGCCAGGGGTGGTCAATAGAATGTGACATCAGATCCCTGGAAGTAAGAACAGCACCACCAGAGAGGAGGCGGGGAGAAGGAGGCATGATTGCGCAATGTATACTTCACGGGTGCATTCACCTGTATCCTATTTGCCGCATCATCCCGTTGGGCCTGCAGATTACAACCCGGCAAACGAGCCGCATGAGCCCACAATAGTGGCTACAACTAGACAATGTGCCCAATATGTTGGTCCGATCCGACATATCGCATAGTGTATACCCAACTTAAGTTTATTTGCCGCAGTCTGGCAATCTGACTGCTTATTTATTAATTTATTTATTTATGAATTCAGTAAATAATGAGTTTATATGGTAAGTGCATATCTCTCAGTAAAGTATATGGTATTGTCTAAGAAGAAGGCATACCTCTGTAGTTTGGTGTAACTCGCTGTGAGGCCTAGAAATTTCCGCCGCTTTGGACTATGGAGCGTGAGTATGTTGTATCGTATTTACAGACACCCTCTGCATTTCATTAGCAGCTGTCCGGATTTCATTTGCAAAGTACTTATATACACCTGAGGCATCGGTTGTTCTTACAAAGAGGCGTGCATTTTTTAGGAACATTATACCTTGAAAGGAACAGCGCAAAGAAAAAGAACCAATAAAACATGTAGTATAGTACTTTTATATGTTGCTGTAGGAAAAATATTATAAACAACAACTAACAATAGTTTGAAAAGTGAGCTGCCCTTTTCAGATTTAATAAGATTTCTCTTGAATACATGATAAACTATAAGCCAGCCATTATTTAGCATGTAGCATTCCATTTATCATTGTATATGGAACATAAAGCTCACTTACTTCCCTTAGGGTTGTTCTGTTTATATTTAAAATACATACTTTTTTCCGTACAGACTTGTTTTGACCACACACCCAATGGCAGTTATGTTAGCTACAGTACAGTATATGTCATTTGCAAAATAGTTAAATAGCTATTAAAACAAAACAGTTACAGCAATGCTTTCATGAGTTTAGAAATAGTAGCACACAATAAACTTTTACTAAACAAAGATAAATGTTTCATTATAAAGAGTAAAATAAATGTATTATTAGCACCTTTTTATTGCAGTGTCCAGCACAATGTAAATATGGTCTCACCTCAGTAGTCTAGTGTATATACCTGTTAGTCTGCCGCCTGAATGTCAGCAAACAACCCCATTCCCTGTAGACAATTGAATCAATCACTGTGTCATCCTCCCTTTGTCATGGTGTGGACAGAAGACAGGAACCATTTGTCTGAATGTCATTCAAGGTGGAGAGAATATACACATAATATGATAATATTTGCATGATTTCTAAATATATCTATAATGCACCTGCACAGATATGCATGCATGTAGGTGTGTATATATGTATGTATGTATATATATATATAAATATATACAGTATATCTATCTATCTATCTATCTATCTATCTATCTATCTATCTATCTATCTATCTATCTATCGATATATATATATATATATATATATATATCTATCAGGGTCGTAGCCAGAACTTTGTGTGCCCGATAGCAACATTTTGAAGGGGCCCCCGTCTAAGTGCTTTTAGAGAGACTCCTCTATGCAGCAGTTGTTAATTTTATACCCTATAATAGAAGTGCTGTAGGGGGTAATTCTGAGTTGATCGCAGCAGGATTTTTGTTAGCAGTTGGGCAACACCATGTGCACTGCAGGGGAGGCAGATATAACATGTGCAGAGAGAGTTAGATTTGGGTGGGTTATTTTGTTTCTGTGCAGGGTAAATACTGGCTGCTTTATTTTTACACTGCAATTTAGATTGCAGATTGAACACACCACACCCAAATCTAACTCTCTCTGCGCATGTTATATCTGCCTCCCCTGCAGTGCACAAGGTTTTGCCCAACTGCTAACAAAAATCCTGCTGCGATCAACTCAGAATTACCCCCTACAGTTCATTTTCTGAACCATAGTGGAGCCTTATTTAATGATATGCCCAATAGTAGTGCCCTAGTTTCTTTTATGAATTGTAGTAGTGCTTAAGATCACCCCTATGTCACATTTCAGAGCTGCCAGTACACATTATACCGCACAGTACCCCCAATTCACATTATTATATATAATGCTCCCCATTCATATTGTGCTGTATTACAGTGCCCCGGTTCATATTATATAACATTAAAATGCTCTACAGTTCATTTTATACCACACTACAATGAGCAGGTCCAGGGGCATACCTACATATATTGCAGGCCACAAGGAAAATGTTTAAAAGGACCCCTACGTACCACCCAATGGTGAAAAATGTATATAACACATGTAACTTTGACAGGGAAGGTGGGCCCCTCTCAGCTCTGGGCCCCATAGCAGCTGCACTGCCTCCACCTATGGTAGCTATGCCCTTGATAGATATATAATAATATATATATATATATATATATAGACAGAGAGAGAGAGAGAGAGAGAGAGAGAGAGAGAATTTGTTTGAATTGCGCACTCACCATTTGATGAATAAAAAGTTCTTTATTAAAGGGCAAAATACTCACAAAAAACTACATAGCAGAAAGTGCATATGTGCAAAGTCGACGTTTCGGTCCACTAAGGACCATCTTCAGGACAGGCAACAAAACATCCTTAAGGCTGCTCAGCAAAATACAGAATATATATATATATAGTGCATCCGGAAAGTATTCACAGCGCTTCACTTTTTCCACATTTTGTTATGTTACAGACTTATTCCAAAATGGAATAAATAAACTTTTCCTCTCAAAATTCTAAGCTCAATACCCCATAATGACAACATGAAATTTATTAAAAATAAAAAACTAAGAAATCACATGAACATAAGTATTCACAGTCTTTGCCATCAATCTCAAATTTGAGCTCAGGTGCATCCTGTTTCCACTGATCAACCTTGAGATGTTCCTACAACTTAATTGGAGTGTACATGTGGTAAATTCAGTTTATTGGAAATGATTTGGAAAGGCACACACCTGTCTACTCTACATAAGGTCCCACACTTGACAGTGTATGTCTGAGCACAAACAAAGCATGAAGTCAAAGGAATTGTCTGTAGACCTCCGAGACAGGATTGTCTCGAGGCACAAATCTGGGGAAGGGTACAGAAAAATATCTGTTGCTTTGAAGGTCCCAATGAGTACAGTGGCCTCCATCATCTGCAAATAGAAGTTCGGAACCACCAGGACTCTTTCTAGAGCTGGCCGGCTGAGCGATCGGGGGAGAAGGACCCTAGTCAGGGACATGACCAAGAACCCAATGGTCAGTCTGTCAGAGCTACAGCATTCCTCTGTGGAGAGAGGAGAACCTTCCAAAAAGACAACCATCTCTTCAGCAATCCACCAATCAGTGGCCAGACGGAAGCCACTCCTTAGTAAAAAGCATATGGCTGCCCGTCTGTAGTTTTCCAAAAAGCACCTGAAGGACTCTCAGACCATGAGTAGCAAAATTCTCTGGTCTGATGAGACAAAGATTGAACTCGTGAATGCCAGGCGTCATGTTTGGAGGAAACCAGGCACCGCTCATCACCAGGCCAATACCATCCCTTCAGTGAAGCATGGTGGTGGCAGCAACATGCTGTGGGGATGTTTTTCAGCATCAGGAACTGGAAGACTAGTCAGGATAGAGGGAAAGATGAATGCAGCAATGTACAGAGATATCCTGGATGAAAACCTGCTCCAGAGCACTCTTGACCTCAGACTGGGGCAACGGTTCATCTTCCAGCAGGACAACGACCCTAAGCACACAGCCAAGATATCAAAGGAGTGGCTTAAGGACAAGTCTGTGAATGTCCTTGAGTGGCCCAGCCAGAGCCCAGACTTGAATCTGATTGAACATCTCTGGAGAGATCTGAAAATATCTGTGCACCGATGTTTCCCATCCAACCTGATGGAGCTTGAGAGGTGCTGCAAAGAGGAATGGGCTAAACTGCCCAAAGATAGGTGTGCAAAGCTTGTGGCATCATATTCAAAAAGACTTGAGGCTGTAATTGCTGCCAAAGGTGCATCAGCAAAGTATTGAGCAAAGGCTGTGAATGCTCACTGGCAGTTAAAAGAAAAAAAATTATTGTTGTAATTTATTTGTACTGTTCTGTGCACTGCACCCCAATACGCTGCACCCCAGTGCGCATGCAGAACAGCAGTCTGACTCCACACACTGTGAACCGAGCGGCCAGTTAAAAAATGGATAACAATCAGTTTAGAGAAGAGCAGGAGTAGCAACCAAATACTATCACTGCAGCTGCTGCAACCAGTCATAATGATGTTACTAGTCATTCAACGTAATCTAAAGCCGATGCTCAAGGGTGTAGAGAGTTTACAAAATCAGAGCATCTGAAAAAAACAAACCAATATTTTACAGGGGTAA
Organism: Pseudophryne corroboree; assembly: GCF_028390025.1. Lineage (NCBI taxonomy): Eukaryota > Metazoa > Chordata > Amphibia > Anura > Myobatrachidae > Pseudophryne > Pseudophryne corroboree. Next base: position 404,934,457 of record NC_086444.1, on the reverse strand, counting down.
AGACAAAAACAAAAATACCTCTATTAAAGGGAGTTTAGTGCAAAAAAATATAAAATTGGCAACAAGCCATTCACCACACGCAGTGGCAAGGAAAGGCTCAGCCTTAGTCTTTATTTATGAGTGGTGGTTCTGAAACAGTCAGGCATCTTGTTCTGCCTCTCATGATGATGAAAGACCTTTTTACAGAGTCTATACAAGGTGTAAAAAAATATATAAAAACCACTAAGGCAGTAGAACAAACTGCCCTTTTAGAAACAGAAATGTCACAAATCCCTGAGACGAGTCTAAGTGTATCCTCAAGTGATATATGTGAGCCTGAGCTTTCAGAGAAGCCACCTTTCACCATTTCAGCTCCCTCAGCAAATGTGGGGATAAGCAGCAGAAGTATAGCTGATGACATAGAAATTGAGGATGCCACTGAGACAATGCAAGAGGATTAGGGAGATATTTGTGTAGCTGATTCTGGCACTAATAAGGATGTTGAGGATGAGGATGTTGTTTGTGTAAGTCAGGCACCAGTGAAAGCAGCTCTTAGCCATGATAAGAAGAATGCCGCTGTCATCCCTCTACCTCTTATGTGTAGAATTATTTTTTACCCAAATCCTGACAATTGTCAAGATACCTGTAGCATTTGAAAACCACAGTACATAGAGGTAGGGATGTTCACCATCTAGGAACCTCCTCCCCCTTACATCATTTGCCTATCCGTGCCGGGAGTGCACATTTGCGATGAAGCCGCATTAGATGAGAGCAGCTCCATCTGTACTTCTCCCATCTCCCATTATTCTCTCTCTGGGTGGGATGTACTAATGTACATCGCCGCCCATCGCCACCCTGCGCCACGATGCTGATCGCATATGTACTAACATATGCGATCAGCATTGCGGAGGACAGCTTTTCCGATAAGAGCTGTCCTCCGCGATGTGCAGCGGCAGCCTGACTTCCGGGATTCGGCCCCAGGAGTCAGTCTGCGCATGCGCGGGGGTGACGGGGGCGGCCGCAGTGCATGCTGGGAGGGATCCGATCGGATCCCTCACACAGCGCCGCGGAGAGAAGCCTATAGGCTTCTATGGACGTACGCCAGCTAAAGCCGGCGTACCCCACCGCGGCGCTGTCCTGCCGGCCGACGGTTAGTACATCAGGAAAATGCGGTAAACAGGGAGTTTACCGCATTTTCCGCTTAGTACATCCCGCCCTCTGTCTCTCTCATCTTATTTCTCTTATCTCCCTATTCTCTCTCTATCTTCTTATGCCACTGTCTCCGCCAATTCTCTCTCTTCCCCTAGTCCTCCTCTCTCCCCCGTTCTCTCTCTTTCCCACCATTCCCTCCTGGGTCCCTCTATTGTCTCTCAACTTTTTTCTCCTGTGTCCCCATACTCTCTCTCTCTTAATGTATACAGGTTCACCCTATTTTCAAAGTCTGAGAAGCCCCTAGGAGCCAGGTGAGGGTGATAGCTAAGCTCATTGTTCTCTGGTGACTCGCCAGAACTCTCTCAGTGGCTGATAGTGATGCTGGACACAGACTGATGCTGGCAATGCAGGAAACCACAGCACGGTCCCACACACTCTCGCTACTGCTTTGGTCTGGTATCAAAAATGAAAAGCAAAAACAACAGGTTTCTGAGTAATGTAAGTTATGGAGGAACCAGCACTTTCCTTGTGTAGGTGGGAGATGTGTGCCACTCTGACTGCTGTGCAACGACACTACTTTTGTGGTGCTGCTGTACTTCTCAACGCCCCCTTGGCTGTTAATAAGGTTGGGTTAAATAGAATAATTAGTAAAATGGAAAGCGGTCTACAAAATTCATTAATGCTGCCAGTGAAAAAAATTATAATAACCTTGAACTGCATAGTGGTTCATTGACTCAAACAATGAAGGCAGTGGGGGCAATGGATATTACACAGAGTTCTAAGTGGGAGACTTGCAACAGCCACGTGGAGCTGCAGAGGCAGTTCTGTACATGCTGGGACTCTTATTGTGACAAAACACTGTCAAATTAAACTGCCTAGATAGTAGAGCCAGTGAGAATCAGACTCCTGAGTTTAAATATAGAGTGTGGTACTTGTAAACTGCGAGATCAAGCATGCATTGTTATCTTCTGCAGGGGGTGCACTGTTACAATTAAAAATAAAGAATGCCCCAAAATCATAAGAGCTCACATTGAGGCTGTTTTAATAGACGTTCACCCACCTCCCCTAATCCCCTAAAGTAGCATAGATGATCCAGTAGATCTTTAAAATAACTCTGACCTTGATGATATGACTGCTCAGCCTACTTTGTAATTTCCCACTTCATTTTAACTGATTTATGTGAAATGATGATTATGTTGGAGTAGGGCACACGGGCCAGTATTTACTAAAAATCCGAGTTTGGCCGATTTGTTTTTTTTTTTCTAAGTCCTAATCCGGGAATTCACTAAGCACCAATCTCGGCAGTGTCTGGTCTATTCGTAATGGTTTGAATGACAACGTTCCGAAATACGAATGATTAGACCATCGGTCAAACGCGGCTGTTATTTCATACAATGCGGGCATTCACTATTCATTCGTATTTGGGTGTTAGTTTCTAAGTGCTCAATTGCGGTCGTATTTTTTTGCAAATCGGTAAAAAAAGCGGCAAAAAAATAGACCTGCTTTTTTCATCCGTGTTTACATGTGTTGGCACTTACAAATCATTCTAACCTGAATTAGGATGCTTATAAAAGGGACACAAACTTCTCTCATGCAAAATAATTTATTTCCTTATGTTTGCAGCCCAAAACTTGTAGATTTGTAAGGCAATACACATTTTTCAACATATATCCATTATTACACACATTTGTGTTCAACTTTCAAATATTTCAAATGTTGTTGTTTCTGCATCATGTTTTTCATTCTGATTACTTATTTTTAACACACACAAACATGGCACAACAATAATGTCAGTCATTTTCGGACTGAATTATCTAAATATTATCCCCAACATATTAGGACACTTTTAGCCAACTCAATTGTGTTTTTATTATCAATTCATCTAGAGAAGAAATGTTAAACAGTTACAATTCACATTGTAAATTGTATTGGTCTGTTAGGGTCTCCTGCTCTGTGCTGCCACGTCGTCATGGCAACCGGGAGACAAGTGCTAGAGTAACCTGAGCGTAGCTGATACTCCGGTTCGGGTCTTTTGCTGTGCAGTGGTTACAGGCTCTGTGCACGGCAGGGGATCCGGTGCTGGTTTTTGTGCTCACAGTCTGTGAGGTCTGAGTGGGGCGTGGACAGCACCTGCTATATAAACCCTCTTCTCAGGTTAGGCAGATGCTGCTGAATCTTTGTTGGTTAGTCAGTTCCTGAAAGCTATCTAGTACTGTGTAAACTTTGTATTTGATTGTTGCTTACTGCAAATAGGCCTTGGGATTTTGTATTACACTCTGCCAATCCAGACCTAGCAGTAAGACTGGAGTCAGTCGTTTAACCTGCTGGGGTTCTTTTGCTACTCTGTGAACCTAGCAAGTTTGCGGCTGTATTCTCAGACTTGCGTGCCAAAATCCTTTCTCACTGTGCAAGGTGTTCAGGTGTCAGTTTAGTGGCAGTAAGATGAACCAGTGCACTGCAAGTTAGGACTAGGATTGTGGAGACTCTCCTTGTGTCTATTATTCCATCTCTGACCAAGGAGTTTACTGCCACACCCGTTGGTAACCCTTTAGGGTTTTGCTGTTGCCCTTAGCAACAGCATTTCGGGTTCTCTACGTATTAAATCACAACATCTCGCTTCTTTCCATCTGAGCATTTCTAATACTAGGGAGACACCCAGTTTCTTAGCCTTTGGGCTTCTCTGTTCACTTTGTGTTTATTTTATTACCCTATCACCTTCTATGTATGTAATGTCATATTCCCCAGTCTGTCTGTGAGTTCATTTGTTTTGCATCCCTCTCCGTTCAGACACCAGTACATTCCTACTGGCACTGGTGTGCATAACATATTCAGCAGCCTAATACTCCTGTTGAAATTTTGTGGGAATATGGAGCATACCCCTCAAAATACTTTGCAACAGGTGGTCGATCAGGTGCAGGTCCTGACTCGACAATTTAATGATTTGTCCATTAAAATGCACACCTCGCAGGCCGCTGGCGGAGCTCCCGCAGCAGCAGTGCCTTCAGGGGTTAAGGAGCCGAAAGTAAATCTCCCGGATCGTTTTTCTGGAGATCGCTCGCAGTTCTTTTGTTTCAAGGAGAGCTGCAAGCTATATTTCCAGCTTAGGCCTCAGTCTTCTGGGTCGGAGATTCAGCGGGTGGGCATAGTGATTTCCTTGCAACAAGGAGACCCACAGGTCTGGGCATATGGGTTGCAGCCTGACTGTCCGTCGCTTAAAAGTGTTGATGCTTTTTTTTACGGCACTGGGCATGTTGTATGATGACCCTGACAAGACGGCCTCAGCCGAGGCTCAGATTTCGATCCTTAAGCAAGGGCGAAGGCCCGTTGAGGTTTATTGTACCGAGTTTCGGAGGTTGGCCCTTGATACCCAGTGGAATGACCCAGCCCTGAGACATCAGTACCGAAGAGGTCTTTCTAACCAGTTAAAAGACCAACTGGTACAATATCCCTTGCCTGATAGCTTGGATCAGCTCATGCAGTTATCCATTCGGGTGGATAGACGGCTGAGAGAGCGCAGGCTTGAAAGGGAGACCGAGGTTTCCTTCTTTCCCAAGGGAACTTCAGACTCTGAGGAATTTTCCGAGGAGCCTATGCAGATTGGGGCTACCCGCCTCTCCTCGCGTGAGAAGACGCGGAGGAGACAGCAGGGGTTATGTTTGTATTGTGGGAATAAAGGTCATGTGGTAGTATCATGCCCAGAAAAGCCGGAAAACTTCAGGGCCTGAGGGTGATGGGAAATATCCTGTCAGGCCAGAAGTCAGAATTTCCCAAGAAGACTTCTATCATTCCGGTGACCTTGAAGATCCTCGGTCAAACTGTCAAGACTGAGGCCTTTGTGGACAGTGGGCCGACGGGGTTTTTATGGACCGCCAATTCGCCCTGAAACACTCTGTTCCCTTAGTACCCTTGGCATCGGAAATTGAGATTTGTGGGTTAAACGGGGAACCATTATCCCAGGGTAAAATTTCCTCTTGCACTAGCCAGATTTCTTTGTTTATTGGAGCCACACACTCTGAAAAATTGTCCTTTTATGTGACTGTCTGTACTTTTGCCCCATTGGTGTTGGGGTTACCCTGGTTAAGGGCCCACAATCCTCAATTTGACTGGGTCTCTGGGGAGATTCTTAGTTGGGGTACTGATTGTTTCAGGAGTTGCTTGAGCCTTCCAGTCAGGCTTTCGCAGCTAAGTTTGCCAGGATTGCCAGGATGTTATGCAGATTTTGCGGACATGTTCTCCAAAAGAGTTGCAGAGGTACTACCTCCCCATCGCCCCTATGACTGTGCCATTGATTTGTTGCCGAATGCTAAGCTTCCCAAGAGCAGGTTGTACTCCCTGTCACGTCCTGAGACTCAGGCTATGGCAGAGTACATTCAGGAGAACTTGGCTAAGGGATTTATCAGACCTTCACAGTCTCCAGTTGGGTCGGGGTTCTTCTTCGTGGGTACCCTGCATCGACTTCAGGGAATTGAACCGTATCACGATTAAAAACTCATACCCACTGCCTCTCATTTCAGTCTTGTTTGACCAGCTTCGTACTGCCACCATTTTTTCTAAGATTGACCTACGCGGTGCGTACAATCTAATCCGAATAAGAGAGGGGGATGAATGGAAGACTGTCTTTAATACCCACTCAGGGCATTATGAATATTTGGTGATGCCTTTTGGGCTCTGTAATGCCCCGGCAGTCTTCCAGGACTTCATGAACGATGTGCTCAGGGAATATTTGGCTAGATTCTTAGTTGTATACTTAGATGACATCCTAATCTTCTCCCATTCCCTGGAGGAACATCGGAAGCATGTACGCTTAGTCCTCCAGAAACTCAGAGACCACCGGCTTGGGGCGAAGCTGGAGAAGTGCGAATTTGAAGTTCAGCAAATCGCATTTCTAGGATATATTATCTCCCCAGAAGGTTTCCAAATGGAGGGTTCCAAGGTACAGGCAGTCCTGGATTGGGTGCAGCCCACTAGTTTGAAGGCGCTTCAGCGTTTTCTGGGCTTTGCGAATTTTTATAGACGATTTATCGCTGGATTTTCGTCTATAGTGGCGCCCTTGGTGGCACTCACTAAGAAATGGGCGGATGTTGCTCACTGGTCTTGTGAGGCCAAAGCGGCTTTTGCCCGTCTCAAAAGGGCATTTGTCTCGGCCAAGGTGCTGCGACACCCAGATCCAGAGCGTCCTTTTGTGGTGGAGGTGGATGCCTCTGAGATGGGTATTGGGGCAGTGCTCTCTCATATGGGGGTGTCTGATAATCGCCTTCATCCCTGTGCTTACTTTTCCCGTAAATTTTCGCCTGCCGAGATGAATTATGACGTGGGTAACCGGGAATTGTTGGCTATTAAGGATGCACTCGAGGAGTGGAGACACTGGCTTGAGGGGGCTAAGTTTGTGGTCTCAATTCTCACCGACCATAAGAATTTGGCATATTTAGAGTCAGCGAAGCGCCTCAATGCCAGGCAGGCACGATGGGCTTTGTTTTTTGCTCGCTTTAATTTTTTGATAACATATCGCCCTGGGTCAAAAAACATCAAGGCTGATGCGCTCTCGCGGAGTTTTGCTCCAATCCAGGAGACCACCGAGGAGCCATTGCCCATTGTGTCCCCATCATGTATTAAAGTGGGCATTACCCAGGACCTCTTGTCATTAGTCCTTAGAGCACAGGAGCAGGCTCCTCCAGACCTTCCGGTAGGTCTTTTGTTTGTGCCTCCTAGGTTAAGACAGCGAGTGTTCCTGGAATTCCATGCCAAGAAGTCGGCAGGTCACCCGGGTATTGCCAGAACTCGGGAGTTGCTATCTAGGGCGGTGTGGTGGCCCTCGGTGGCTAAGGATGTGGATCAGTGGGTTCGGGCATGTGACATCTGTGCCCGAAATAAGACTCCTAGAGGGGTTCCTGTTGGCCCATTTCATCCACTCTCTATTCCATCTAAGCCATGGACCCACATTTCAATGAATTTTGTGGTGGACTTGCCCAAATCCTCGGGGATGACAGCCATCTGGGTTGTCGTTGACAGGTTTTCGAAGATGGCGCACTTCGTTCCATTAGTTGGGCTGCCATCGTCCAGACGCCTGTCTGAATTATTTATGCTGCATGTTGTGCGCCTCCACGGGTTGCCACTTGATGTGGTCTCTGACCGCGGATCCCAGTTTGTGGCCAAATTCTGAAGGGGATTTTGTTCCGATCTCCAGATTTCTGTCAGCTTGTCGTCAGGCTACCATCCGCAGTCTAATGAGCAGACTGAAAGGGTGAACCAGTCCTTGGAGCAGTTCCTCAGGTGTTATGTCTCCAAGTGTCAGACTGACTGGGTTGCTCATCTGTCCATGGCGGAGTTTGCCTATAACAACGCGGCTCACTCTGCTACAGGGATCTCTCCCTTCCTTTGTGTGTATGGGCATCATCCTAAGGCCAATTCTTTTGACCCCCTGGACTCCACGCCTGGTGGTTCCTCTGTGGTTTCGGTCCTTAGAGGTATTTGGAGGAAAGTGAAGAAAGCCCTTGTGTCTGTGTCATTAGTGACCAAAAGGGTTTTTGATAAGCGGAAAAGACCCTGCAGCTTCAAATTAGGAGACTTCGTCTGGTTGTCTACCAAGAATTTGAAGTTGAGACAGCCATCTCATAAGTTAGGCCCCCGGTTCATCGGTCCTTATAAGATCACTAGGGTTATCAATCCGGTGGCATTTCAGTTAGATCTACCCCGTTCTTTGGGTATCAATAAAACATTTCATTGTTCCCTTTTAAAACGGGCGATTAGTAATCCTTCTTCCAGTGGAAGACCTTCCCCTCTTCTGATACGTGGCCAGAGGGAGTTTGTTGTTGAAAGGATTCTTGACTCCAAGATGGTTCGGGGTCTGCTGTCATTTTTGGTGCACTGGAAGGGGTATGGCCCGGAGGAGCAGTCGTGGGTGCGCAGTTGTGATCTTCATGCCCCCAGACTGATACGCTCTTTCTTCTCAAAGTTCCCCGATAAACCCGGTGGTAGGGGTTCTTTGACCCCTCGTCAGAGGGGGTGTACTGTTAGGGTCTCCTGCTCTGTGCTGCCACGTCGTCATGGCAACCGGGAGACAAGTGCTAGCGGAGTAACCTGAGCGTAGCTGATACTCCGGTTCGGGTCTTTTGCTGTGCAGTGGTTACAGGCTCTGTGCACGGCAGGGGATCCGGTGCTGGTTTTTGTGCTCACAGTCTGTGAGGTCTGAGTGGGGCGTGGACAGCACCTGCTATATAAACCCTCTTCTCAGGTTAGGCAGATGCTGCTGAATCTTTGTTGGTTAGTCAGTTCCTGAAAGCTAGCTAGTACTGTGTAAACTTTGTATTTGTTTGTTGCTTACTGCAAATAGGCCTTGGGATTTGGTATTACACTCTGCCAATCCAGACCTAGCAGTAAGACTGGAGTCAGTCGTTTAACCTGCTGGGGTTCTTTTGCTACTCTGTGAACCTAGCAAGTTTGCGGCTGTATTCTCAGACTTGCCTGCCAAAATCCTTTCTCACTGTGCAAGGTGTTCAGGTGTCAGTTTAGTGGCAGTAAGATGAACCAGTGCACTGCAAGTGAGGACTAGGATTGTGGAGACTCTCCTTGTGTCTATTATTCCATCTCTGACCAAGGAGTTTACTGCCACACCCGTTGGTAACCCTTTAGGGTTTTGCTGTTGCCCTTAGCAACAGCATTTCGGGTTCTCTACGTATTAAATCACAACATCTCGCTTCTTTCCATCTGAGCATTCCTAATACTAGGGAGACACCCAGTTTCTTAGCCTTTGGGCTTCTCTGTTCACTTTGTGTTTATTTTGTTACCCTATCACCTTCTATGTATGTAATGTCATATTCCCCAGTCTGTCTGTGAGTTCATTTGTTTTGCATCCCTCTCCGTTCAGACACCAGTACATTCCTGCTGGCACTGGTGTGCATAACATGGTCATGGATGAATCTGCCTGGCTGCCAATTAGTCTGTCTTCTGGCTCAAAGAATGATTAGAATCTAGAAAGAGTAATGATTAGAAAAAAATCAAGTGGTCTGCTTTCTGCCTGCTTAAGACAATCTGCCTGGCTGCCAATTAGTCTGTCTTCTGGCTCAAAGAATGATTAGAATCTAGAAAGAGTAATGATTAGAAAAAAATCAAGTGGTCTGCTTTCTGCCTGCTTAAGACAATCTGCCTGGCTGCCAATTAGTCTGTCTGCTGTCTCAAAGAATTATTATAATCTAGAAAGAGTAATGATTAGAAAAAAATCAAGTGGTCTGCTTTCTGTATGCTAACATCTATGTGCAGCTCAAACAACAGTTTCCTGCTAACAAAAAATACAAAGATGATAAAGAAGAAATTTGCAAACAAAATTCCTGTTGTTGTTTGGACCAGTTATAATTAATGATGTTGTACAAATTGTCAAGGAGCTAAGTGTTATATATATTCTGTTAATCATACACTTGGTAAGTGTTTTGTTTCTCTTCTCTTTAAAGAAATGGGTGTGTTTTTAAAAAATTTTTTATTTGGGTGGTTGCTTGTCCTGGCCTTTGCCTTTACCACTGTCGTGTTGGCGTGCTCTGGTGGAGCGCCTTGGTGGTGATGACACTGGCGTTACATTTGGAGTAGTCGTACCAGAACTGCTACTTGTTTGCTGTTGCTGCAGGGATCTGAGTGTTTCATTGAGGTTAGTGAGGGTGGCATTGAGTTCACGTGTTGCAGCATTTTGATTGTCTACAATTCTGGACATGGATTCATTGATCATTTGATTGCTTTCTAAAATGTTGATATAGCTTTGCTGTTGCCTGTGCTGTTCTTCCATTATGCGCTGTAAGTTGCCCATGACATGTGTAATGTCTGCACGCATGATTTCCATGGTATTTGCAATTCTTGTGTTTGTTTCATTTTGTCTACTCAGATTTCTGCTGATTCGTCTGAGGTGAGATGGTAGGCTTGCAAACATTTGGGTCTGCCTACGCAGGCAATCTTCATTAGTGGCCTGCTGTCTAGCCCAAATGGTCCAGAACACTTGATCAGGGCCTTGTGTTACTGGTGTTGTTGGGCTGTGTTGGGGTGGTGGTGTGCTTTGCTGTGGTGGAGTACTCACAGGTGCTGGGGGGCTGATTCCTTCGATTACTGGATGCATTTCTAACATGATTGTGTCATCCATGTCACTGTGTTGCTGTTGTTGCGGAGGGATGCTGGTACCAGGACTAGAAGCTGAAATTAAAAACATTTATCCGTTTCTTATCCATATGTTTAATACATTGGTACAAAGCACTAAACATGGAACACATGTAATGGACTGGTGCTTTCAGATATCCGGCCTAGCAACATCATCACTCATTACTTAAATACAAACATACAGTATGCCTGTTTGTGGCAAATGTGTCTGGTTACTTCATTCTGAAAGCAAACACACGAGTTGTATGGTACATCAGACATACTCCTGACTAAAAACACATTGTAATCCATAATGTGTTGCCTTATAGTGTCTCCAACCAAAACATTGTAATGTTTTTGTATGCAGTTGGCAATGTTAGGACAAACACACATGTGTAAATGATTCTAACAACCTTACTATTTGCAAAGCTTACACATGAGTTTATGTTACAGCATCTTCCACACATTGTGCTACTGTTTGGCTGATGTGGACATACATATCTTTACTGGATGTTGTGAAGGCCATTTTGTTAGGTTTCCATTTCTTGTTTTACTGACTTGGGTAAGTATAGCAGATTTTGTTGGGTATTTACTTAATGAGTTTAAGTAAATGTTTTTTTAAAGATCTGACATTTTTAATTGTTATCATAGTTTGTTACTCACAATCAAGATGAGGGGAGTGTGGTTGGCGTCTTGGAGGTGTGTCCAAAATTTGGAGTGGGGGCACCGAACAAACAGTAGATAATCTTCGTGGCGGGGTAGCCTGCTGTGGTTGGCCCTGGACATCAGACCTTGCTTTCTTTGCTGGCAGATGTTTTTTGTGGTGTGTTCCAGAAGTGCGCCTTCTGCTGCTTAAGACTTCTTTGGATGGACCTAGTATTGAAAGTGGCATTTTGTTATGGCCATTCATTTACAAACCTAACCTATACTACAATGGACATTTTACCTGCTCCCGCAGCGTCATCATCATCAGATGTGATGGGAGTGACTGTAGGACGACCAGTACTGCTTTTTTTCAACACTGTAAATCCAAAAAACAAAAAAAACAAAATCATGCTATTGTTAATACATCCACCCATTATGCTTATAAACATTACATCTTTAAAAAATGGATGTTTTATTATGAATTTAAAAATAAGGACATTAAACACAAAAAGCACAACATCAAAATCAAAACAACATCCAATAGCCATATGCACTATGGAAAGTGCAACACAGGGAATCATATACAGGACACAGACATAGGACACAATTCCAAAAACATACACTAACAAGTCAAAACACACACAGCTTAATTTTCTAATAAAAGGAAAAAAATTACAGATGCAATATAGAAATAGGTCTGTGATGTGGCACTCCAAACACACATTACCACAATATGAGGGCAACAAAAAAACAAACAAAAACAAACAAACAAACAAACAAACAAACAAACAGTAAGGTAACTAAGTCTGCAGTTGTTGTGTCAGTGTACAAATACAGACTCAAAATGAACCAGCAAATAGTGGCCTTGACTTAAACAATATTACATTGAGTACTAATGAAATTACACATGTAACTGCCTTCAAAGACACTTTGCACTACTCCAGCCTCTACCATATCAACCACTGATTTGGAAACATTGCACATGGATAACTGAAATAAAAAACATATTCCAACTTTCAAAATGTACAATGTGCAAAAGGAAAACATTATTGCGGGACAATTCAATGACACACCAAGTCCAAACTACACATGGAAAATGTACTGTCCAAAAACCACATGACATACAAGCAAGTAAGACGTTACATTGACTTTTGAATAAAACATGACCCAAAACAATGTATTTGATGACGCACACTTGAAGATGGGAGTAATATGCAATGTCACATGACACACATTTAAAACATACAGTATGGTGATCAAGCCCAATAGGTGAAACGTACGTCCAGCTGCTAGCGGAGTTGCTCTCAATCATCATACAGCTCCTTTCTGCAGAAGGACGCTGTACTTTCGGGCTGGTGAATCTACACCTGATTTTTGGACTATTTATGCTGCTGTGACTACCACATTCTCTGGGTATCAGGAGGACATAGCTGCCATACATGAAAACGTGATGAGAACTGGGAGGACGCACCTGACAGTTTAGCCGCGGTCGGCGGCCCGGTATTTCAAACGTCCCTTGTATTTTTCCCTTCTCCCTGTTTTCACTCCCCTATATTTCAGGCACGCCTCCTGTTCCCTCCTTAAGCAGCAGTTCTCTGTGACTATAACTACAAGTATAGCCCACAATGATCTAAATTTAATTTACATATTTGCACCAGTATAAATGATCTAAATAGTGTTCTTCTCTTCTTTTCTTTTCACAGGTGTCCCTCCGGTCCCCGCGGCGTATTGAAGCCTTGCAATGCATTAGTAACAAGGCCTCTCTAACACCGAATACGGAGACACGGGGGATACTGGGGTCTGTTTTTCTATCAGCATAGCAGTACTCCTACTCTCACTCTTCCTCCGCTCATATGATGAGGGAGGGCAGCAGATGGGAATATCTGCTACATATGCTGTACTAATCTCTATAAGAGAGTGTGCCTTGGTATTTAACGTATATAAATTAGCATAACGACTCAAATTAAAAGAGAATTTGAACTCTACAGCTTGATTACAACAGCTGTGATCAAGAATCTGACCACATATCACACTCTTCTTTTTCTTTTTCTTTCTCTTTTTTCTTTTTTCTTTATTCCGTTTTTTCACAAGTGTCCCTTCGATCTCCGCGGCGCATTGAAGCCTTGCAATGCACCTGGTAACAGGGCCTCTCTAACACCGAACACGGAGACACGGGGGACTCTGGGGTCTTTTTCTCTATCAGCATTTCAGTATTTCCACTCTCACTCTTCCTCCGCTCATATGACGAGGGAGGGCAGCAGATGGGAAGATCTGCCATATATGCTGTACTAATTCTATGATTTTCTTTTTTTCTTCTATACACTCCATTGATTAATAGGCTTTATTAGCTGTAAAGGTTCACTTTGAATTGAGATTAATTCCTGTATGCACTAATATTGATATCTAATTATATGCCTTTTTTAATAATGGAAACATTGATGCTGCCAATGCTTATGCACAGACTTTATAAATAAGATGTGTTTAACTGTGGATATGGAATTGATACTTTGTATACTTCTGCAAGAAAAATATTTGATGCTCTTTTAAGAGGATGCGGATACATTGTATTGCAGCATAAAAAACACCTGCATATTTTTATAATTGTTTATGCGGATACATTGTATTGCAGCATAAAAAACACCTGCATATTTTTATAATTGTTTAGAATTGTCCTGAGGGCTATAAAAAGATTATCTCTCTTATAAGTTGAATTTATACCTAATGAGATGTTTAAGTTATTAATTAACAATCAAGTGGTAATTGAATTCATGGGTTATGGTCGGATGCTTAACAATACTACTACTTTATAGAGACACAATTTTGAAAAATGTCATTACATACTGCTGCAAATGTACAATTGTGTTCAATGTAGCAACTTTGAAGGAGCACTACATGCATAAGAAAAGTGATTGCTTGATATTTCCTACTGCTTTTGCTCTAGCTGTAGGATTCATTTTCCTATACAATAAGGAAAAATGTGATAACATCTATTATAATTATTATAAACAGCGACCATTAATATCTATGTTTTTGTGAACCTCATTAAACATCAAGCCGTTAGCCTTCTTTTTTTGCCCCCCCCTCTTAGGAGGATATATATGGTTTTATGTATGTGTTGTTAGGGTTTAGAATCTTTGAAAGCATTTGACCCCAGTAAGGAGAGAAAGAGAAAAAAATATATTTCTGTAGTGTACAAAAATTTTTTTTCCTCCTTATATATTTTATACTAACAAGAAATAAAGGTTACGTTTTAATCATATATATCATTTCTTTACATTATATTTTCTTAAATTTATTTAAAAGAGTGCTCCAAAAAGGAATTCTCTATGGGGCTAGTCCCCAAAAAAGTATATTCATGTGAAGTTTTTTCATAATTCCAGGAGCACCTCCAGCCTAAATAAATTATATACAGGATCTTCCTGTAGAACCTTTTTTCTAGCTGGTTATAACTTGATATTCTCAATACTTATAGTCTGGTGCAGGAATCAACCTTAGCTTTAGAAAACATACAGTAAGCCAGAAGTAATGTCATAGAATGTTAAGGCAAATACACATGCTCACCATCCTTCCTGGGGCGATCGGACATGGGTTGCAGACACTACTTCTGGAGGGATTATAGTCCGCATGGGCTCCTCATAGTCCAGATATGTGGCAATAAAGGGCGGACCACCACCGGTTTTGCGAGCCGACTTCACCTCCTTGGCCATTTTGGACTTGACACGCCGCTTTATGTCATAGTACCGTTTGTGGCACTTGTCCTCCGTCCGCTTCACCACCCCCTCACTATTTACAGTAGCAACTACTTTCGCCCACAACACAGTCTTCCTCCGTGTTGGCACGTTGGCTGACTCAGGCCCAAATAGCTGGCGCTGATACTTCATCAGCTCCCGCACCAATGCCACATTTTCAGCATAACTAAACTTTACATTCCGCCCAGTCTTAGTAGTGGTGCGTGGCTGCGGAGCTCTCTGACTGTCACTATCACTGTCACTTGAGGCTGCTGCAGCAACCTCACCCACCTCCTCCACCTCACTAACCTCACTCACACTCACCTCCTCCACCTGACCGACCTCCTCCCCCTCACTCACACCCTCCACCTCACCCACCTCTGAGTCACACATAATTGTGTGTCTAAACACTTAACACAGAAAAAGAAAAAGACAAACAACACACTCCTCCACTACCACTGCACAAATCACACACACACACACACACACACACACACACACACACACACACACACACACAGTGACAAGGGACTTTAAAAAAAAATTACTTGAACCAAAAATTAGACAAAACCACAAAATACAAGACTACATCAAAGAAAAAGAGGCGTTGAAAAATCTTAAGCAAAATGAGAATATTGTCATCAAAGAAGCAGATAAAGGGGGGGGGGGGGGTTGTCATTTTAGATAAGGAGAAGTATGATGGAGAATGTGTGAAGTTGTTGGCTGATACCTGTACTTATCAAAAACTTCGACAAAACCCAATGGGGGAATATAAGATGAAGCTAGAGAAAATTTTGAAAGAAGCATTTAGGAAGGGAATCCTTACGAAAGATGAATTTGAATATATATACCCCGAATTTCCGAAAGTGGCGGTATTTTACCATCTACCTAAAATCCACAAGGATAAAAATGCCCCCCCCCCCCCCCCCCCCAGGAAGACCTATTGTCGCTGGGGTCCAGTCATTAACCTCACATCTATCCTGTTATATTGATGTCTTCTTGAAAAAGCTGGTCAATACACAACGGAGTTACATAAAAGACACTGTGCATATTTTGGACATTCTGAGTGGAGTGATATGGGAAGAAAACTGCCTGCTAGCCACGTGTGATGTGAAGTCATTATACACTTCCATCCGACACGATCAAGGAATGGAAAATGTCCGCAAGATCATCACCAATGAATCCGAGATGAAGAGTGAACAAATCGAGTTCATTATGGAGGGCATTCAATTCACACTGGAACATAACTTTTTTTGGTATGGGGGCAATTACTACAAACAAATCCAAGGGACCGCTATGGGTACAAATTTTGCTCCTTCATATGCAAACCTTTTCTTGGCTCAGTGGGAAAACGAACACATATGGACCAATAATGAGTACCTTCCCTATCTTGCCCTATGGGCAAGATACATAGATGATGTGCTCATCATCTGGAGGGGAACGAAGGAGAGTTTGGAACAATTCATTAGAAACATCAATGACAATCTATACAATTTGGAATTTACATGTGAAATGAATGATACAAATATTAATTTTCTGGATTTAACCATCTTCATTGAAGGAAATAAGATCGAAACGAAGACATACAGAAAAGATGTGGACTGTAACAGTTTCCTAAATTTTAAGAGTAATCATCATGCAAAGTGGCTATCGAATGTCCCGAAAGGCCAGATGAAAAGACTAAGAAGAAACTGCTCTAAGAAGGTAGACTATGACATTCAAGTATTGGATCTGATGGAACAATTTGAGGAGAAACATTACATTAAGAGCGACCTCGAAAAAAGCAAGGATGAGGTAGACAAAGTAGCTAGAACAGATCTCCTCCATTACAAAGACAAGAATACGAAGAACAAACAGGATGTGATGTTTCTGACGGGTTATTCTAGCCAACGAAGGTTCCTAGAAGAAAGCATTTACAAACACTGGCATATTCTTACTGCCGACGATGACCTCAAAGAGATTTTACCTACGAAACCAAGAATAATTTATAAAAGAGCACCCAATTTAAAAACAAGTCTGGTTAGGAGCTACTATAAGAATGATAGTAAAGGAGGAGAAACTTGGCTGAAGGAAAAGAAGTCTGGGTTCTACAGATGCAATAATTGCATTGTATGCAAAAAAACCAGAAAGATCACTACTAAGTGTATAGACAAATATACATCTAAAAGTACAGGAAAAGAATACACAATAAGGGATAAAATTACATGCAACTCAAAAGGTGTAATCTACCTGGTGACGTGCCCATGCGGGCTACAATATGTAGGGAAAACCTACCGCAGTCTACACACTAGGATCAATGAGCATCTTAATAATATCAGGACCAACAAAGATAATCACAGTATTCCAGAACATTTTACGAAGATGCATAATAGTGATCCCATGTGATGTGAAGTCATTATACACTTCCATCCGACACGATCAAGGAATGGAAAATGTCCGCAAGATCATCACCAATGAATCCGAGATGAAGAGTGAACAAATCGAGTTCATTATGGAGGGCATTCAATTCACACTGGAACATAACTTTTTTTGGTATGGGGGCAATTACTACAAACAAATCCAAGGGACCGCTATGGGTACAAATTTTGCTCCTTTATGTTTTTTGTTGTATGTGGTTGTCCTTGTGTATACCGGTATTAGGATCACTTTAGATTTTTAAGAATAGAGAGGACCTGGATATTAGGGTCCATTACACATTTATATATATATATATTGGAAATTTTTATCCTGTGTTAGGTTAATAAAATATTATTTTATTTATAAATTATATTGTTTTTTGAGTGATTTATATTTCTATGAGCAGATATTGCCATTGACCATCGACTCCATACCTGACAACATTAGCGCTGGGAGACATTTTATTCTTTTCTACAAGAATGACAAGACTACTTTCAAACACAATACTACACTCAGAAATCGCCCAAAAAACTCCTCACCAAACCAACTACTCACCAACCTCCACAGCACAACCTCCCTCCTCCTCACCACTAACTAAACCCACGTGGTGCGGACGGTTTGGGGCGTATTTATATGGTTGCGCACAGACACTCCTACCATCTGAAACACAACCAATCACGAACGGGGATGAAAATCGAAACTAAAAGTGAAAATGCGGCCGCGGGAAAAAAAAACCCTGCCGCGTTTAACTTAGAAAAGAACCCAGCAAAAACAACAAAAACACGTACGCAAACGATAATGACGGCCGCAAATGTGCCAAAAAAAACGGCTGGCATCGACATCGGAAAACACGAAAACAATAAACTCGAATGCTTAGTAACTTTGCGTATATGGATTCAAAAAGTTGCATGAAAATGCACCCGATACAAAACGAGTTTAAACACTACACAAACCGACTCAAACACGAATATTAGTAAATATTGGCCACTGTCTCTAATAGATATGTTTGTGTAATAATTGATTAAAACACAAAATGCACCAGTTCCAAAATGCAACAATGAAGGGTAGTTTGCTTTGCCAGTCTCCACTTGTGACAGAAGAGAAGTAAGTGTGCTATAAGGGGGAGTTCTCACATTGGCAGTAAAGAATGCATTGATTATACTGTAAGCATACTGGAGGTTGCGTTTACAAATATCAATGCTACTTTTAATAAAGTTGCTTTTCCTTAGCCTATGCATGAGATGCTTGTAGTCCTATGGTTTTGATGTTTTGCTACCCTTTATGGCACATATTAAATCTTATTGTGTAATCAGTGGTAATACTCTAGTGCAGGGCTGGCCAAACCAGTCCTCGAGATCTACCAACAGTTCACATTTTCCAGACCACCTAGCTGGTGCACAGCTGTAGTCATTACTAATTAAGATGTGCTGCATTCATTCCTAACTGACAATTCTACAGATATCCAGGAGGCCTGGAAAACATGAACTGTTGGTAGATCTCGAGGACCGGTTTGGCCAGCCCTGCTCTAGTGCATGCATGTCAAACTCATGGTCATCCAGCTGTTGTGAAACTACAAGTACCAGCATGCTTTACCAGCTGATCAGTGGAAGGTATGCTGGGAAAGCCTGCTCTTGTGAATACATCTGGAATTTTGATCAAATATCAATATGTTTGAAAACCATAGTGAATTTCCTACCATTTTGTTTAAAGTATAATCAAAATTAAGTTGACAAATAATCCCAAGTGCATATCTTGAAGTTAAGTTTATTGTTCTTGTATATTGATAATGGATTCTTGTGACACAGCTGGACTGATATCAGCAAGACAGAAACATGCTGGGGGGAAATCACTGGTTTAGCATGGGTGGTAATCATGTGACCGCCGGTCTGCTGACCGACAGTCACATGACCTCCTCCACCATCCCGCCGGCTCAGTATCCCGATGGTCGGCATGCCGACCAACAGGGACTATTTCCACTCGTGGGTGTCCACGACACCCATAGAGTGGGAATAGAACCCGTGGTGATCGCAGGTCGCCACCGAGCCCACAGCGTGGCGAGCGTAGCAAGCCCGCAAGGGGCTTGCTGCACTCGCCCCTCCCTGCCGGGATCCCGGCGTCGGTATGCTGCCGGGATCCCGGCGTCGGTAAGCTGACCGGCGGTCAGGAGACCGCCGGTCAGCCATACTACACCCGTTTAGCATATATACTGTAGTAGCAAGGTGCAAATAATTGAATGTATCTGAAATTAGCAACTACACAATTATGACACATTAGTACAAACAGTTATTTAAGGCCTGAAAGCTAGAAATTAGAGCATCCTATCTAATATGGTTACTATACAAGTTAGTGCTTTAGAGAGAATTTGTCACTTTTGCAACATCACACACAAAAGAGTTACTAAACAAAAGGCACGGTTTGTGTGCAGAACAGGTTGACAAAGCAGACATTGCACCAGGGGGCTTAACCAAAGAAGCACAATAACACAAGGTTAAGTACAATGACACAGAGACATGCAGATTTGTCCTGTGCCATGCAGTCATAAATGACCCCTATTGAATCTTTTAAAATCCATTTCCGTTGTGTGTGCAGTGTTGACTGTAATGAATTGATGTACATGTTTATCAATTCTTCCAGAACCAACAAATTATATTGGACAGATTTGCTGTAGTGGGATCATAAACTGAACATTGTCAAAATAACATATAGGCCCTCATTCCGAGTTGTTCGCTCGGTATTTTTCATCGCATCGCAGTGAGAATTCTCTTAGTGCGCATGCGTAATGTTCGCACTGCGCATGCGTCAAGTAACTTTACTAAGAAGAAAGTAATTTTACTCACGGCTTTTTCGTCGCTCCGGAGAACGCATTGTGATTGACAGGAAATGGGTGTTACTGGGCGGATGTACGGCGTTTTAGGGGCGTGTGGCAGGAAACGCTACCGTTTCCGGAAAAAACGCAGGCGTGTCTGGAGAAACGGTGGGAGTGCTTGGCCGAACGCTGGGTGTGTTTATGACGTCAGCCGGGACCGAAAAGCACTGAATTGATCGCACAGGCAGAGTAAGTCTGGAGTTACTCAGAAACTGCTAACTCGGTTTTGATCGCAATATTGCGAATACATCGGTCGCACATTTAAGATGTTTAGATTCACTCCCAGTAGGCGGCGGCTTAGCGTGTGTAACTCTGCTATAATCGCCTTGCGAGCGAACAACTCGGAATGAGGGCCATAGTGTATACGCACTTTACAGATGATCTGACTAACAGAACATCTGTGGACTTTATCGTTATGCTAATTACATTATTATAATTAACTACCTGCAACATTTTCTGCCAAATTCATATTGTTTTATACTTATTACGATGAACATTGGCTATATTGGTGAAGCGTGATTTCATTTAATTTATGGCTTATGTTTGTATATCGCTGTTGATGTACAGCATGAAATAAATATACTTTCTTCATATTAGGGATGCAGCAAAGGCATATTTTACATTTCTGCTAAATAGAAAAAAGAAAGCAAAATAATAAACTGTTTACTGAAAAAAACATTAGCAGTTACATTTGTTCACTTAGCTAATGGATATGAGAATTTTATATTGCATTTTATAGTGATTTTTGTTTTTATTTTCCTGGCTTTTTTGTTTTGCATTCCTTCTTGCTTTAATTGTATTCAGTAGAGTATAAAACTTGGTTGATCTACTTATTCATAAGCTAGAGACTACAATAATCTGTTGAATATTTGAACTTTCTTATAGAGGTGTTATGCACACCTAAAAGCTCTTAGTTTAACATACCAATCTTTCTCTTTATGTTGTACCAATTGGAATGCCATGTCTGTGTACAGTCCATGACTACTACATTATCTCCAACTCCCTCAACCACACCGCTGTAGGCAAAACCTGCTCTCCCCATCCAACAGTATTTTTCCCACTGACTGTCATTCTCACACAAACTCTGACCTGGGAGCTGCCAGTATGGTGGCATGGTGGTACTTCTCTGTTCCCAATGCTCCTTCTGGATCCTCCCCTGTAACATCACTCTCTCTTCCTTCAAGGTTTACTCTTTCTTTCCACCCTGATCATCTTCAAGTGATAGTCATCCACTGTAGTGACGTGCGGTGAGGTGAGGCAGAGCCTTTCCTGTCATACTAACGTTTGCGCCAGAGTTTTGACTATATAAAGTATATGAAAAATACAGAGAATATTTTAGAAATATCTTCTTTGTATTATTTTAATCATTTTTATAGTCAAAACTCTGGAGTAAAAAGTCAATGGCAGGTGAGGAAGTGCCTCCCCTGCTTATCTTTTCATCACATCTCTGATCAAAACCCACCAAATTTCCAGGAGTTTATATTGCTGCACCTGTATATAATGCCCACCTGAACCCTTTGGCTCACACTGTATATTGTGTGTAAATCTGTCTCTGATACTAACCAGTGCTACCTGAGCCAATTACCTCACCGCACGTCCCTGATTTACTGTCACCCTCAACACAACATCCACTTCCTAAATAATTTTGCCATCTGACTCCCCCATTTTCTCTCCTCTAACAGTGTTTGCCTTATCCTAGAGAACTTCAAAATACCTATAGACAATCTCACTGACACTGCTTCCTTCAAAATTTTCACCCTCACTTCCATTTTGGCTTCACCCAATGGACCTTACCCCACCCACTCAAGTTGTCACTCTCTTAATCTTGTCTTTTCCCAAACGCTGTGACATCTCTGACTGCACCATCGCTACCTTCACTCTCTCCATCCATCATCTCTTTTTTTTTAGTCTTTCTCTTCCCCTCTCAACTTCTCCTCCTCCTGCTTCTCACGAAACACAACTCAATGCCCTAGAACAAACCCTGTTCCCTTCTTCACTGTACTTACTTCTCTTCCCCATCTCTTACCTTATCTGCTCTAGCAAGGCTCTATCCCTTTACAACTTCACCCTAACTTCAGTCGTACTTTCTGCTTCCCCGTCTGTAAACTCTTATACTCCGTTACTCCGCACCCCTACCTTGGCACTCCAAACTCACCTACTACCAAACACGCACTTGCACAGCCAAGCAGCATTGGAAGAAGTCATGCTCTTCCTGTGACTTCCTCTACTTTTAATTTATTCTTTATTACAGCTGTGCCCTTTCTTTCTCCAAATAAAGTGCGTATCTATAATGCATGCCAGGGTGTGTAGTGCACATGAACCACTAAGGCAACAGGGGCCCACACCTCTTACCCTGCACCAATAGACTATACTTACCTTTCTGCTAACATTGCACAGATCACTGGCAAAATGGTGTTTGCGATAGGATTAGATAGGGTGTGTATTCTGTTTACATCCATACACCACCGGGATAACAAGGGATGCTTCAAGATGCCCCACCCCTTATTGTAGGTAAGCATCATCAGCCTTTTAGGCATCAACTCTTTGCCTACATTTATTTTTCTCCTCTTTCATGAATTTTTGACAGTGCTAGTACAAAATACAAATACAGTTTGGATGAGACTGTGCTATTAAAAATAATGGAAAAATGGAAATTATAGTATCAGCTATGTGTTTATTATTATTACCAGTTATTTATATAGCGCACACATATTCTGCAGTGCTGTACAGAGAATACTTGCCCATTCACATCAGTACCTGCCCCAGTGGAGCTTACAATCTATATTCCCTATCACATGTACACACAGACACATTCACACTAGGGTTAATTTTTGTTGGGAGCCAATTAACCTACCAGTATATTTTTCGATTGTGGGAGGAAACTGGAGTACCCAGAGGAAACCCACGCAAGTACGGGGAGAATATACAAACTCCGCACAGTTAGGGTCATTGTGGAAATTAAACTCATGACCTCAGTGCTGTGAGGCAGTAATGCTAACCATTACACCGTCCGTACTGTTAGATCACTGTAACTCTAAGCATAGCCCTTTTACGGGTGTGGATCATAGGGTTGATAGTAACTAGGTCGACAACTATTGGTCGACAGTGATTAGGTCGACACCTGAAATAGGTCGACATGGTCATAAGGTCAACATGAACTAGGGCAACATGGAAAAGGTTGACACGAGTTTGTTTTTTTGGAATGTGGTTTTCTTCGTAAAGTGACCGGGAACCCCAGTTAGTGCACTGTATGGGCTGTAACACACACTCCGGTTTTTCCCGGATGGCAAAAAGCCGGACAAACTTTGTCTGGCTTTTTGCCATCCGGGAGAAACCGGCAGAGTCTTTCACACAGGACGGCTTTGAGCCGTGTGTGATGCTGTGCGCATGCGCAGCATCAGACATGGCTTGAGAAAAAACCGTTGTGTGTGAAAGCTCCCCTTCACACACAAGGTTCACTGGCTACAAAGACGGCCCGGCGCCCGCCCAGCAGCCGGACCTTCCAGTGGTGAGACCCGGCTGCAACCCGGCAGCCGGGCCGGGGCCGTGCAGTATGAAGGGACCCTACCCCTCACACTGTTAACTACAATGCCGGCACGGGAAAAAGCCGTCCGGCTTTTTCCCGGCCGGCAAAAGCCGGGTAGTGTGTTTTAGCCCTCTCCCCTCGCATGGCTTGATTCGCTCGCCATGCTTCAGGTTACTATTCCAAATCATAGTCCACCTGGATTGTAAAGTATAAAAAGTAAAAAAAAAAAAAAAAAAAGTGAAAAACCCATGTCGACATTTTCCATGTCGACCTAATGACCACGTTAACCTATAGACCAGGTCGACCTAATGCATGTCAACCAATAGTGGTCGACCTAATGAGTGTCGACCTAAGTGCTGTCGACCTAAACCATGCTGCATGCGCTAATCTCATCACGGGGCAAATCATTTAGGAATGTTAAAACCATATGTGAGGAAACGGGATGAAGTTAACATACCAGATGTCAGTATCTTGATGTTCAGGATCCTGACAGCAGGTTAAATGTCAGTGGTCGGAATACTGACCGCTCCCTGGTAATCCCACTCCGGTGTTGGGTCCATGCCACCACACAAGGGAAAACAGAACCTGTGGCGAGTGTAGCTTGCTACCATGCCTGAAGTGTGGTGAGCGCAGCGATCCTGCAAGGGGACCTGCTGCATTCGCTGTCGCTAATGCGGCTTTCAGCATAACATACTGAACCCGAGGAAACTTACACCCAATTGTATCTCCACCAGTGCCTTCATTCATCTAGCCATAACCTTGCTTTAACCCACCTTTGCCTTGACTCATAATCGGTAAGCCAAGCCCCTCTTTTGGCACCAAAAGCAAGGACTGAGAAAGAGAGAGAGAGAGAGAGAGAGAGAGAGAGAGAGAGAGATGCATTTTCTTCAAAATGACTATATCTTCAAACTCAGATCCTGGAATGGTAGAGATGGAATGTGTCCCAACAGGAAAGATGTTCCTTCGCTGAAATTCAATTAAATATGACATTTTCCAAAGCTTGGGCTCCACCTTAGGACTAGTGATGGGCACCGGAAATTTTTCGGGTTTTGTGTTTTGGTTTTGGATTCGGTTCCGCGGCCGTGTTTTGAATTCGGACGTGTTTTGGCAAAACCTCCCTGAAAATTTTTTGTTGGATTCGGGTGTGTTTTGGATTCGGGTGTTTTTTTACAAAAAACTCTCAAAAACAGCTTAAATCATAGAATTTGGGGGTCATTTTGATCCCATAGTATTATTAACCTCAATAACCATAATTTCCACTCATTTCCAGTCTATTCTGAACACCTCACACCTCACAATATTATTTTTAGTCCTAAAATTTGCATCAAGGTCGCTGGATGGCTAAGCTAAGCGACCCAAGTGGCCGACACAAACACCTGGCCCATTTAGGAGTGGCACTGCAGTGTCAGACAGGATGGCAGATTTAAAAAATAGTCCCCAAACAGCACATGATGCAAAGAAAAGAAGAGGTGCAATGAGGTAACTGTGTGACTAAGCTCAGCGACCCAAGTGGCCGACACAAACACCTGGCCCATCTAGGAGTGGCACTGCAGTGTCAGACAGGATGGCAGATTTAAAAAATAGTCCCCAAAACAGCAGATGATGCTAAGAAAAAAAGAGGTGCAATGAGGTAGCTGTGTGACTAAGCTAAGCGACCCAAGTGGCCGACACAAACACCTGGCCCATCTAGGAGTGGCACTGTAGTGTCAGACAGGATGGCAGATTTAAAAAATATTCCCCAAACAGCACATGATGCAAAGAAAAAAAGAGGTGCACCAAGGTCGCTGGATGGCTAAGCTAAGCGACCCAAGTGGCCGACACAAACACCTGGCCCATCTAGGAGTTGCACTGCAGTGTCAGACAGGATGGCAGATTTAAAAAATAGTCCCCAAACAGCACATGATGCAAAGAAAAAAAGAGGTGCAATGAGGTAGCTGTGTGACTAAGCTAAGCGACCCAAGTGGCCGACACAAACACCTGGCCCATCTAGGAGTGGCACTGCAGTGTCAGACAGGATGGCAGATTTAAAAAATAGTCCCCAAACAGCACATGATGCAAAGAAAAAAAGAGGTGCACCAAGGTCGCTGGATGGCTAAGCTAAGCGACCCAAGTGGCCGACACAAACACCTGGCCCATCTAGGAGTGGCACTGCAATTTTCTAGCGAGAGGATGAGTGCTTCCATCCTCATGTGAATCTGAACCACTAGCCATGAACATAGGCCAGGGCCTCAGCCGTTCCTTGCCACTCCGTGTCGTAAATGGCATATTGGCAAGTTTACGCTTCTCATCAGACGCTTTTAATTTTGATTTTTGGGTCATTTTACTGAACTTTTGTAGTATACTTGACGACACAGAGTTAGAGCAGTGGACTACTGTACCGTACTGCTATATATATACTGGTGGACAGCAAAATTCTACACTGTCCTCCTACTATATATTGCGCACAACTAAAATGCAGCACAGGTATGGATGCATAGTATACTTGACGACACAGAGGTAGAGCAGTGGACTACTGTACCGTACTGCTATATATATACTGGTGGTCAGCAAAATTCTGCACTGTCCTCCTACTATATACTGCGCACAACTAAAATGCAGCACAGGTATGGATGCATAGTATACTTGACGACACAGAGGTAGAGCAGTGGACTACTGTACCGTACTGCTATATATATACTAGTGGTCAGCAAAATTCTGCACTGTCCTCCTACTATATACTGCGCACAACTAAAATGCAGCACAGGTATGGATGCATAGTATACTTGACGACACAGAGGTAGAGCAGTGGACTACTGTACCGTACTGCTATATATATATCCTGGTGGTCAGCAAAATTCTGCACTGTCCTCCTACTATATACTGCGCACAACTAAAATGCAGCACAGGTATGGATGGATAGTATACTTGATGACACAGAGGTAGAGCAGTGGACTACTGTACCGTACAGGGCCGGCCCTAGCCAATTTAATGCTCTAGGCAAAATTTTGTCTGGTGCCCCCTAGCACCACCGCTAGTTCTGCATCTGACCCAGCAACACTTTGGCAGTGGGGCCCACCGGAGGGGTACCCTGTGGGCCTGTTCAACCATGCATAATGGCACACAGTGATGCCCATAATACACATAATTCCACACAGTAATGCACCTTACACATATGCCCCACATTAGTAATACTAATAGCTTTTTTTATAAAACGTACTTTTGCTTGCTGTCGTGCTTGCAGTCAGTGTGTGCGCCCATGCAGCTCCCTGGATCCGTGACTGCATTTTGTGTGATGGGGTGGCAGGATGGGTGAGTGCTTGCGCTCGCACCCGTTAAAGGGATGTGACCTCACAGGGTATGCCATCCTGGCAGGGGAATTTTACGGCATGGACTGACTAGGAAATAAAGTGTGAGGAGAACACTGCCCATGTTATGTCCCTGCAGACACCTGGGGTTTGCACAGGGATAAGGGACACACACACAGGATGGCAGGGTTCCCCTCCCCCATGTGCACAAGCAGTATAGGTGATGTCAGATTTATGTGAAGCAGTCTTCCAAATACACATGTGGTATCATAAGGATCCATCCAGTAATAACCTTATATAGTCAGCGAAAATGTCACAGGTCCAGGAATTGCAGTTACCAGGCTTCTGCTGTCTGTCAGAGGTCTCACAAGTCAGGGGCTTTCAAGCATGTAAGAGGGAGTTTAAAGAACTTTAAGGGAGAGTGTGCATTTTATTTGACAAATGTAAACAGCAGTGTGTACAAGTACTGATTGAATACATTTGGAAAGTAACAGTTTGCAGACTGTCCCTCCCAGCATGAGATACTGCAGGGACATGCTTGGATGCCCCTAGACATGCTTGGATGCCCTAGGCAAATGCCTAGCCTGCCTATAGCTAAGGCCAGATCTGGTACCGTACTGCTATATATATACTGGTGGTCAGCAAAATTCTGCACTGTCCTCCTACTATATACTGCGCACAACTAAAATGCAGCACAGGTATGGATGCATAGTATACTTGACGACACAGAGGTAGAGCAGTGGACTACTGTACCGTACTGCTATATATATACTGGTGGTCAGCAAAATTCTGCACTGTCCTCCTACTATATACTGCGCACAACTAAAATGCAGCACAGGTATGGATGCATAGTATACTTGACGACACAGAGGTAGAGCAGTGGACTACTGTACCGTACTGCTATATATATACTGGTGGTCAGCAAAATTCTGCACTGTCCTCCTACTATATACTGCGCACAACTAAAATGCAGCACAGGTATGGATGCATAGTATACTTGACGACACAGAGGTAGAACAGTGGACTACTGTACCGTACTGCTATATATATACTGGTGGTCAGCAAAATTCTGCACTGTCCTCCTACTATATACTGCGCACAACTAAAATGCAGCACAGGTATGGATGCATAGTATACTTGACGACACAGAGGTAGAGCAGTGGACTACTGTACCGTACTGCTATATATATACTGGTGGTCAGCAAAATTCTGCACTGTCCTCCTACTATATACTGCGCACAACTAAAATCCAGCACAGGTATGGATGCATAGTATACTTGACGACACAGAGGTAGAGCAGTGGACTACTGTACCGTACTGCTATATATATATCCTGGTAGTCAGCAAAATTCTGCACTGTCCTCCTACTATATACTGCGCACAACTAAAATGCAGCACAGGTATGGATGGATAGTATACTTGACGACACAGAGGTAGAGCAGTGGACTACTGTACCGTACAGGGCCGGCCCTAGCCAATTTGATGCTCTAGGCAAAATTTTGTCTGGTGCCCCCTAGCACCACCGCTAGTTCTGCATCTGACCCAGCAACACTTAGGTAGTGGGGCCCACCGGAGAGGTACGCTGTGGGCCAGTTCAACCATGCATAATGGCACACAGTGATGCCCATAATACACATAATTCCACACAGTGATGCACCTTACACATATGCCCCACATTAGTAATACTAATAGCTTTTTTTATAAAACGTACTTTTGCTTGCTGGCGTGCTTGCAGTCAGAGTGTGCGCCCATGCAGCTCCCTGGATCCGTGACTGCGTTTTGTGTGATGGGGTGGCAAGATGGGTGAGTGCTTGCGCTCGCACCCGTTAAAGGGATGTGACCTCACAGGGTATGCCATCCTGGCAGGGGAATTTTACGGCATGGACTGACTAGGAAATAAAGTGTGAGGAGAACACTGCCCATGTTATGTCCCTGCAGACACCTGGGGTTTGCACAGGGATAAGGGACACACACACAGGATGGCAGGGTTCCCCTCCCCCATGTGCACAAGCAGTATAGGTGATGTCAGATTTATGTGAAGCAGTCTTCCAAATACACATGTGGTATCATAAGGATCCATCCAGTAATAACCTTATATAGTCAGCGAAAATGTCACAGGTCCAGGAATTGCAGTTACCAGGCTTCTGCTGTCTGTCAGAGGTCTCACAAGTCAGGGGCATTCAAGCATGTAGGAGGGAGTTTAAAGAACTTTAAGGGAGAGTGTGCATTTTATTTGACAAATGTAAACAGCAGTGTGTACAAGTACTGATTGAATACATTTGGAAAGTAACAGTTTGCAGACTGTCCCTCCCAGCATGAGATACTGCAGGGACATGCTTGGATGCCCCTAGACATGCTTGGATGCCCTAGGCAAATGCCTAGCCTGCCTATAGCTAAGGCCAGCTCTGGTACCGTACTGCTATATATATACTGGTGGTCAGCAAAATTCTGCACTGTCCTCCTACTATATACTGCGCACAACTAAAATGCAGCACAGGTATGGATGCATAGTATACTTGACGACACAGAGGTAGAGCAGTGGACTACTGTACCGTACTGCTATATATATACTGGTGGTCAGCAAAATTCTGCACTGTCCTCCTACTATATACTGCGCACAACTAAAATGCAGCACAGGTATGGATGCATAGTATACTTGACGACACAGAGGTAGAGCAGTGGACTACTGTACCGTACTGCTATATATATACTGGTGGTCAGCAAAATTCTGCACTGTCCTCCTACTATATACTGCGCACAACTAAAATGCAGCACAGGTATGGATGCATAGTATACTTGACGACACAGAGGTAGAGCAGTGGACTACTGTACCGTACTGCTATATATATACTGGTGGTCAGCAAAATTCTGCACTGTCCTCCTACTATATACTGCGCACAACTAAAATCCAGCACAGGTATGGATGCATAGTATACTTGACGACACAGAGGTAGAGCAGTGGACTACTGTACCGTACTGCTATATATATATCCTGGTAGTCAGCAAAATTCTGCACAGTCCTCCTACTATATACTGCGCACAACTAAAATGCAGCACAGGTATGGATGGATAGTATACTTGACGACACAGAGGTAGAGCAGTGGACTACTGTACCGTACAGGGCCGGCCCTAGCCAATTTGATGCTCTAGGCAAAATTTTGTCTGGTGCCCCCTAGCACCACCGCTAGTTCTGCATCTGACCCAGCAACACTTAGGTAGTGGGGCCCACCGGAGAGGTATGCTGTGGGCCAGTTCAACCATGCATAATGGCACACAGTGATGCCCATAATACACATAATTCCACACAGTGATGCACCTTACACATATGCCCCACATTAGTAATACTAATAGCTTTTTTTATAAAACGTACTTTTGCTTGCTGGCGTGCTTGCAGTCAGAGTGTGCGCCCATGCAGCTCCCTGGATCCGTGACTGCGTTTTGTGTGATGGGGTGGCAGGATGGGTGAGTGCTTGCGCTCGCACCCGTTAAAGGGATGTGACCTCACAGGGTATGCCATCCTGGCAGGGGAATTTTACGGCATGGACTGACTAGGAAATAAAGTGTGAGGAGAACACTGCCCATGTTATGTCCCTGCAGACACCTGGGGTTTGCACAGGGATAAGGGACACACACACAGGATGGCAGGGTTCCCCTCCCCCATGTGCACAAGCAGTATAGGTGATGTCAGATTTATGTGAAGCAGTCTTCCAAATACACATGTGGTATCATAAGGATCCATCCAGTAATAACCTTATATAGTCAGCGAAAATGTCACAGGTCCAGGAATTGCAGTTACCAGGCTTCTGCTGTCTGTCAGAGGTCTCACAAGTCAGGGGCATTCAAGCATGTAGGAGGGAGTTTAAAGAACTTTAAGGGAGAGTGTGCATTTTATTTGACAAATGTAAACAGCAGTGTGTACAAGTACTGATTGAATACATTTGGAAAGTAACAGTTTGCAGACTGTCCCTCCCAGCATGAGATACTGCAGGGACATGCTTGGATGCCCCTAGACATGCTTGGATGCCCTAG
The DNA here is from genome assembly GCF_028390025.1 of Pseudophryne corroboree. NCBI lineage: Eukaryota > Metazoa > Chordata > Amphibia > Anura > Myobatrachidae > Pseudophryne > Pseudophryne corroboree. Next base: position 404,903,740 of record NC_086444.1, on the reverse strand, counting down.
GCAAATGCCTAGCCTGCCTATAGCTAAGGCCGGCTCTGGTACCGTACTGCTATATATATACTGGTGGTCAGCAAAATTCTGCACTGTCCTCCTACTATATACTGCGCACAACTAAAATGCAGCACAGGTATGGATGCATAGTATACTTGACGACACAGAGGTAGAGCAGTGGACTACTGTACCGTACTGCTATATATATACTGGTGGTCAGCAAAATTCTGCACTGTCCTCCTACTATATACTGCGCACAACTAAAATGCAGCACAGGTATGGATGCATAGTATACTTGACGACACAGAGGTAGAGCAGTGGACTACTGTACCATACTGCTATATATATACTGGTGGTCAGCAAAATTCTGCACTGTCCTCCTACTATATACTGCGCACAACTAAAATGCAGCACAGGTATGGATGCATAGTATACTTGACGACACAGAGGTAGAACAGTGGACTACTGTACCGTACTGCTATATATATACTGGTGGTCAGCAAAATTCTGCACTGTCCTCCTACTATATACTGCGCACAACTAAAATCCAGCACAGGTATGGATGCATAGTATACTTGACGACACAGAGGTAGAGCAGTGGACTACTGTACCGTACTGCTATATATATACTGGTGGTCAGCAAAATTCTGCACTGTCCTCCTACTATATACTGCGCACAACTAAAATGCAGCACAGGTATGGATGCATAGTATACTTGACGACACAGAGGTAGAGCAGTGGACTACTGCACCGTACTGCTATATATATACTGGTGGTCACAGCAAAATTCTGCACTGTCCTCCTACTATATACTACAATGCAGCACAGATATGGAGCGTTTTTCAGGCAGAGAACGTAGATATTTTCAGCACACTGAGCACAGATATTTGCAAGCACACTGAGCATAGATATTTGCAGCACACTGAACACAGAAACTGAGAGAACGCAGCCACGTCCTCTCGCTATCATCTCCAAAGCACGAGTGAAAATGGTGGCGACGCGCGGCTCCTTATATAGAATACGAATCTCGAAAGAATACGACAGCAGGATGATGACGCTCGGGTGCGCTTGGGTTAACCGAGCAAAGCGGGAAGATCCGAGGCTGCCTCGGAACCGTGTAAAATGGGTGAAGTTCGGGGGGGTTCGGATCCCGAGGAACCGAACCCGCTCATCACTACTTAAGACCCGTCTGCTGTTGTTGGCATTGCAACAGCAGGCTTCTTTGTGGGCTAGGAAGTGGAAATTAGCTTTCCTCAGCATCATATGCACTGACACCACTTGTGACAAAGGGGTTGGGGATGGAATCCTGGCGGCCGTGATCTCGGAGATCAGAATACAGACACTGGTATCCCAGCCGCCAAAATGCCGGCAGTGGGGCAGAAAGCTCCTTGTGGGTTCGCAGTGCTTGCTACGCTGCAGGTTCTATTCCCGCTCTATGGGTGTCGTGGACACCCACGACTGGGAATAGCCCTGGCACCGCTGCTGGCATTCTGGGCTGTTGGGATCTCGGCGTCGGTATCCTAAACGCCAGAATTTCAAACGTCGGGACATTGACTACATCCCGTGACAAAGAAGCTATGTAGTGGAAGCAAACACTGACTCTGGATTTCTCTACTACGGTTTTATTTAGTAAGGATGAATACACAGTAAATTCATGGCCCTGTCACTAGCTAACAGATCTACTCCCTAGTCACCGGCCAGGTTTCCCAGCATCTTTTTATATCCTAGAGCACAGGTTCTCAAACTCGGTCCTCAGGACCCCACACGGTGCATGTTTTGCAGGTCTCCTCACAGAATCACAAGTGAAATAATTAGCTCCACCTGTGGACCTTTTAAAATGTGTCAGTAAGTAATTAATACACCTGTGCACCTGCTGGGTTACCTGCAAAACATGCACTGTGTGGGGTCCTGAGGACCAAGTTTGAGAACCTGTGTCCTAGAGTCACCCTCCCCCACCTAGACTGACAGGCATGCACCACATTCACCCTGTATTCATAAGGAAGTGCCTTACAGCTGATCTGTTTTAATCAGTCACACGCCTTCAGCTGTGCCAGGCTGCAGGGGAAACCCACTGAAATCAACAAGCAGGTAAGACACACACTTTTTCATCCTCCAAATGCGTGCTATTGCTACAGTATGTTTTGAATATCTGAGCCAAAGAGTTGTGCACAATAACAGAGAATTAAGAGTTTCTGGAATAGGTGGGTGTAAAAAATAAAATAATGTTAAATTCAGGCCTGTGTGCACTAGGTGCTTATGTAACAAAGCTATTATTTATTTATTGAGAGAGAGAGAGAGAGAGAAAAAAAGAGAGAGAGAGAGAGAGAGAGAGAGAGAGAGAGAGAGAGAGAGAGAGAGAGGGATCCTAAACTGCAACTGAAAATAACTACTCTAAAGTTCAAAATTGAATGGAGAAAACCAGCACGGTTAATTAAAATCAAGAGCTGGCACAAGGATGCTGATTATGGGAAAACATCTCTGCAGCCATTCCTGTAAATCTCTGCACCTCTTAACGAATGTCTCTGAATTGCTTTAATTCAGCGTCTTTTAAATAATTTAACGGCACGTGTAATAGGACTATAAAAATCTATTATAACTTCAATAAAGAGCATGCACTGAGCAACAGGGATATTTCTACTATATAGGAACAATATGAGCCATGTGTACATTTCTCAACTTTAATGGGGAGTTTAATGGATGGATTTACAGCGGTTGTGAAATGGAATCTGGTAGGTACAGGATTTGGGCTGCAAAAGACCTAAATTATTATGGCAGATAAAACCATTTGTAGTCCTGGGAATGGAACAAAAATGCTTGCAATGTCTCAAAAGAATAAACCTTTTGCAAAATGTCTGTCAACCATAGATGTAAAACCGTGGGCCTTGGAGTTGATAAATAACCAGAATTTTTAGATTTCCCTTCTTAATCATAACTCATCTGGTGATGATGACAGTAATGCTACAGTAGTTGTCACTTTTTTGATTATGTGCAAAGTGTTCCCAAATCTGTTTTATGGTGTGGCTGACTAGAGTAGTGGTTCTCAAACTCGTCCCTGGGACCCCAAACAGCTCACATTTTCCATGTCACCTAGCAGGTGCTCAGATGTATTAATTACTCAGTGACACATTTTAATAGACCCACAGGTGAAGCCAGGGGTGGACTGGAAAATGGAAAACCAGCCTGAGAAATTGATGCAAGCCACCCTAATGGTCGTAGGGTTTGTTGAGAGGGTGGGGTCTGTCAAGGTGGGCGGGATATGGGTGTGGTCTGTAGAGGGGTGGGGTCCTTCAAGGGGGGTGGGATCCCTCCTTATAGAGCCTGATTCTGAGTTGGACTCAGCTGCGGCCTTCCTTGCATCTTTTGCTGCAGTTGCTCCTGTGACTTTATACTAATGCCACTACAGTGCAATTCCCTGGTGTACATGCATCTAAATATGCAAGGACTGAGGCGCCCACTGTGTCTGCAGATGCTGAATCATGCTTTGTGCCTTTTTACATGCTACCATTGGTTGCACCATTGAAACTTTCACCAGCCCTATGCTAGGTGCAGATCATCCAACTATGGCCTCTAGTATGAGTGAGTCAGTATTTCTGTACACAGCCACTATTAGCAACACACCTATACTATGTTACCTCTGCTTCTGGTTAGCCAACCCCCTCTAACCGCATAGAGAAGCCCAACACATTTCTAATACACTTCTTGGTGCATGCACCTGAATCTGTACTGTAACGCAGTACGAACAGCATCAGGACGCATGTACAGACTAAAAACACATTGGCCCACCTCAGGAAAAAAAACACATTGGCCCCCACAGAAAAAAAACCCTCATTGGCCCCCACAGAGAACAACAAAAAAAAACACCCTCATTGACCAACATAAAACAAACACATTAGCCCCTACAACAAAAACACAAAAACAATGCCTCCCACAGAAAAAAAAACACATCGGCCCCCACAGGAAAAACACACACACACACACACACACACACACACACACACACACACACACACACACACACACACACACACACACACACACTGTATAGGGACCAGATGCACACACACACACACACACACACACACACACACACACACACACACACACACACACACACACACACACACAAAATAAATAAAACACACTGGCCTCCACATGGAAAAAATTAAAACAGACTGGCCTCCACAATAAAAAAATGGGAAGGTTAGTGTGTATATGCCTGGGTTCTGATGCTGAGTGACCTGCCTTAGGTTGGGAGCAGGCTGCATGGAGGATTCAGGAATAACTTTCCTGGTACTGCAGCTCTCCCAGGTACCCAACCCCCAACCTCCTATCACAGCACAACCCAGTCTTGCACTGTGCAGCTCAACGATCCTGAATCGGAGAAGGGAAGGATGCACTGCAGAGTCACAGATGATGGAGTACTGACACTGACCTGTACAAATGCTTCAGTCTGTACACATGCTTCCACGCGCATCCAGTTCCTGCAGGCTGCTGGGTCCTAGTACCCAAAGGTTGTATGGCTCCAGGGCGACCCATGCAATTACACGACTTGCCCGGCCCTGGACGCCTGGCCCCTCAGTGTCCTGGCTGCCCTTGGTCATTTGCTTTGAAGGCAGTACACACTAACTAGCAGTACACATTGCTGCAGCTACGACTTGAATGAGTTTCTGCTCATGCGCAGAAGCTCAGATCGCGGCAGCCGCGGATACAGTATATGAATTGGCCAACCGGTGGTCTGTCTCGGCGGACCAATCCGCCCCTGGGTGGAGCTAATTTTTTCACTTACATTCTGTGAGGAGACCTGGAAAACATGAACTATTTGGGGTTCTGAGGACAGAGTTTGAGAACCACTGGACTAGAGTAACAACCCTCCAAGAAGTCAGACTTTACCAGTACTTGTCTATTTTGCTGAAATGCCCATAAAACAGCAAATTTCTAGGAGCTGTTCTAGCAATGGAAGCAAGCAGGAAGTCACAGATGGAAGGTTGGTAGTGGAAGGAGTGGAAGGAGTCCCTATTAGCCCAAAGTATTAATGTATAAATGTTAACATTAACTAGTTAAGGAAGTGAGGTTAATTATTCTTGATTGATTGATTCATTGATTATGGTTTGTTTCTGTTATATGGTAAAATAAAATGCTTTTAAACTGCAATTAGTATATTATAATGTAATATTAAATGTACTTGCAGGGGCATTATTAGAACATTTTGTTGCTCATAACAATATTTTGATGGGGTCCCAATTTCAATCTTTCTTGAGAAACTTTGCAAGGGTTGCTCATTTTATGCCCCACAGCAGTGCCCCAGTTCACATTGTCCCCATTGTAGTGCCCCTAGTACACATTATTGAAAAACATGTACCTAGTGAGTGCCACCATGTGCCTATATAGTGCCACCTATATATGTGCCTATATAGTGCCACCATGTGGCCTATATAGATCCCTTAGTGGTAGTATTTAATGCATCTAAATTGTAAGATAAGTAGAAAGGTCTTATTTATTTATTTTATTAACAGGTTCTTATATAGCGCAGCATATTCCATTTCGCTTTACAATTGGAAACAACAGTGATAGAACAAACCGGGAAATAACAGACAACATATAGGTAGGAAGAACCTGCTGGTAAGCTTACAATCTATAGGTAGAATAGGCATTGATACACAAGGACATGTGCTATCTTGCATAATTGTCCAGCCAGATTGCAAAGGGCTGTATGATATAGTCACATAGCAATGTTGGCCAAGGGTCAGGAGGATGTGATGTAAATAAAGACAAAATATGTGAGGTTATGTATGGACTGAATAGAAGGGATGTACTTGAGTAGTATAGCTTGTGAAGGCTATGTAGGCAGTTCTGGAATTTGATAAGCTTGCCTGAAGAGGTGAGTTTTAAGTGAACGCTTGAAAGTTTGGAGACGAGAGGATAGGTCTTGTGTAAGGTCTGGTCATAATTTCGATATTTACTTAGATGTATGTTACATGATTTTGAGACAGATTGAATGTAGGTAACAAAGCACAGTTCAGAGTCAAGGATGACACCTGGGCATCGAGCTTGTGTGGTAGAGTTTATTTGTCGAGTTATCAACAGTGATAGAGATATCAGGTTGGTAACTACTATTTCCTGGTGGAAATATAATTAATTCTGTTTTGGAAATATTAAGTTTGAGGTGGCGAGATGACATCCAAGATGAAAAAACAGAAAGGCATTCAACGAAGTGGACTAAAACGATGGTGACAAATTTGGGGAAGGATAGATCGTTCTGAGTATCATCTGCATACAAATGACACTGAAAGCCAAAAGAGCTGATTAGTTTACCAAGAGATGATAGATTGAGAAATGCAGAGGGCCTAAGACTGAGCCTTGCGGTACTCCAACTGATAGAGGTAGCGAAGAGGAGGTGGCTTCAGAGAATCAAACACTGAAAGATGGTGAGAACCAAGAAAGGGCTGTGTCCTGAAGACTTAGAGATTGTAGTGTTTGTATGAGAAGAGGCTGGTCAATGGTGTCAAATGCAGCAGAGAGATCTAGAAGAATAAGAAGTGATTAATGGCATTTAGACTTAGCAGTGACCAGATCATTCACTACTTTAGTCAGTGCTGACTCAGTGGAGTGTTGTGAACGACAGCCTGACTAAAATGGGCCCAATAAGTTGCGCAAGCTAAGAAAGTGTGTGAGGCGAGTGTAGGCAATTCTCTCAAGTAGCTTGGAGGGGCATGGGAGCTGAGAAATGGGCTTGAATTTGAGAGTTAAGGTCAGGGTCAGTTCTTTCAGAATGGGAGTAATCATTGCATGTTCGAACAGTGGTGCCATACTTCCAGTAAAGAGAGAGAGATTAGAGATTTTAGTTAAGATTGTTAATAGCACAAAGCTTTACTAATTTGTGAGGCTATAGGTTCTAAAGGAGAGGTAGTAGAGTAAGAGGATGAATATTAGAGATGAGCGCCTGAAATTTTTCGGGTTTTGTGTTTTGGTTTTGGGTTCGGTTCCGCGGCCGTGTTTTGGGTTCGAACGCGTTTTGGCAAAACCTCACCGAATTTTTTTTGTCGGATTCGGGTGTGTTTTGGATTCGGGTGTTTTTTTCAAAAAACCCTAAAAAACAGCTTAAATCATAGAATTTGGGGGTAATTTTGATCCCAAAGTATTATTAACCTCAAAAAACATAATTTACACTCATTTTCAGCCTATTCTGAACACATCACACCTCACAATATTATTTTTAGTCCTAAAATTTGCACCGAGGTCGCTGTGTGAGTAAGATAAGCGACCCTAGTGGCCGACACAAACACCGGGCCCATCTAGGAGTGGCACTGCAGTGTCACGCAGGATGTCCCTTCCAAAAAACCCTCCCCAAACAGCACATGACGCAAAGAAAAAAAGAGGCGCAATGAGGTAGCTGTGTGAGTAAGATTAGCGACCCTAGTGGCCGACACAAACACCGGGCCCATCTAGGAGTGGCACTGCAGTGTCACGCAGGATGGCCCTTCCAAAAAACCCTCCCCAAACAGCACATGACGCAAAGAAAAAAAGAGGTGCAATGAGGCGCAATAAAAAAACCACGGTTAGGTGGTATATATTATAATAATAATACAATTATGGATGGACGGACTGCCTGCCGAGTTCCGACACAGAGGTAGCCACAGCCGTGAACTACCGCACTGTACACTGGTTGATAAAGAGATAGTAGTATACTCGTAACAACTAGTATGACACTATGACGGTATAAAGAAAGAAAAAAAAATACCACGGTTAGGTGGTATATATTATAATAATAATACAATTATGGATGGACGGACTGCCTGCCGACTGCCGACACAGAGGTAGCCACAGCCGTGAACTACCGCACTGTACACTGGTTGATAAAGAGATAGTAGTATACTCGTAACAACTAGTATGACACTATGACGACGGTATAAAGAATGAAAAAAAAACCACGGTTAGGTGGTATATATTATAATAATAATACAATTATGGATGGACGGACTGCCTGCCGACTGCCGACACAGAGGTAGCCACAGCCGTGAACTACCGCACTGTACACTGGTTGATAAAGAGATAGTAGTATACTCGTAACAACTAGTATGACACTATGACGACGGTATAAAGAATGAAAAAAAAACCACGGTTAGGTGGTATATATTATAATAATAATACAATTATGGATGGACGGACTGCCTGCCGACTGCCGACACAGAGGTAGCCACAGCCGTGAACTACCGCACTGTACACTGGTTGATAAAGAGATAGTAGTATACTCGTAACAACTAGTATGACACTATGACGACGGTATAAAGAATGCAAAAAAAACCACAGTTAGGTGGTATATATTATAATAATAATACAATTATGGATGGACGGACTGCCTGCCGACTGCCGACACAGAGGTAGCCACAGCCGTGAACTACCGCACTGTACACTGGTTGATAAAGAGATAGTAGTATACTCGTAACAATTAGGATGACACTATGACGGTATAAAGAATGAAAAAAAAACCACGGTTAGGTGGTAGGTATATAATAATAAATAATACAATTCTGGTCGGACGGACTGCCTGCCGTGTGCCGACACAGAGGTAGCCACAGCCGTGAACTACCGCACTGTACACTGGTTGATAAAGAGATAGTAGTATACTCGTAACAATTAGGATGACACTATGACGGTATAAAGAATGAAAAAAAAACCACGGTTAGGTGGTAGGTATATAATAATAAATAATACAATTCTGGTCGGACGGACTGCCTGCCGTGTGCCGACACAGAGGTAGCCACAGCCGTGAACTACCGCACTGTACACTGGTTGATAAAGAGATAGTAGTATACTCGTAACAATTAGGATGACACTATGACGGTATAAAGAATGAAAAAAAAACCACGGTTAGGTGGTAGGTATATAATAATAAATAATACAATTCTGGTCGGACGGACTGCCTGCCGTGTGCCGACACAGAGGTAGCCACAGCCGTGAACTACCGCACTGTACACTGGTTGATAAAGAGATAGTAGTATACTCGTAACAATTAGGATGACACTATGACGGTATAAAGAATGAAAAAAAAACCACGGTTAGGTGGTAGGTATATAATAATAAATAATACAATTCTGGTCGGACGGACTGCCTGCCGTGTGCCGACACAGAGGTAGCCACAGCCGTGAACTACCGCACTGTACACTGGTTGATAAAGAGATAGTAGTATACTCGTAACAATTAGGATGACACTATGACGGTATAAAGAATGAAAAAAAAACCACGGTTAGGTGGTAGGTATATAATAATAAATAATACAATTCTGGTCGGACGGACTGCCTGCCGTGTGCCGACACAGAGGTAGCCACAGCCGTGAACTACCGCACTGTACTGTGTCTGCTGCTAATATAGACTGGTTGATATTTAAAGAGATATTAGTAGTATACAACAATACTATACTGGTGGTCAGGCACTGGTCACCACTCCTGCAGCAAAAGTGTGCACTGTTAATTAATATAATTGTACTCCTGGCTCCTGCTAACAACCTGCAGTGCTCCCCAGTCTCCCCCACAATTAATTATAAGCTTTTAATTTATACATTGATGACTGTGCAGCACACTGGGCTGAGCTGAGTGCACACAGACTGAGTCACACTGTGTGACTGACTGTGCTGTGTATCGTTTTTTTTTTCAGGCAGAGAACGGATATAGCAGAGAGAAGTGAACGGATATATTATATTAAATAAAAGTTAACTAGCAACTGCACTGGTCACTGACTGTGGTAAACTAACTCTGTCTGCGACTCTGCACAATCTCTCTCTATCTAATCTATCTATCTCTATTCTAATGGAGAGGACGCCAGACACGTCCTCTCCCTATCAATCTCAATGCACGAGTGAAAATGGCGGCGACGCGCGGCTCCTTATATAGAATCCGAGTCTCGCGATAGAATCCGAGCCTCGCGAGAATCCGACAGCGTCATGATGACGTTCGGGCGCGCTCGGGTTAACCGAGCAAGGCGGGAAGATCCGAGTCGCTCGGACCCGTGGAAAAAAAAGTGAAGTTCGTGCGGGTTCGGATTCAAAGAAACCGAACCCGCTCATCTCTAATGAATATAGATACTTCATATTGATTTGTGGGATTAAATGTAGAGAAGGTGGCAGAGGGTACAGGTGGGAAATTGACCAGGTCACTGGCTGAAGACGAGCATACCATTTCATTTTGCATCTTATCAATCTTACCCTTGAAGTAGGTAGCACGATCTTGCACATTGATCGTGGCTGACGGGTTGGGTGAGGGAGGGTTAAGAAGTGATTTGAAGGTATTAAAATGTCGCTTGTGGTTAGAGGCTTGAGCAGAGATGAGAGTTTGGAAAAATGTTTGTTTGACTGTGTCCAGAGCATTACGATAGGAGTGGTAGATAGTCTTATAAGTGAGGAAGTTGCTCGGAATACTAGATTTACGCCACTGACATCTTACTATATGTGAAAGTTTTTGTAGGTGTCTTGTTAATTTCAAGTGCCACGGTTGACATCTAGGTCTATGTGGAGTGTCATGGGTAGCTGGAGCCACTTCATTCACAAGTATTGCATATTGAACAAATTCCTAACTTGCTATGCAGCAGTGGTGTAAGATCAATGAATACATCCACATGAAAAATGTATAGTAGTCGGGTGTGGTATATTATGCTCACATTCAAAATGTCAACATATATTAGGTCAACAGGAGAATGTCAAGATGGTTGTAATGTAGACACTGAACATGTCGATCAATATGTTCATAATGTTAAATTAACCATGGCGACGGTCAGCATGTCGAGACAGATGAAAGGTCAACATTGTTGAAATGTCAACAGTGACTTTTTAGGGGTGTTGTATGCTTTACCCTAACATTAATCATAACACTAATCCTACAGGTAACCTTAAAGCTATCCTTAATTCTAACAGTAACCTCAGTGCTAACCATAATCCTATTCCTAATGGTAACTACAATGCTAAAAAACCCTAATCCTAACAGTAACCTTAATGCTAACTTTAACCCTAATCCTAATAGTAAATTTAGAACTACCAGAAATTATGGAATTCTGACTGGTAACATTGTGACTGCGTACTATAGTAGTCATGCGTAATTCACAATGAATACCTTACATATAACATACAGTAAGGGCACCTACAAGGTAATCTGGCCTTAATGTGTACTTGGCCAATATCTGCATTATACACGTGCATTCTTTTCAATACATACAGATGTACAACATACACTTATCGCCAAATAGTCCCGTTTGGTCCATTACGGACTTTGGGGGTCATTCCGAGTTGTTCGCTCGCTAGCTGATTTTAGCAGCATTGCACACGCTAGGTTACCGCCCTCTGGGAGTGTATCTTAGCATAGCAGAATTGCGAACGAAAGATTAGCAGAATTGCGAATAGAAAATTCTTAGCAGTGTCTGAGTAGCTCGAGACTTACTCCTACACTACGATCAGCTCAGCCCATTTCGCTCCTGGTTTGACGTCTCAAACATGCCCTACGTTCGGCCAGCCACTCCCCCGTTTCTCCAGACACTCCCGCATTTTTCCCTGATACGCCTGAGTTTTTTAGCCAACGCTTGAAAAACACTAAGTTGCCACCCAGAAACGCCCCTTTCCTGTCAATCATTTACCGAACACCAGTGCGACTGAAAAGCGCCACAGACGCTACAGCAAAACAGCTAAGTTTATAGTAAAATAACTAAGCGCATGTGCTCTGCATACCATGCGCATGCGCAGTAAGTGACTATTCGCAGTATAGTGAAAATCGGCAACGAGCGAACAACTCGGAATGACCCCCTTTGTGACGAGACCTGCCAGAGACTTTACACAAAATTCAAGTCATGTCCTGTCCTGAGTCCCGTCTGCTTCCTCATTTCCCTCTCCCTCTTCACCGCCGCGGCCACTGAGTTCTCCTCTCGCAGTGCTCCTGATGGCCGTTGGCGCATGCGCACCAGTCACTTTTTTTTTTCCGGGCATGCGCACACAGCCTTCCTGGATGGTTCCTGGAGGCTTCCTGCGCCACAGTTGCAGCTTCTGGCTTTGCGCATGCACCAACGGTCATGGGGAGCGCTGCGAGAGGAGAACTCAGTAGCCGCGGCGGTGAAGAGGAGGGAGAGGGAAATGAGAAAGCAGACGGGGGAGCTAAGGGCAAGCGGCGGGCATCGGAGCGGTGAGTGTGAACGGAGAGAAAACGGCACTTTAAGCGGGGGTGAAGGATAGTACATCCCGCCCAGAGGCTGCTGATAGTGTCAATGGAAAGTAAATAGTACAGCTATATCATACTTATGTACCTACTTTTATGGTCTCCTCTCTGCTGGGAGAAGCCTGGACAGGAGATGCTTCAGGACACTTCAGGGGTGGGGCTGGGCTGTCTTGTCACTATGTCCCACCTCTATCACATCAAAATGCCCCAATTAGCAGGTCCACGGGAGTGGGATGGGCTAAATTACATGAATTTGCATAACTTAGCCCTGCCCCCTCTATACAGAGCTCTGAATCCCCAGTATAGTTTCCTCATCCATATCACTAGAAAGTGGATAGGATGCAGTAGATTCAGCCACTCTTCTGTGGGTACAGAGGGCTGCCCCAAATATCGGGAATCTTCCGCAAGAAGGCAAGTATGAGCTATATCCTGTGCAGAGCGTCATTCTGATGGAATGGGAGAACTGGTAGCAGAGAATTTTGATAAATTACTGCTGTTACTGTAAGCAGGGATAAGGAATCAGTGTTGTGTTTCTAGGTGGTGGGAGACCCAGGTACTGTTTATCAAGAGGAGTTTGGTTCACACTGTGCGCTGTTAACAGAGTGCTGCATGGGCTCCTGGAGGGGGTTAAGGGTACCCTAAAGTGTAGATATAATAATGTATTGAAGAAATATACACGGTCATGGGAAGAGAAGAACAGCTGCAAGAGGTAGCATAATTGTGAACTCACAGGAGACTGCACAAGAGAGCAGAAGAGCATATGCTGAGCTCTGATTGGTGGAAATTAGCACATGTAGTAAAGGTGCTAGTGAACTGACAGTAGGTATGTCTGCTAAATTGGAGTACAAAAGAGAAGTGCTGCTCGCTTCTTGTCTCATGGCTATCTGGGTGCAGTGGAGGCAAGCTCCACAGATAGTCCAGGCCCTGTAGCAATGGCATTAAGGGCTGCCATCAGGGGGTTCTGCAAGGAGTTCAGTCCCAAGCCCTGATAGAATTGGGGGGGGGGGGAGGGGGGTGTCTCCACTGGCTCCTACTCCAAAGCTGTGCTGCTGCCAGCATTCGGTAGTCGGAAATAGGCCATGCCGTCTTATCCAGTGCTCCACCTCCTTATCAGATGCCCCACCCCTTCTTGGCCACCCGCCCGGGCAACATACATGGTGAACGCATAGTGTCTTAGCCTGCACTTCAGCAGCTATCAGAGTGTTCTGCAGCCTGAGCATTAGTGCCTTCAGAAAGTGCTGCAATTGTTTTAAATATATATATATATATATATATATATATATATATACTGTGTGTGTATATATATATATATATATATAAATATGTATGTATGCATATATGTGTGTGTGTGTGTAAGTACATATAGACACTAGCATTTGCAGGGTCATCTCAATCTGCCCTCGGCTCTGCCACCTCCACCTCAGCCGGTCTGTCTCCAGCTCTTCCACATCTCTATATGCTGCTCTTATAGGGCTCCCACACTTGCATCGTCCCATTCGCTGTGTATATACACTGAAGGTGGGTACACACTGATAGATATATCTGTCGATCAATTGATCATCAGATATATCTATAGACGGATCGGGCAGTGTGTTGAGCATACACACTTCCCGATCTGTCGGAGACTGACATCATGAACTGGGCGGGCGTGTATACACGCCCGCCCAGTTCATCTGTCAATCACCGCCGGCTGCCGCAGCATGTGTACGGGCGGCTGGCTGGTCGCCCGTACACACACAGCGATGCGCCAATATATCGGTAGATATATTGGCCGTCGGCTGTGCTGCAGGGCTGACGCGATATGTCTGTGAACGACGGAGTTCACAGACATATCACCCATACCCCAATATATCGGCCGTTCAATAGAACAACCGATATATCAGCCAGTGTGTACCCACCTTGAGTCTCTGACTCTATCAGCATACCCCTAAGAACCTGCCCGCACCGTCATGGCTCTATCCCTGACGCTCAGTCCCGACTGCACCTCTGCAGCTCCCGTACTTTCCCCTAAGTTTGTCCTGTCCCCCCACCCATGCTCTTTGGCAAAGGGAGTCCATTTTTATTTTCAGATTATGGCCATGTTAACAAGGGTTTAGATAAGGTAGCGAGAGAGGGGCCTATCTATTTTTACAGTCCCAGACCCCACAATTTCTGATGGCAGTCCTGATGGTACCCCTTGCTCCCACTGTAGTTACACCCCTTTCAACTCCTCCTTACTGTACTACATATTTCTCAGTGTTTCATTATATTCAAGTTTTCTTTAATACATGTCTTCTTTGTCCTTCTTATTTTTAAACCAGGGTGTGCATATGGAAAAAAACAACAACAACAACAACAACAACAACAACAACAACAACAACAACAACAACAACACAGTTTTGTCTATGAACAACTCTTGTATCCATTTGCATGATTAAAGTGCACTTGTTAAGTTTGTCTTCTTCTTCTTTAAAGAGAGCGACAAAGGTCAATCATAGTTCAACCATATGCCAGACATCAGTCTCTGTATTTTACCAAGGAGGTAATAAAAGGAAACTGCTGATTTGTGTTTAATTAAATAACATACTGTATACTCACAATAACACCAAACAGTGTGATCTAGGCTATTCGAGTTATGTGGAAGAGAAAATACAGAATTTCTTCTATTTCCAACCTCTTAGCTTGGCAATATATCTTGGCAACAATCTGAATAGGTTGCTACCAAAAGTGTATACTTTCTGTGTATCCATCTGAACAGAGCAGAGAGGTTCCCCCAGGCTGCCCCACTCACTTACATGAGAAAGCATCAGTCATGAGTCAGAATGGATTAGACAGTAGCAGAGACCATCCTTAAGTATGAGCCAGCTCTGTCTCCAGTAGCATTAAAGTGACTATTGACTACAAACACAGGAGCGTCACTAGCAATTTAATTAGGGTGAATGATTTTTGACCGCCAAGCATCAAAGAGATGCACAGAGGGCATGTAAAAGCTAATGTATTAAATTGGTTCTCATATAACTGTAAACTTAATCTATTGAGAAAGTTTCGGAGAAAGTGGTTAAGATGTGAGCAAGTTCCCTTATATGTTTTGCACAAATTAAGATCTGGCTTAATGCAAGACATTGAAAGAAATTAAAATATTGATAGGCAATATACAAATTATATGTGCCTATAGTTGCTTTAGAATTTGTTACATTTATATTACTTATTGCTAAATGTAATATTTACGCTGTTAACTTTAGTGACAATAAATTGAAGAACCACTAAGAAAAAATAAATGCAATACTGCCCGTCCATATTTTAGTACCTAATTTCTTTCTATCCACGTTACTTTTCTGTAGCTTAAATATTTTGCTTACTTGTAATGAATAAATAAAAAGACTACCAACCCCTGTCATTTTAAAACAATATTAAAATAAAATATATAGAATGTTTTTACTATATTAATTATCTCATTTTGCACAGTTTAAAGATAACTATGACCTCTTTTTTCTAAGTTTCTACTTTTAGGGTGTTTTAAATGCAAATACTGTACTTTCCAGCATGTAATAATCAATGAACCGGGGAATAATAGAAATCTATTGTATTTTTACAGTAGTCTATAATAATATTTAAAGTAAATGAGATCAGACACTAAGGTGCCTATTTATATACAGTATAATTGCATAGAACACCTGTAAATTAGTGTCGTGCCTGGTTAGGTGGTTAACAAATGTCTTTTTTTGTAGCAATTGTGTATTTTTAAAAATTTTTTAGGAGAGGTTGTGGTCTCACCCCCCCAAATTTGTCCATGCCCCCAGTACCCAGGCCTGTGTGAGCTGCAGATGGCCCTACAGAGAGGTTCCTGATTAGAGATAGGCATGGTACAGGTGATCCCGGGGATCTGCTGCTGCATCACTGCGGAGGAGTGTCCAGCAGTTTATAAGAGGAGACCCAGGAGATTGAGATGTGCATCTCAGAGTGTATAATGAAATACCCAGCCCCCATTGAGAGCAGATGACAGTTTATGAAGACCAGCTGAGGAGACATCAGAAAAGGAGGACAGATGTGTGCTGCGGGAGCATCCCCTGGACTGCGTTGCCTTAAAGATGCACCTAAGGGCAAAATGGTTGAGATTTGGAGCCAAACCGCTGACAGGGATCCGTAGCAGAGACCCTGCCCAAGTTGACACTGAGGGACAGAGACCCCAAGTTGAACCCACCAACTATCAGGAGATTCCCTCCAAAGTTCCTATCCCTGCTGCTTGGAGGCATGTACTGACTAGATATAGTGCCAAAAGAGCTATACGGGGACCAAAGGTGCTGAATATATTGTCAGAATAAGAATTTGTAGCTAAGCTAACTATCAAGCTGACAATATTATTGTTTGTCAGATCATTATAAGAGACATCAAAAGGAACAGGGCTAGTCCGCCCCGCATGTCAGGCCCTGCCCCGATGCACAAGTACAAAAGCATTGCACGGTGGCAAAGCTTTTGTACTTAAAGAGTTGCTCACCAGAAACGCAGCTCCTGCGCGATGGCAGGGAGCTACCCGTTGCTGTCAGGGTCACAGCGGCTGCATGTGATGTCACGCAGCCACCACGGCCCGCCCTCCACATGGTCCGGGCACGCCTACATTGCCGGACCGCGCCCCTAAAACAGCGGCCAAACGACGCCGGCCCGCCCCCTCCCACCCAGCGAACGCCTTTGTCTGGCAATCAGGCAGAGGCGATCGCAGGGCTGAGACAGCCGTCGACTGTCTGGCATGCGCCGGCGCATGCGCAGTTCAGACCTGATCACTGCTGTGCGAAAACGCACAGCACCGATCAGGTCTGAATTAGGTCCATAGAAAGGTATCTTTTATTCATTCTGGAAATCCTAATATAATAAGGTTGGGGAATGCAAGTTATATTAGTTTGTACAAATTAGGCTCTATAATTGAAGTGTTTAGTATTGTAACCTACAGTAATATTCTGAACTTTACAGTGCATTCAATGTATAGGTTACATTGTATGGATGGAACTTTCCACTTAATCTAGGTAAAAAGTAAAGCCACATCTTTAATCCATATACCATTGTGGTGAGTTGTTATTGGAAACCAGAATACAATTTACTAGCCCTTAGGTCTAGGAAACTGGTTTTCTGTACCTTGCAGGTTCTGAACTCTGATGTCTCTCGCTGAAACCAGTCTCATGCATGGATTTTTTTTCTCCCAGGAGAAAATCTACCCATGATGGAAAGAAATACCGGCTATACTACTGACAAGTTTACAGAGGAAGTGGAGAGATGAGAAGATACTGTTGCTCTTCTTGCCGAGTCCCGATAGTGGGTAGAAGGAAGGGAGATTCCACGTGTGCCTGGCTCCACTCACTGCAACTGATGTCCCCAGGATTCTAATACTGCACCAGATCCTGTACATCAAACTCTGCTATACACTGCTCTGCCTCCAGCCCAGCTCTACAACATCTGCTCTTATACCCTGCTCTGCCTCCAGCCCAGCTCTACAACATCTGCTCTTATACCTTGCTCTGCCTCCAGCCCAGCCCTACAACATCTGTTCTTGTACCCTGCTCTGCCTCCAGCCCAGCTCTACAACATCTGCTCTTATACCCTGCTCTGCCTCCAGTCCAGCTCTACAACATCTGCTCTTATACCTTGCTCTGCCTCCAGCCCAGCCCTACAACATCTGTTCTTGTACCCTGCTCTGCCTCCAGCCCAGCTCTACAACATCTGCTCTTGTACCCTGCTCTGCCTCCAGTCCAGCTCTGCAACATCTGCTCTTGTACCCTGCTCTGCCTCCAGCACAGCTCTGCAACATCTGATCTTGTACCCTGCTCTGCCTTCAGCCCAGCTCTGCAACATCTGCTCTTGTACCCTGCTCTGCCTCCAGCCCAGCTCTGCAACATCTGATCTTGTACCCTGCTCTGCCTCCAGCCTAGCTCTGCAACATCTGCTCTTATACCCTGCTCTGCCTCCAGCCCAGCCCTACAACATCTGTTCTTGTACCCTGCTCTGCCTCCAGCCCAGCCTTACAACATCTGATCTTGTACCCTGCTCTGCCTCCAGCCCAGCCCTGCAACATCTGCTCTTCCTCTTATACCCTGTTCTGCCTCCAGCCCAGCCCTACAACATCTGTTCTTGTACCCTGCTCTGCCTCCAGCCCAGCTCTGCAACATCTGATCTTGTACCCTGCTCTGCCTACAGCCCAGCTCTGCAACATCTGATCTTGTACCCTGCTCTGCCTCCAGCCCAGCTCTGCAACATCTGATCTTGTACCCTGCTATGCCTCCAGCCTAGCTCTGCAACATCTGCTCTTATACCCTGCTCTGCCTCCAGCCCAGCCCTACAACATCTGTTCTTGTACCCTGCTCTGCCTCCAGCCCAGCTCTGCAACATCTGATCTTGTACCCTGCTCTGCCTCCAGCCCAGCCCTGCAACATCTGCTCTTCCTCTTATACCCTGTTCTGCCTCCAGCCCAGCCCTACAACATCTGTTCTTGTACCCTGCTCTGCCTACAGCCCAGCTCTGCAACATCTGATCTTGTACCCTGCTCTGCCTCCAGCCCAGCTCTGCAACATCTGCTCTTATACCCTGCTCTGCCTCCAGCCCAGCTCTACAACATCTGCTCTTGTACCCTGCTCTGCCTCCAGCCCAGCTCTGCAACATCTGATCTTGTACCCTGCTCTGCCTCCAGCCCAGCTCTGCAACATCTGATCTTGTACCCTGCTCTGCCCCCAGCCCAGCTCTACAACATCTGATCTTATACCCTGCTCTGCCTCCAGCCCAGCTCTGCCACATCTGATCTTGTACCCTGCTCTGCCTCAAGCCCAGCTCTACAACATCTGCTCTTATACCTTGCTTTGCCTCCATCCCAACTCTACAACATATTCTCTTATAGTCTGCTCTTATACCCTGCTCTGCCTCCAGCACAGCTCTGCCTCCAGCCAAACTCTGCCACTCATGCCCTTATATAGGACACTTGGTGCAGAGTACAGGAGTCCCCGAGGGCGTAGCTAACATAGGTGCAGGGGGTGCAGGTGCTATGGGGCCCAGAGCTGAGGGGGGGGGGGGGGGGGCACTTCAGTGTAAAATTTACATGTGTTACATACATTTCACCATTGGGTGGTACAAAAGGGCCATTACAAACTTTTGCATTAGCGCCTGCAATAAATCTAGGTATGTACCTGGGACCTGCTCATAAGGTGAAGGGGCACTGTATTGTGGCATAATATGAACTATGGACACTGTAAGTCATAATGTTAAATGGGGGTACTGTGTTGCATAATGTGTACTGGCAGCCCTACAATGTGACATAACGTGAACTAGGGCACTATGATGGTTCATCAAATAAACAAGGGCACTAGTTTGGGCATTACATTAACTAAGGCATTACTATGATTCAGAAAACGAACTAGGGATCTATTGTGGGGTATACAAGTAACAACTGCTGTGGAGAGGTGTCTCTCTAGGAGCTTAGAGACAGGGTCCCTTCAAAATGTTGCTATGGGGCCCACAAAGTTCTGACTACGCCCCTGGGAGTGCCCACAACTTACTTCCACACCTGTCAGATCCCTTGTGGTTTGAGCACCAACGTTATGACCTGCAGGGATCCCTATGGACAACAGCTAAGGCAATTTACAACTCCCGCTACTCTTGGCAGCTGTGTGGTACAGAGCACAGGATTGCAAACAGAGCCCGATAACCGGATGGAAGATAGTAGAAAGATAGTCATTAAGTCAACACCAAATGGTTGACAGTCAATATGTCAACAGGGTCAAAAGGTCGAACGTTAAATGGTCGAAATGTACTTAGGTCGCAGGTTCAAAAGGTTGACATGCAATTGGTCGACAAAAAAAAGGTTGACACGTTTTTTCATGATTTTTTTGGAGGGTGTTAGGGTTACAGTTAGGTTTAGGGTAAGGATTAGATTTAAAATAACACAGCTCTGCCACCCCTACCCTGCTCTGCCTCCAGCCCAGCTTTGCCACCCCTGCCATCATATACGCGCTCTGTCTCCAGCCCAACTTTGCTTTTCCACTTCGAGCCGCAGCCCACTGACAGGCGTTTGCAGTCTGCCAATGCCTGTCAGAAAGAATGGTAAGTGACACACTATTGGGGGATGAGGCCACGTGCTGCATTTGGCAATATGGTCGGCCTCCTGGGACACTTTCTGGTGACTTTAATGGTCAATCCCTGTGTGCAACACCCAGTTCAGACATGATAATCTTTCTGGAAACTCAAACAATAGTGGGGACTCACCTCCCAATTAAGTACAGTAACCCATTTACATATATTATATTTACCAGTTTGGTGCCTCACCGCATATTCTTTTCCTTGCACTGTAATATGGTTAAAATGTCAAAATATTAGTGAGACAACTGTGCTATTAATATTTTAATAATGCGTAGCTATCAGTAAATCTATTCTTGAATCTAAAACACTTGCTGAAATATGCATATTTCAGAGATGCAAGGCTCTAAAACAGCCTGGCTGCATAATTAAACTCGCAGACTCATTCTTTATTAAGAACCCTTTATTTTCTTTTTGTTATACCTTTTATATAGTATTACATTTTAAAGCCTAGTTAATTACATAGATGCTTGCTAATAATGCCTGTTATTTGCATTGAATTAGATTTTTGTTTCTAAATTTTAGAAATACAAAGCTGAAATCTAAGTACTCAAAATTTTGTGTTAAAGAACAATAATAATAATAATAATAATAATAATTGTATATACTGTATACGTACAGTAGTGCTCAAAAGCATTACAATACTAACAGATACGTTTTTGGGCTTAGAGTTGGCAACAGTGGTCCAATCATCTGTACTGACACATGAAAGCATATCACCTCAGCAGGGACTTCACAAGATATTGGAGAGAACAGTTTCTATCAGAAAAATCCCCCTGGGCAATACTAATAACCCAAACGTACTTTGATGTCTACGGTTTTTAAGTGAGGTGTCTACTAAACATATAATATTCTGCTAATGTGAGGGAGGGATTTAGACAAGCATGTGATTTTGATATCTTGCATCAAAAAGTGTTTGGAATTGCCTCTAGAGGGTCCTGGGCCATGTCAACAACATCACCATTCCAAGAAAACCACAATCAGGGTGGTCGGGATCAGTGTCGGCCTGAGACACGAAGGGCCCACCGGGGGAATGCAGTGGTAGTGGTCCATTTTTAGGGGTGTGGGCAGTCTCCAGAAGGGTTGTGGCCAGCAACCACATTGATTTGCCTAACAATTAGAGAGTGCATGGGCTGGACCCCATGAGAAACTGCTATATCATATATGTATAATGTATAATTCAAGTGCACAGTCTGATCCCTAGAGGAGGAGGTGGGGCCCCAGGCAGTGGGGCCCACCGTGGTTTTCCCCTGTACACCTGTGGGCCAGTCCAACACTGGACGGGATTATTAGAAATATGTCGGTAGCTGATCCTCGCTAGTCTGTGCCTCAAATAGCTCAAGATTTATGGGTAAAATATTAAGTAAATATCCACCTTTTAAATGTAAACCATCAACTGAAAGATCACACTTTACTGGGTTGTTGTCAGAGCAAGATGCCATTCATCAGTGCCAAGAATAGGAGAGCAAGTATTGCTTTTGCCAAGGAGCACCTCAACTCTATGGCTGCTGATTTGTCCAAGCTGTTCTAGAGTGCCAAGAGCAAATTTAATCTAGCATCCTCTGATGACAAAAAGTTTGTCCATCAACCTAAAAATAAAATACACAGTGCAAGGTACCTGGTACCCAACTGTGAAACATGGTGTAAGGACACATCATGGTTTGGGGGTGTTTCTTTAGCAAGGTTGTGGGTCCTCTGCACTGCGTAGTTTACAAAGAAATGCTAAATTCTACCACAATTTGAAAATCAATGTACTAGAGTGGACAAGCCAACCTAAATCGCATTGAGCACACATGGGAAGAGCTAACTAGGCATGTTAGGGCCCAAGAGTACTCAAACCAGGACACTAACTATTGTGCTTTTAAAGGGAAATGACAAAGGTGCCTCGGGAAAGTTTACTTAACATTGATGTAAGAATGTACGCTCTCACGAGCAGGGCCCTCTTCCCTCATGTGCTTATCCTTTCTTACTTTAATAATCTTCAACTGCACCAAATCCAGCAGTCTTCTGCCACCTGATACTTATTCCAGTGTCATCTGCTGATGTAACTATGTTTATTTACCCTGTACTTGTCCTATACTGTCATCAACTGTAAGTTGCTGTTTTCCTGTTTGATTATTTGTTTATGTACTCTGTAATTGGGCGCTGCAGAACCCTTGTGGCGCCATATAAATAAAGGATAATAATAATATGCCTCAGCAATACCAGGCTGTAGTATCAGCCAACGGTTTCGCAACAAAGTACTAGTGCAATTATCTTGAAATAAAATTTTATTTTATTGCAGGCTATGGGGTTAATTAACTAAGTGTTGGTGCTTCAGAATGCGTTTATGCCTTAAATATAAAAGAACAATGCTTTTAATTGGTAATCGGTAATTGTTTTGTGGTGCTTTAAAATAAATAAAAAAACTTGTTTGGAAAAAAATACTAAATATTTTTTGTATGCTTTATTATTAGAATTGATTATTTACTGTATACAGCACCACATCATATCATATTATGCAGCGTTGTACAAGCACTGTGCCACTGTTGTTAAAATATGTAACTGTATTTTCAGTTATATTAACAAAGTGTGGTACTACATGTCATGAATTAATTTAATGTTCTCCGTATATGACAAACTTCTCCTGTGTGGTGTGGTTGGGAAGGATATTTGTGAGAATTCGGGGTAGAACAAAACTGAATTACATGGGAATGTGTGAAAAGAGGCAAGAGATAGAAAGATAGATAGATAGATAGATAGATAGATAGATAGATAGATAGATGCGATAATAGGGGTCGCAGTTCATTTCCCAATGGTCGGGATCTCGGCAGTCAGGAGATATCACACTCCGGACTTTTAAAACTACTTTCTTACCTATGCGATGTCTATCCTGGTTGGAGCAGAGGTCCACGCTCGCTGTGTCCCCACATCGATCCCAAGGGCCCGCTGATGCTGATCTCGCATGAAGTCTCCTGAAGCGGCCACTGCCTCTGTGCATGGCGCTTCACGGTGCTGTCTTCCATTGTTTCGGTGTTCATTCTCCATTGTGCTCACTTCCTGGTGTTTGGGCCTAGTCAGAGTTTCCCTCCAAGGGGGTCATTCAGACCTGATTGCACTCTAGATTTTTTTGCTGCGTTGCGATCGGGTCAGAACTGCGCATGCATATGCACCGCAATGCGCAGGCATGTCGTACGGGTGCTAAGTGAATCGTTGCTGTGCGATGAATTTAACGAAGAATCCATTCGCACAGTCGATCGCAAAGAGATTGACAGGAAGAGGGCGTTTGTGGGTGGCAACTGACCATTTTTTGGGAGTGGTTGGAAAAATGCAGGCGTTTCAAGCATTTGCAGGGCAGGTGTCTGACGTCAGTTCCGGGACCCGACAGGCTAAAGTGATTACAGAGGCTGAGTAAGTTCTGGTCAACTCAGAAACTGCACAAAACTTTTTTGTAGTACTCGGCTGCACATGCGATTGCACACTTGCAAAGCAAAAATACACTCCCCTGTAGGTGACGACTATCTGATCGCAGCACCGCAAAAAATAGCTAGCGAGCGATCAGGTCTGAATTAGTCCCAAAATCCGGGCATGTTGGATTCCGTCAGCTGATCCTCCATTGCCCAATTCTAGAGCTACTTTCATCAGCTGACCGCAGCACCCAATGAATCCACACTCTAGGGTATAAAGGGAACTTCCTGGGATTACCAATTTGCCAGTACAACAGTCTCTTTTTAGGAAGTAACAGCTCTGTGCTTTGTTCCTCCATTCCGGTGACTTTGGTTATGATCCAGTTCCAGTCTAGTAATTTCAAATTGCTCTGCATTGCTCTGATCCAGTTCTAGTCTGGTAATTTCTGAAGTACTCTGCAATATCTCCATGGACTCTTCAGTGTCAAAATCCCGAATTTAGCCCGGTCAGCACTTCAGCCGTTCCTGTTCCATTCCGGTCATCATTCCGGTTCCATTCCTGTCATCATTCCGGTTCTATCTTTATCTCATCATACAGAATCTGCAGTGATCCACAGACCAGTGGCGTCACAAGGCGGGTGCGGGGGGTGCGGCCTGCACCCGGGTGTGACGCCTGGAGGAGGGTGACACCAAATGTCAGCTCCTCCGCACTGACAGGAACCAGGTGCTGCAGTGAGAAAGTCTCCTACAGCACCCGGCTCCTGTCACAGAAGAGGAGCCGACAGCGGACGGAGACTGGCTCTGGGGGAAGCCCAGCATCCCCGGAGATGCTGGGCATGCCCCCAGAGTGACGATTCCGGGATCCCCTCGAAGCCACGCCCCTAAGTACAAGGCTACGCTCCTTTTGTCGCGATCGCGGCAGGAGATCAGGGGCGCGCACCGGGTGTCACCACACCCGGTGACACCTCTGCCACAGACTCTATTCTTAATAAAGTTTAACTCATGTTATATCTGTCTTCACGCTTATCACTGCTAGAACACCAACAATTCTTTTAAGTAGAACACCAACCATTTTTCTAAGTACATGTATCAAGATCCATACACCATACCTGGTTAGAGCCTCCTCGCTTCGTTCACACTCCCTCTGTGCCAGCTCCATCCACAAATGCCTGCCCAAGCCAAACCCAACCCTCCGGCGTGACAGGAGACCAACGCCGTAATCCCGACAGCCGATGAAATCCCGACGATCAGAATCCCGTCAAATGCTCGCTATTCCCACTCGGTTGGCGGGTCCATGTCACCAACCGAGGGAGAATATAATAGTTTCTAGAATCCAAAGCATGGCAAGCGCAGCAAGCCCGCGAAGTGTCTCCTGACCGCCGGGATCCCGACCAGCGATAAATCGTACCGAATCCGATAATAGATAGATAGATAGATAGATAGATAGAAAAATTATTCAACAAAGCTCAACCAACATGCTGCTGCTTTCAGTTTAGCAGCTCTATAGGAGGGTTGCACCTTTAAGTGGATAAAAAGTCTTTAAAGGTCGGGCCTAATTGCACACGGTAATATTGCCGCAGCCACTCAAGTTCTGAGTGTATTTATTTTCAACACCGGTTGCTGTTAAAAATTTTTTCCAGCTGCTGCAATAACCATTTACATTGTGTTAAGTATTCACAGGCAGGGAGCTCCACAATGAAATGTCATGCAGGGCTTTACTGTGTTAAAAGAGTTTTCTGCTCTGGGATTATTACTATTGAAATGAACTGAATAAAAGTGAAAGCATTTTTTTCTAAAATCCTACTCTTCAAGTGATTTCATTCTACTAGAAATAAAGAAATACTGAAAATGTGAATGTGTTTAAGCAGAAAGGCAGCGTTAAGGGACAATTGGGCTGCATTTGGGAACAGCTTATCCGCAAATAATAAATGCTGTTTACTGTCCATTAAATATTGATGTGTAGGAAAAATAATACAATCTTGGGATTATTAGTTATTTTGTATTTGTCAACATCATTATCCAAGTGCAGAATATAAAGCAGGCACTATCTTGACATACAGTACAAGCATAGATGTACACTGCAGGCAGGTGGCCCATAGGTTAATGGGAGTTGCTTCCCAGGAGGAGAGAAATAACAACAGCTTTTAATAAAGATGATAGAAAGCGGAGATTGCAGAACAGATATCTGTATTCTGCTAGATATCTATAAAATTTGGGTTAATAGGAATTTTTTTCCAAGTGGGGAATAATAATCAAAAATAGTATCAGTTCTTCTTACAGAAGAGGATAGAGCCAAGCAGGTAAAGCAAATATGTGTTACCTGCAGTTATCAATTACTGTATGTAAGGATTTCTTTTCTAGCGGTTTTCAATTACATGCATATAACATCAATAAACATATTTTTTACCTCTGCCCAGTTTGCCTGGATAATCATAAACCCGTCTCTGTCTTCACTACCCTTACGTTTCTCCACCACTAGCTCTCATACAACAAGTTCCTGAAGTTCAAACATAGGGCTCGATTCAATTCTGAGAGTTGAATAGCGCCGGGAATAAGCTCCCAGTGCTATTCAATACAGCACAATGGTAAATTGGAGAAGGCCCATTCTCCCCGACTAAACAGGGTGTTTTGTCGGGAGAACCGGCATTCTACAACTTAGTTCCCAGCACGATACTGTTTTCGCCGCACTAAGGGCAGAAATCAGCACCGCGCTGGAACTTTTGTCGTATTTCTGGTAGAGATGAGCGGGTTCGGTTCTCCGAGATCCGAACCCCCCCGAACTTCACCTATTTTACAAGGTTCCGAGGCAGCCTCTGATCTTCCCGCCTTGCTCGGTTAACCCGAACGCGGCCGAACATCATCATCCCGCTGTCGGATTCTCGCGAGATTCGTATTCTATATAAAGAGACGCGTGTCGCCGCCTTTTTTTCCTCGTGCATTGGAGATTGAACGGAGAGGACGTGGCTACGTTCTCTCCCTGAAAAGCTTCATATCTGTGCTCAGTGTGCTGCAAATATCTGTGCTCAGTGTGCTGCAAATATCAGTGCTCAGTGTGCTGCAAATATCTACGTCCTCTGCCTGAAAAGCTCCATATCTGTGCTCAGCGTGCTGCAAATATCTGTGCTCAGTGTGCTGCAGTTTGGTGACCAACAGTATATAGTTGTACAGTACAGTAGGCCATTGCTGTATCTTGCAGCTCTGTGTCACTGCAAGTATACATTCCATATCTGTGCTGCATTTTTGTGAGCAGTATATATAGTAGTACAGTGCAGCATTCTGGTGACCAACAGTATATAGTTGTACAGTACAGTAGGCCATTGCTGTATCTTGCAGCTCTGTGTCACTGCAAGTATCCATTCCATATCTGTGCTGCATTTTTGTGAGCAGTATATATAGTAGTACAGTGCAGCATTTTGGTGACCCAACAGTATATAGTTGTACAGTACAGTAGGCCATTGCTGTATCTTGCAGCTCTGTGTCACTGCAAGTATACATTCCATATCCGTGCTGCATTTTTGTGAGCAGTATATATAGTAGTACAGTGCAGTATTTTGGTGACCAACAGTATATAGTTGTACAGTACAGTAGGCCATTGCTGTATCTTGCAGCTCTGTGTCACTGCAAGTATCCATTCCATATCTGTGCTGCATTTTTGTGAGCAGTATATATAGTAGTACAGTGCAGCATTTTGGTGACCAACAGTATATAGTTGTACAGTACAGTAGGCCATTGCTGTATCTTGCAGCTCTGTGTCACTGCAAGTATCCATTCCATATCTGTGCTGCATTTTTGTGAGCAGTATATATAGTATTACAGTGCAGCATTTTGGTGACCAACAGTATATAGTTGTACAGTACAGTAGGCCATTGCTATTGATATAATAATATTACTGGCATATAATTCCACACATTAAAAAATGGAGAACAAAAATGTGGAGGGTGAAATAGGGAAAGATCAAAATCCACTTCCACCTACTGCTGAAGCTGCTGCCACTAGTCATGGCACAGACGATTCAATGCCATCAACGTCGTCTGCCAAGGCCGATGCCCAATGTCATAGTAGAGAGCATGTAAAATCCAAAAAACTAAAGTTCAGTAAAATGACCCAAAAATCTAAATTAAAAGCGTCTGAGGAGAAACGTAAACTTGCCAATATACCATTTACGACACGGAGTGGCAAGGAACGGCTGAGGCCCTGGCCTATGTTCATGGCTAGTGGTTCAGCTTCACATGAAGATGGAAGCACTCATCCTCCGGCTAGAAAACTGAAAAGAGTTAAGATGGCAAAAGGACAGCAAAGAACTGTGCGTTCTTCTAAATCACAAATCCTCATGGAGTGTCCAATTGTGTCGGTTGCGATGCCTGACCTTCCCAACACTGGACGGGAAGAGGTGGCTCCTTCCACCATTTTCACGCCCCCTGGAAGTGCTGGAAGGAGCTCCCACAGTCCAGTTCCTGATAGTCAAATTGAAGATGTCACTGTTAAAGTACACCAGGATGAGGATATGGGTGTTGCTGGCGCTGAGGAGGAAATTGACAAGGAGGATTCTGATGGTGAGGTGGTTTGTTTAAGTCAGTCACCCAGGGAGACACCTGTTGTCCATGGGATGAATATGGCCATTGACATGCCTGGTCAAATTACAAAAAAAATCACCTCTTCGGTGTGGAATTAATTTAACAGAAATGTGGACAACAGGTGTCAAGCCGTGTGTTGCCTTTGTCAAGCTGTAATAAGTAGGGGTAAGGACGTTAACCACCTCGGAACATTCTCCCTTATACGTCACCTGGAGCGCATTCATCAGAAGTCATTGACAAGTTCAAAAACTTTGGGTGACAGCGGAAGCAGTCCACTGACAACTAAATCCATTCCTCTTGTACCCAAGCTCCCGCAAACCACACCACCAACTACCTCAGTGTCAATTTCCTCCTCCTTAGACAGGAACGCCAATAGTCCTGCAGGCCATGTCACTGGCAAGTCTGATGAGTCCTCTCCTGACTGAGATTCCTCCGATGGATCCTTGAGTGTAATGCCTACTGCTGCTGGCGCTGCTGTTGTTGCTGCTGGGAGTCGATAATCATCCCAGAGGGGAAGTTGGAAGGCCACTTGTATTACTTCCAGTAAGCAACTGACTATCCAACAGTCCTTTGCGAGGAAGATGAAATATCACAGCAGTCATCCTGTTGCAAAGTGGATAACTCAGGCCTTGGCAGCTGTGTTGGTGTTAGACGTGCGTCCGGTATCCGGCATTAGTTCACAGGGACTTAGAGAATGTCTTGAGGTAGTGTGTCCCCGGTACCAAATACCATCTAGGTTCCACTTCTCTAGGCAGGCGATACAGAGAATGTACACAGACGTCAGAAAAAGACTCACTAGTGTCCTAAAAAATGCAGTTGTACCCAATGTCCACTTAACCACGGACATGTGGACAAGTGGAGCAGGGCAGACTCAGGAATATATGACTGTGACAGCCCACTTGGTAGATGTATTGCCTCCCGCAGCAAGAACAGCAGCGGCGGAACCAGTAGCAGCATCTCGCAAACGCCAACTCGTTCCTAGGCAGGCTACGCTTTGTATCACCGCTTTCCATAAGAGGCACACAGCTGACAACCACTTATGGAAACTGAGGAACATCATTGCAGAATGGCTTACCCCAATTGGACTCTCCTGGGGATTTGTGACATCGGACAACGCCACCAATATTGTGCGTGCATTACATGTGGGCAAATTCAAGCATGTCCCATGTTTTGCACATACATTGAATTTGGTGGTGCAGAATTTTTTTTAAAACGACAGGGGCGTGCAAGAGATGCTGTCGGTGGCCCAAAGAATTGCGGGCCACTTTCGGCATTCAGCCACCGCGTGCCGAAGACTGGAGCACCAGCAAACACTCCTGAACCTGCTCCGCCATCATCTGAAGCAAGAGGTGGTAACAAGGTGGAATTCAACCCTCTATATGCTTCAGAGGATGGAGGAGCAGCAAAAGGCCATTCAAGCCTATACATCTGCCTACGATATAGGCAAAGGAGGTGGAAATCACCTGACTCAAGTGTAGTGGAGAATGATTTCAACGTTGTGCAAGGTTCTGCAACCCTTTGAACTTGCCACACGTGAAGTCAGTTCAGACACTGCCAGCCTGAGTCAGGTCATTCCCCTCATCAGGCTTTTGCAGAAGCAGCTGGAGAGATTGAAGGAGGAGCTAAAATGGAGTGATTCCGCTAGGCATGTGGGACTTGTGGATGGAGCCCTTCATTCGCTTAACCAGGATTCACGGGTAATCAATCTGTTGAAATCAGAGCACTACATTTTGGTCACCGTGCTCGATCCTAGGTTTAAAGCCTAAGTTGTATCTCTCTTTCCGGCAGACACAAGTATGCAGAGGTTCAAAGACCTGCTGGTGAGACACTTGTCAACTCAAGCGGAACGTGACCCGTCAGTTCCTCCTTCACATTCTCCCGCAACTGGGGCTGCGAGGAAAAGGCTAAGAATTCCGAGCCCACCCGCTGGCGGTGATGCAGGGTAGTCTGGAGGGAGTGCTGACATCTGGTCCGGACTGAAGGACCTGCCAACGATTACTGACATGTCGTCTACTGTCACTCCATATGATTCTGTCACCATTGAAAGAATGGTGGAGGATTATATGAGTGACAGCATCCAAGTAGGCACGTCAGACAGTCCGTACGTATACTGGCAGGAAAAAGAGGCAATTTGGAAGCCCTTGCACAAACTGGCTTTATTTTACCTAAGTTGCCCCCCTCCAGTGTGTACTCCAAAAGATTGTTTATTGCAGCCGTTCACCTTGTCAGCAATCGGCGTATGAGGTTACTTCTACAAAATGTGGAGAAGATGATGTTCATCAAAATTAATTATAATCAATTCCTCCGTGGAGACATTCACCAGCAATTGCCTCCAGAAAGTACACAGGGACCTGAGATGGTGGATTCCAGTGGGGACGAATTAATACTCTGTGAAGAGGGGGATGTACACAGTGAAAGGGGTGAGGAATCGGAGGATGATGATGACGTCGACATCTTGCCTCTGTAGAGCCAGTTTGAGCAAGGAGAGATTGATTTCTTCTTTTTTTGGTGGGGGCCCAAACCAACCAGTCATTTCAGCCACAGTCGTGTGGCAGACCCTGTGGCTGAAATGATGGCTTTGTTAAAGTGTGCATGTCCTGTTTATACAACATAAGGGTGGGTGGGAGGGCCCAAGGACAATTCCAACTTGCACCTCTTTTTTTTTTTTTTTTCTTTGCATCATGTGATGTTTGGGGCCAATTTTTTTAAGTGCCATCCTGTCTGACACTGCAGTGCCACTCCTAGATGGGCCAGGTGTTTGTGCCACCCACTTGTGTCGCTTAGCTTAGCCATCCAGCGACCACAGTGCACCTCTTTTTCTCTTTTCTTTGCATCATGTGCTGTTTGGGGACTATTTTTTTAAGTGCCATCCTGTCTGACACTGCAGTGCCACTACTAGATGGGCCTTGTGTTTGTGCCGCCCACTTGGGTCACTTAGCTTAGTCATCCCGGACCTCGGTGCAAATTTTAGGACTAAAAATAATATTGTGAGGTGTGAGGTGTTCAGAATACACTGGAAATGAGTGGAAATTATGGTTATTGAGGTTAATAATACTATAGGATCAAAATGACCCCCAAATTCCATGATTTAAGCTGTTTTTGAGGGTTTTTTGAAAAAAAAACACCCGAATCCAAAACACACCCGAATCCGACAAAAAATTTTCAGGGAGGTTTTTCCAAAACGCATCCGAATCCAAAACACGGCCACGGAACCGAATGCAAAACCAAAACACAAAACCCGAAAAATTTCCGGTGCACATCTCTAATTTCTGGTCACATGGTGCTGTATTGAATAGCCCCAGGAGCTAATTCCCGGCGCTATTCTACTGTTATCGAATTGAATTGTGCCCATAGTATGCCTTTCAACCCAAACTCATATACCAACTCCTTATGAATCACTGTATATTAGTTATATAACTACCAGTATTGTTGCTCACTAAGGGGGACATGTACTAAGCAGTGATAAAAGTGGAGAAGTGAGCAAGTGGAGAAATTGCGCATGGCAACCAATCAGCATTGACGTAACATTTAAAATTTGCATACTATAAAAGTATTCAGAGCAGCTGATTGGTTGCCATGGGCAACTTCTCCACTGGCTCACTTCTTAATTTTTATCATTGCTTAGTACATGTCCCCCTTAGTCACCTATCCATAATCATGAACGGGCACCGTTACCAGGGCTGGCTGGCTCATTATGCACAGTACACAGCGGCATATGGCGCCAAACTGTAAGAGCGCCATCTCCCACTGCTGCTGTGCTATTTACTTCTGTCACCTGCCAGCGCCACTGCACGCCGGTGCCGCTAACTGATTCTGACCAGAGTGACTGCAATATACAGGCACTTCGGCAAGATTGGATAAGAAATGGGGGGTGGGGTGGAGTGGGGTAGAGTGGCGATGGGGTGGGGGTTCTAGCAGTGCCCCCTTCAATAAATCAAGCTTTTGACCCACTCAGCTATCAGAATATACATCGGCCACACGACTGTGCACCCTGACAAGGTGACCTAGTGCAAACAAGACAGTTCTCAAAAAGTGTCACTGAGTGTGGTAATGACTGTGGTACAGGGAGAAGTTTCCTATAATTACATGATAGGCATTAGGCAGACTGACAGGTAGTGGTAAAGAGGACAGAAGATACCCAGGGCTGGCCCGACCATTACGCTGGCTACACAACCAGCTAGAGCGCTACATGTGTAGTGTGCCACAGCACACATCAGTGTGCCTTGTATACAGTATACACAGCACAGCCATTTGATATGAGTCTGGACACAGCACAGAAAATGTAACCAGTAGAATAAAGAGCAGCACACAGCAGTGTGCCTTGTATACACTATACACAGCACAGCCACTTGTTATGAGTCTGAACACAGCACAACCAATTTAACCAGCAGAGTATAGTGCAGGACATAACAGCGTGCCTCAGTGAAATGGTACCAAGTCACCAAAGCAGGGTCCTTATATACAGTAGAATCCAAAACCAGCGAGAATCCGACGCTGGGAGGATGATTTTACCTGGGTTTGAAATATGGGGGCGAAAGTTGTTGCTGCTGTCAATAGTGAGGGGGTGGTCAAGCGGACGGAGGACACGTGCCGCAAACGGTACTATGACATAAAGCGACGTGTCAAGTCCAAAATGGCCAAGGAGGCCAAGTCGGCTCGGAAAACCGGTGGTGGGCTGCCCTATATTGCAAGTTATCTGGAGTATGAGGAGCCCATGCGGAGTGTAATCCCTCCGGGATTCAGATAGGCCCAGGAAGAATGGTGAGCATGTGTATTTGCATTTACATTCTATGTTGTTGTTTTTTTTTGTTTTGTTATGTGTGTCATGTGACGTTGCATATTACTCCCATCTTCAAGTGTGTGTCAGCAAATACATTGTTTTGGTTAATGTTTTATACAAAAGACAATGTAACATCTTACTTTATTGTATGTCATGTGTTTTTCAGACAGATATTTTGCATGTGTAGTTTGGACTTGGTGTGTCTCTGAATTATCCTGCAATAATGTTTTCCTTTTGGGCTTTTTTAAAAAAAAAATTGTGACTATGTTTTATATTTAAGTGATCCATGTGCAATGTTTTAAAAACAGTGGTTGTCATGTTAGAGGCTGGAGTACTGGAAAGTGGTTTGAAAACCACTTACATGTGTAATGTCATCTTTAGATAATGTTAATTATTTAATTTAAAAAACAATATATTTTTTTTTGCTTGTATTTGTACCGTGACACCACACTGCAGTGTAATTTTTTTTATAAATTGCTGCATTTTTTTTTTTGCTCATATAGTGGTAATGTGTCTTTGGAGTGCCACATCACAGAGCAAATTATTTATTGCATCTGTAATATTTTTCCTTTCAATACCAAATGAAGTTGTGTGTTTTTTATTTTATTTTATCTTTTCTTGAACTTGTGGCCTATGTCAGTGTCCTGTACATGTTTTCCTGTGTTGATGTTGCCATAGTGCATATGTGTTTTGGTCATTTTTTTTTTACATTTTATTTCTGGTCCTTATGTTTGTTTTAAATAAAAACCAAGCATTTCTAAAAGAATAAATGTTTATAAGCATAATGGGTGGATGTATACACAATAGCATGATTTTTTTTTTTTTAATACAGTGTCTGAAAAAAGCAGTACTACTCGTCGGCCAGTAACTCCTATCACATCTGATGATGATGACGCTGCGGAAGCAGGTAAAGTGTCCATTGTAGTATAGGGTATGCTAGTAAAGGAAAGGGCATAACAAAATTGCACTTTCATTAAAAGGTCCATCAAAAGAAGTATGGAGCAGCAGAAGTGGCACTTCTGAAAGACATCACCACAAAAAACCTGTGGCCGAAAAGAAAGCAAGGTCGTATGTCCCGGCACAAACACAGCAGGCTACCCCGCCACGAAGATTATCGTCCGTATGTTCTGTACCCCCACTCCAAATTTTGGACACACCTCCAAGACGTCATCCACACTCCCCTCATCTTGATTGTGAGTATCAAACTGAAAAAAATGTGTAAAATGTCAGAACATAATTAAAATCAGTCATAACCGCATTAAGTCAAAACACATCAAAAACTAAAATACTTACCGCAGTAAGTAAAAGCTGAAATGGATTCCAAGCTAAATGGCCTTGTCCACATCCAGTAAAGATATGTATGTCCACTTGAGCCATACAGTATGACATTGGGTGTAAGATGCTGCAACAAAAAAGCATGTTTGTTTGTCTGCAAAAAGTAAGGTTGTTTGTCCAAATTTCACATGTGTGCTTGAGCTAACATTGCAAAATACATATAAAAACATTACTATGTTTGTTTGAACAAAGCTATAAGGTAACACATTATGTATTCCAATGTGTTTTTATGGTGGAGTATGTGTGAGCTACAATAAAACTAAAGTGTTTGCTTTCACAATTAAGTAACCAGACACATTTGCCTCAAACAGGCATATGTATGTATTTAAGCTATGAGTGATGATGTTGCTAGCCAGAATAGTTGAAAGCAACAGTGAATGACATGTGTTCCATGTGTAGTGATTTTTTAACATTTCACAAACATATGGATAGCTAACGGAGATTTGTTTAACATTTCAGCTTCGAGTCCTGGGAACAACATCCCTCCGCAACAACACCAACACAGTGACATGGAGGAGACAAACATCTTAGAAATGCAGCCATTAATGCAAGGAATGAGCCCCCCAGCACCTGTGAGTACACCACCACAGCAAAGCACACCACCACCACCACCACCACAACACAGCCCAACAACACCAGGAACACAAGGCCCTGATCAGGTGTTTTGGACTATTTGGGCTAGACAGCAGGCAACTAATGAAGATTGCCTGCGTAAGCAGACACAAATGTTTGCAAGCCTACCATCTCACCTCAGAAGAATATCAAGAAATCTGAGCAGACAAAATGAACAAACAACCAGAATAGGCAATACCATGGAACTCATGCGTACAGACATTACACAGGTCATGGGCAACTTACAGCGCATAATGGAAGAACAGCACAGACAACAGCAAAGTTATATGAGCATTTTTCAAAACAATCAAAAGATTAATGAAAGTTTATTCCGAATAGTAGACAATCAAAATGCTGCTACACGTGAACTCAATGCCACCCTCACTAACCTGAATGAAACACTCAGATGCATGCACCAACAGCAAACAAGCAGCAGTTCTGGTATGACTACTCCAAATATCATGCCAGTCTCATCACCACCAAGACGCTCCACCAGAGCACGACAACATAACAGTGCTAAAGGCAAAGGGCAGGACAAGCAGCCACCCAAAAAAATGTGAAAAAATACAAGTTAGACATTTGTGATAAGTAGCTCAAAATAGTTAGCAAGTTTTTTTGTTGCTAAAAAAATATAACACTTAGCTCCTTGACACTTTTTTCAACATCATTAATTATAAGTGGTACAAACAAAAACAAAAAATTAGTACGCACATTTATTCATTACCATTTTTTTTTTGGTATTGGAGGATGTAAATGTTGATGGAGCCACACATACATGTTAGCAGGAAGTAAACTGACCACTTGATTTTTTTCTAATCATTACTCTTTCTAGATTCCAATCATTCTCTTTGCCTGCAGATACAATAATTGCCAGCCAGGCAGAATGTCTTTAGCAGGAAGTAAACTGACCACTTGATTTTTTTCTAATCATTACTCTTTCTAGATTCCAATCATTCTCTTTGCCTGCAGATACAATAATTGCCAGCCAGGCAGAATGTCTTTAGCAGGAAGTAAACTGACCACTTGATTTTTTTTCTAATCATTACTCTTTCTAGATTCCAATCATTCTCTTTGCCTACAGACAATCCAAATTACAATGTTAGTGATACATATCTTAGCTTTCTTATCTATACAACATTACAAGAAGAACACAATTGAGTTGCGTAAAAAGCTTGTAATATGTTGGCTTTGTTTTGTTTGGAAAACATTGTCCAAATGAATGTCAGTATTGTTGGGACATGTTTGTGTGTGTTAAAAATTAGTAAGAATGTTTTTACACATGATGCTGAAACAAACAAATATGTACTTTTACTACAAAAATAAAAAAATGTGTATAATAATGTATATGTGTGGCAAACTGTGTATTTACTTACACATCATCAAGTTGACAGCATCAAACATTAGGAAATAAATTATTCCTGATTACAGTAAGTTTGTGAGTCTTAAATATGATGGTGCATCACACATAGGGACACATGTATTCCTCAAGGCTAACATATTATATGTTGAGGAGTGTTTTTTGGAAACACAGGTTCTCAAACTCGGCCCTCAGGAACCCACACAGTGCATGTTTTGCAGGTCTCCTCACAGAATCACAAGTGACATAATTAGCTCCACTTGTGAACCTTTTAACATATGTCTGTGAGTAATTCATACACCTGTGCTTCTACTGGGTTACGTGAAAAACATGCACTGTGTGTGGTCCTGAGGGCCGAGTTTGTGAACCTGTGCATTAGGACGTTAAACACAATGATAAAGTGAAATACTAAATGGATGATGTGGGCTTGTAAGAAATTAGCACTGCAAGTTTACGATCACTTATCCAGACTTAATGCATGCCACTCATAATCTGTTGTTTTGAGATTAAAAAAACACACAATACACATGCGACATTTGTTTTTCATATAGCGAGGGTATGTTTGTATGTGTCAAGGAGACAGACACATTCTGAGTAATGGTTTTTGGAAAAAAAGGCAAAACATCTATTTATGATTACACAACAAATGAAATAAGCAAACAAAGCTTACCTTAGAAATAGCGATTGATGATCTGTTGCCTAACCTGCCTCCCTACATCAGTACTCCAAGTATCACCAGATGTCTCTAATTCCTCTGCTTGCTGGCTGCTTTCTTCCTCCTCCTCCTCAACATGTGGCAGATGTTGTTGCAAACACATGTTATGAAGAAAGCAGCAGCAGAACACAATTTGAGTCACCTTGGAGGGACTATAAACAAAAGGCCACCAGACTTATCCAGACACCGAAACCTAGATTTCAGCACACCAAAACATCTTTCTATCACATTCCGCGTGGACTTATGTGCATGATTGTAATTGTGTTCAGCAGGGGTATCAGGTCGGGACAATGGAGTTAGAAGCCAAGAGAAACAGCCATATCCTCCATCACCTAATAGACAGATATAGTAACGTGATTCATGTTAAGATACAGCAACACATAAGTAACACACTGTGGGGCAGATGTATTAACCTGTAGAAGGCATAAGGAAGTGAAAAACCAGTGATATGTGCAAGGTAATAAAGGCAGCAGACAATCTGTTCCTAAATGTTAATTTACATATTGGAGCTGATTGGCTGGTGCCTTTATCACCTTGCACAGATCACTGGTTTCTCACTTCCTTATGCCTTCTACAGGTTAATACATCTGCACCTGTATTTGGACAAAGTATACGCAGGCCTACACATATCAAATTACATACCCAGCAGCCATCCATCTGGCATTTGTCCATCCTCAAACTTATCAAAGAGGGATGACTGACTGAGGATGAAGGAGTCATGGCAGCCCCCAGGGTAACCAGCAACAACACTCATTATTTTGAGATTTGCATCACAAACCACCTGCACATTTGTGGAGTGTTCGAAATGGCGGTTTGTATATATGTGCTGCCTGCCCCTAGGTGGTTTCAGCTGAATGTGTGTGCAATCTATGGCTCCAAGCACATTGGGCATGCCAGCCAGCTCATAGAAATCTATCCTGATGGCATGCCACTGAGACTCCTGGGTAGGGAAGCAGATTGAGGCCTCGATGTGGGGCTGCAAAACAGCCAACACCTGTGTGTACATTTTAAAGAACAATAAACATGAGATTTTAGGACAGAACTGGCCACCGAAAAATTAAAACAAACACAAAACAGAAGAGGTCGTTAGGTATACATCACCTGTGTTAAGATTCTGGAAAATGAGGGCTGTGAGATTCCTATGACATCCCCAGACACAGCCTGAAAGCTGCCAGTAGCCATAAAGTGCAACACAGCCAGGAGTTTGTGCAGGCCTGAGACAGGGCGAGAGCGTGCTGTCTCAGGGTCTAGGCCCAGTTTGACAAGGTCATACAGACGGAAAATGTTGTTACGATTTAGACGGAACATCTGTATGACCTTATCATCGGACAATGCGTTCAAGTTTAAACGCCCCCTAAAAAAATGAGGCCTGCGCAGCCTCTGCGGAACCTGTACAACCTGCTGACCATGTTCAGTTTCTTGGCCCTGGGTACTTACAGGCTGATGTCTGAGTCTGAGGAATCCCACAGCACACAAAAGATCACTGGCCCACAGTCCTGCTGCCATTTCTGAGTGTGTGTGTATTGAAATGGGCCTAACATCCTTTTATAGGCATCCTCATTCAGGTGTGAGTGATTTTTTATTTGCAACACATGTAAACACGACTGAAAAAAGCAGGTCTATTTTTTTGTCGCTTTTTTTTACGAATCGCAAAAAAATACGACTGCATTTGAGCACTCAGAGACTAACACCCAAATACGAATGAATAGTGAATTCACGTATTGTATGAAATAACAGCCGCGTTTGACCGATGGTCTATTCATTCGTATTTCGAAACGTTGTCATTCAAACCATTACGAATAGACCAGACACTGCCGAGATTGGTGCTTAGTGAATTCCCGGATTGGGACTTAGAAAAAAAAAACACAAATCCGCCAAACTCGGATTTTTAGTAAATACTGGCCCAAGTGAGGGAAGGTGAGTCTTCTGCAATACAAGTACATCAGTAAGGGGGTCTTTTACTTGTCCCCCAGTTTTGTAACGTCTTGATAATCTAGAGCTGATATCTGCAGTGCCTTCTTTGCCACCTTTCTCCAAGAGCAAATGAATTAATAAAAGCTGTGACCTTTTACGCCAAGTTGTGGTGTCTGTGCTGTTATTTCATTTGGACAAGTTCATTTAAGTTAAGGGTTTTTAATGTGGTTTATTATTGACAATAAACCAATGTATGTCTTATAGAGGTTTTAGGAGATGAAAGCGTTCCAGGAAACCAGATAATCATATATTATATAGCTTTCTGATTCCTTCTGAAGTCATTTCAAATTAAAGAAACTCTGCTCTATTAAGAGCCAAATTAGAGGTTCAGCTTGTACTGTACGTTATATTTATAAGCTTCAATTTATTTATTTTTTAAAGACATTAATTTTACATGTTCAGTAACATCAAAAACATACTACAGACAAAAACCATATAACTTTAAAATAAAATCATCTTACACGCACTAGTGCATGCACACACACCCAGTCATTCTCCTGCTCATGAAATACATAAATTAGATCATACTTGAGACGCTGCAGGAGACTTAAGGGGGCGGAGCCGGGCAATGACCTCAGCAAGACCTGCTCCCTTCCCGCAGACCTGCGATTCGTGGTGTTTTCTGGATTGCGGGGGCGGGGCCTGCTGATGCGATTCACATCATTTTAACCCCTTCCCCACTCCACGGACCCACAAACACAGGAGTGTATGTCTTCATCCTGCGCGCATCACTAGGATGCGAGCAGGAGGCGGGAGACATGCCTACTCTTCCGGGGGTGTGGGGGGCTATCCCAAAAACCGGGAGCCTCCCGCAGATTCCGGGAGAATAGGCAAGTATGAATGACTGTAGATACATGACTATACCCATACTACAACATTTGGAAATTGAATCTAACCTCAAAGTCCACACTCTAGGTCAGAAAGTTCCTGCAAATCAAATTTCATAGTAACAGGCCATTTTGCACAGGGGCAAATGTCTGGCTATTTAATCTTTGAGTTTTTGAACATTTGCACTGTGGGCCTGATTCATATTTGTAAGTAATGCAAAAAAGCATGTAACTTTGTGTCTGGAACAAACCATATTGCATACCTCCCAACTCTGAAGCCTCTTGATGAGGGACATTTACGGTCGCCAATGGAAGCACCCAAAATTATGGGGCGTGGCCTTGGAAATTAAGGGCGTGGCCTCGTGACTGAGGTGCGTGGGCTCGCAGGAAGTGCTGCGATCACGAGCCACGTTTTCATCACTAATGGGGGTTAAGCAGAGCAGCAAGTACACTGCAGCCCGCAGGTGGGACAGTGGGTCAGTCCCTGAAAAAGAGACTGTCCCCCCATATTAGGACAGTTGGGAGGTATGATATTCTATGCAATGTAAATACTGGCTGCTTTTGCATGTAGTCCATAAATGTTAGACAGCTTCATTTTTACACTGCAATTTAGATTTCAGTTTGAACACATCGCACCCAAATCTAACTCTCTCTGCACATGTTATATCTGCCCCACCTGCAGGGCAACATGGTTTTGCCCATTTGCTTGCTTTTTTTCTGTACTTACAGTACAAACATGAATCAGGCACTGTATTTGTAAGTACACATTTTGCACAATTTTTAGTCTAGACATAAAGTTGTACATCAATGGACATTTTATTCTGGGCCTGATTCAGAGTTGGACATAGTTGCAGACGTGACTGCCTCTTTTGCCGCAGTCGCTAATCCATTGTAGTGCTTACCGAGATGCATAATCGGTAGCATCATCGAAGATTGCAGCAGCTCTACGGAGGCACAGAATTTCCATCTGAATACGGCCGCCTGTGTCAGTGCAACATGGCTGCGCCTGGCTAGTCCCCCCTTCCCTATTACCACCCAGAAACACTCACTGGAATTGCATCTCTCTGTAGGATGCATGCTCAGTGTGACTAGGACGTGTATGCAGACTGAAAACATTGGCTGCTTGCATCCAACATCGTACTGCGACCACCTCTGAATCCAGTCCTTTGTATGGGGGGAAAAGATTAGTACTGGGAAAATTTTAAGCCAAACCGCTGATAACAGCTAAGAAATGTCAACTGTTTGAAAATTTTTGCTCATCTCAACTATTTAAATTGAATTGGGCATAATCTCCAAAAACTTTGAAATATAAATAGTGTTGGAAGGCAACATAAAAGTGTGACTATATTTAACGTTTTCAGCTGTGAGACCAATAAAATACTATGCCAGTACAAATGTATTCAAAAATGGTACTTTACTCAACAATGTCTGCATTGGGCAGGACTTTATAAAGTATTTGTTCTTTAAATTTATGTTGCCAGTACAGACAGAGCAGACAGACAAGCTGGATGGGTAACCACCCAAGGCCAGAGGTCAAAACCTGTAAATCAGAAGAAACAATAAGAGATACGACAATGGCAACAGACAAGACAGATGGAGGACTAGGAAAGGAGAACTGGCTGTTATCTAATCCACTAGCGAAGATTCATGGTCTTTGCATATGCTTCGGCCTATCGCAGCTGCCTTTCCAGGGACTTAGAAAAAACTTACTGAGACCTGCTACAATGCATGCTGCGGAGACAAGGTCATGACTGAGACTTAAAGGTAAATGGTAGGACACAATAATAAGATGCACTTATAAAACAAGGCAGCAATATGAAGATTATAGGAACACAAGACAAACTGAATTGGGACAGATTATGACTGAGGCTGAGACTAAAGACACAAAAGCCGTGGACAAAGACTGCAATAAAAAACTCAGTTGTATAGTGACCTATTAATTGGGTGGAAATACTGGGCTGTGCCAGTGCACTATCCTTAGTTGCTGCAGCAGGCTTTATATAGGTCAGGGCATTGTTGGGATTTGACTACATCTGCCCTTTCTACAAACACGGCAGTCGCAGAACAACCCAACATGCATAAACAAAAAAGGTGGAGAAACAGGCTATAAACCTCCAACTCAATAGCCAAGAACGGTGTTCAGAAATACAGGTTTAGCATATAGGACCAGGCAAACTTAGGAGTGTACATTATGTCACTTATAAGCTACACTTCTAAGGTTTACTGCAGCTTCATTGGTCACTCACAAATCGTGTTTTCTAAAAACAAGTTATAGCTTTCTTTCTTTCTTTCTTTCTTTCTTTCTTTCTTTCTTTCTTTCTTTCTTTCTTTCTTTCTTTCTTTCTTTCTTTCCCATTGGGGGCAAATATAGGTTCTACAGAGAGCAAGAGTGCTCAAACACCGATTGGTGCACTATACAGTTAATAGGGCTCCAAGATGGTGGGGAATAAAGTGCCTGGTCCCGAGATTAACAAAATGCCTCCGTTCCCGATCCCACCCGAAACGGTCTGGATCGTCAAATTAGCAATTTTTAAAATGAAATATTTCCCTGATTCACGCCGATCATCGATGGCGGTTCGATCTGGGAATCAGGGAAAGGGGGCTCTGATGTATCGGGGGCCTTTAGACGCAGAGTAAAGGCAATGAGCTAGCCAACAGCCAGAAAAGCTCTGTTAGCAGAGCAGCAGCAGCTTACAGAGACAGGAGGCTTTGCTTCAAATCATGACAAAATTAATAATTCATCATACCACACAATTATTAGGCTTAGAGTATTTGGTGAAAATAAGGGGCGGGATGTACTAAAGGGGGTTTTACCGCATTTTCAAATGTACTAACCCCCGTCTGCCCGCTTATCGATGTGGAGGGTATCAACATCTTTTTGTGGCGATACCCTATAGAAGCCTATGGGCATCTTATCGCATCCCGCCACCTCCGCCGCTGCACCGTGCCGCTCATGACAACGCCCCTCATCTCGTCCTGTAAGCCTCCTGGTGCAGCTCCATGATGCCTGTGTGGCCCCCCACCTCCTCCTCCCCCTCAGCACAGCCATTTGTCCTTCCGGCTGCAGGATGGGCACCTCTAACATCGCAGGGGGCCTCTGGCATCGCTTTGAGATACTAATTGCATATGTTAGTACATATGTGATTAGCATTGCTGCAATGACCGGAGATGGGCAGCGATGTATATTATTACCCAAGATTCCTTAGTAAAAGAGCTCACTCACCTACAGTATATATACTAAAAAAATAATAATTGAGGCCTTGATTCAGATCTTGACGCTTCTGATTCACTATGCACAATGCACCAATGTTCTGTACTTTGCACATGTGCAGCACCCATACCGCTCATGTGCAGTATGGGTCTTGCATCGTCGGACGCAGAATGGCTGCAGACGT
This sequence comes from Pseudophryne corroboree, assembly GCF_028390025.1. Taxonomy (NCBI): domain Eukaryota; kingdom Metazoa; phylum Chordata; class Amphibia; order Anura; family Myobatrachidae; genus Pseudophryne; species Pseudophryne corroboree. The sequence goes on along the minus strand of NC_086444.1, from coordinate 404,860,518 downwards.
CAGTTGATTGACAAGTAATTTGGGGGCATGCTGAGGCCAAGCTCTCCATCTTCCAATGGATATTCCCTGACCTCTTTGAAGGAACTTGCTGCTGATTTTGCGTGACCCCATAGGTTACGCAGTCAGCCAATGGAGTCACAAGTGATCTGATGCTTCATATTAGGATGCAGCACTGGATTACACAAGCATGCAGGAAGCGCCTTCCTTTACCAGACGTCTCCTGCTGCATTACCATATATGAGCAAGGCAGTGATCACACTCCAACCACATCTGAATCAGAGAGACAACACACAGAATTGTAAATTGCTGGACTGAAAGAGCATAAGATAATTCTGGGAACATCATCCATTAAATAGTGATTGGGATTTCCTCAAGCCATGGTCACACACTTTGGAATTACAGCAAATTGTGGGATTCTACTGCAACATATACATTTAAGAGATTGTATAGTGCCCATAATGGTTCCAGTATATTGTGAACTGTGAGTCTGAGAAGTAAGCAAATACCATCATAGCTGTAAATTTGCACACAGCTGTTGTGCAAAAATATGCAAATGTTGCAGCTGCCAGGATTTGTATTGAGGCGCTCAGTGGAGGCGTCTCTGTGTACAAAGAACCATTGGATGCACATCGGTTAAACATTGATCTTCTGAGTAATCCTATGGGCGCGCAGCATGACCGTCACAAGTAAGATGCCGGAGTCACTGCAATAGTGTATGGGATAGTTACCGCCAACAAACGGCTCCTGACTATGAATCACTTTGTGAACACATCCTCTCTGCAACCACCATTACAAGACCACTGTGGCACGTGCGCTGTGTGACTTACTGTGTATGCATGATCAGTTGCATGAAATTGCTCCACTGTGTACGACATTGCCATTGCACCTGTCTCCCTGTGTTAATTGTGTTTATGTCCCAAGACTCCCAACATCACGTATTACAAACGTTCATGTAAAATGGACCTCTGTCCAAGACACCACCCATACAACTTACAGATGAGTATGAGCTGGCCAAAGTTAATTCGGAGGAGGTACTGCAGCTGCAGCATAACAAATTAGTACACAACATGGGGTACTATATCATTGCACTATTATCACCTACACGGGGTTACAATAATGTTTTTACAGTACAGTTTGGTTGTAGTGATTATGGTTCTTAAGGTCTGGCGGGGGATAGATGTATAGATTCAGCTAAAGCCAATACTAGAAGTTGTACTACAATACTTTGTGGTAGAGATGAGGGGGTTCGGTTCCTCGGGATCCGAACCCCCCCGAACTTCACCTATTTTACATGGTTGCGAGGCAGCCTCGGATCTTCCCGCCTTGCTCGGTTAACCAGAACGCGCCCGAACGTCATCATCCTGCTGTCGGATTCTCGCGAGATTCGTATTCTATATAAGGAGCCGCGCGTCGTCGCCATTTTCACTCGTGCTTTGGAGATTGAACGGAGAAGACGTGGCTGCGTTCTCTCCATGAAAAGCTCCGTAATCTGTGCTCACTGTGCAGAAAATACCTGTACTCAGTGTGCTGCAAATAATCTGTGCTCAGTGTGCTGAAAATATCTACGTTCTCTGCCTGAAAATGCTCCATATCTGTGCTCAGTGTGCTGCAAATATCTGATCAGTGTGCTGCATTGTGGGGACTGGGGACCACCAGTATATAATATATACTTTTCTATAGCTTCTATACTGCTTGTCAGGACACATGGTCACAGTTACACCGCTCTGTACAGATATATACAATAATATATATATACTTTTCTATAGCCTCTATACTGCTTGTCAGGACACATGGTCACAGTTACACTGCTCTGTACTGATATATATAGTAATATATATACTTTTCTATAGCTTCTATACTGCTTGTCAGGACACATGTGTCACAGTTACACCGCTCTGTACTGATATATATACAATAATATATATACTTTTCTATAGCCTCTATACTGCTTGTCAGGACACATGGTCACAGTTACACTGCTCTGTACTGATACATACAATAATTTTAAATAATTTTCTATAGCTTCTATACTGCTTGTCAGGACACACATGTGTCACAGTTACACCGCTCTGTACTACTACTGATATACAGTAATATATATACTTTTCTATAGCTTCTATACTGCTTGTCAGGACACATGGGTCACAGTTACACTGCTCTGTACTGATATATATACAATAATATATATACTTTTCTATAACTTCTATACTGCTTGTCAGGACACATGTGTCAGTTACACCGCTCTGTACTGATATATATATATATACAATAATATATATACTTTTCTATAGCTTCTATACTGCTTGTCAGGACACATGGTCACAGTTACACTGCTCTGTACTGATATATATAGTAATATATATATACTTTTCTATAGCTTCTATACTGCTTGTCAGGACACATGTGTCACAGTTACACCGCTCTGTACTGATATATATACAATAATATATATACTTTTCTATAGCCTCTATACTGCTTGTCAGGACACATGGTCACAGTTACACTGCTCTGTACTGATACATACAATAATTTTAAATCATTTTCTATAGCTTCTATACTGCTTGTCAGGACACACATGTGTCACAGTTACACCGCTCTGTACTACTACTGATATACAGTAATATATATACTTTTCTATAGCTTCTATACTGCTTGTCAGGACACATGGGTCACAGTTACACTGCTCTGTACTGATATATATACAATAATATATATACTTTTCTATAACTTCTATACTGCTTGTCAGGACACATGTGTCAGTTACACCGCTCTGTACTGATATATATATATATACAATAATATATATACTTTTCTATAGCTTCTATACTGCTTGTCAGGACACATGGTCACAGTTACACTGCTCTGTACTGATATATATAGTAATATATATATACTTTTCTATAGCTTCTATACTGCTTGTCAGGACACATGTGTCACAGTTACACCGCTCTGTACTGATATATATACAATAATATATATACTTTTCTATAGCCTCTATACTGCTTGTCAGGACACATGGTCACAGTTACACTGCTCTGTACTGATATATATACAATAATATATATACTTTTCTATAGCCTCTATACTGCTTGTCAGGACACATGGTCACAGTTACACTGCTCTGTACTGATATATACAATAATTTTAAATCATTTTCTATAGCTTCTATACTGCTTGTCAGGACACACATGTGTCACAGTTACACCGCTCTTTACTACTACTGATATACAGTAATATATATACTTTTCTATAGCTTCTATACTGCTTGTCAGGACACATGGGTCACAGTTACACTGCTCTGTACTGATATATATACAATAATATATATACTTTTCTATAGCTTCTATACTGCTTGTCAGGACACATGTGTCAGTTACACCGCTCTGTACTGATATATATATATATATATATATATACAATAATATATATACTTTTCTATAGCTTCTATACTGCTTGTCGGGACACATGTGTCACAGTTACACCGCTCTGTACTGATATATTATATATACAATAATATATATACTTTTCTATAGCTTCTATACTGCTTGTCAGGACACGTGTCACAGTTACACCGCTCTGTACTGATATATATACAATAATATATATACTTTTCTATAGCCTCTATACAGCTTGTCAGTACACATGTGTCACAGTTACACCGCTCTGTACTGATATATATACAATAATATATATATACTTTTCTATAGCTTCTATACTGCTTGTCAGGACACATGGGTCACAGTTACACCGCTCTGTACTGATATATATACAATAATATATATACTTTTCTATAGCTTCTATACTGCTTGTCAGGACACATGTCACAGTTACACCGCTCTGTACTGATATATATACAATAATATATATAATTTTCTATAGCTACTATACTGCTTGTCAGGACACATGTCACAGTTACACCGCTCTGTACTGATATATATACAATAATATATATAATTTTCTATAGCTTCTATACTGCTTGTCAGGACACATGTGTCACAGTTACACTGCTCTGTACTGATATATATGCAATTATATATATACTTTTCTATAGCTTCTATACTGCTTGTCAGGACACATGTGTCACAGTTACACCGCTCTGTACTGATATATTATATATACAATAATATATATACTTTTCTACAGCTTCTATACTGCTTGTCAGGACACGTGTCACAGTTACACCGTTCTGTACTGATATATATACAATAATATATATTCTTTTCTATAGCTTCTATACTGCTTGTCAGGACACATGTGTCATAGTTACACCGCTCTGTACTGATATATATATACAATAATATATATACTTTTCTATAGCTTCTATACTGCTTGTCAGGACACATGTGTCACAGTTACACCGCTCTGTACTGATATATATATATATATATATACAATAATATATATACTTTTCTATAGCTTCTATACTGCTTGTCAGGACACATGGGTCACAGTTACACTGCTCTGTACTGATATATACACAATAATATATATACTTTTCTATAGCTTCTATACTGCTTGTCAGGACACATGTGTCACAGTTACACCGCTCTACTGATATATATACAATAATATATATACTTTTCTATAGCTTCTATACTGCTTGTCAGGACACATGTGTCACAGTTACACTGCTCTGTACTGATATATATATACAATAATATGTATACTTTTCTATAGCTTCTATACTGCTTGTCAGGACACATGTGTCATAGTTACACTGCTCTGTACTGATATATATACAATAATATATATACTTTTCTATAGATTCTATACTACTTGTCAGGACACAGGTGTCACAGTTACACCGCTCTGTACTGATATATATACAATAATATATATACTTTTCTATAGCTTCTATACTGCTTGTCAGGACACATGGTCACAGTTACACTGCTCTATACTGATATATACAATAATTTTAAATCATTTTCTATAGCTTCTATACTGCTTGTCAGGACACACATGTGTCACAGTTACACCGCTCTGTACTACTACTGATATACAGTAATATATATATACTTTTCTATAGCTTCTATACTGCTTGTCAGGACACATGTGTCACAGTTACACCGCTCTGTACTGATATATACAGTAATATAAACACTTTTCTATAGCTTCTATACTGCTTGTCAGGACACATGGGTCACAGTTACACCGCTCTGTACTGATATATATACAATAATATATATACTTTTCTATAGCTTCTATACTGCTTGTCAGGACACATGTGTCACAGTTACACCGCTCTGTACTGATATATATACAATAATATATATACTTTTCTATAGCTTCTATACTGCTTGTCAGGACACATGTGTCACAGTTACACCGCTCTGTACTGATATATATACAATAATATATATACTTTTCTATAGCTTCTATACTGCTTGTCAGGACACATGGGTCACAGTTACACTGCTCTGTACTGATATATACACAATAATAAATATACTTTTCTATAGCTTCTATACTGCTTGTCAGGACACGTGTCACAGTTTCACCGCTCTGTACAGATATAGATACAATAATATATATACTTTTATATAGCTTCTATACTGCTTGTAAGGACACATGTGTCACAGTTACACCGCTCTGTACTGATATATATACAATAATATATATACTTTTCTATAGCTTCTATACTGCTTGTCAGGACACATGTGTGACAGTTACACCGCACTGTACTGATATATTATATATACAATAATATATATACTTTTCTACAGCTTCTATACTGCTTGTCAGGACACATGTGTCACAGTTACACCGCTCTGTACTGATATATATATACAATAATATATATACTTTTCTATAGCCTCTATACTGCTTGTCAGGACACATGTGTCACGGTTACACTGCTCTGTACTGATATATACATTAATATATATACTTTTCTATAGCTTCTAGTATTACAGTGCAGCATTTTGGTGACCAACAGTATACATATATAGTACAGTACAGTAGGCCATTACTATTGATATATTACTGGCATATAATTCCACACATTAAAAAATGGAGAACAAAAATGTGGAGGGTAAAATAGGGAAAAATCAAAATCCACTTCCACCTAGTGCTGAAGCTGCTGCCACTAGTCATGGCACAGACGATTCAATGCCATCAACGTCGTCTGCCAAGGCCGATGCCCAATGTCATAGCATGTAAAATCCAAAAAACAAAAGTTCAGTAAAATGACCCAAAAATCAAAATTAAAAGCATCTGATAATATGCCATTTACGACACGGAGTGGCAAGGAACGGCTGATGCCCTGTCCTATGTTCATGGCTAGTGGTTCAGCTTCACATGAGGATGGAAGCACTCATCCTCCCGCTAGAAAAATGAAAAGACTTAAGCTGGCAAAAACAAATTGAAGATGTCACTGTTGAAGTACACCAGGATGAGGACATGGGTGTTGCTGGCGCTGAGGAGGAAATTGACAAGGAGGATTCTGATGGTGAGGTGGTTTGTTTAAGTCAGGCACCCGAGGAGACACCTGTTGTCCGTGGGACGAATATGGCCATTGACATGCCTGGTCAAATTACACAAAAAAATCACCTCTTCGGTGTGGAATTATTTCAACAGAAATGCGGACAACAGGTGTCAAGCCATGTGTTGCCTTTGTCAAGCTGTAATAAGGAGGGGTAAGGACATTAACCACCTAGGAACATCCTCCCTTATAGGTCACCTGGAGCGCATTCATCAGAAGTCATTGACAAGTTCAAAAACTTTGGGTGACAGCGGAAGCAGTCCACTGACAACTAAATCCCTTCCTCTTGTACCCAAGCTCCTGCAAACCACACCACCAACTCCCTCAGTGTCAATTTCCTCCTTAGACAGGAACGACAATAGTCCTGCAGGCCATGTCACTGGCAAGTCTGATGAGTCCTCTCCTAACTGGGATTCCTCCGATGGATCCTTGAGTGTAACGCCTACTGCTGCTAGCGCTGCTGTTGTTGCTGCTGGGAGTCGATCGTCATCCCAGAGGTTAAGTCGGAAGACCACTTGTACTACTTCCAGTAAGCAATTGACTGTCCAACAGTCCTTTGCGAGGAAGATGAAATATCACAGCAGTCATCCTGCTGCAAAGCGGATAACTCAGGTCTTGGCAGCTGCGGTGGTGTTAGACGTGTGTACGGTATCCACCGTTAAGTCACAGGGAATTAGAGAATTGCTTGAGGTACTGTGTCCCCGGTACCAAATACCATCTAGGTTCCATTTCTCTAGGCAGGCGATACTGAGAATGTACACAAACGTCAGAAAAAGACTTACCAGTGTCCTAAAAAATGCAGTTGTACCCAATGTCCACTTAACCACGGATATGTGGACAAGTGGAGCAGGGCAGACTCAGGACTATATGACTGTGACAGCCCACTGGGTAGATGTTTTGCCTCCCGCAGCAAGAACAGCAGCGGCGGCACCAGTAGCAGCATCTCGCAAACGCCAACTCGTTCCTAGGCAGGCTACGCTTTGTATCACCGCTTTCCATAAGAGGCACACAGCTAACAACTTCTTACGGAAATTGAGGAACATCATTGCAGAATGGCTTACCACAATTGGACTCTCCTGGGGATTTGTAACATCGGACAATGCCACCAATATTGTGCGTGCATTACATGTGGGCAAATTCCAGCACGTCCCATGTTTTGCACATACATTGAATTTGGTGGTGCAGAATTTTTTTAAAAATGACAGGGGCGTGCAAGAGATGCTGTCGGTGGCCCAAAGAATTGTGGGCCACTTTCGGCATTCAGCTACCGCGTGCCGAAGACTGGAGCACCAGCAAACACTCCTGAACCTGCCCCGCCATCATCTGAAGCAAGACTTGGTAACGAGGTGGAATTCAACCCTCTATATGCTTCAGAGGATGGAGGAGCAGCAAAAGGCCATTCAAGCCTATACATATGCCTACGATATAGGCAAAGGAGGGGGAATGCACCTGACTCAAGCGCAGTGGAGAATGATTTCAACGTTGTGCAAGGTTCTGCAACCCTTTGAACTTGCCACACGTGAAGTCAGTTCAGACACTGCCAGCCTGAGTCAGGTCATTCCCCTCATCAGGCTTTTGCAGAAGCAGCTGGAGAGATTGAAGGAGGAGCTAAAATGGAGCGATTCCGCTAGGCATGTGGGACTTGTGGATGGAGCCCTTAATTCGCTTAACCAGGATTCACGGGTGGTCAATCTGTTGAAATCAGAGCACTACATTTTGGCCACCGTGCTCGATCCTAGGTTTTAAGCCTATGTTGTATCTCTCTTTCCGGCAGACACAAGTGTGCAGAGGTGCAAAGACCTGCTGGTGAGACACTTGTCAAGTCAAGCGGAACGTGACCTGTCAACAGCTCCTCCTTCACATTTTTCCGCAACTGGGGCTGCGAGGAAAAGGCTAAGAATTCCAAGCCCACCCGCTGGTGGTGATGCAGGGCAGTCTGGAGCGAGTGCTGACCTTTGGTCCAGACTGAAGGACCTGCCAACGATTACTGACATGTCGTCTACATTCACTGCATATGATTCTGTCACCATTGAAAGAATAGTGGAGGATTATATGAGTGACCGCATCCAAGTAGGCATGTCAGACAGTCCGTACGTATACTGGCAGGAAAAAGAGGCAATTTGGAGGCCCTTGCACAAACTGGCTTTATTTTACCTAAGTTGCCCCCCCTCCAGTGTGTACTCCGAAAGAGTGTTTAGTGCAGCTGGTCACCTTGTCAGCAATCGGCGTACGAGGTTACTTCCAGAAAATGTGGAGAAGATGATGTTCATCAAAATGAATTATAATCAATTCCTCCATGGAAACATTCACCAGCAATTGCCTCCAGAAAGTACACGGGGACCTGAGATGGTAGATTCCAGTGGGGACAAATTAATAATCTGTGAGGAGGGGGATGTACACAGTGAAAGGGGTGAGGAATCGGACGATGAGGAGGAGGTGGACATCTTGCCTCTGTAGAGCCAGTGTCACGAACCTCGGGCAGCGGCGACCGCGCTTGTCCCTGCGGGTGGCCTGGTCTGCCCGGCGCCTCTCTTCCCCTGTCAGTCTCCGGCTTCAGCGGCGGGTCGGCGCTGCTCTCCGGCGGCTTCCCGGAAGCAAGGGCGCCGCCATCACAAGCAAGGGCAAGGAGGCGGAGCAGGTCTGACGTCACCTGCCTGCTCCGCCAATCAGGCTAGGGCGGGGAATTTAAAATCAGATACCAGGCAGAGATCCGATGCCTGAGTATCTTCGTTTCTCCTGTGGAAGCTATGATCCAGAGCTCCCTCGTCCCTGCAAGCATCCTGTGCTTCCAAGCATCCTGTCCCTGCAAGCATCCTGTGCTTCCAAGCATCCTGTCCCTGCAAGCATCCTGTGCCTACAAGCAACCTGTGCTTCCAAGCATCCTGTGCCTACAAGCACCTCCGTGCCTCCAGTTACCTCCGTGTCTCCAAGCACCTCGTGCCTCCAAGCACCTCCGTGCCTCCAAGCACCTCCGTGCCTCCAAGCACCTCGTGCCTCCAAGCACCTCGTGCCTCCAAGCACCTCCGCGCCTCAAGCACCTCCGTGCCTCCAGTTACCTCCGTGCCTCCAGTTACCTCCGTGCCTCCAGTTACCTCCGTGCCTCCAAGCACCTCCGTGCCTCCAAGCACCTCGTGCCTCCAAGCACCTCGTGCCTCCAAGCACCTCCGCGCCTCAAGCACCTCCGTGCCTCCAGTTACCTCCGTGCCTCCAGTTACCTCCGTGCCTCCAGTTACCTCCGTGCCTCCAAGCACCTCCGTGCCTCCAAGCACCTCGTGCCTCCAAGCACCCCGTGCCTCCAAGCACCTCCGCGCCTCAAAGCACCTCCGTGCCTCCAGTTACCTCCGTGTCTCCAAGCACCTCGTGCCTCCAAGCACCTCGTCCCTCCAAACACCTCGGTGTCTCCAAACACCTCCGTGCCTCCAAGCACCTCCGTGCCTCCAAACACCTCCGTGCCTCCAAGGGTCTCCCAGCACTCCCTGTACTCCCAGTACCTCAGTGCCTTCAATACCACAGTGTCTCCAATATCTCAGTACCCCAGCCTTCATTATTTCTACAAGTCTTGTCTTACAGGAGACCTACAAGAATTCCTCTGGGCCTCCCGCCTGCCGTCTTAGTTCTGCATGAGGAAGACCTACATCCGGCCATCTCTACTACGACCCAGTGGCGGTTCCTCTTCCCGGTCATCGGAAGAAGCCCCGAGTCCACAACACTCCCAAACCAGGTCAGTGATAGTATACTCAGGCCACATGGACTCGGGGGATCGGAACACGGACTCTAGTGCCATCCAGAACCTGGCTTCTCGAGTGCAAAGTCAGGAAGCAGCACAAGGTCAGGTGATGCAGTACCTCCAGCAGTTGTCCGGGCGTCTGGATCAGATTCAGGCGTCTCTGGCCTCAGTAATTCCGGCTCCTGTTCCAGCAGTCGCACCAGTTGCCGTTGCCAGCAATGTTCAACCATCGGCCGGTGTCACTCCACGCCTTCAGTTGCCTACTCCGTCCCGCTATAATGGGAATCCCAAAAATTGTCGTGGTTTCTTGAACCAGTGCGAGGTACATTTCGAGCTACTTGCACACAACTTTCCTACAGACCGGTCCAAGGTAGCATATATTATTTCTCTGTTGGAAGGTTCTGCTTTGGATTGGGTGTCTCCATTATGGGAACGATCTGATCCCATGGTTTCCAACTACACCAACTTCATCTCGTCCTTTCGAAGGATTTTCGACGAGCCCGGCAGAATGACCACTGCTTCTTCCGATTTGCTCCGTGTTCGGCAGGGCGCCCGTTCCGTGGGCCAGTACGTGGTTCATTTCCAGACCATTGCTTCCGAACTACGCTGGAATAATGATGCCCTGAGAGCTGCCTTCTGGAACGGTCTTTCCGACCGGCTGAAAGACGAGCTGGTTACTAGAGATCTGCCGGATCCATTAGAAGATTTGATTTCCCTTTGCGTCAAGGTGGATCTTCGGATGCAGGAGCGTGGAAGAGAACGTAACCGTTCGGATCGTTCCAGGTTCCGGAATCCTACTCCTAGGCCGGTGGCCTCACCTAGCTCAGATGAGCCCATGCAAATTAACCGCTCCCGACTGTCTCCGGAAGAACGACAGCGTCGTCGTGAGGGTAAACTCTGCCTTTACTGTGGAGCCGCAGATCATTTTCTTAAATCTTGTAAAGTCCGTCCGGGAAACGGGCAGACCTAGCTTGTTCCGGAGGAGTCAAGCTGGGAGTTACGACAAAAGCTTCTCCAACTTCGGACTGCTTGCTTCCAGTAACTCTAGTCTCCAATTCAGTCTCCAGGTCTTGTGAAGCCCTATTGGATTCCGGAGCTGCAGGGAACTTCGTTTCTTCCTTCTGTGCCCAAAGTTTGGGTTTAAAGTTACGGCCTATCGAGCGGCCAATTTCACTGACGGCTATCAACGGGACTAGAATTTCCAAAGGTCTCATAATGTGGCGCACGGGGCCAGTTAAGCTGCGGGTCGGGGCTCTACATCAGGAAGATTTGGAACTCTTGGTAATCCCAGAAATGCCCCATGATCTGGTTCTTGGAATGCCTTGGCTGAAAAGTCATAACCCCCACATCGATTGGAAGTCGTCACAAATTCTGTCCTGGAGTTCCTTTTGTCACACTAATTGTCTTACTCCTGTTTGTCCGCTCCGTGTTACCTCCAAAACGGATGAAGAGCACATTCCGGAGGCATATCAAGGGTACAAGGACGTATTTTCGGAACAAGCTGCTGACCTGTTACCACCTCACAGGCCTTGGGACTGCCCTATTGACCTTGTCCCAGGGAAGACGCCACCTCGTGGTCGCACATATCCTCTGTCTCTTCCCGAGACTCAAGCCATGTCGGAGTATATTAAGTCCAATATGCTCAAGGGATTCATTCGCCCCTCTTCCTCCCCTGCTGGTGCAGGCTTCTTTTTCGTGAAGAAAAAGGACGGGGGGTTGAGACCATGCATCGACTACCGCGGCCTAAACGACATTACTATTAAGAATAAATACCCCTTGCCACTAATCACAGAGTTATTTGATAGGGTTCGTGGTGCCCGCATTTTTTCAAAACTCGACTTGAGAGGAGCTTATAATCTTATACGCATCCGAGAGGGGGATGAATGGAAGACTGCCTTTAATACCCGAGATGGGCATTACGAATACTTGGTGATGCCGTTTGGTCTTAGTAATGCTCCCGCGGTTTTCCAGGGATTCGTCAACGAAATCTTTCGTGATATGCTGTATCAGAGCGTTGTGGTATATCTGGACGACATACTGATTTTTTCCAAGAATCTTGTCGAACACAGGACTCAAGTCAAAGAGGTGCTACACCGTTTACAAGAGAATCATCTCTACGCCAAGCTTTCCAAATGTACCTTTGAAGTAACATCTATTCCGTTCCTCGGTTATGTCATCTCGGGGACGGAGCTTCGCATGGATCCGGAAAAGTTGTCGGCCATTCGTGATTGGACTCAGCCTCTTTCCCTGAAAGCAATACAAAGGTTCCTGGGCTTTGCGAACTACTACAGGAAATTCATTAAAGGTTTCTCCACCATTGTTGCACCCATTACTGCCCTGACGAGAAAGGGTTCTAATCCTAGTTTGTGGCCTCCGGAAGCCATTGTAGCTTTTTCTCGCTTAAAGTTAGCTTTCACGACGGCTCCAGTTCTCCAACAACCAAATTTCGAGGAACCCTTCTTCTTAGAAGTTGATGCATCTTCAGTCGGGGTGGGGGCTGTCCTCTCCCAGCATTCCTCTGATAAGAAATTACATCCGTGTGGCTTCCACTCTCGTAAATTCTCTCCAGCCGAACGAAATTACTCTATTGGAGACCAGGAACTCTTGGCAATCAAATCTGCCTTGGAAGAATGGAGATATCTTCTAGAAGGGGCTAAACATGTGTTTACCATCTACACGGATCACAAGAATTTACTGTACATCAAATCCGCACAATGTTTGAATCCTCGCCAGGCGAGATGGGCACTTTTCTTTTCCCGATTCTCGTTCATTATCAAGTACCGTGCCGGGACTCTCAATATTAAAGCAGATGCGCTTTCCCGTTCACAGGTTCCCACAGACGAGGATGAACCTCCGGAGCGGGGTTTAATTCTGAATCCAGTTTCTGTCTCTGCTGCTTTAACTACTCCAGCTCCTCCTCCTGGAAGAATGTCCGTACCAGCTAGATTCCGCCCAGGAATACTACGGTGGGTCCATAACTCCAAGTTTTCCGGTCATCCCGGCGCTCAGAAGATGTACAAGTTTCTGCAAAGGTCTTACTGGTGGAACACCATGAGGAAGGATGTACAAGATTGCGTTAATTCATGTCCCCAATGTACACAACATAAATCTCCTCGTCTGCCTCCTGCAGGGTTACTTCGTCCTCTGCCTATCCCTGTGAGACCCTGGACTCACATTTCCATGGACTTCATCACTGACTTGCCCTGTTCCAAGGGTTGCAACACCGTTTGGGTTATCGTTGACCGTTTTTCGAAGATGGCACACTTTGTGCCCTTGACTGGTCTTCCGACAGCACCGAAACTGGCTCTATTGTTTATCCGAGAACATTTTCGTTTGCATGGGTTGCCACAAGAGATTGTTTCTGACCGTGGAGTACAGTTCACCGCCAGGTTTTGGAAAGCCCTTTGTTCAACTCTACACATTAAACTTAAGTTTTCGTCGGCTTATCATCCCCAAACAAATGGACAAACGGAACGAGTCAATCAAGATCTAGAGACTTTTCTTCGGTTGTATCTCTCTCCTTCACAGGACAACTGGGTGGAGTTGTTGCCTTGGGCGGAGTTTGCCCATAACCATTTGTTTCATTCTTCCACTGGGGAATCACCATTTTTCGTCAACTACGGGTTCCATCCCCGTGTTCCGGAATTTCCAAGCCTTCCGATAATAGAGGTTCCTGCTGTAGCGTCCACTCTACGACACTTTGGACAAATTTGGAGAAAGGTTCATGCTAATCTTAAGCAGGTTTCTGTTCGGTACAAGTTCTTTGCAGATAAGAAACGGCAAGCCGCACCTCAATATAAAGTTGGGGACAGGGTATGGCTGTCCACACGGAATCTCCGGTTGAAGGTGCCCACCATGAAATTCGCTCCAAGGTTCATCGGTCCTTACCCTGTGCTACAAGTCTTAAATCCTGTGGTCTGTAAACTGGGTTTGCCTGCCCATCTTCGCATACCTAACGCCTTCCATGTTTCTCTACTCCGTCCCCTCATACTGAATCGATTCCACTCAGCACTCCCAAGGCCAACGTCCGTAGTGGCAGAAGCTGGAGCGGAGTTTGAAATCAAAGCTATTCTGGACTCTCGTTATCTTCATAAAAAATTACAGTACTTGGTGGACTGGAAGGGTTATGGACCTGAGGAGAGAAGTTGGATTGGGGCTACTGAAGTAACGGCTCCTCGTCTGATTCGGATCTTCCACTCCAGACATCCGACTAAGCCCGGGAAGTGTCCAGGGGCCACTCCTGGAGGAGGGGGTACTGTCACGAACCTCGGGCAGCGGCGACCGCGCTTGTCCCTGCGGGTGGCCTGGTCTGCCCGGCGCCTCTCTTCCCCTGTCAGTCTCCGGCTTCAGCGGCGGGTCGGCGCTGCTCTCCGGCGGCTTCCCGGAAGCAAGGGCGCCGCCATCACAAGCAAGGGCAAGGAGGCGGAGCAGGTCTGACGTCACCTGCCTGCTCCGCCAATCAGGCTAGGGCGGGGAATTTAAAATCAGATACCAGGCAGAGATCCGATGCCTGAGTATCTTCGTTTCTCCTGTGGAAGCTATGATCCAGAGCTCCCTCGTCCCTGCAAGCATCCTGTGCTTCCAAGCATCCTGTCCCTGCAAGCATCCTGTGCTTCCAAGCATCCTGTCCCTGCAAGCATCCTGTGCCTACAAGCAACCTGTGCTTCCAAGCATCCTGTGCCTACAAGCACCTCCGTGCCTCCAGTTACCTCCGTGTCTCCAAGCACCTCGTGCCTCCAAGCACCTCCGTGCCTCCAAGCACCTCCGTGCCTCCAAGCACCTCGTGCCTCCAAGCACCTCGTGCCTCCAAGCACCTCCGCGCCTCAAGCACCTCCGTGCCTCCAGTTACCTCCGTGCCTCCAGTTACCTCCGTGCCTCCAGTTACCTCCGTGCCTCCAAGCACCTCCGTGCCTCCAAGCACCTCGTGCCTCCAAGCACCTCGTGCCTCCAAGCACCTCCGCGCCTCAAGCACCTCCGTGCCTCCAGTTACCTCCGTGCCTCCAGTTACCTCCGTGCCTCCAGTTACCTCCGTGCCTCCAAGCACCTCCGTGCCTCCAAGCACCTCGTGCCTCCAAGCACCCCGTGCCTCCAAGCACCTCCGCGCCTCAAAGCACCTCCGTGCCTCCAGTTACCTCCGTGTCTCCAAGCACCTCGTGCCTCCAAGCACCTCGTCCCTCCAAACACCTCGGTGTCTCCAAACACCTCCGTGCCTCCAAGCACCTCCGTGCCTCCAAACACCTCCGTGCCTCCAAGGGTCTCCCAGCACTCCCTGTACTCCCAGTACCTCAGTGCCTTCAATACCACAGTGTCTCCAATATCTCAGTACCCCAGCCTTCATTATTTCTACAAGTCTTGTCTTACAGGAGACCTACAAGAATTCCTCTGGGCCTCCCGCCTGCCGTCTTAGTTCTGCATGAGGAAGACCTACATCCGGCCATCTCTACTACGACCCAGTGGCGGTTCCTCTTCCCGGTCATCGGAAGAAGCCCCGAGTCCACAACACTCCCAAACCAGGTCAGTGATAGCCAGTTTGTGCAAGGAGAGATTGATTGCTTCTTTTTTGGTGGGGGCCCAAACCATCCAGTCATTTCAGCCACAGTCGTGTGGCAGACCCTGTCACTGAAATGATGGGTTTGTTAAAGTGTGCATGTCCTGTTTATACAACATAAGGGTGGGTGGGAGGGCCCAAGGACAATTCCATCTTGCACCTCTTTTTTTTTATTTATCTCTGTATCATGTAATGTTTGGGGCTAATTTTTTTAAGTGCTGTCCTGTCTGACACTGCAGTGCCACTCCTAGATGGGCCAGGTGTTTGTGCCGGCTACTTGGGTCGCTTAGCTTAGTCATCCCGGACCTCGGTGCAAATTTTAGGACTAAAAATAATATTGTGAGGTGTGAGGTCTTCAGAATAGACTGGAAATGAGTGGAAATTATGGTTATTGAGGTTAATAATACTATGTGATCAAAATGACCCCCAAATTCTATGATTTAAGCTGTTTTTGAGGGTTTTTTGAAAAAAAAACACCCAAATCCAAAACACACCCAAATCCGACAAAAAAATTTCAGGGAGGTTTTGCCAAAACGCGTCCGAATCCAAAACACGGCCGCGGATCCGAATCCAAAACCAAAACACAAAACCCGAAAAATGTCCGGTGCACATCTCTGGAGTTAGGCTTCTGCTATAAGCATATAGGAAGCAGTGACATTTAGCTCACCACACGTCCCTGATAGGAAGTTAACTGTAGATTTTCATGTTGGCTTTCTGTAATAGCTAAAACTTGCAGTTAGCAGGTTCTGATTTACTCAGTTCTTAACGCCAAAATTAAGGCGAGTTCGGATTTATCCAGATTTTTCTTATTGGCTATCCAATACACATGACATCCGAGAGCCAATAAAATGCTGTTTTGAGATCCGGATAAATCCGAACCCGTACATCTCTACTTGCAGTATAGGATTGGAGTATGCAGAGTATAGCAGCGAATCTAGCTCATTCTCTTACATCTAATGGAGAGCCCCCTGCATAGGGGAATCTTTGGCAGATGAGCATGTGCCCACCTGCCAGTGTTTGAATGCTGTATTCAGAAGATATTTAATGTAAGCTGTGACTGTGATTGTGTAATCAGAAATGTTTTTCTGTCCGGGGATTCTAGTTCTTTAGATAATTGCAGATCCCCTCAGACTCATCCATGTGACAGTTGAACTGAGCTAGAACTTCACAGACCTGAATTGTTCACAGCTGGAGTTGTGAGAGGCTTGATATTTTTCTGGTTCACTTTGTGGCCTGAAAAGTCAAAGACAGTTCAGATAAATAGAAATCCTTAAATCCATTCAGTACGTCAATTTTTATTAATTATGACAATTATACAATTATACAAATCTTTTTCTCATTTCCATTTTTTTAATGGAAATAAAAAAGAAAACTCTAATGATTAATAAAATTGCCAGAGTTTGTTAAATTACTATGTGAAGTATGATTATAATTATAATATCTTTAGTGCTATTTACAGTATAAAAGAATGGAGAGGAAAAACATTCCCACTGACACATTGCGTTTACAGCACACATGAAAAACTTTTTTTTTTCCCAATAAATTTTTATTGTTTTATGGTATAATAACAAGGCAAATGAGACAGCGTTCATAATTCAACCGATAATACATGGAAACACAATCCGTAAGGTGTAATTATTAACAGTTAAGCTTAGGCGATATGGCCAGATATGAATAAACTCGCTGTCCAGGTTAGTAACTCCCAACCGAGGTCAAATCCGGCCTCTCTGGGTTAAGGCTATCTAAACCAAAGAATTACTTAACACTAAAACTAAGGAAGAAGTAAGGGACAGAAAAGAGTACAGTGTGGAAAAAGAGACTCAGAAAAAGAGAAGGGGAGGGGCAAAGACTGTGTGGACTTTCCCAGATCCAGTCGGGTCAGGGAGCTGAGTTATCAACATCTAACGTCGAGTGACAGTATGGCCACTAAGGGTCGGGAAATAGGGACCCTTGTGCGGGACCCGAGTCAGAGTATCATTATCGTGCAGCTTGTGAGGATTTGAATTCCAGCCAGGGGGACCAAGTAGTCGTGAACCTCCGATGAGCCTCCGGAGTCACCCGCAGTTCCTCCATGGACATATACCAGTCCACTCTGGCCACCCACTCCTTCACAGTAGGGGGCTCAGCGGACCGCCAGTGAACCGGGATAACCGCTTTGGCTGCGCTATTTAGAAACTTAAACAAGGAGTTTTTGTAGGTCGACAGGGGCCATGCAACACAGTTGAGAAGCCAGAAGGCAGGTTCAGCAGGTACCTCCGAACCCACTATCCTCTTTGAGTTGGCGATGACTGTATCCCAAAATGGGCGAAGTGCGGGGCAGTCCCACCAGATATGCATTGGGGAGCCCGTTGCGGAATTACATCGCCAGCACGTGTCGGGTACGTCAGGGAACATTTTAGCCAGGGTTAGGGGACACCTGTACCATCGGGATAGGACTTTAAAGTGCGTTTCGAGGACTGAATAACTTGAGGAACTCACAAAGGTGGCTTGAAAACACTTCTCCCAGTCCTCCTCTGACAGGTCCATCTGTGTGTCATGGCCCCAATCTTTGGCATATTTAGGAAGATCTAGAAATTTATTCACGATCAAAGATCTATAGCATTTTGAGAGGAAGTGCAGTGGGCGGGATGGGTCTACGCATAAATTCTCAAAAGCCGTCAGTGGTCTGGTCAGGTTCGGGCGGATAGCACTCCCCAGGGCAAAGTGTTTCAGTTGAAGGTACCTCCAAATCTCCGAAGGCGGGAGATTCTACTTAGATTGCATCAAGGGGAAGGGGATTATCTCCCCACTTTCCACCAGCTGGCCAACACGCGTCACCCCCACCAGTTTCCAGTAGTCAAATCCCCGGCCTGAGGCTGCCGGCAGGAAATCTGGATTATAGAACAGTGGGGTCAGAGGGGAATATTTTGAAGAAATATACGGGAGAGTCCTAAGTCTATTCCAGCGCAAAAGTGTAGGGCCAATGGTAGGATGGTCTATGTGTGGTAACTGTGAGCGCCAAGGGAAGTAAGCAATGGGGGTGGGTAGCACAGTTCCCTCAATATGGACCCATTGTTTCGTATCATGCGGGCGTGACCACTCCAAAATTCGGTGGAGAATGACAGCTTCATAATACAGTGTGAAGTGCGGTAGTTGAGGACCGCCCTTATGTTTAGGGCAAAAAAGTATGGCGTGTTGGAAACGGGGTCGCTTGCCCCCCCATACAAAGTCCCGGACTACATTATGCATATCTCTGAACCAAGTTTTGGGAATGGAGATCGGGAGCGCCTGGAGGAGATAGAGGACTCACGGAAAAACGTTCATTTTAATGACACTGAGCCTCCCCAACCAGGATAACCTCTTGCTGCCCCAGTCCTGGAACTCGGAGCGAAGTGAGGTGAGCAATTTTTTGAAATTTTCATCAAAAAGGCGCGATAGGTCTTTATGCAAGGTGACCCCCAGGTATTTAAAGCTAGAGGGATGCCAATGAAAGGGGAAGGATTGTTTGAGCCCTTCAAGAGCTTGGGAGGGCTGTGAAACAGTCACTGCCACTGACTTAGAGAGGTTAATCTTAAAATTTGACAGGGAACTATTCTATCAAGTTCGGACATCAGGTTGGGTACTAAGACCACCGGGTTCGACATAATAGCTAACAGGTCATCTGCGAACAGCGCAAGTTTGTATACCCTGCCCCCCACCTTGAGTCCCGAGATGTTAGGATTCAATCTAATGGATCCCGCCAGAGCCTCCATACAAAGAACGAAGATTAGAGGCGAAAGGGGACATCCTTGTCTAGTGCCGTTCCTAATTGGAACTGAACGGGACAAGTCTCCATTCATTTTTATCCTCGCGGTTGGGAAATTATATAGTGCTAAAACGCGGCTCATGCTGACAGGTCCCAGCCCTATGTGTCGCAGGACCCCCTCCATAAAAACCCAGTCAACTCGGTCAAATGCCTTCTCGGCATCGGTAGAAAGCACTACTATCGGTTTTTGGCTATTCGAGGCTAAATGCATCAAATCAATAATTTTGGTCGTATTATCACGGGCTTCTCTCCCGGGTATAAAACCCACCTGGTCCAAATGTACAATGTTGGGGAGTAGTAGCTTCAATCTGTTTGCTATAAGTTTAGCAAACAGCTTGATGTCTGTGTTAAGGAGGGATATCGGGCGGTAACTGGCGCATTGGGACGGGTTTTTCCCTTCCTTTGGTATGACCGTGATGAAAGCCTCTAGTGATTGCAGTGAGAAACCGCGTTTATCGGAAACCTCATTGAACGCCAATAACATTTTAGGTAAGATGGTATTTCTAAAAAGCTTATAATAAGAGACGGTATAGCCATCAGGGCCCGGGCTCTTCCCAGAAGGGGTCTCCTTAAGAGATTGTTCCAATTCTGGGAGAGAAAAGGGGGAGTCTAACCAAGCACTATCATCCTCTGATATTCTAGGAAGTCCTGCGGCACTAAGGTATCCCTCCACCAAGTCTCGAGTAACCGGAAGTGATTCAGGGGCTCCAGGATCCTGAAGATTATATAATTTAGTGTAGTAAGAGTGGAAGGCCTCAGCTATATCTTTCGTGAGGGTGCGGCGGGCCCCCGCCGCGTCTTGTATCGACTGGATAAATAGCGTGGCCCTCTGTGCGCGGAGCGCCCTAGCCAGAAGCTGACCCGGTTTATTACCCCATTGATAAAAGCGGTATCTGCAGAGCCTATAATCCCTCTTAATGTCTGCGAACAACAGGGTGTTGAGAGCTGCTCTCGTCTCGGTCAGTGCGGTCAGCACCGATGAAGACGGGCTCATCTTATGCGTCGTCTCTAAGTCCCTCAGCCGTTGGAGAAAAAGTGGCCTTTTCCCCCAGCCTTTCTTTCTTCAGCATGGAACCTAACTGGATGAGCTTCCCCCGCAAAACATACTTATGGGCTTCCCACACCGTGACCCGGGAGACATCTGGCGTCTCATTAGTTAGAAAATAGTTCTCTAACGTCTCGAGTAGCTGAGGTTGGAACCTCGCATCTGTTAGAAGTTGTTCATTCAACCGCCAGGTGCATTGTTTGGAGTGCGGATAGAATGTCTCCAGGGTCAGGGAGACAGGGGCAAGCCAATATCAGTTGCCCTAACTAGGTGCAAAAATCTGTGGGGTAGGAGAAGATAATCCAACCTGGAGTAGGTGTCGTGGGGTCTGGAGTAGAAAGTGTAATCCCTGTCCCCGGGATGTTGGAGTCTCCAGGTGTCGGCCAGCTGGTGGTCATGAAGGAATCGACGCACTCTACGGTGCGATGCTAGGGAGGGCCTTGTCGGGGTCCCGGAGATGTCCACCTCCGGCTGGAGGGACCAATTAAGATCACCTCCAATAACTGGGATACCCCCAACTAAGGGGGCTATACGATTGAGGGCCTTCATTAGGAAGCTAGGTTGTGATTGATTGGGAACATATAGATTAATGAACGTATACCGCTGATCAAACAGTTTGCATTTCACTAGAAGCGTTCTACCCTCCTCCAAAGACTCAGACGTAATGTCACAGAAGGGCAAGCGTTTGGAAAGCAAAATAGCGACACCCAAAGATTTACCTTTGCTGTTGCTGTTATAAAAGGAATGTGGGTAATTACGGTCTTTGAGAACTGGGGCCGCTCCCGGAAAAACTTTATTTTTTATAAATATGTGTCTCCCGCATTCTTCTTAGATTGCACTGATAGAATACCCACATTTGCATTGCTGGACTTGCTGAGGAAAGGTTTCCTGTGGACCTGATAGGACTGATGAAAGGACCGGACCATAAGATTAGCAGCCAGTGGTACACATGCCTTGAGTTTCAGTTTAAGACATATCTATGAATTTGTTTTAATTGCGAGTGCATTTTATGTTGAGCATTGTTTTAATAAATTAGTGATTTTTGGCAATGCACCAGAGCGGATTGTATTATATTGTCTACCGACATAATCTGACCTGCTTAATAGGGACCGTGGCCAGTGGCGCATGGCGATCCACTGGCCACGGTCCCTATTAAACAGGTCAGATTATGTCGGTAGACAATATAGGCCCTCATTCCGAGTCGTTCGCTCGGTAATTTTCATCGCATCGCAGTGAAATTCCGCTTAGTACGCATGCGCAATATTCGCACTGCGACTGCGCCAAGTAATTTAACAATGAAGATAGTATTTTTACTCATGGCTTTTTCTTCGCTCCGGCGATCGTAGTGTGATTGACAGGAAATGGGTGTTACTGGGCGGAAACACGGCGTTTTATGGGCGTGTGGATAAAAACGCTACCGTTTCCGGAAAAAACGCAGGAGTGGCCGGAGAAACGGGGGAGTGTCTGGGCGAACGCTGGGTGTGTTTGTGACGTCAAACCAGGAACGACAAGCACTGAACTGATCGCAGATGCCGAGTAAGTCTGAAGCTACTCAGAAACTGCTACGAGGTGTGTAATCGCAATATTGCGATTACTTCGTTCGCAATTTTAAGAAGCTAAGATTCACTCCCAGTAGGCGGCGGCTTAGCGTGTGTAAATCTGCTAAAATCGCCTTGCGAGCGATCAACTCGGAATGAGGGCCCTAATACATAGTATACATAGTATAATATATAGTGGTTTCAGATAGGGTTACATGATTTTGTTCTATGGGAGTTATTCAGATTTGTTGCCAATTGGGCAAAACCATGTTGCATTGCGGGTGGGGCAGATGTAACGTGCAGAGAGAGTTAGATTTGGGTGGGTTATATTGTTTCTGTGCAGGGTAAATACTGGATGTTTCATTTTTATACTGCTATTTGGATTTCAGTTTGAACACACCCCATCCAAATCTAACTCTCTCAGCACGTTACTTACATCTGACCCCACCTGCAGTGTAATATGGGCCCTCATTCCGAGTCGTTCGCTCGGTATTTTTCATCGCATCGCAGTGAAATTCCTCATAGTGCGCATGCGCAATATTCGCACTGCGACTGCGCCAAGTATCTTTGCTATGAAGATAGTATTTTTACTCACGGCTTTTTCCTCGCTCCGGCGATCGTAATGTGATTGACAGGAAATGGGTGTTACTGGGCGGAAACACGGCGTTTTATGGGCGTGTGGCTGAAAACGCTACCGTTTCCGGAAAAAACGCAGGAGTGGCCGGAGAAACGGGGGAGTGGTTGGGCGAACGCTGGGTGTGTTTGTGACGTCAAACCAGGAACGACAAGCACTGAACTGATCGCACAGGCAGAGTAAGTGTGGAGCTACTCTAAAACTGCTAAGTAGTTTGTGATCGCAATATTGCGAATACATCGGTCGCAATTTTAAGATGCTAAGATACACTCCCAGTAGGCGGCGGCTTAGCGTGTGTAACTCTGCTAAATTCGCCTTGCGACCGATCAACTCGGAATGAGGGCCATGGTTTTGCCCAATTGCTAACTTTTTTGGTTTGCTAACAAACCTGAATAAGGCTCTATGGGCCTAATTCAGACCTGATCGCTCGCTAGGGGTTTTTTGCACTGCTGGGAGCAGATAGTCGCCGCCCATAGGGGGTCATTCCGGCCTGATCGCACGCTAGGATTTTTTGCTTTGCTGCGATCAGATCCAAACTGCGCATGCATATGCACTGCAATGCGCAGGCACGTAGTACGGGTACAAAGCGGATCGTTGCTGTATGATGGATTTTACGACGAATCCATTCGCACAGCCGATCGCAAGGAGATTGACAGGAAGAGGGCGTTTGTGGGTGTCAACTGACCGTTTTCTGGGAGCGGTTGGAAAAATGCAGGCATGTTGAAGCGTTTGCAGGGCGGGTGTCTGATGTCAGTTCCGGGCAAGAACAGGCTGAAGTGATCGCAGCAGCTGAGTAAGTTCTGAGCTACTCAGAAACTGCACAAAACTTTTTTGTAGTGCTCAGTTGCACATGCGTTCGCACACTTGCAAAGCGAAAATATACTCCCCCATAGGCGGCGACTATCTGTTCGCAGTGCTGCAAAAAATAGCTGGCGAGCGATCAACTCGGAATGACTCCCATAGGGGTTAGGGTTAGGGCTGGGCACTAGGGGGAGGTTAGGGTTAGGCTGCAAGGGGAAGGGGGTGCTGCTAAGATTAGGCACTAGGGGGGAAGGAGGGAGAGGAAGTAGGTTTTAAATACTCACCAAAACCGCCATTCTTTCAGCAGTCTGCACCAGGACCCAGAAGCCGAGCTGGAGCGACTGCAGCCATCTGGACCAATTATGCAAAAAGAAAAAAAGAAAGACTCTGTGTTGGGGCACTCTTATTTCCAATAAGAGTGCCCCAACACAGAGTCTTTCTTTTTTTCTTTTTGCATAAATGTTCTGTTTACTAACTCTGGGTGCACCACCGGCAGATTAATCATACATATTGTGAATTATTACTATTGCCGGTATACAGACTAGGACCCCAACGGAGGCATAGTCTGATATACTTATCTGTCGCGGAACAAAACCACTTGTTGTACTAGCCATCTGGACCAAATAAGTGACTGCTGGGCCACCAGGGATGTTATGTCAACATGCTATTATGTCAACATGTCATCCATTTGTCATGCTGACGTTTGACCATGTCAATATTCTCATGTCGACCTGATGCAAGTCAACATGATAGCTGACAACCTAACATACCACACCCGTATGTGGGAACATTGGGGGTAATTCGAAGATGTTCGCAGCAGGAAATTTTTTAGCAGTTGGGCAAAACCATGTGCACTGCAGGGGAGGCAGATATAACATGTGAAGAGAGAGTTAGATTTGGGTGGGTTATTTTATTTCTGTGCAGGGTAAATACTGGCTGCTTTATTTTTACAAGAAATTTAGATTGCAAATTGAACTCACCACACCCAAATCTATCTCTCTCTGCACATGTTATATCTGCCTCCCCTGCAGTGCACATGGTTTTGCCCAACTGCTAAAAACTTTCCTGCTGCGATCAACTTGGAATTACCCCCAAGGTTTTGCCCAACTGCTAAAAAATTTGAAGCTGCGATCAACTCAGAATTAGGCCCATTATTTCTAAGAACCGTAGTGTCACGATCCAGGTAACTAGACGCCAGTTCCTACCCGTTAGGTGCCTCCTGAGGTTGGCGCAGCGAGCCAGGGCCGGGCTATAGCCATGGTTTTGGTTATTGCCTGCAGCGCTGGTTTTTTACGGCCTCCTCAGTGTATGTACTTGTGGTGGTGCGGCGCTCTCAGTCCCGCCGCGGCCGTCACTGCCGCGCCCGTGGTTCTCTGCTGGATCTGCATCCTCTGTGTGCTCCGGTCACCGCTTCCATCCCTGTGGCCGCTGCGTGCGTCTGGGCGCGTGGAGTTTTTGTTGCTGCTGCCTCCGCCGCCATTGCACATGGTTTCTGAGTATTTAATTCCCCTTCAGTCTCCGTCAATGAGCGCAGCCATTTTGGACTTTAATCACATGTCACCATTTCACCTATCCACAGTGCTGCTGGAGCCAGGGCATAATTGTCAGCCAATCCCTGCTATCCAGCAGTGTGTATTGTTGTGGCTTTCCAGCAGCCACTCTCCAGCAGTTCTCTGTGTACTCTCCTGCCAAATACTCCCCAACATTGTGGAGTATATATTCTACGATCCCCAGCTTCATTCTCAGTCTCATCTGCGAACCACAGCTTCATTTCCAGTTTCACCTGCGAACCCCAGCTTCACTCTCAGTTTCACCTGCGAACCCCAGCTTCACTCTCAGCCTCACCTGCGAACCCCAGCTTCACTTTTAGTTTCACCTGTGAACTCTAGTTTCATTTACAGTTTACCTGCGACCCCCAGCATAACAATATACCTCACTTGGGTTCCCAAGCATTATACAGTGCCATCACTCATATTCTGGAATACTGGTCTCTACCAGTTGTGTTGTTTATAATCACTGGTGACATTTATTATTTGACTGCACTTTATGATTTAATAAAAACCCTCAAAGACATTCTCTGTTGTCGTGGTCACTCCTTCGGGCATCAGGTACTTCTGTCTTAGCGCATGTCTAGGAGTCCTCTCTCACCTCCTAAATTCCGGTACCCGTCAGCCCCTACAACTGAGGCTACCAGTTACCGGCTCTTTTGTGGCACGGGTGTAGTCGCAACAGGGGGGGATCCAGGCGACGGCAGTGGCGCATGCGCAGCAGGACATTGGGTATCATTTACAAAAAATACCCCGATGATGCTGCAAAGAGGCATTGCAGGGACAGATGTCCCTGCATGCGATAATTGATACATCCATGCGATGTAATCAATTATCGCATTGCGAGTGTGAACGATATTATCACCTGTCATTCGCATTATCAGATGCGGTTTGTAATAAATCGGCCCCTGAGTCAGCTGACCAGTAATTTAGCCATGCTTTAGGTGAGGGATTTCTTCATTATCAAGTATTGTTTGTTTTAGTCTGATAGCCATCTAGCAGCAGCAGCTGCTGCATCTGTGCTGCAGTGCCATCCAAAGTGTGTAAGTGGGAGCTGGCCAGGACATACTGTATGAACATACATGTGAAGTTGTATGTAACATATGTCTTGGCTTTCTTACCCAAGAATCAGCAGCCACCATAGGATGGAGCACACTGCTCAGATTGTCAATCGTCATTTAGCTCGCCTCCGGACTCCTGTGAAACCAGTCAATGGGAGTCCGGGGACGGGCTTTCACCGCTACAGTAATTAGTAGCTGCAAAAGTTTGTACTGCCAAGCAGGGCCATATCTACCTATGGCGAGGAGTGCCTGGCACACAGCGCAAAAGCACTGTGGGTGCAGGACTGCCACCAGAAACCCGGGGGCCGCGACTACCGCCACTCGCTGCAGTGCTGACAGCGCTGATTGGCGAGGTACGCCTGGCCCCTTCTCCTGCAAGTGTCGCGGCCACCAGCGCAGTAGCTGTCCGCCCCCTCCCGGCTCCCCATATCCAGCTGCAGCTAATCCTATCACATTCAGTGGCCGCCCAAAGCCCCGCCCACTTCCTCGTGACACCCCTCCCACCCTAATGTCTGTCTGTCTGCTGTATGCAGATTACACTATAGCAGCTGCCAAGACAGTGAGAGAGTGCTTCCAATGTACTCTTATCACTGATCCCCACGCCACCCATCTTGCACTGTAGTGTGTGGAGAAGAACTCCTGGGGGACACAACAGAAGTTGGCAGCTGAATAGATAAGTATGCAGTGCAATACTCACTCTTACTCCCTCACTCTCTTTACACACACACACACACACACACACACACACACACACACACACACACACACACTCTTTCCACACATATACACACACTCTCTCTCCCCTCTAAATAGTTAGCGTAATGTGTATAAGGGGCTCTCCCATGGTATAACATGTATAAGGTGATGAACGGATACTGCTGCTCTCTGTAATGTGACTGACAGACGCTGCTGTTCTGTAATGTGACTGACGGACGCTGCTGCGCTGTGTAATGTGACTGACAGATGCTGCTGCTCTCTGTAATGTGACTGACGGACACTGCTGCGCTGTGTAATGTGACTGACAGACGCTACTGTGCGGTGTAATGTGACTAACGGACGCTACTGTGCGGTGGAATGTGACCAACGGATGCTGCTGCGCTGTGTAATGTGACTGATGAATGCTACTGTGCTGTGTAATGTGGCTGACGGACGCTGCTGCGCTGTGTAAAGTGGCTGACGGACACTACCGTGCAGTGTAATGTGACTGACGGATGCTGCTGCACTGTGTAATGGGACTGACAGATGCTGCTGCTCTCTGTAATGTGACTGACGGATGCTGCTGCGCTGTGTAATGTGACTGACGGACGCTACTGTGCGGTGTAACGTGACTAACGGACACTACTGTGCGGTCTAATGTGACTGACGGATGCTACTGTGCAGTGTAATGTGACCGACGGATGCTGCTGCGCTGTGTAAAGTGGCTGACGGACACTACCGTGCGGTGTAATGTGACTGACGGACGCTACTGTGTGGTGTAATGTGACTGACGGATGCTACTGCGCAGTGTAATGTGACTGACGGAAGCTGCTGCGCTTTGTAATGTGACTGACGGGCGCTGCTGAGATGTGTACTGTGACTGACGGACACTACCGCGCGGTGTAATGTGACTGACGGACGGTGCGGTGTAATGTGATTGACTGATGCTACCGTGCGGTGTAATATGACTGATGGATGCTACTGTGGGGTGTGATGTGACTGACGGACGCTACTGTGGGGTGTAATGTGACTGACAGACGCTACTGTGCGGTGTAATGTGACTGACGGACACTACTGTGCAGTGTAATGTGACTGATGGACGCTACTGTGCGGTGTAATGTGACTGACGGACACTACTGGGCGGTGTAATGTGACTGACAGACATTACTGTGCGGTGTGATGTGGCTGACGGACACTACTGTGCGGTGTAAGTGACTGACGGACGCTACAGTGCGGTGTAGTGTGACTGACGGACGCTATTGTGCGATGTAGTGTGACTGACGGATGCTGCTGTGGTATGTAATGTGACTGACGGGTGCTGCTGCGCTGTGTAATGTGACTCACAGATGCTAATGTGCGGTGTAATGTAACTGACTGATGCTACTGTGCAGTGTAATGTGACTGACTGACGCTACTGTGCGGTGTAGTGTGACTGACGGACGCTATTGTGCGATGTAGTGTGACTGACGGATGCTGCTGTGGTATGTAATGTGACTGACGGGTGCTGCTGCGCTGTGTAATGTGACTGACAGATGCTGCTGCTCTCTGTAATGTGACTGACGGACACTGCTGCGCTGTGTAATGTGACTGACAGACGCTACTGTGCGGTGTAATGTGACTAACGGACGCTACTGTGCGGTGTAATGTGACCAATGGATGCTGCTGTGCTGTGTAATGTGACTGATGAATGCTACTGTGCGGTGTAATGTGGCTGACGGACGCTGCTGCGCTGTGTAAAGTGGCTGACGGACACTACCGTGCGGTGTAATGTGACTGACGGATGCTGCTGCGCTGTGTAATGGGACTGACAGATGCTGCTGCTCTCTGTAATGTGATTGACGGATGCTGCTGCGCTGTGTAATGTGACTGACGGACGCTACTGTGCGGTGTAACATGACTAACGGACACTACTGTGCGGTCTAATGTGACTGACGGATGCTACTGTGCAGTGTAATGTGACCGACGGATGCTGCTGCGCTGTGTAAAGTGGCTGACGGACACTACCGTGCGGTGTAATGTGACTGACGGACGCTACTGTGTGGTGTAATGTGACTGACGGATGCTACTGCGCAGTGTAATGTGACTGACGGAAGCTGCTGCGCTGTGTAATGTGACTGACGGGCGCTGCTTTGCTGTGTACTGTGACTGACGGACACTACCGTGCGGTGTAATGTGACTGACGGACGGTGCGGTGTAATGTGATTGACTGATGCTACCGTGCGGTGTAATATGACTGATGGATGCTACTGTGGGGTGTGATGTGACTGACGGACGCTACTGTAGGGTGTAATGTGACTGACAGACGCTACTGTGCGGTGTAATGTGACTGACGGACACTACTGTGCAGTGTAATGTGACTGACGGACGCTACTGTGCGGTGTAATGTGACTGACGGACACTACTGGGCGGTGTAATGTGACTGACAGACATTACTGTGCGGTGTAATGTGGCTGACGGACACTACTGTGCGGTGTAAGTGACTGACGGACGCTACAGTGCGGTGTAGTGTGACTGACGGACGCTATTGTGCGATGTAGTGTGACAGACGGATGCTGCTGTGGTATGTAATGTGACTGACGGGTGCTGCTGCGCTGTGTAATGTGACTCACAGATGCTAATGTGCGGTGTAATGTAACTGACTGATGCTACTGTGCAGTGTAATGTGACTGACTGACGCTACTGTGCGGTGTAGTGTGACTGACGGACGCTATTGTGCGATGTAGTGTGACTGACGGATGCTGCTGTGGTAGGTAATGTGACTGACGGGTGCTGCTGCGCTGTGTAATGTGACTCACAGATGCTAATGTGCGGTGTAATGTAACTGACAGATGCTAATGTGCGGTGTAATGTGACTGACCCTACTGTGCGGTGTAATGTGACTGACTGATGCTACTGTGAGGTGTAATGTGACTAACAGATGATACTATCCATTGTTATGTGACTGACAGACGCTACTGTGGGGTGTAATGTGACTGACAGACGCTACTGTGCGGTGTAATGTGACTGACGGACACTACTGTGCAGTGTAATGTGACTGACGGACGCTACTGTGCGGTGTAATGTGACTGACGGACACTACTGGGCGGTTTAATGTGACTGACAGACATTACTGTGCGGTGTAATGTGGCTGACGGACACTACTGTGCGGTGTAAGTGACTGACGGACGCTACAGTGCGGTGTAGTGTGACTGACGGACGCTATTGTGCGATGTAGTGTGACTGACGGATGCTGCTGTGGTATGTAATGTGACTGACGGGTGCTGCTGCGCTGTGTAATGTGACTCACAGATGCTAATGTGCGGTGTAATGTAACTGACTGATGCTACTGTGCAGTGTAATGTGACTGACTGACGCTACTGTGCGGTGTAGTGTGACTGACGGACGCTATTGTGCGATGTAGTGTGACTGACGGATGCTGCTGTGGTATGTAATGTGACTGACGGGTGCTGCTGCGCTGTGTAATGTGACTGACAGATGCTGCTGCTCTCTGTAATGTGACTGACGGACACTGCTGCGCTGTGTAATGTGACTGACAGACGCTACTGTGCGGTGTAATGTAACTAACGGACGCTACTGTGCGGTGGAATGTGACCAACGGATGCTGCTGCGCTGTGTAATGTGACTGATGAATGCTACTGTGCGGTGTAATGTGGCTGACGGACGCTGCTGCGCTGTGTAAAGTGGCTGACGGACAATACCGTGCGGTGTAATGTGACTGACGGATGCTGCTGCGCTGTGTAATGGGACTGACAGATGCTGCTGCTCTCTGTAATGTGACTGACGGATGCTGCTGCGCTGTGTAATGTGACTGACGGACGCTACTGTGCAGTGTAACGTGACTAACGGACACTACTGTGCGGTCTAATGTGACTGACGGATGCTACTGTGCAGTGTAATGTGACCGACGGATGCTGCTGCGCTGTGTAAAGTGGCTGACGGACACTACCGTGCGGTGTAATGTGACTGACGGACGCTACTGTGTGGTGTAATGTGACTGACGTATGCTACTGCGCAGTGTAATGTGACTGACGGAAGCTGCTGCGCTATGTAATGTGACTGACGGGTGCTGCTGAGCTGTGTACTGTGAGTGACGGACACTACCGTGCGGTGTAATGTGACTGACGGACGGTGCGGTGTAATGTGATTGACTGATGCTACCGTGCGGTGTAATATGACTGATGGATGCTACTGTGGGGTGTGATGTGACTGACGGACGCTACTGTGGGGTGTAATGTGACTGACAGACGCTACTGTGCGGTGTAATGTGACTGACGGACACTACTGTGCAGTGTAATGTGACTGATGGACACTACTGTGCGGTGTAATGTGACTGACGGACACTACTGGGCGGTGTAATGTGACTGACAGACATTACTGTGCGGTGTAATGTGGCTGACGGACACTACTGTGCGGTGTAAGTGACTGACGGACGCTACAGTGCGGTGTAGTGTGACTGACGGACGCTATTGTCCGATGTAGTGTGACTGACGGATGTTGCTGTGGTATGTAATGTGACTGACGGGTGCTGCTGCGCTGTGTAATGTGACTCACAGATGCTAATGTGCGGTGTAATGTAACTGACTGATGCTACTGTGCAGTGTAATGTGACTGACTGACGCTACTGTGCGGTGTAGTGTGACTGACGGACGCTATTGTGCGATGTAGTGTGACTGACGGATGCTGCTGTGGTATGTAATGTGACTGACGGGTGCTGCTGCGCTGTGTAATGTGACTGACAGATGCTGCTGCTCTCTGTAATGTGACTGATGGACACTGCTGCGCTGTGTAATGTGACTGACAGACGCTACTGTGCGGTGTAATGTGACTAACGGACGCTACTGTGCGGTGTAATGTGACCAACGGATGCTGCTGCGCTGTGTAATGTGACTGATGAATGCTACTGTGCAGTGTAATGTGGCTGACGGACGCTGCTACGCTGTGTAAAGTGGCTGACGGACACTACCGTGCGGTGTAATGTGACTGACGGATGCTGCTGCGCTGTGTAATGGGACTGACAGATGCTGCTGCTCTCTGTAATGTGACTGACGGATGCTGCTGCGCTGTGTAATGTGACTGACGGACGCTACTGTGCGGTGTAACGTGACTAACGGACACTACTGTGCGGTCTAATGTGACTGACGGATGCTACTGTGCAGTGTAATGTGACCGACGGATGCTGCTGCGCTGTGTAAAGTGGCTGACAGACACTACCGTGCGGTGTAATGTGACTGACGGACGCTACTGTGTGGTGTAATGTGACTGACGGATGCTACTGCACAGTGTAATGTGACTGACGGAAGCTGCTGCGCTGTGTAATGTGACTGACGGGCGCTGCTGAGCTGTGTACTGTGACTGACGGACACTACCGTGCGGTGTAATGTGACTGACGGACGGTGCGGTGTAATGTGATTGACTGATGCTACCGTGCGGTGTAATATGACTGATGGATGCTACTGTGGGGTGTGATGTGACTGACGGACGCTACTGTGGGGTGTAATGTGACTGACAGACGCTACTGTGCGGTGTAATGTGACTGACGGACACTACTGTGCAGTGTAATGTGACTGACGGACGCTACTGTGCGGTGTAATGTGACTGACGGACACTACTGGGTGGTGTAATGTGACTGACAGACATTACTGTGCGGTGTTATGTGGCTGACGGACACTACTGTGCGGTGTAAGTGACTGACGGACGCTACAGTGCGGTGTAGTGTGACTGACGGATGCTATTGTGCGAAGTAGTGTGACTGACGGATGCTGCTGTGGTATGTAATGTGACTGACGGGTGCTGCTGCGCTGTGTAATGTGACTCACAGATGCTAATGTGCGGTGTAATGTAACTGACTGATGCTACTGTGCAGTGTAATGTGACTGACTGACGCTACTGTGCGGTGTAGTGTGACTGACGGACGCTATTGTGCGATGTAGTGTGACTGACGGATGCTGCTGTGGTATGTAATGTGACTGACGGGTGCTGCTGCGCTGTGTAATGTGACTGACAGATGCTGCTGCTCTCTGTAATGTGACTGACGGACACTGCTGCGCTGTGTAATGTGACTGACAGACGCTACTGTGTGGTGTAATGTGACTAACGGATGCTACTGTGCGGTGTAATGTGACCAATGGATGCTGCTGCGCTGTGTAATGTGACTGATGAATGCTACTGTGCGGTGTAACGTGACTAACGGACACTACTGTGCGGTCTAATGTGACTGACGGATGCTACTGTGCAGTGTAATGTGACCGACGGATGCTGCTGCGCTGTGTAAAGTGGCTGACAGACACTACTGTGCGGTGTAATGTGACTGACGGACGCTACTGTGTGGTGTAATGTGACTGACGGATGCTACTGCGCAGTGTAATGTGACTGACGGAAGCTGCTGCGCTGTGTAATGTGACTGACGGGCGCTGCTGAGCTGTGTACTGTGACTGACGGACACTACCGTGCGGTGTAATGTGACTGACGGACGGTGCGGTGTAATGTGATTGACTGATGCTACCGTGCGGTGTAATATGACTGATGGATGCTACTGTGGGGTGTGATGTGACTGACGGACGCTACTGTGGGGTGTAATGTGACTGACAGACGCTACTGTGCGGTGTAATGTGACTGACGGACACTACTGTGCAGTGTAATGTGACTGACGGACGCTACTGTGCGGTGTAATGTGACTGACGGACACTACTGGGCGGTGTAATGTGACTGACAGACATTACTGTGCGGTGTAATGTGGCTGACGGACACTACTGTGCGGTGTTAGTGACTGACGGACGCTACAGTGCGGTGTAGTGTGACTGACGGACGCTATTGTGCGATGTAGTGTGACTGACGGATGCTGCTGTGGTATGTAACGTGACTGACGGGTGCTGCTGCGCTGTGTAATGTGACTCACAGATGCTAATGTGCGGTGTAATGTAACTGACTGATGCTACTGTGCAGTGTAATGTGACTGACTGACGCTACTGTGCGGTGTAGTGTGACTGACGGACGCTATTGTGCGATGTAGTGTGACTGACGGATGCTGCTGTGGTATGTAATGTGACTGACGGGTGCTGCTGCGCTGTGTAATATGACTGACAGATGCTGCTGCTCTCTGTAATGTGACTGACGGACACTGCTGCGCTGTGTAATGTGACTGACAGACGCTACTGTGCGGTGTAATGTGACTAACGGATGCTACTGTGCGGTGTAATGTGACCAATGGATGCTGCTGCGCTGTGTAATGTGACTGATGAATGCTACTGTGCGGTGTAATGTGGCTGACGGACGCTGCTGCGCTGTGTAAAGTGGCTGACGGACACTACCGTGTGGTGTAATGTGACTGACGGATGCTGCTGCGCAGTGTAATGTGACTGACGGAAGATGCTGCGCTGTGTAATGTGACTGACGGGCGCTGCTGAGCTGTGTACTGTGACTGACGGACACTACTGTGCGGTGTAAGTGACTGACGGACGCTACAGTGCGGTGTAGTGTGACTGACGGATGCTATTGTGCGATGTAGTGTGACTGACGGATGCTGCTGTGGTATGTAATGTGACTGACGGGTGCTGCTGCGCTGTGTAATGTGACTCACAGATGCTAATGTGCGGTGTAATGTAACTGACTGATGCTACTGTGCAGTGTAATGTGACTGACTGACGCTACTGTGCGGTGTAGTGTGACTGACGGACGCTATTGTGCGATGTAGTGTGACTGACGGATGCTGCTGTGGTATGTAATGTGACTGACGGGTGCTGCTGCGCTGTGTAATGTGACTGACAGATGCTGCTGCTCTCTGTAATGTGACTGACGGACACTGCTGCGCTGTGTAATGTGACTGACAGACGCTACTGTGCGGTGTAATGTGACTAACGGACGTTACTGTGCGGTGGAATGTGACCAACGGATGCTGCTGCGCTGTGTAATGTGACTGATGAATGCTACTGTGCGGTGTAATGTGGCTGACGGACGCTGCTGCGCTGTGTAAAGTGGCTGACGGACACTACCGTGCGGTGTAATGTGACTGACGGATGCTGCTGCGCTGTGTAATGGGACTGACAGATGCTGCTGCTCTCTGTAATGTGACTAACGGATGCTGCTGCGCTGTGTAATGTGACTGACGGACGCTACTGTGCGGTGTAACGTGACTAACGGACACTACTGTGCGGTCTAATGTGACTGACGGATGCTACTGTGCAGTGTAATGTGACCGACGGATGCTGCTGCGCTGTGTAAAGTGGCTGACAGACACTACCGTGCGGTGTAATGTGACTGACGGACGCTACTGTGTGGTGTAATGTGACTGACGGATGCTACTGCGCAGTGTAATGTGACTGACGGAAGCTGCTGCGCTGTGTAATGTGACTGACGGGCGCTGCTTTGCTGTGTACTGTGACTGACGGACACTACCGTGCGGTGTAATGTGACTGACGGACGGTGCGGTGTAATGTGATTGACTGATGCTACCGTGCGGTGTAATATAACTGATGGATGCTACTGTGGGGTGTGATGTGACTGACGGATGCTACTGTGGGGTGTAATGTGACTGACAGACGCTACTGTGCGGTGTAATGTGACTGACGGACACTACTGTGCAGTGTAATGTGACTGACGGACGCTACTGTGCGGTGTAATGTGACTGACGGACACTACTGGGCGGTGTAATGTGACTGACAGACATTACTGTGCGGTGTAATGTGGCTGACGGACACTACTGTGCGGTGTAAGTGACTGACGGACGCTACAGTGCGGTGTAGTGTGACTGACGGACGCTATTGTGCGATGTAGTGTGACTGACGGATGCTGCTGTGGTATGTAATGTGACTGACGGGTGCTGCTGCGCTGTGTAATGTGACTGACAGATGCTGCTGCTCTCTGTAATGTGACTGACGGACACTGCTGCGCTGTGTAATGTGACTGACAGACGCTACTGTGCGGTGTAATGTAACTGACTGATGCTACTGTGCAGTGTAATGTGACTGACTGACGCTACTGTGCGGTGTAGTGTGACTGACGGATGCTATTGTGCGATGTAGTGTGACTGACGGATGCTGCTGTGGTATGTAATGTGACTGACGGGTGCTGCTGCGCTGTGTAATGTGACTCACAGATGCTAATGTGCGGTGTAATGTAACTGACAGATGCTAATGTGCGGTGTAATGTGACTGACGCTACTGTGGGGTGTAATGTGACTGACAGACGCTACTGTGCGGTGTAATGTGACTGACGGACACTACTGTGCAGTGTAATGTGACTGACGGACGCTACTGTGCGGTGTAATGTGACTGACGGACACTACTGGGCGGTTTAATGTGACTGACAGACATTACTGTGCGGTGTAATGTGGCTGGCGGACACTACTGTGCGGTGTAAGTGACTGACGGACGCTACAGTGCGGTGTAGTGTGACTGACGGACGCTATTGTGCGATGTAGTGTGACTGACGGATGCTGCTGTGGTATGTAATGTGACTGACGGGTGCTGCTGCGCTGTGTAATGTGACTCACAGATGCTAATGTGCGGTGTAATGTAACTGACTGATGCTACTGTGCAGTGTAATGTGACTGACTGACGCTACTGTGCGGTGTAGTGTGACTGATGGACGCTATTGTGCGATGTAGTGTGACTGACGGATGCTGCTTTTGTATGTAATGTGACTGACGGGTGCTGCTGCGCTGTGTAATGTGACTGACAGATGCTGCTGCTCTCTGTAATGTGACTGACGGACACTGCTGCGCTGTGTAATGTGACTGACAGACGCTACTGTGCGGTGTAATGTGACTAACGGACGCTACTGTGCGGTGGAATGTGACCAACGGATGCTGCTGCGCTGTGTAATGTGACTGATGAATGCTACTGTGTGGTGTAATGTGGCTGACGGACGCTGCTGCGCTGTGTAAAGTGGCTGACGGACACTACCGTGCGGTGTAATGTTACTGACGGATGCTGCTGCGCTGTGTAATGGGACTGACAGATGCTGCTGCTCTCTGTAATGTGACTGACGGATGCTGCTGCGCTGTGTAATGTGACTGACGGACGCTACTGTGCGGTGTAACGTGACTAACGGACACTACTGTGCAGTCTAATGTGACTGACGGATGCTACTGTGCAGTGTAATGTGACCGACGGATGCTGCTGCGCTGTGTAAAGTGGCTGACGGACACTACCGTGCGGTGTAATGTGACTGACGGACGCTACTGTGTGGTGTAATGTGACTGACGGATGCTACTGCGCAGTGTAATGTGACTGACGGAAGCTGCTGCGCTGTGTAATGTGACTGACGGGCGCTGCTGAGCTGTGTACTGTGACTGACGGACACTACCGTGCGGTGTAATGTGACTGACGGACGGTGCGGTGTAATGTGATTGACTGATGCTACCGTGCGGTGTAATATGACTGATGGATGCTACTGTGGGGTGTGATGTGACTGACGGACGCTACTGTGGGGTGTAATGTGACTGACAGACGCTACTGTGCGGTGTAATGTGACTGACGGACACTACTGTGCAGTGTAATGTGACTGACGGACGCTACTGTGCGGTGTAATGTGATTGACGGACACTACTGGGCGGTGTAATGTGACTGACAGACATTACTGTGCGGTGTAATGTGGCTGACGGACACTACTGTGCGGTGTAAGTGACTGACGGACGCTACAGTGCGGTGTAGTGTGACTGACGGACGCTATTGTGCGATGTAGTGTGACTGACGGATGCTGCTGTGGTATGTAATGTGACTGACGGGTGCTGCTGCGCTGTGTAATGTGACTCACAGATGCTAATGTGCGGTGTAATGTAACTGACTGATGCTACTGTGCAGTGTAATGTGACTGACTGACGCTACTGTGCGGTGTAGTGTGACTGACGGATGCTATTGTGCGATGTAGTGTGACTGACGGATGCTGCTGTGGTATGTAATGTGACTGACGGGTGCTGCTGCGCTGTGTAATGTGACTCACAGATGCTAATGTGCGGTGTAATGTAACTGACAGATGCTAATATGCGGTGTAATGTGACTGACGCTACTGTGCGGTGTAATGTGACTGACTGATACTACTGTGAGGTGTAATGTGACTAACAGATGATACTATCCATTGTTATGTGACTGACAGACGCTACTGTGCGGTGTAATGTGACTGACGGACGCTACTGTGTGGTGTAATGTGACTGACCACTATTTTTGGCACAGGGCACCAAAATGTCTAGTTACCGCTCTGGCCAGCCTAATGTGTAAAAAGGAGGACCCTGCCTTATGTGTAAAAAAGGGGAACTGCCTGCCATAATGTGTAAAAAGGGGGACTCTGTTGCCTAATGTGTAAAAAAGAGGGACTCTGCCTGCCTAATGTGTTAAAAGTGGACTCTGCTGCCGTATTGTGTAAAAAAGGAACTCTGCCTGTCATAATGTGTAAAAAGGGGGACTCTGCCTGCCATAATGTGTAAAAGGGAGCTCTGTGGACACACCCTTCCCCATGAAGCCACACCCCTATATTTTTGGTGTGTGCCGTGCATGCGGCGCGCACTGGCTTTGTTTTATATATGGGGAGGGGGGGGGGGGGGGCGCTGATGCTGTTTCTTGCACACAGTGCTAAAATGTCTAGTTACGGCACTGCTGCCAAGCAGTGTCACTGACCAGGAGTAAGCTTAGGTTGTGTCTGTGCAAAGTGAGGGCAGAAGGGGCAGAGTGATCCGAATAATCCCTCTTTCCACTCTGGATCTCTAATATGGGTGCAGTATGTGCGGTGTGGGCCCCCCCTGGACCCATGGGCCCGTGTGCACCGCACCCATTGCACCCATTATAGAAACGTCAATGAACATACTGTATAGATCCTGTCAGAAATGATTTTTTTTCCCAAAATAACATTTAGATAGTAAGTAGTTAAAATATATCCGTTATTTCCTCTGCTTATTCCTCCTTTCTAAGTTTTAAACATTCCATGCAAAATGTATTTGTTAAAAAGCAGCTGCAAGAGATCAATGTTCTACAGATGTCTAAGAGGTTTGGAAAGAAATCATTTGTAAATTGTTAGTGCACAAAGTAATAGGCATGCACTATGCAGGAAGATCTGTGATGTTCTGGAAAAGATAAAGGCCCTCATTCCGAGTTGTTCGCTCGCTAGCTGCTTTTAGCAGCAGTGCAAACGCTAAGCCGCCGCCCTCTGGGAGTGTATCTTCGCTTAGCAGAAGTGCGAACGAAAGGATCACAGCATTGCTACAAAAAAAGATTGTGCAGTTTCTGAGTAGCTCGAGACTTACTCCTAGCTAGCGATCACTTCAGACTGTTTCGTTCCTGGTTTGACATCACAAACACGCCCTACGTTCGGCCAGCCACTCCTGCGTTTTTATCTGACACGCCTGCGTTTTTCCACACACTCCCCGAAAACGGTCAGTTACCACCCAGAAACACAAACTTCCTGTCAATCACTCTGCGGCCAGCAGTGCGACTGAAAAGCGTCGCTAGACCTTGTGTTAAACTACATCGGCTTTTGTGAAAATACGACGCGCGTGCACACTGCGCACCATACGTATGCGCAGAAGTGCCGCTTTTTCACCTAATCGCTCCGCTGCGAACGAAAGCAGCTAGCGATCAACTCGGAATGAGGGCCAATATGCGCATTTACTACTTAGAGCATGCATTCCCAAATTCGGCCCTCAAGGCACACTAACAGTCCAAGTTTTAGTGATATCCAGGCTTGAACACTCTCTACTAGAACCTCAGTTAGTTTGATTTAGCCATCTGTGCTGAAGCCTGGATATCACTAAAACCTGCACTGTAATACCCCTTTCACACCGCACAAATAACCAAGTATCGACCCTGTGTGTGGTTTGAAAGGGGTCACTGCCGAATTCCCGGGTCGCCTGACCCGGTAATTCAACCCTGGAATAAAGAAGGGTTATTTCCGGGTTTAATACCGGGTCAGGTGCAGTGTGAATAGGTTGCCGGGTCAATGCAACCCAGGACCCATTCACAGCATAAGCAGAGGCGGCGTGGAGATGATCTCATCTCCCAGCGCCACCTCCGCCCCCAATGCCGGCTCCGACCCCTGCCCACGATGGCAACCTTACCTGGCATTTTGCCAGGTTGGGAAATCAGTGTGTAAGGGTCCGATGCCGTGTTCCACCCGGGAAGGACCCATTTCCAATTCCCGGGTGGGACCTGGCATTGCGATCTGAAAGTGGTATTAGTGTGCCTTGAGGACCAAGGTTGGGAATGCCTGACCTAGAGGAATAAATTCTGCTAGAATTCTGTGAGAGCTCACACGAATAATGCCATCTGGACTTTCTTCACTTAGAGGCCAACTTATTGCCATCCGCATCTGAGCATGCGGATGTGATGTGATAAAATTAACCTAATCCGGAATGCGATCATTTATACAGAGAAAGCTCTGTCCCTGCAATGCCATTCCGCAGTATTATCGGGGTATTTTTTTACGAATAAGTGTTGCGCATGTGTCGCCAAGATCGCAGATATAGCCGCCCTCAGGCACCCCATAGTCGCAATGCTCTTTTGCCCCGTTCCGCAACCCCCCTACCCACCCACTGCTGACCACACTTACCCACCCAGGGATGGGTGATTGGTGCTCCAGGAGGGCTGCCAGTCATCGGGGTTCCCTGCTGCTGTGATCACCGGTGCTGTAAAGTGAGTTACCACTTTGCAGCATCACTTTACAGCATCGGAGGTCACAGGAGCGGCAGGGATCCCCAATGACTGGCAGCCCTCACCGGAGCTCCGATCACGATTCCCAGGTAGGTAAGCATGAATTTATTTTCTCTCTGTGGTATATTGGAAATTCCATCTGAGAACTGTCTAAGGTACATTGGGCTTATTCAGAGATGTACGCTACTGCCACAGCAGCTGCAAATTAGTACGCAGCAGCTATGCGAAAATATAAAACTATCGTAGCTGCCGGGATCTGTATTGAGATTCCCACTGGCAGCATCTCTGAACCACTGCTTGCATACAAAGACACAACTATCGGACACACATTAGTCAAACATCGACCTTTAAAGTAACCCTATGGTCATGCGCATGGCAAAACAATGTGACTTATACGCATGCGCAGTGGCAAAAAATAGCTTCACTGCGTACATTATTGACACTGAGTCTATCACTGATTCAAGCCCATTATTGACTCATGCAAAACTGGGTGATCAGAATGTTCCTAAGGTGAAGATACAGCTATAGAGGAGTGCACACACTGTATAAATGGCCACCAGAAAAAGTTACCTATGCATAATGTCTTGCAAATTTAAGTTTCTATAATTTCTAATAAAAAAATCAAATCAATTCAGTGATTAAGCCACAAATTATCAAAATACGTTTACCACTTTTGGGCGATTGTCTTGATTGAAAATCATTTATAAAGTGTACTGGATGAGCACTGGAAAATTCATGGTGGTGCACTGGTGTGTTCTCCACTCTTTGGAAATACCTGAATAAACTAAAAATGCACCACCTACATTTACGGTGAAAAAATCCAAAGAGGCATGCTGTGTAAATGTCACATCAGTGTGATGTCAACATTGTAAAAATATCAACAGACAACATGTCAACAGGAGAACTGTTGACATTGGGGGTGGTAAAGTCAAATATTTACCTTTGAACATAAGCTATGTATCAACACCATGAAGCCGTTATGGCCGCTAAACCACGTGCACGTGCTACGCACTTTGTACGCTATTTGCATACAAAGACTTCGCACGTGGTACGCACGTAACGTACACACGCTGCGCTGGTTGTACGGAATATACACACAGCGGGCGCACACACAGTTGATAACCTTTAAACCTTTTAAATGAACGCAGTAAGGGTATGCTTATACTGTAAACCTTGGCAATGTAAAACCACAATGATGTAATGCTTAAACCTTTAAACGATGTGAATATGGTATGAGCGGTTAATACGCTAAGAGAGAGACCCTATATAATAACTGGTGAAACACACAAGACCTGGTAAGGTTCCAACACCTTCTTAGAAGATTCTTTAGTATATATATATAAAAGGGGAAAACAATTACAGCTTATACACTACAAACCTAACATCAATATCTAAACAGAATAACAAGAAATAAGATATAAACATTAGCAATGCGATCGCAAATACAAGCACACAGAGAGAGAATGAATGGCATACACAAAGGGAATAAATGGCTACAGTGAACTTACACACATGGGGATGATTCGCAAGCGCTTCTGGAACCAGCCTCCAGCCTTCAGTGTGAAAACCTTGCAGAGAGTGAGTGACTGCCCCAGCAATGGTGGTCCTTATATTTACAGCATACATTCACAATACAATGGTCCCTACAATCTCATTGTTCATTGGACACAGGAATGTGTCTCCACATTATAGTAAAGGTCATAGGTGGGTTTAAACAGGTGGGCTGTGTCCTTCTCCAACTGCCCAGGTGGGAGGTATCCTCTGGATTCCCCCCGCATGTGTAATAAACTGCAAATACATTTAATGTTCCAAACATACTTTTGTGCATAACTATACGCAGCAGCGAACAATCTCTTCCTAACCAACACTGAAATGTTACTATTAAAATACTCTACAGCTGGATACTAAACACCACCTTGCAACCTTTATCTGACCCTTCCTATCATGTAAAGAGGAATCTCTCTGTCCACAAACCATTTAAACTAAACATTTTTACTGACATTGTTAAGGGAAATATCTACAAAACACACTATATAGGTTAAATATGTTACGATCGAGTCGCCCGCTACACGCTCACAAACTCTACCGTAAATGCGCATAACACGCGCGTGATCGCCGGAGCGATCTTACGCAATTTGCGGATATGCACACGCACCGCAGACTGGGTGCACGTGCAGCGGTATTGTGCATGGGGTTGGTACAAGGCATGTGAATCAAGATATTTTTCGACTTTGACAGTCCACCCTTTGGCAGTCAACAATAACTGCCACTATCTAAATAATCAAACAGAAAAATATACAATTCAATGAAATACCTATAAATGATTGGGTGGAGGGAGGAGAGGAGAAGGTAGGAAATGTATGTCCTAGTGAGATAGTAAAAGCATGTATGTATGAAATCCATGTCTGAGGGGCATGTATCATCGTGCCGTACATGTTTTAAATAAGCTTCGAGGTATTGCGAAGTATACATTGAATCCTTCTTATACCGTATTAAGGGTCTGTGGATGGGCTGTCAAACTCTACCGAACTCTTTTCGGCTTTTAGTTCCAAAAAATGGGGTGCACATTAGTTGATGATACATGAAGGGGGAAAATATGTGAATGCTAATATGTGAAAGTCACCTGTCGACTATGTGTGGTACTACCTGGAGGTTGTAGAGATGAAGATAAGAAACATGCGTTATAAATGCATTCATATGATTATGTATGTGGTCGTCGATTGGAGTCTTGTTGATGTCTTGTCTGATGTCTTGTCCGGATTGTCGTATCTTTGCTGTAACTTTGCTGTAAGTGGCAAGCAAAGCTCTTCAAGTGTCCATAAAATTACAGTCTCTAAAAGCTCATCAGGTGTTTATAAAATTACAGTCTCTAAGGGTCCATCAGGTGTCGGTGACACAGTTCATCAGTGGTCTGTATAAAGGGTCATCAAATTCTTCTTCCAAATGGAGGTCTTTGTACCTTGAAGAAAACCAAAGGAGAAACGGGTGAAAGAAACGGACCGTGGAATCACATTTTATCACAACATTGTCTCGATTGACGGGTCATAAATCACTTCAGGCAACACTTTTCCAATGTAACACAATCCCTCTGAGTTTGGGGCAAGGAACCTATTCGCCTTCCTCCCACATATGAAATATGCGTCATCGGGGAGGACATATGGGACAGAATATGACATAACCATATTACAAACCTTCCAGGTGAAAAATCCTATCCCTAACTCTCTCATCTGTCTAGTACACGTATCAGGTTGTATGATATGTGCACAGTATCCTGGTGATACTTCTCCAACTCGCATGGGCCTATTCCCTAGAGTGTACCTATATTGGAAATATCTTCCACTGTTGGCTATTTGGCGTATAAGCTCTGAGTCGATGGGCATTCTATCGGCTCTGTGTGAAAATGTCATGGTTTGGTTGTTCCATGACACTTCCCAATTTCCCGGCTTTCGGGGATTGGAAATGTTAAAACATATAAGGG
The DNA here is from genome assembly GCF_028390025.1 of Pseudophryne corroboree. Classification (NCBI taxonomy): domain Eukaryota; kingdom Metazoa; phylum Chordata; class Amphibia; order Anura; family Myobatrachidae; genus Pseudophryne; species Pseudophryne corroboree. The sequence continues at coordinate 404,816,541 of NC_086444.1, read as the reverse complement.
ACCTATCTACAAGGTATTGGTGGAGCTTCAAACTAGGAGGGAAAGAAATATTAAATTTCTTGTCCACCGGTCTCCCACCCCTTAACTCAAGTACCTCATCTATCGTTAAAGAGTATGGCACTAGTCCTGACTTTCTATGACCTTGAGGTACTTGTGAGCACACCCAGCATTCTGTTTGGTTTAAAACCTTACCCACTAATGAGTGATAGTCACTCAATGGATGACGGTCCATATCGATATTAATGCTGGACTGCCATCTCTGGATGCACCCATCCTCAATTATATTTTCACAATTCCTACAGATGCATTTCTCTTCAGCTAACAATCCTTCACAATGTCTTTTAATGTCATGGCTACCAGATCGTTTTCTGATACTCGCCTTTGCTCGGTGATTGTGTTGCTCTTGGAATTCTACGAGCCCATCCTTGTCATCAGAACCCATTCCAGATCCTTTCTCGACCTTACTGGTACTCTCACCGAAACAGACTGCTCTGGTCAACAACAGGGTCAATAGGAAAACACGGACTGCAGTCTCTTGAGGTGAGTCCATCTTACAGGAGGAGAAAGAGAAAGTTGTAATGGGGTACAGAAAATAATTGAAGGGGAAAGAAACTTGTTACGACAATTTGTCCTCTAGTCTTGTTGTTCTTCTTGCTCGGCTGTCATCTCAAAGGTGCTGTCTCTCAGTCTTCCCAAAAAGAACACTCCGGTGATACAATATTCTTTCCAAATCAGCGATATTTCTGTAAGGAGCATAAATCTTGCATTACCATTTGTCTAACTGAGGTGTGACATACTATCCGTACAACATGAAAGAACAAAAAGAGAGAGAGAACAAATAGAAAAGAAAAACATTGTCAGATTCATCAACAGGCTGTCGCATTAACATGTCCACCGCTATCTCTGCACAGTCTCCCCCACCAGTATCTCCACTCTCCACCCTTTGCGTCTGGCCAAACACAACGATGCTGGTAAGATATACTGGGGTTGGGTAGACCTCTGAAAAGACCAAGTAGTCAGGTGACGTTTGAGTTCCGTTGGTGAACGTTAGAGATGAGAAGGTTTACCTGGCCGCCCTTGCGTCTACAAGGAATGACCTCCCAATTAGATTGACTGTAACCTCAGGCTTACTATCAAGGCTAATGATCAGCTTTACTGGCTGCAAATTACAGGTGTGGCCCAAAATTCTTCATATATGATCCCTGATTATAATTACGTGTGTCATGTCGTTGTCTAGCGGGTTTATATACCTTATATGGGTCGTTAAACATACAATTCCGTGCATAATGCCCTTCCCTCTGGCAGTTATAACATTTTATCACATTTGACTTACCCACAGGGGTCTGGGGCTTTGACTGAGGTAGCTTACTTATGGTCATCTGCTTACCGCCCTGTGACTCCCTGTGTTTGCTGATGTTCCGCTCGTGCCCAACAGCGGATTTTCTTAACGCAGTCACCGAGATACTTCTCCAGTTAGGTTGAGTAGTCTGTACCCTTGTTCTCAACACTTTTGTTAAACCTTCCATCAATACATAAACTGCTACTTTTCTATGATGTACATTTTCCTCAATGTCCGCGATCCCAGTGTATCTAGCCATTACTTGCAGTGCTCGATTGAAATAATTAGAAGCAGTTTCACCTTCTTTTTGTCTTATGGAGAAGATTTTGTTCTGTCAAAGTCAGAAAAATATCACGATGCACACTGCCATATTTGCACCTCATACAGGTCCGCGCTGCGCATGCGTGCGCTCTCCCGTGCGTGCGCATACTCGCTGTTGCGGGCACCCGCAGGCGCACGGTATGTGCATTTACGGTAGAGTTTATGTGTTCGTAGCGTGCGACTCAATCGTTACATATTTTCACCATATAATGTATTTTGTAGATTATGGTCCCTTTGATAGAATCTGAAAGTTTGGTTAATGTAGCATGTTCGTGGACAGAGAAATCCCTCTTTGTTTGATACGAAGGGTCAGACAGGAGTAATACAGTGGTGTTTAGTATCCATCAGAAGAATATTTAATTAGCAATATTCCGGTGTTGGTTTGAAGCGGATTAATCGCTCGTGCGAATAGTTATGGACATAAGAAGTTTATGTCCATTTACTATTATTTGCACTTACTTATCCATGCGGCGGGAAACCTAGTTTCCCACCCACCTGAGCAGTTGGAAATCGTCACAGCCCACCTGTATGAATCAACCTATGACCTTTTGTTATAATGCGAGGAGGAATTCCTGTGTCCAATGAACAATGAGATTGTAGGGACCATTGAATTGTATTGTGTGTGGGGCATAAATAGACAAGCCGATCACATCCAGCTCTCACTCTTCAACGGTTCTCATTGCTGATAATCGGGAGCTGGATGTCCAGAGGCGCATGCGATCGTTCCCCTTTGTGCGTAAGTTTTCTCCGCAATCATATTGTCTTTCTTGTTATTATGGGCCATATCTCTCTCTCTCTCTTCTCTTTCTCTCGTATTCTCTTAAACGTAATAGTATTGTATTGTATTTCACGTGTAGTTTTCTGGTTAGGTAGTCTATGTTATATTGTAGTGTATGACTTGTACTGTATTATTCTTTCTGCAAGTATAACATATTCATAAGGCGTTAGACCCTAAGCCCGGTAGTTGTGTATTTATTATAGTGTTAAGTATTCACAGAGCGTCGGTGACGCTCAAACAGCTTTTAAGTTAATAAGGTTACACTGTGTTGCATCTACACCCTATCTCTACACTAAGGTTTTACTGCATATTACATTGTTTATGGTTTAGAGATAAAGGTTTAACATTGTGAGCGTCTGCGCCGCTGGTGATCTCCTCATGGTCCCGAGCGTCCGCTACGCTATAGCGAACCACTACGTTAGTCAGCAGCCAATAGCGTGCCTGCCTGTGATCTCTTGGCCGTGAGCGAACGTGACGCTTGAGCGTCTCGACCTCGGCTAAGCGATTGCTACGCAACGTGCGTACCCTTACGGTACTCCATACGTCAATAGCGTACTGTGTTCTTAGGCCTCTTAAAGGGTTTTAAATAAGATAAATATTTAGCTTTATCAATTGGCGGCTCATCCGTCCTTAACATATCTCTGCTAGGTAATTTCAGCAGACATTATCCAGCAGCAAAGGGCGGGAGGTCATATTCCTCGTAGTGCTGTTTGGATAAGCGTCTGCTTAGCTTAGTAAAGGGTGCTGAAGGAATCCGGAACCGGAGGTAAGAACAAAACGCTAGTGTCTTTTAAAACTGTTTATTTCTGTCTTGCGTACGCACGCACGCACATATCTGCATTTCTTTTTCATTCGTGTATTTTCATATCACTCTCCTGTTTGCCATTTTATAATTGATAAAACGTGCTAAGAGAGATTTGTCGCTATTTCATAGTTAAAGTGTAAATGTAATATATAAAGGGATAAAGTGTAAAGCCCACACGCAACTCTACCTAAGGTATAAGGAGAGATTGGTGTGTTGCGCAGTAGACGATCGAGGATCATCTACATTGATAAACGTGTTAGTTGTGTTACGGTGGATATTTGCTTTGCGTACACGCGTCTCTAACAAAGGGTGAGACTCGCGTACGCAACTCAAAGGCCGACGCACGCAGCGTAAATTACGCAACGGAGCATCCGGGTACGCCCACGTAGCTCAAATCACACGGTAGTCTTATCGTAACAGGCGAAAAGGTGGCAACGCGATAAATAGCGCAAGTTTATTTTAGTGTCCGAAATTTAGACTAACAGATCCTTCTCCAAATTCACAACACATCTGGTTTAAAGAAAATTTCTGCGCAGAAATAGAAATAGAAACAAAAGTGTACATGTGGTGAGTGAGTGTTTTGTATATATAAGTTTATACAATTTTCCAGGTTGAACCACAAGAAGTCGAGTTCTCGCAGAGGTACATGCATGTAAGTGTCGTACATGGTGGCGAGGGAGGCATCCTTTGTTAAATATAAAATTTGAGCAGTAGAGTATAGTAGACCAGGAGGTCATACTACAGACCAGGAGGTCCAGGTACAGCAGACTAAGAAGTCTGCCATAAATAAGAGAAAAGGGCACAACCCAGGGGGTTGGTGCAAAACCCATATAGGCCAATAAAGCTCTGGCTGAAGGAATTCGCAGCCGAAATTTTCGATTCCACTGGTCGCTCAGCACATAAGATTAGTTGCTTATGTGCTGAACGATTGTACCGCACATAATTGTGTGCATTAGTTAATCTGACCAGTACCATTTGTGTACGAACCCGGTCATAAAACTATTTGTACATTCTGATGTGATTTGTGTAATTTTTTATTTTCTGAAGGGAAGTTCGCTGGTCACTCAGGAATTGTCCAACAACCAATAGTTACTGGAAAGAGTAAGTGTTCTGCGGATATCCCTCGCATGTTCCAGTAAATAGAGGTTCATAGGGGCCCTGGGTCGAGTACGCCAGCGCTAAGGCAGTGTGTAGGTCGTATTGGTCGGCGTGGGCGAGTGAGTGGGGTACTCGGTAAACCGCCACCGTCAGCCTATCGTGAACATTTTGGTTTTTGTAAGGGTTCGCTGAAGACCCTGATTGAAGGTCAGAGGTGGTGAAAGCAACGCCTGCAAGTTATGGGGGCCAATTGTTCAGGAAGGGGGCGATCAACTTCGGTTCGGGTTGATTCAGTAAACCGACCAGTCGGGTCGGCAAGGTACGTAATGTGTGAAAAATATGGTTCACATACAGAGGTTTTATGTGATGAATGGGAGAGAATGACAGTGCATGACGGGGAGAAATTCCCAAGAGTAGGTAGCTTTAGCCCAGAAGTGTTGCAAAATTTAAGGAGGAGGATATGTCTCATTAAATCAACAAAGAGACGAATCCAACATTATGATTATTTGCAGTTATGGCAACAGGAGGGTGAAATACAGAGAGGATTGGCTCTGGCGGCGGGATCTAATCCTATCAAGAAATTGGTAGCCACGGCCCCGCCGCCACCATACATATCAGGAGAGAAATTGGTTGCGGAGAATGACGCATTAGGGTGTAACAAACAAACACTTAGCAACTGTGTAAATGTTAATAAGTTAACAAATGCAAGTATTAACCCGTGCAAGTTGTACCCTGTTTTGAACTTTCCCCAGGAGTGTGATCAAGAGGACGAATCGGCAACAATATCGGCGCTCTCTCTAGCAGCCACCATAGCAGAGACAACAGTAGGCACGGCTCCACCCACGAGATTAGTAACAAAAGCCCCTAGCGGAGGGATAGGTGAGGTCGTATCTACAGGTAAGTACGGCACCATACACTATGCTGAAACCATTTCACCACAGGCTGTAGAACCTACACAGAATGATGTTAGTAGACTTAATCCTGTTAGGGTAATAGCAGTGCCAAATGGGAAAACTGACACGACAGGAATCACACCTGTTAGGAACATTGCCATGTACAGCCCATTTTCCCGAATGGAATTAAGAACCATAGTGTCAGAATTCCCTGACCCTAGGAAAGACTTAGTTGCTAGCCAGAAATACATCAGAGACCTAGGAAACACTTTAGAGCCCAATAACAAAGACTGGCAGATATTGCTGAGGGCATGTTTACCCTCCAATGTCGACGCAGCTCAATTATTAGCTGACTGTGGATTGGATCAGGATGTACCTCTTACAGATGTGTACAACAAAGATAACGTAAAAAGAATAAGTTTACAGTTAAAGGAGTATTTTCCAGCGGTAGTTAAGTGGAACAAGATTTTCTCCATTAAACAGAAAGAGTCAGAAACTGCTGCAGAATATTTTCACAGGGCATTACTAGAAATGGCAAAATACACAGGTATAGAGGACATTAAAACAAACATAAACCATCGAGAAGTAGCAGTATCTGTACTAATGGATGGTTTAAAAGAGACATTAAAGACAAGGGTACAGACCACGCAACCATGTTGGCGAGGTCTGTCGGTGGCTACTTTGAGAGAGGCTGCTATTGATCACGACCGGAATATCACCCGACACAGGGAGTCACAAGGTGATAAGTTAATGGCCATAAGTATACAGGCCCTGACCACAAGGCAGCCTTTGTATAAATCACCAAACCCTGTGGGTAAGTCAAATGTGGTAACTTGTTTTTCTTGTCATAGACAGGGACACATGGCACGAGACTGTAGAGTGAAAAATTCACAAAACTCATATCAACCCCCTAGACAATGACACGACACACGACATTGGGAGCAGGGTCCGCAGAAACGGAGTTATGAGCCACATGCAGGGGAAACAAAAAGATACCCCCCGAACAGAGACTGGCAAGCCTCTGGCAGTTCCCATTTAACCCCTTCACAAGTAGTTGCTGCCAGCGGGATTCAGGGAGGTCACCATACCCAATAGGGGTGTGGCCATACCTGTAATCTGCAGCCAGTAAAATTGATTGCAAGTCTTGGGAGTGAACCCGAAATTGCAATTAATGTAGCTGGTAAAACATTAAACTTCCTTGTAGATACAGGGGCGGCCAAATCAGTGATAAATTCGACAGTGGGCATGAGAACCACTGGTAAGACAATTCCAGCCATAGGAGTAACGGGAGTAGTCCAGCACTACCCTGTTAGCAAACCAGCCGAGATTACAGTAGGGCCTTTACATACCAAGCATTCCTTTTTGCTGGCTGCATCGGCACCGACTAATCTCCTGGGAAGAGACTTATTGTGTAAAATGGGGTGCGTCATTTATTGTACTCCTGAAGGTGTATTCTTGGACATACCTGAGAATCACGCTCAGGAAGTGCGAGACATGTTAGACTCCCCATCAAAATTAATGTCACATACCATTATGACAAATAGGACTCCATCCCAAGTAGAAGAAATGACATCCCAGATACCAGAGTCACTTTGGACTAAAGATGGACAGGACACTGGATTAATGGCAAACGTAGCTCCGGTAGTTGTACAAGTAAAAGATGGTAGGATAGCTCCAAAAATCCCACAGTACCCTCTGAAGCCAGAGGTGGAGTTAGGAGTTTACCCAGTAATAGAGCGCTTGCTACAACAGGGCATTCTGGTAAGAACGTCCAGCACTGCCAATAGTCCCATCTTCCCTGTGAAAAAGAGTGGGGGGAGGGGTTACAGGCTAGTGCAGGATCTAAGGGGGATTAACAAAATAGTTGAGAGTCAGTTCCCCGTAGTGCCAAATCCAGCTGTCATCCTTATGCAAATCCCTCCCACTGCGAAATTTTTCACTGTTATTGACCTCTGCTCCGCTTTCTTTTCGGTACCTCTGCACCCTGACAGCCAATATTTGTTTGCATTTACATACAGAGGAGTCCAATACACATGGACTCGATTACCACAAGGTTTCATAGACAGTCCAAGTATATTTTCCCAGGCTTTGCATGATTGTTTACAGTCTTTCCAACCAGAGAGTGGATCAGTATTAATACAGTACGTGGATGATCTACTACTGTGTTCTGATTCATTGGAAGCATCCCTGAAGGATACGAAACAGCTCCTGTGTCATCTTAAGACACTGGACACAAGGTTTCCAAAGACAAGTTGCAATTATGCCAAACTAGGGTAAAGTATTTGGGACACTGTCTAACACAAGGACTGAGACACCTGACCGCTGATAGAATTCAAGCAATTAGAGACATGACTCTGCCACAAACCCAGCAACAGATCAGAACATTTTTAGGAATGTGTGGGTATTGCCGTAACTGGATCCCAGGGTTTTCCATTCTAGCGTTACCTTTGCAGGAGATGGTCTCCTCAAACAAACCTGATCGGATTTCGCACACAGACGAGTCCGAGATGGCATTTGAGAGACTTAAACAGTGCCTAACGCAGGCACCAGCATTAGGTATGCCAGACTATGGGAAACCCTTTGAGCTGTACGGAACAGAAAGTGCTGGTTGCGCGGCAGGCGTCTTAACCCAAAAGCACGGTGATGCCAGCAGGCCAGTAGCATACTACAGCGCTCAGCTAGATACGGTAGCGCGATCCCTCCCCACATGCTTGCGAAGCGTTGCTGCGATAGCATTGCTAGTAACGAAAAGCGAAGATGTAGTGCTAGGTCACAACCTCACAATTCATACGTCACATGCAGTGTCAGCCTTGCTAAATTCTGCCCAAACCAGGCACATCTCATCAGCGCGGTTTACAAGATGGGAATTGGCACTAATGGCCCCCGTAAACATCACCATAAGGAGATGCAGTGCATTAAATCCTGCAACATATCTCCCAGGTGTGCCTGGACAGGCACAAAGGGTGGAGGATGAGAATGGTGGGGAAGGAGAATTTAATACAAAGGAGGACACACATGATTGTATGGAATATTTGACCCAAAATTTTACCGCAAGGCCTGACATCAGTGACAACCCACTGGAAGATGTAGATCTAACTTTCTACACGGACGGTAGTTGTCACAGACAGTCAGACTCGGGAGACTTGTGTACTGGATACGCAGTCGTAGATGACTAAGGCACCATAGAAGCGGAACCGCTAGGCCCACCTTACTCAGCCCAGGTTGCTGAACTGGTCGCCCTACCAGAGCATGTGAATTGGCTAAGGGCAAATCAGCCAATATCTACACCGACTCTAGATACGCATTCGGGGTAGTCCATGATTTCGGAGCCCTATGGCGCCTCAGAAATTTCATGACGGCAGCTGGTACACCGGTAGCGCATGCAGCTCACATCAAAAGGCTTCTAACAGCGATACAGGAACCCGACAGAGTGGCTGTTATCAAGTGTAAAGCACACACATATAGCCAAGACCCAGTATCACTTGGTAACAGCCGAGCAGACGAAGCAGCTAAGTTAGCAGCTGGTACCCCCAGACAGACAGACACCACACAACTGATGGTATTTAATACCATCAACACACAGAAGCTGTGTGAAATGCAAAATTTGTGTTCCACACAGGAAAAGGCAGTCTGGAGGGCAAAGGGATATGGCCAGGAGTCCTCAGGACTCTGGACGGATGGACAAGGTAAACCAGTGGCCCCCAGAGCATATCTTCCATGTTTAGCTGAGGCAGCTCACGGGCTGACTCATCTGGGCAAGGAAGGAATGTGCAAGTTGGTAAGAGCATATTGGTGCGCCCCAGGATTTTCATCTCATGCAAGTAAGAGAGCAATGTCATGCCTTACATGCTTGAGAAAGAATATCGGAAAGGCAATACCAACAGAACCATCTCATATCCCACCTACAGGCGGTCCTTTTCAGGTAATACAGATTGACTTTATTCAATTACCCCCTTGTCGAAATTTGAAATATGTACTTGTTTGTATAGATGTGTTCTCAAATTGGGTCGAAGCATTTCCTGCGGCCACAAATACCGCTATGTTTACTGCTAAGAAAATTGTGCAGGAATTTGTATGTAGATATGGTATCCCTAGAATAATTGAAAGTGATAGGGGTACCCATTTTACAGGTGATGTCTTTCAAGGAATGTGTAAGTTGATGGGAATTGATAGCAAGCTGCACACTCCATACCGTCCACAGGCGAGTGCGAAGGTGGAAAGAGTGAACAGCACTATTAAAAATAAACTGAGCAAAGTTATGGCAGAAACAGGATTGACATGGCCAGAAGCTTTACCCATTGTACTGTACAGCATCAGAACCACTCCCAGGTCCCCTCTTAATCTGTCTCCCTTTGAAATCTTGTTTGGTCGACAACCGCATGTTATGATTAACCCTCAGGATGATTTGAAGTGTAACAATGAAGTGACTGTAAAGTACCTGGTTAATATGAGTAAACAGCTAAGGAACCAAAATGACAATCTGAAGCTAGTGATTCCTGATTTGCCAGATAGTAATTGTCATGACATTGAACCTGGGGATTATGTAATGATACGGAATTTTCTACGCTCAGGTTGCCTTATTGACAGATGGGAAGGACCATACCAAGTCTTATTGACTAGCACTACAGCATTGAAAGTTGCCGAGAGAGAGACTTGGGTTCATTCGTCCCATTGTAAGAAGGTTGCTGACCCAGAGAGGTCCCGTGATAAGGAACAGACGGTAGAGGAAGTTGTATCACTGGAGTGTCTGTTCCAGGAGGACTGAGGCGGCACCTGAGCATTGAAAATCACAAGATCAAAAGCAGTTGTCGATTCCCTGTTCCCTTTTATTGTTTTTCTCCACTTCCCATCCCCTCTCCCTCAAATTATTTTTCCCCCTTCTCATTCTTCTTCGTTTCCTCCTATAAGATGGACTTGCCCCAAGAGACTGTGATCCGGATTTTCCTGTTGACCATGGTGTTGACCAGAGCAGTCTGTTCCGGCGAGAGTACCATGGAGGTCGATAGAGGTTCTGGAATGGGTTCTGATGACAGAGATGGAGGCGTAGTTTCCCAAGAACAACATAATCAACAAGCAAAGGCGAGTATCAGAAAACGATCCGATAGCATTGACCATAGAAGGGATTGTGAAGGATTGTTAGCTGAAGAAAACTGTATCTGTAGGCTCTGTGACAATGTAGTTGAGGATGGGTGCATCAAGAAATGCCAATCCAGTTTTAATATCCACATGGACCGGCATCCCTTGAGTGACTATCACTCCTTAGTGGGTAGTGTGTTAAATCAAACAGATTGTTGGGTATGCTCTCAAGTACCTCAAGGTCATAGCAAATCAGGATTAGTACCATTTCCTTTAACGATAGGGGAGGTACTTGAGCTAAGTGGTGGGAGGCCGGTGGACAGGAGGTTTAATATCTCCAGTCCTCCTAGTTTGAAGCTCCACCAATATCATGTGGATAGATCCCTAATATGTTTTAACATTTCCAATCCCCGAAAGCCGGGAAATTGGGAAGTGTCATGGAGTAACCAAACCATGACCTTTTCATATAGAGCAGATAGAATGCCGACAGATACAGAGCTTATACGCCACATAGCCAGTAGAGGAAAATCTTTCCGATATAGGTATACCCTAGGAAATAGGATTACGAGAGTTGGAGAGGTATCACCAGGATACTGTGCACATATCGTACAAGCTGATACGTGTACTAGACAGATGGGAGAATTAGGGTTAGGAGATTTCACATGGAAGATGTGTAATATGGTTATGTCCTACTCCGTCCCATATGTTCTCCCCTATGATGCATATTTCATATGCGGGAGGAAGGCGTATAAGTGGCTTGCCCCAAACTCTGAAGGATTGTGTTATATTGGAAAAGTACTGCCTGAAGTAATGACTGTATCACATGCCAAAATGAAAGATATACACCGTGTTGCCCAAGCTCCTTATACTCATACCCATTACGAGCACGTAGTTAAACGGCACCTGATAGAAAGAACAGAGCATCCGGCCTCTGACATGATCCATGAATCCACCGGGATTCAGTTTCTAATCGCGTTAGATATCACTCGCACCGCTAGAGGAGTGCTGAACTATAGATACATCTCTGCGCTTGCAAATTTGTTAGATAATATCACAGAAATGTACGATGACACGTTTAGGTATACTGGAAGAGAACTTCAAGCTTATAAAACAGAACTGGTTCAGCATAGAATGGTTCTTAATTATCTCACAGCAGTAACAGGTGGATATTGTGTCACACTGGCAACGCAGTACGGCGTGAAATGCTGCACATATATAACGAATAGTACCGAGGACCCGGTCGAGGTCATAGACCAAAAGATGGACGATATTCTCCAATTGAAGTGGGAATTTCGCAGGAGACACAATCTCACCCTTGCTGCTGTGAGTAATGAGCTGACTAGTTGGGTGTCATGGTTGAACCCGCGAAATTGGTTCTCTGGTTTAGGAGAATGGGCTCAAGGAGTCATAATGGATGTTGGGAAGTTTCTCCTATGTATCTTAGGTGTTGTCATAACGATTGGCTTGATATTTAGATGCGGTCAGGCTTTAATGAAGTGCAAACGTAGTACCAGGGTAATGAGTCTAAGGAGTGAGGAAATTGTAATACCAATGGATTTGATTTATGACCCAACTGTAGAAACAATGATGTGATGAAAATGCGATTTCTACGGTCCGTTTCTTTCACCTGTTTTTCCATTTTTTTTCCAAGGTAAAAAGACCCACTTTTGACGAGGAATTTGATGATCCTGTATACAGACAACGGATGGATTAAAGAAGAAGTTTTGACAACCTTATACACAGAGATTTGATGAACTATGCCATAGACCCCCAGTTTCCCTAGAAATTTTAAAATTACGCTAGCCCAACACTTTTGTAAGTCTATGGACATTGACAAAGCTTTTTGCCCACACGCCTTTTGGCAAAAGCACAAAGAAGACTGCATTCAACAGACACCGAACAAGACTTCAACCGACAAATGTTCATTAACCTGACATAGAATACCACTGCATTTTACCATAAGTGTTCTTTATCTTCATCTCTACAACCTTCAGGTAATTACACACATAGTCGATAGGGAATACAGGCACAGATATCAGCAATCACATATTCCCTCATTCATGTATCATCAACTAAAATGTGCTCCCCATTTTGTTACAACCACAGCCGAAGAGAGCTCGGTAAAGTTTGACAGCCCATCCACAGACCCGTACCACGGGATAAGAAGGAATTCCAATGTATACTTCGCAATACCTCGAAGCTTGATTTAAAACACGTACGGCACAATGATACATGACCCCCAAACACGGATTCATTCACACATGCTTCTGCTATCTCACTAGGTCATACCCTTTTCCTACCTTCTCCTCTCTTCCCCTACCCAACCATGGAAATGTATTAACCCCTGACATATATTTTTCTCTTTTTGAAATGTTTTAGGAAGTGGCAGTTATTGTTGACTGCCAAAGGGTGGACTGTCAAAGTCAGAAAAATATCACGATGCACACTGCCATATTTGCACCTCATACAGGTCCGCGCTGCGCATGCGTGCGCTCTCCCGTGCGTGCGCATACTCGCTGTTGCGGGCACCCGCAGGCGCACGGTATGTGCATTTACGGTAGAGTTTATGTGTTCGTAGCGTGCGACTCAATCGTTACATATTTTCACCATATAATGTATTTTGTAGATTATGGTCCCTTTGATAGAATCTGAAAGTTTGGTTAATGTAGCATGTTCGTGGACAGAGAAATCCCTCTTTGTTTGATACGAAGGGTCAGACAGGAGTAATACAGTGGTGTTTAGTATCCATCGGAAGAATATTTAATTAGCAATATTCCGGTGTTGGTTTGAAGCGGATTAATCGCTCGTGCGAATAGTTATGGACATAAGAAGTTTATGTCCATTTACTATTATTTGCACTTACTTATCCATGCGGCGGGAAACCTAGTTTCCCACCCACCTGAGCAGTTGGAAATCGTCACAGCCCACCTGTATGAATCAACCTATGACCTTTTGTTATAATGCGAGGAGGAATTCCTGTGTCCAATGAACAATGAGATTGTAGGGACCATTGAATTGTATTGTGTGTGGGGCATAAATAGACAAGCCGATCACATCCAGCTCTCACTCTTCAACGGTTCTCATTGCTGATAATCGGGAGCTGGATGTCCAGAGGCGCATGCGATCGTTCCCCTTTGTGCGTAAGTTTTCTCCGCAATCATATTGTCTTTCTTGTTATTATGGGCCATATCTCTCTCTCTCTCTCTTCTCTTTCTCTCGTATTCTCTTAAACGTAATAGTATTGTATTGTATTTCACGTGTAGTTTTCTGGTTAGGTAGTCTATGTTATATTGTAGTGTATGACTTGTACTGTATTATTCTTTTTGCAAGTATAACATATTCATAAGGCGTTAGACCCTAAGCCCAGTAGTTGTGTATTTATTATAGTGTTAAGTATTCACAGAGCGTCGGTGACGCTCAAACAGCTTTTAAGTTAATAAGGTTACACTGTGTTGCATCTACACCCTATCTCTACACTAAGGTTTTACTGCATATTACATTGTTTATGGTTTAGAGATAAAGGTTTAACATTGTGAGCGTCTGCGCCGCTGGTGATCTCCTCGTGGTCCCGAGCGTCCGCTACGCTATAGCGAACCACTACGTTAGTCAGCAGCCAATAGCGTGCCTGCCTGTGATCTCTTGGCCGTGAGCGAACGTGACGCTTGAGCGTCTCGACCTCGGCTAAGCGATTGCTACGCAACGTGCGTACCCTTACGGTACTCCATACGTCAATAGCGTACTGTGTTCTTAGGCCTCTTAAAGGGTTTTAAATAAGATAAATATTTAGCTTTATCAGTTCCACTTGACAACAGTTGGGAAGTATACTCCTAATTGAATGTTTATCTGCTTAACATTTTCCTGATTGTATGCATCAGTGAGAGGTCTCTCTTCGTCTAACCTACAATCAGAAATTAATTTCAAGGGGTCAATAGTAGAGGGCAAACATGCCCGCAGTACTGTTCGCCAACCTTTGTTAGTGGGTTCAGTGGCGTTACCTAGTTCTTTAATGAAACTTTGGCATGCAGCTAGATCGCTCCTGGGATCGGGAAATTCAGACATAATTGTCCTCAATTCTGTCCGGGACCAGGGACAATGCATAACAATGTCTCTGACGGGAGTGACTCCCTGAGCGTCAGTCCTCCCATTGGGGACTGTGATCACCCTGACAGAATTTAGTTCAATTACACCATCTTGTGTTGACTCTACAATGTGAGGTGTAATTGTCTGTGCATGATATACAATACCGTACTTACCTGTGGACACGACCTCACCTGACCCTCCGTTAGGGGGCTTGACTACTGCCTTTACCGATTGGGCCGTGCCCACCTGGGTGTCTCGTATGATGGCTGCTGTAAAAGGTGCCGACATCGTGCTGGGCTCACTTTCTTGCTTGTAATCCTGAGGGAAGTTTAACATGGGGTGCAACTTGCACGGGTTAGAATTTGTACATTTATCAGTTTTCCTTCTATCATTATTACATTTATTACATTTATTACATTTACTCTTATCATTGTTAATACAGTTACTAAGTGCATTATTATCATCATATCCCAGTATGCCATTCTCTGTAGCCATTGTTTCTCCAGTTGCCATGTATTTCCTAAAGTGAGAACAAGCTGTGTAAGTTAATTCCCTTTGTATCTCACTTTCCTGTTGCCATAAATGTAAACAATTATAATGTCTATTCCGTTGCTTTCCGGATTTTATGAGACCTATCCTTCTCCTTAAATTTTGCAACACCTCAGGATCAAAACTGGCCACCCTGGAGAACTGTTCTCCATCATTCACAGTCATACGTTCCCACTCATTGCATAAAACCTCTGTGTGTGATCCATATTTTTCACACATTATATACCTCGCCGACCCAACTGGTCGTGGTACTAAATCAACCTGAACCTTGGTTGATCGTCCCTTACTTGAGCAACTGGCCCCCATTATTTGCAGGTATTGCCTTCTTAGCGAATTCCTACAAAAAACCAAGTTGCCTGAGGTAAGGCGACAGTGAAAGCTCAACGAGTGCCTTCACCCACTCTCGCCCACGTTGACCAATACACCCAGAAACTGCATTAGCGCTGCTGTACTCAACCTAGGGCCCCTATGAACCGCTATTTACTGGGGCGTGTGGGAGTATGCTACCCTCCCCAGTAAGTATTGGCCGTTGAAGAATTCCTGAGTGAACAGCGAACCTCCCTTAAAATAAAAAAAACCTACACAAATCACGTTAGAATGTACAAATAGCGTTTATGATCCCACAAAAACTGAATGGGTATCAAGGTAACCAACTAATGCACACAATTACGTGCGGTACAGTCGCACTTCGTATAAGTAACTATTACTTATCCGCCTTACGACCAGCGGAATCGGTTGTTTAGGCTGCAAAACCTTCAGCCGGAGCGTATTCTCAACACGGGCCTACATGGGTTTTGCGCCAACCCCCCTCTGGGTTGCGCTCACTTACCTCTGACTTTTCTTAAGTCAGGGTCTTCAGAACTTCGTATAGGTACTTTTAACGGATTTCTGATTTTAGCGACCTTCTGGTCTGCTGTAACACTACTTGCTCCTTTTATCTTATTTCACTGTTAACGTGAGCTGCCTCCCACGCCACCACGTGCTTCACTTCACGGGTGTACTTCTACGAGATCCCGATTTTTCTCAAGGTTCACCCAAAAGAAAAATTCACTTGCATACAAACGCTTCTTTCACTTCAAATATACTTTGATTTTTCTGTACAGAAAATTACTTTCATTCAGGTAACACAGGTTAATCCTAGAGGAGATGCAGCAAGAGAAGGATCTTTTTTTTAACTAGTTTTAGGAAACTGAAAGAAATTTTGCTATTATCTCGAGGCTTCCGTATCGCCTTACTAAAACAATGTTATCGTGTGATTTGTATCTAGTGGGCGTATCTGTACGCACGTTGCGTAATTTACGCCACGTGTGTAGGCCTTTGCGTCGCGTACGCTTGACTCGCACTCGGTGAGAGACACGTGTACACAGGCCGGAAACGTCCGCAGTAACACAAATAACACGCGTCTATAAATGTAAGCGATATTTCACTATAAACGCTTACCAAACACCACACAGTATCTTCTATGCTGCGTGCGTGTTTTTACAATTACTCCCTTAAGTATTACTCTTTACTTTTAACTAAAATAGCAACCAATTTTCTCTCAGCACGTTTATCAATGCAAATGGCAAACAGGAAGGTAGATATGTGAAAATACACAAATGAAAATTCTAAATTAATCTAATAATCAATGCTTCCAATAGTATGATTCATATTGGATAGCCATCTTGCAGAACATACATTGATGTAAACACACACATAATTATAATATTATCTCTATGTACCCATTAAGTGTTTCTAATTTGCATATGAATGCTGTGCTTTTGACTGTCTGTGAAGGTGATTTTTTCACTGCCAGAAAAAAAAGCAGCCACACAGGTTAATTTGCATTTCAATGGCTTTCCTGCAACAAGCAGAGTTTAACTGAATCACAGAGGTAAGGAGAGAAAAAAAAAACACAAAACTTTGTTTATCTGTGTGTGTCGTTCCTAAATCAAATATTCATTTTATTATTATTTTTCATTAAGCCCCATCTGAAACTATTTGTAATTGATTATGACATTGGTTAAATAAATGCATTGGTAACTCAAATGGTGATTTCTTTTTTTTTTTTTTTGACCATGGTCGGCTGATTATTCCTGAGTAGACTGAAAATCAGCTATTTTGAAAAAAATGACTTTCCCCAAAATGGCCGCTGCTCCTCCCCCTTCCACATCCATGAGGGTTACACAAAATGGAGGAGAGACCATGCGGCTTCCTTTGTCACAAAAAAAAAAATCACCATGCAAGCCCCTGAAGTTATTTTAGGCCTGGGTTAAAAATAAAACTATCAAGCTATGCAAACTTTTAAAAATACTTTTAAACCTACTTAAACAGATAAGCAATCCAATCTGAATCAAACACAATATGACTCATTTGAACCTTGTTTTGCAACAATATGATCAGATATGCAGAGTACAGGTGTGTGCGTGTGTTACGTGTCTTGCGTGTGCAGTTGGCACCAAACAGAAATTAAACAGATTAAAAACAAAAAAAAACAAAGCTTTACGTTCTTACCTTCTGGAACCGGATTCCACCAGCATCCCTACAAATCAAGCGAAGCAGACGCAGACGCTTATCTGATCAGCACTACCGTATCCCCAACCACAAACACGGATACAGGGGATACTACCTTTCCACCCTTTGCTGACGGATAAAGTCTGCCTGGTTTCGCTTGACTGCGGATATGAGGTGGACTGGACGAGCCGCCAATTGGTAAAGTCAAATATTTACCTTTGAACATAAGCTATGTATTAACACCATGAAGACGTTATGGCCGCTAAACCACGTTATTTGCGTACAAAGACTTCGCACGTGGTACGCACGTAACGTACACATGCTGCGCTGGGTGTACGGAATACACACACAGCGGGCGCACACACAGTTGATAACCTTTAAACCTTTTAAATGAACGCAGTAAGGGTATGCTTATACTGTAAACCTTGGCAATGTAAAACCACAATGATGTAATGCTTAAACCTTTAACGATGTGAATATGGTATGAGCGGTTAATACGCTAAGAGAGAGACCCTATATAATAACTGGTGAAACACACAAGACCTGGTAAGGTTCCAACACCTTCTTAGAAGATTCTTTAGTATATATATATATAAAAGGGGAAAACAATTACAGCTTATACACTACAAACCTATCATCAATATCTAAAAAGAATAACAAGAAATAAGATATAAACATTAGCAATGCGATCGCAAATACAAGCACACCGAGAGAGAATGAATGGCATACACAAAGGGAATAAATGGCTACAGTGAACTTACACACATGGGAATGATTCGCAAGCGCTTCTGGAACCAGCCTCCAGCCTTCAGTGTGAAAACCTTGCAGAGAGTGAGTGACTGCCCCAGCAATGATGGTCCTTATATTTACAGCATACATTCACAATACAATGGTCCCTACAATCTCATTGTTCATTGGACACAGGAATGTGTCTCCACATTATAGTAAAGGTCATAGGTTGGTTTAAACAGGTGGGCTGTGTCCTTATCCAACTGCCCAGGTGGGAGGTATCCTCTGGATTCCCCCCGCATGTGTAATAAACTGCAAATACATTTAATGTTCCAAACATACTTTTGTGCATAACTATACGCAGCAGCGAACAATCTCTTCCTAACCAACACTGAAATGTTACTATTAAAATACTCTACAGCTGGATACTAAACACCACCTTCCAACCTTTATCTGACCCTTCCTATCATGTAAAGAGGAATCTCTCTGTCCACAAACCATTTTTACTGACATTGTTAAGGGAAAAATTATCTACAAAACACACTATATAGGTTAAATATGTTACGATCGAGTCGCCCGCTACACGCTCACAAACTCTACCGTAAATGCGCATAACACGCGCGTGATCGCCGGAGCGATCTTACGCAATTTGCGGATATGCACACGCACCGCAGACTGGGTGCACGTGCAGCGGGCATGTGCATGGGGTTAGTACAAGGCATGTGAATCAAGATATTTTTCGACTTTGACAGGCGTCATTCCGAGTTGATCGCTCGTTGCCGATTTTCGCTACGGAGCGATTAAGGTGAAAATGCGCATGCGCATGGTACGCAGTGCGCATGTGCTTAGTATTTTAACACAAAACTTAGTAGATTTACTCACGTCCGAACGAAGAATTTTCATCGTTGTAGTGATCGGAGTGTGATTGACAGGAAGTGGGTGTTTCTGGGCGGAAACTGGCCGTTTTCTGGCAGTGTGCGGAAAAACGCAGGCGTGTCAGGGAAAAACGCGCGAATGTCTGGAGAAACGGGGGAGTGGCTGGCCGAACGCAGGGCGTGTTTGTGACGTCAAACCAGGAACGAAACGGCCTGAGTTGATCGCAATCTGTGAGTAGGTCTGGAGCTACTCAGAAACTGCTAAGAATTTTCTATTCGCAATTCTGCTAATCTTTCTTTTGCAATTCTGCTAAGCTAAGATACACTCCCAGAGGGCGGCGGCCTAGCGTGTGCAATGCTGCTAAAATCTACTAGCGAGCGAACAACTCTGAATAACCCCCTTTGTCAGAATGGCAACATTAGGTGTAGGCAACAGACTGGAGAGTTAGCATTAGACTGTGGGGTTAGGCACTAGGGAGAGCTAGGGATTAGGTATAGCATATACGTACCTGGACACCCATACATTGGAGGTCTGACCCAGAAGTGATGGTCACATGACTGCCAGAACCCAGAAGACACAGCTGGAACCGTTGCACATGACAGGAGCAGGTAAGTCTCTGCTGGGCCACTAGGGTGAAATGATGACATTCTAATATGTCAACATTTCATAACTGTTCACATGATGAATACCAACATAGTCAATGCCAACATTAGGACCATGCCGATATTCTCATGTCAACATGATACACGGAAACATTAGACTGTTGATATTTCAGACCCAACCCTGCAGGTGTAAAGCTTGTATTTCACATTAGGCAAAATGTATCTAGAAATGGATTTCTCAACTGAAGTATATATAGAAGGTGATACGTGTGTAGCCCAAAAGGACTAGAACAAGGGGGGTAATTCCAAGTTGATTGCAGTAGGATTTTTTTTAGCAATTGGGCAAAACCATGGGGGTAATTCCAAGTTGATCGCAGCAGGATTTTTGATAGCAATTGGGCAAAACCATGTGCACTGCAGGGGAGGCAGATATAACATGTGCAGCATGAGTTAGATTTGGGTGGGTTATTTTATTTCTGTGCAGGGTAAATACTGGCTGCTTTATTTTTACACTGCAAATTAGATTGCAGATTGAACACACCCCACCCAAATCTAACTCTCTCTGCACATGTTATATCTGCCTCCCCTGCAGTGCACATGGCTTTGCCCAATTGCTAACAAAAATCCTGCTGCGATCAACTTGGAATTACCCCCATGTGCACTGCAGGGGAGGCAGATATAACATGTGCAGAGAGAGAGATAGATTTGGGTGTGGTGAGTTCAATCTGCAATCTAATTTGCAGTGTAAAAATAAAGCAGCCAGTATTTACCCTGCACAGAAATAAAATAACCCACCCAAATCTAACTCTCTCTGCACATGTTATATCTGCCTCCCCTGCAGTGCACATGGTTTTGCCCAACTGCTAAAAAAAATCCTGCTGCGATCAACTTGGAATTACCCCCTAGATACTGTTTTCTCCATCTCTGACCTGTGCTAAATTCATGTGGTTTTGCAGGTTGAAAATTGCAGTGGACCCTTCCATGAAGCAAGGAGCGCCATCCTCTCCTCCTCTCACCCTCTATCACAAATTTCTTCCTGTAAAATTATATTCTGTTCTTGTGTTGCTTAACAAAACTGGTTCTGTCAAAGGCAGGTTGGCCTATTCCACAAGGGTTGCCCACGCCTTGTGTACCTGCCCCCATCAGACAGTACAAAGTATTGCTCCTGTGCTCACTCTGCCACACTGCATCATACACGGAAGGCTAGGGGCAAGCAACCCAGCACCAAAAAAAAGATTTTGCAGTTCTTTTAGACATACTAAACATTTAGCCTTGTTGGAGATGCGAGGACAGCACGTTATTTGTCAATCAAATGGTTAATTCTGTCCAAATTACTGTTTAAAGCATTTTTGCTTTCCGTGTTGCTGAGGGGTGTGTATCCATCCCCTGGATAATAACAACTAACAAGCCTCGCTCTCTCCTCCCTCCCGAAAAATCATTTATTCTCCAAGGAACATAGATTTCAGTCTGATTATAGAAAGGCAATCAAATCTCGCTGTCAAATTCAGCCCAAAATGAGACTTGTTAGTGATTACCACAGGGGTATTGTTAAATCCCCCTATGCAATTTCAAGTAAGTTGTGTTTTTTTTTTCTTAAGGAAATTACTGTATAGAAAAAAAGAAGAAAAAAGCAATTTTGCTTCTTCAAGAAAAAAAAAAGACAAAAGGCTTCTGTGTTTTTTATGAAATACCTATAATTTCCTAGCTTTTTACACATTTTTGTGTGCGCTCCACTCGGTTGATTTAAGCAACTCCTTGTGAAGGCAGATGGAAAAAATATTTCAAAACTTTCTTACCTATCAATCATGCTTAAAAATAAAATATTCTACTGAGTGGGATTCATATGTGCAGGGAAAATGAAACGTGTAGTTGCCTTAAAAAATATCCACAATATGTTTTATTCATGCAGGAGAAAACACAGGCGGAGGACGAAACAAAGGATAAACTATGCCTGCCATTTCTGACTTTATCCAGATTGCTGGAGTTGAACTTTTTGCTAATTTTTATTTACTAAATATAATGAAAATATTGTTTGCGTCATTCAAAACTGCGTATGTCCAAATGATGACATCGCCAATTAGAGTCACTTGTTTTAAATGAAAAATACACTATGTTGTTCTTTATCTGGTTATTCCAGTAATAGCACACTATCAGGTTGGGGATGCTTGGTATCAGGGTGGGGATGCTTGGAGAAGAGGAGGGCTAAGCAATGCTGGTATTTCTGCTGCTGCGGCTCCTGTTCTGCCTTCAGAGAATGCTTGGTAGCCACTGGAAGTACATTGAAGCCCTATTTGAACTTTTGGATCCAGAACTAAAATGGTGCTTCACTAGGCTTAAACCACCCCTCACATATGGTCAGTAGAGCAGAGCAGGGGCCTCTAAATAACACAAATAACAAATTATCCCCAGTGCTGTCTCAAACCCTAACAAAAGGCAAATCTTGAACCATCTCTGGAAAATCATTTTACTTGCAATCATGACAAATAGCAAAAATGATCAGTTTCAGAAAACCAAAATACACAAGAATATACTACAAACTTCACAATATATTTAATATCATTATATTTTGAAGTTTTTGGTGTACTGTATACTAGAGATGAGCGCCTGAAATTTTTCGGGTTTTGTGTTTTGGTTTTGGGTTCGGTTCCGCGGCCGTGTTTTGGGTTCGAACGCGTTTTGGCAAAACCTCACCGAATTTTTTTTGTCGGATTCGGGTGTGTTTTGGATTCGGGTGTTTTTTTCAAAAAACACTAAAAAACAGCTTAAATCATAGAATTTGGGGGTCATTTTGATCCCAAAGTATTATTAACCTCAAAAACCATAATTTACACTCATTTTCAGTCTATTCTGAATACCTCACACCTCACAATATTATTTTTAGTCCTAAAATTTGCACCGAGGTCGCTGTGTGAGTAAGATAAGCGACCCTAGTGGCCGACACAAACACCGGGCCCATCTAGGAGTGGCACTGCAGTGTCACGCAGGATGTCCCTTCCAAAAAACCCTCCCCAAACAGCACATGACGCAAAGAAAAAAAGAGGCGCAATGAGGTAGCTGTGTGAGTAAGATTAGCGACCCTAGTGGCCGACACAAACACCGGGCCCATCTAGGAGTGGCACTGCAGTGTCACGCAGGATGTCCCTTCCAAAAAACCCTCCCCAAACAGCACATGACGCAAAGAAAAAAAGAGGCGCAATGAGGTAGCTGTGTGAGTAAGATTAGCGACCCTAGTGGCCGACACAAACACCGGGCCCATCTAGGAGTGGCACTGCAGTGTCACGCAGGATGTCCCTTCCAAAAAACCCTCCCCAAACAGCATATGACGCAAAGAAAAAAAGAGGCGCAATGAGGTAGCTGACTGTGTGAGTAAGATTAGCGACCCTAGTGGCCGACACAAACACCGGGCCCATCTAGGAGTGGCACTGCAGTGTCACGCAGGATGTCCCTTCCAAAAAACCCTCCCCAATCAGCACATGATGCAAAGAAAAAGAAAAGAAAAAAGAGGTGCAAGATGGAATTGTCCTTGGGCCCTCCCACCCACCCTTATGTTGTATAAACAAAACAGGACATGCACACTTTAACCAACCCATCATTTCAGTGACAGGGTCTGCCACACGACTGTGACTGATATGACGGGTTGGTTTGGACCCCCCCCAAAAAAGAAGCAATTAATCTCTCCTTGCACAAACTGGCTCTACAGAGGCAAGATGTCCACCTCATCTTCACCCTCCGATATATCACCGTGTACATCCCCCTCCTCACAGATTATCAATTCGTCCCCACTGGAATCCACCATCTCAGCTCCCTGTGTACTTTGTGGAGGCAATTGCTGCTGGTCAATGTCTCCGCGGAGGAATTGATTATAATTCATTTTAATGAACATCATCTTCTCCACATTTTCTGGATGTAACCTCGTACGCCGATTGCTGACAAGGTGAGCGGCGGCACTAAACACTCTTTCGGAGTACACACTTGTGGGAGGGCAACTTAGGTAGAATAAAGCCAGTTTGTGCAAGGGCCTCCAAATTGCCTCTTTTTCCTGCCAGTATAAGTACGGACTGTGTGACGTGCCTACTTGGATGCGGTCACTCATATAATCCTCCACCATTCTATCAATGTTGAGAGAATCATATGCAGTGACAGTAGACGACATGTCCGTAATCGTTGTCAGGTCCTTCAGTCCGGACCAGATGTCAGCATCAGCAGTCGCTCCAGACTGCCCTGCATCACCGCCAGCGGGTGGGCTCGGAATTCTGAGCCTTTTCCTCGCACCCCCAGTTGCGGGAGAATGTGAAGGAGGAGATGTTGACAGGTCGCGTTCCGCTTGACTTGACAATTTTGTCACCAGCAGGTCTTTCAACCCCAGCAGACTTGTGTCTGCCGGAAAGAGAGATCCAAGGTAGGCTTTAAATCTAGGATCGAGCACGGTGGCCAAAATGTAGTGCTCTGATTTCAACAGATTGACCACCCGTGAATCCTTGTTAAGCGAATTAAGGGCTCCATCCACAAGTCCCACATGCCTAGCGGAATCGCTCCCTTTTAGCTCCTTCTTCAATGCCTCCAGCTTCTTCTGCAAAAGCCTGATGAGGGGAATGACCTGACTCAGGCTGGCAGTGTCTGAACTGACTTCACGTGTGGCAAGTTCAAAGGGCATCAGAACCTTGCACAACGTTGAAATCATTCTCCACTGCACTTGAGACAGGTGCATTCCACCTACTATATCGTGCTCAATTGTATAGGCTTGAATGGCCTTTTGCTGCTCCTCCAACCTCTGAAGCATATAGAGGGTTGAATTCCACCTCGTTACCACTTCTTGCTTCAGATGATGGCAGGGCAGGTTCAGTAGTTTTTGGTGGTGCTCCAGTTTTCTGTACGTGGTGCCTGTACGCCGAAAGTGTCCCGCAATTCTTCTGGCCACCGACAGCATCTCTTGCACGCCCCTGTCGTTTTTAAAAAAATTCTGCACCACCAAATTCAAGGTATGTGCAAAACATGGGACGTGCTGGAATTGGCCCAGATTTAATGCACACACAATATTGCTGGCGTTGTCCGATGCCACAAATCCACAGGAGAGTCCAATTGGGGTAAGCCATTCCGCGATGATCTTCCTCAGTTGCCGTAAGAGGTTTTCAGCTGTGTGCGTATTCTGGAAAGCGGTGATACAAAGCGTAGCCTGCCTAGGAAAGAGTTGGCGTTTGCGAGATGCTGCTACTGGTGCCGCCGCTGCTGTTCTTGCGGCGGGAGTCCATACATCTACCCAGTGGGCTGTCACAGTCATATAGTCCTGACCCTGCCCTGCTCCACTTGTCCACATGTCCGTGGTTAAGTGGACATTGGGTACAACTGCATTTTTTAGGACACTGGTGAGTCTTTTTCTGACGTCCGTGTACATTCTCGGTATCGCCTGCCTAGAGAAGTGGAACCTAGATGGTATTTGGTAACGGGGGCACACTGCCTCAATAAATTGTCTAGTTCCCTGTGAACTAACGGCGGATACCGGACGCACGTCTAACACCAACATAGTTGTCAAGGCCTCAGTTATCCGCTTTGCAGTAGGATGACTGCTGTGATATTTCATCTTCATCGCAAAGGACTGTTGAACACTCAATTGCTTACTGGAAGTAGTACAAGTGGGCTTACGACTTCCCCTCTGGGATGACCATCGACTCCCAGCGGCAACAACAGCAGCGCCAGCAGCAGTAGGCGTTACACGCAAGGATGCATCGGAGGAATCCCAGGCAGGAGAGGACTCGTCAGAATTGCCAGTGACATGGCCTGCAGGACTATTGGCATTCCTGGGGAAGGAGGAAATTGACACTGAGGGAGTTGGTGGGGTGGTTTGCGTGAGCTTGGTTACAAGAGGAAGGGATTTACTGGTCAGTGGACTGCTTCCGCTGTCACCCAAAGTTTTTGAACTTGTCACTGACTTATTATGAATGCGCTGCAGGTGACGTATAAGGGAGGATGTTCCGAGGTGGTTAACGTCCTTACCCCTACTTATTACAGCTTGACAAAGGGAACACACGGCTTGACACCTGTTGTCCGCATTTCTGGTGAAATACCTCCACACCGAAGAGCTGATTTTTTTGGTATTTTCACCTGGCATGTCAACGGCCATATTCCTCCCACGGACAACAGGTGTCTCCCCGGGTGCCTGACTTAAACAAACCACCTCACCATCAGAATCCTCCTGGTCAATTTCCTCCCCAGCGCCAGCAACACCCATATCCTCCTCATCCTGGTGTACTTCAACACTGACATCTTCAATCTGACTATCAGGAACTGGACTGCGGGTGCTCCTTCCAGCACTTGCAGGGGGCGTGCAAATGGTGGAAGGCGCATGCTCTTCACGTCCAGTGTTGGGAAGGTCAGGCATCGCAACCGACACAATTGGACTCTCCTTGTGGATTTGGGATTTCGAAGAATGCACAGTTCTTTGCTGTGCTGCTTTTGCCAGCTTGAGTCTTTTCATTTTTCTAGCGAGAGGCTGAGTGCTTCCATCCTCATGTGAAGCTGAACCACTAGCCATGAACATAGGCCAGGGCCTCAGCCGTTCCTTGCCACTCCGTGTGGTAAATGGCATATTGGCAAGTTTACGCTTCTCCTCCGACAATTTTATTTTAGGTTTTGGAGTCCTTTTTTTTCTGATATTTGGTGTTTTGGATTTGACATGCTCTGTACTATGACATTGGGCATCGGCCTTGGCAGACGACGTTGCTGGCATTTCATCGTCTCGGCCATGACTAGTGGCAGCAGCTTCAGCACGAGGTGGAAGTGGATCTTGATCTTTCCCTAATTTTGGAACCTCAACATTTTTGTTCTCCATATTTTAATAGGCACAACTAAAAGGCACCTCAGGTAAACAATGGAGATGGATACTAGTATACAATTATGGACTGCCTGCCGACTGCAGACACAGAGGTAGCCACAGCCGTGAACTACCGTACTGTACTGTGTCTGCAGCTAATATAGACTGGTTGATAAAGAGAAGATGTCTATGTAACTATGTATGTATAAAGAAGACTGAAAAAAATCCACGGTTAGGTGGTATACAATTATGGACGGACTGCCTGCCGAGTGCAGACACAGAGGTAGCCACAGCCGTGAACTACCGTACTGTACTGTGTCTGCAGCTAATATAGACTGGTTGATAAAGAGAAGATGTCTATGTAACTATGTATGTATAAAGAAGAATGAAAAAAAACCACGGTTAGGTGGTATACAATTATGGACGGACTGCCTGCCGAGTGCAGACACAGAGGTAGCCACAGCCGTGAACTACCGTACTGTACTGTGTCTGCAGCTAATATAGACTGGTTGATAAAGAGAAGATGTCTATGTAACTATGTATGTATAAAGAAGAATGAAAAAAATCCACGGTTAGGTGGTATTACAATTATGGACGGACTGCCTGCCGAGTGCAGAGACACAGAGGTAGCCACAGCCGTGAACTACCGTACTGTGTCTGCTGCGACTGGATGATAAATGATATAAAAAATATATATATATCACTACTGCAGCCGGACAGGTATATATTATATATTATATAATGACGGACCTGCTGGACACTGTCTGTCAGCAGAATGAGTTTTATTTTTATAGAATAAAAAAAAAAAAACACACAAGTGAAGTCACACGACGAGTGTTTAACTTTTTCAGGCAATCACAATATAAGTATACTACTAACTATACTGGTGGTCAGTGTGGTCAGGTCACTGGTCAGTCACACTGGCAGTGGCACTCCTGCAGCAAAAGTGTGCACTGTTTAATTTTAATATAATATGTACTCCTGGCTCCTGCTATAACCTATAACTGGCACTGCAGTAGTGCTCCCCAGTCTCCCCCACAATTATAAGCTGTGTGAGCTGAGCAGTCAGACAGATATATAATATATATAGATGATGCAGCACACTGGCCTGAGCCTGAGCAGTGCACACAGATATGGTATGTGACTGACTGAGTCACTGTGTGTATCGCTTTTTTCAGGCAGAGAACGGATATATTAAATAAACTGCACTGTGTGTCTGGTGGTCACTCACTATATAATATATTATGTACTCCTGGCTCCTGCTATAACCTATAACTGGCACTGCAGTAGTGCTCCCCAGTCTCCCCCACAATTATAAGCTGTGTGAGCTGAGCAGTCAGACAGATATATAATATATATAGATGATGCAGCACACTGGCCTGAGCCTGAGCAGTGCACACAGATATGGTATGTGACTGACTGAGTCACTGTGTGTATCGCTTTTTTCAGGCAGAGAACGGATATATTAAATAAACTGCACTGTGTGTCTGGTGGTCACTCACTATATAATATATTATGTACTCCTGGCTCCTGCTATAACCTATAACTGGCACTGCAGTAGTGCTCCCCAGTCTCCCCCACAATTATAAGCTGTGTGAGCTGAGCAGTCAGACAGATATATATAATATTATATATAGATAATAGATGATGCAGCACACTGGCCTGAGCCTGAGCAGTGCACACAGATATGGTATGTGACTGACTGAGTCACTGTGTGTATCGCTTTTTTCAGGCAGAGAACGGATATATTAAATAAACTGCACTGTGTGTCTGGTGGTCACTCACTATATAATATATTATGTACTCCTGGCTCCTGCTATAACCTATAACTGGCACTGCAGTAGTGCTCCCCAGTCTCCCCCACAATTATAAGCTGTGTGAGCTGAGCAGTCAGACAGATATATATAATATTATATATAGATAATAGATGATGCAGCACACTGGCCTGAGCCTGAGCAGTGCACACAGATATGGTATGTGACTGAGTCACTGTGTGCTGTGTATCGCTTTTTTCAGGCAGAGAACGGATTATAAAGTAAACTGCACTGTCCTCACTAGTAAACTCTCTCCACTCAGTCTCTACACTTCTACAGTAACAGTACTCCTCCTAGTCAGCTCCAGTAAATCTCTCTCAGTCTCTTATAATCTAAATGGAGAGGACGCCAGCCACGTCCTCTCCCTATCAATCTCAATGCACGTGTGAAAATGGCGGCGACGCGCGGCTCCTTATATAGAATCCGAGTCTCGCGATAGAATCCGAGCCTCGCGAGAATCCGACAGCGTCATGATGACGTTCGGGCGCGCTCGGGTTAACCGAGCAAGGCGGGAAGATCCGAGTCGCTCGGACCCGTGAAAAAAAACATGAAGTTCTGGCGGGTTCGGATTCAGAGAAACCGAACCCGCTCATCTCTACTGTATACTATTTTGATCTCATGATACTGACTGTTTGCACTAAAAACATGAGTCCCTATAGGAGTATGGGACTCATGGGAGTAATCCTGAGTTGATCGCAGCAGCAAGTTTGTTAGCAATTGGGCAAAACCATGTGCACTGCAGGGGGGGCAGATATAACATTTGCAGAGAGAGTTAGATTTGGGTGGGTTATTTCATTTATTTGCGGGGTAAATACTGGCCTGTTTATTTTTACACTGCAATTTAGATTTCAGTTTGAATACACCCTACCCAAATCTAACTCTCTCTGCACATGTTATATCTGTCCCCCCTGCAATGCACATGGTTTTGCCCAACTGCTACCAAATTTGCTGCTGCGATCAACTCAGAATTAGGTCCTATATCACTCCAGGACCCACCAACAGAAGTGGATTGGGATGCCGGGACAGTTTGCAGCTGGAACCTTAGTGGTTGTGCTTCCCCTTTCACGGTCACCAGGCAGACAGGGAGGGAGAGATTACAACCTCCCTGCGTAAAGAGGCGGCTCAGCCTGCACGGAGCTACTGTCACAGAGAAAGTGAAACTGCAGGAGACAGTACAGCTTACTTGCTGCTGCTAGTGCGTATGCTTGCTGCTTATGGAGGGGGGGGGGGGGGGTACATGCAGAAATGGACTGAAGAGAGTCTGGGGGAACTGAGGAGGGAGGGGGGTAGGGGCAGATAAGTAATGGGAAGAGAGAAATCGGCATGTGGGGAGAGGGAGGGAAGCAGATATTTTTAATATAGTATTACAAATAATTTAAAAAGTAATTACCCCTTACCCTTGTGATTATATAGCTTAGTGATGGCCAAGTGCAAATGGGTCTGTAAATGTTCCACCTAACTTCTTTTTTCCTGTTGGGTATAAATGTAATGGTTATTTTCCTTTGGCGGCCAATGTGTAACGCAATGTGTTTATTTATTTTTCTTCTGCAATGTTTTTCATCTGCACCAGCATCCTGGTGGTGCTCGTACAGAACCACAGTACAGAGAAATGTGTTTGGTGCTCCTCAGCTGTTATAGGGAGTTTGCTAATCAGATGCAGATGTAGCATAGTATGGTATAGCTATGATATTAGAGTGGCAATAGAGTGACAATGGCATGTTGCTGAAAGTGGATGCATACAGACCGTAGAGATGTGCAGTTGGCACTTTTCGTGTTTTGTGTTTTGGTTTTGGTTCTAATTCCACTTTCGTGTTTTAGTTTTGGCATGGTTTTGCCAAAACCACCCTTTTCGTGTTTTGGTTTTGGATCTGGATGATTTTTGAAAAAAACATACAAACAGCTAAAAATCACAGAATTTGGGGGTAATTTTGCTCCTACAGTATTATTAACCTCAATAACATTAATTTCCACTCATTCCAGTCTATTATGAACACCTCACACCTCACAATATTGTTTTTAGGCCAAAAGGTTGCACCGAGGTTGCTGGATGACTAAGCTAAGCGACACAAGTGGACAACAGAAACACCTGGCCCATCTAGGCGTGGTACTGCAGTGGCAGACAGGAGGGTAGAGATTTAAAAAAATGCCCCAAACAGCACATCGTGCAAAGAAGAAAAATAATTGCAATGTATGACTAAGCCAAGCAACACCAGGGCCGAAACTAGGATTTCTGTCACCCGGGGCAAGGCAGTAATTTGGCGCCCCCCACCCCACCCCACCCAAAAAAAATTAAATAAAAACATAAATAAATAAAATAATAAATACAAAACACAGAAAACCCCACAACTGTACACTTTGCCCTTTCAGACATCTTTCAACCATGAACGATGGCCCTTCTGACATAAATGTAATATCCATCCCTTAAAAATATTGAGTGAGGTTTCTTAAATAACACCATCAAATATCCAAATTGTTTTATTCAAATTACAATTATTGAAATAACATAATATTTATAATCAGTGGCGCTTGCAGTGCCGACCATATAGTGCAGGGGGAACTGCTTAGCAGAAGTAAACATACATTCAGCCACTACTGGTTACAATATAAAACACAGATGCACACAAAAATCAATTAAAGCTGTACTCTCCTAGCTTTTTTCGCAGCAAATATTTTTATAATGTCTTCATAGCAAAGAGTGGAGGCTCTCTTGTGTTCAATTGAAATTATGCTGAGGTTTGTCAGCCTTTCCTGACCCATGGTATTCCTTAGGTAGGTTTTAATAAGTTTTAATTTACTAAAACTTCTTTCCCCGGAGGCGACAGAGACTGGAAGTGTTAGAAAAATTTGAAGTGCTGTAGTGATATTAGGATATGCCTCTTCAAGCCTATGTTTGTAGATAAGGGTCAAGATGGTCGCTGGAGGGGATGATTTCATCTTTTCGTCGACTTCCAATGCATGAAATTTAAAACTCTCGATTTCATGGAGGAACTCTTCTTCATTTATATCTTCCTTGTAAATTTGTGCCAGTTCCTTTGCTTGTGTTTTCAGATGCTTTGTTTCTGATTTCTGTAGTTCCATTCCAAATTTTTCATTGATTTTTTCTAGTGCTAGAAATCTTTTATTAAGTTCACTTATTATTCGATCAATAATTTCCAATAGTGAGATCCTAAACAATTTTTCCTGTGAGATGTTAGATGCATCATCACCAGGAGTTTCACTTTCATCAAACATCCTCTTTTCTTTCTTCTTCTTGTTTCTTTAAAATCAGTTGTAAGATTGTCAGTGTGTGCTATATCTTTAGCCTCAGTTATAGCTTCGGGCACAGCACTCTCTCTTGCTGACTGAATCAGGTTTATCAGCCCACGTATATTTCTTACTGCCTTGTCAACTGTTACATCATCTCTCTGTAGATACTGACTCACACGGTCAATCTTTCTTAGGATTCCATACCAGAAACAAGTGATGATGATAAATTCAAACTTGCTTATGTGTTTTAACAGAGAGTTTGCCTCTGACTTAGTTTCTGGAGAAGACAGAGGGTTGGTCCCCAATTCTTCCAGGGCCTTCATAACTTTATCTAAATGTTTGTATACTGCCTCAACAGCTTCCACCTTCGCTGACCATCTCGTCTTACTTTGTGATCTTAGTGAGGTTGGGACATGTTTCTTCAAAACTTCCCATCTTGAAGTTGATGCTGCAAAGTACAGATAGAGAGAGTGAAGTGTCCCAAAGAAGGTCTGTGCTTCAGGAGATATATCAGCAGCATGTACTCCTACTAAATTTAGTGAGTGCGCCGCACAAGGCACAAAATATGCCAATTCGTTTTCTTGGAGTATTCTTGCCTGGACGCCTTTATAAACTCCAGCCATGTTTGCTCCATTATCATATGACTGACCTCTGCAAAACTTCATGTCTAAACCATCATTTTGGACTTTCTTGAGGATTTCTTCACTCAGACCAAGGCCTGTCTTGTCAGAAACTACAAAAAAGTCAATAAAACTTTCTACAATTTCTGGGCCATTTTCACTTACTTTGACATATCTAATTACCTCTGTCATTTGTTCAAGTTTGGTCACATCTGGAGTGCAATCAAACATGAGCGCAAAATATCTAGCTTCTTTTATTTCATTCAGTATATCTTGTCTTACTTTTCCTGCAATTATTTTAAGGAATTCATCTTGAATTGCTGAAGAAAAGTAGGTCACTTGGCCTTTCTTGTGCCGTTCTATGTGTTCACGCAAAGGAGCGTGGTAGTGTGATATAAGGTCTATGGTGTTTAGAAATTTGCCACTGTTGGGATTCCCAAAATCACTACTTTCTTGAGATCCTCTCAAGGGACTCCCCTGCTTGGCCAAGAACATAATAGCATCTATAATACAATGCAAGACTACTCGTCAATGTTTTTCTTCCTTAGCTATCTGGAGTTGCAGTTCTCTGTCTATACCACCAATTCCGAGGGAGGTTTCAAGAGTTTTCCAATTACAAAAACGTGATTTGTGATGTAGGGAGTTCTCGTGGTCTGGGATTTTGTCACTGAGCTTTCGCCACTGAGTTAAACCTTCCTCTTTAGCCAAATAGGGCAGTGTTGTCTCTGATGAAGCTTGTGAAAATAGCCTACATGGAATGCAGAACAAAGCATTTTTTGTTTGGCTATAACCTAGCCATGATCTGTTTACTTTTTGACCATTTGGTAGTTGTTTGAAAAACCACTCCTTTGTGAGATGTCTTCCTTCTCTCAAGCTTCTGCTTAGATCAGGATTATGTTGGGTCCCTGCTCTCATTCTTGTGATGAAACATCTCTCAGGATCAGAAATTCTACTTGGCCATGTACCTGGGTCATTGAAATCAAAAGCAAAATCCATGCAACTTACACCTTGTGTGCCTGCTGAGGTTCCAGAAATGGTGTCCTGGTTGTGAATGTCTGCAGAAATGGTACTGCTTGAAATATCTTCCTGCTGATCCCTAATCTTCTCTTGTGTCTTATCTGCCTCCAAATCACAGCTCTTTTCCATTTCACCTGAAAAAAACCAAATAATATAAAAATATAATATTTTACAACTTACTACTTCACCTGAAGCATTTTAATGTAGTCTTATTATAAATGCATATTTTTAATGTACCTTTGTTGGAGCTTTTGTCACTCAGCCATGATGACATCAAGGACGATGATCGTTGTGCTGCTCGTTCTCTTTCCTTTGCCTTCTTCCGGTACTCTGCTCCCGATGGTTTCTTTGACATCTTTGCAAACTTTTTTCAGTTTATGCAAATTAAAGTCCCTAATTTTTATTTAAACACCCCCCCCCCCCCCCCCCCCCATTCCTCCCTGCTAGGTACAGAGCAGGAGTATTTTCTTACCTAATGTGTACGGTGGTTTCTCTGCAATGGGGAACCTGCGAATAAATGGATCCACAATAACTTCAGTCAGTATCCACTCATAAAGGTGATCACATGGTTTAGAAGAAGTCTGTTTATGTAGGAATATAACCAATGTCACCATCATACAACAGAAGTAATGTTTGTTTGTTTGTTTTCTTAATTTTATTTGAATTGGTGTCTTAATAAATATTATTGTGCCCCATCCCCTTCTACACTGTCTCTCCTCAACAGTCTCATCCCACTGCATCTCTCCGTAACCTTAGCTTCCTCCCACCCAGTGTTCTACTAAGCAGGACTGAAGTTTAACGGGAATGGGATCGCCCTGCACAATCTGTACTGCACGTTTAAATAAAAAAGGACACTGTCTCCCATCATTCAATGACTGCATTAAATATTAGTGTCCTCCCCTCACTGAATGCACCATTTCCCCCCATCCCCTGAGGGGAATGAGGCAGGGGTGTACTGTGTATTAGAGGGGATGGAGTGATCCATCTATCTATCTATCTATCTATCTATCTATCTATCTATCTATCTATCTATCTATCTATTTATCTAATCTATCTAGTTGTAAATTATCCAGGCACTCATCCTCTTTGTGGTCAAGCAAGGATCGTTATATGTAGGTATACTCAGGTGCTTGTGGCATGAAGTGCTTTACTGAGTAGCTGCCTCATCCTCTATGTGGTATCTTACGTGCTAAGGTGCAGTCTCTACGGTATTGCGGCTGTACATGTGTTTGTAAATGAGACGGAACTCCCAAGTCTTTCAATACAAACATAAACATATATATATATAATAGATTGCAAGCTCGCAAGAGCAGGGCCTTCTTTTCTCATGTGCCTTTCCTTTTCTTACTTACACTATCTTATAATCCATACTCCCTTTGATGGCAACTAATTGCTGGTTTTCCATACCTGTCCAATATTGTCTTGAACTGTAAGTGCTTTTTTCTTATTTGCTCATTTGATTATTTACTGTGTAATGGGTGCTGCAGATCTTGTGGCACCATATAAATAAAGCATAATAATAATAATTAAAAAAAAAAAAAAAAAAAAATATATATATATATATATATATATATATATATGGGGAATAGTGGAAAATAGCGCCTACGTATACCTGGTCAGGCACCCTGGTATGAAAATACAAAAGGATTGATTTCTGATAATCCTTTTTAGTGAACACGACACACCTCATACATAAGTGAGTGGCAGCTCTAAAACAGTATATAGGTAAAATTTAAGAAAATGGATTAAAAAAAGCGCCTAATAGTGTCAGTCAGAGAAACCTTTGTGGGTTCAAACGTAGTGATAAATTTAAACAATAAGTCATTGCTTATTGTTTAAATTATCACTACGTTTGAACCCACAAAGGTTTTTCTCACTGACACTATTAGGCACTTTTTTTACTCCATTTTCTTATATATATATATATATATATATATATATATATATATATGTATGTAACAAACAGCAGTAGGCGCCACTCACGGCTCGAAGAAGAAATAAAGGATTCCCTTTGAACGTGTCAACGTTTCAATGTTTATAATAAAACATTTTCGTCATTATAAACATTGAAATGTTGACACGTTCAAAGGGAATCCTGTATTTCTTCTTCGAGCCGTGAGTGCCGCTTACTGCTGTTTGTTGTATTTTTGGAGACTTTGCCTCCAATGGAGGGCACCGTCCATAACTGGATGTCTATTTCTACACTATATGGAGTGCCGCTGACTATGTATTGCTATATATATATATATATATATAAACCAATAAGGGGTACCTTCAACTAATGTCCATAGAAAAAGGAAACCAGGCGGCACTCCAAGGATTTTGTTCAAGCAAAAAATTTTTGTATTAAAGTGACAGTGCAAATGATTTAATCCAGCATAGTGCAAGCCACCGACGTTTCAACGCCCATCCGGCGTTTTTTTCAAGGTGCTATGCTCTAAAGTGCAGCGTGACAAACAGCAACATCAAACAGCAGCTCCGTGCTTTCAGTCTCACTAGCCGGGTGCGCGCGTCACGCCACATGCACGTGCGCGTGCGACGTCATGACGTCACACGCGCGATGACGTGCCTGCGCCCGCATCCCGGAACACAGATGAGCCGCGTCTAGTGCTGCTGCTGGCTTCCTACAGCCGGTCAGTAGCTACAGACGAACTGGGCTCATTAGCGCCCCTTACAGCCCAGCACCCGGGGCACGTGACCCCCTAGCCCCCCCTTAGTTTCGGCCCTGGCAACACAAACAATTGGCCCGTCTAGGAGTGGCACTGCAGTGGCAGACAGGAGGGCAAATATAAAAAAAGGCCCCAAACAGCACATCATGCACAGATGTAGACGAGGTGCAATGAGGTAGCTGTATGACTAAGCCAAGCGACACAAACAATTGGCCCATCTAGGAGTGGCACTGCAGTGGCAGACAGGAGGGCAGATATCAAAAAAAGCCCCCTAACAGCACATGATGCAAAAAAGAAAAAAAGGTGCACCGAGGTTGCTGTATGACTAAGCTAAGCGACACAACTACCTGGCCCATCTAGTAGTGTCACGCAGTGGCTGAATGTCGAGAGTGGGACACAATTGTTCGGTCCACTGACAGCATCTCCAGCACACTGCAGTCATTTTTAAAAAAATTCTGCAATTGGTGGACTTATACGGCAGTACCCCAGGACTAATACAGCAGTACCCCTAGACTCATATGGCAGTGTCAGACAGTATGGCACTTTTCAAAACCTAGGCCCCAAACTGCACCTCATGCAAAGTAGTGATGAGCGGGTTCGGTTTCTCGGAAACCGAACCCCCCCGAACTTCACGCTTTTTACACGGGTCCGAGGCAGACTCGGATCTTCCCGCCTTGCTCGGCTAACCCGAGCGCGCCCGAACGTCATCATCCCGCTGTCGGATTCTCGCGAGGCTCGTATTCTATCGCGAGACTCGGATTCTATATAAGGAGCCACGCGTCGCCGCCATTTTCACACGTGCATTGAGATTGATAGGGAGAGGACGTGGCTGGCGTCCTCTCCGTTTAGATAGAGAGTGAGACACTTGATTTACTGGAGCATTAGGAGTACTCAGAGAGTGCAGAGTTTTGCTGATAGTTATACTAGTGACCACCAGTTTTATTTATTATTTAATATAATCCGTTCTCTGCCTGAAAAAAAACGATACACAGTCACATACCATATCTGTGCTCAGCCTCATGGTGCTGCATGATAATATCATCTATGTATATCTGACTGTGCTGAGTAGTGCTCACTGCTCACACAGCTTAATTGTGGGGGAGACTGGGGAGCAGTTATAGCAGGAGTACATATTTAACAGTGCACACTTTTGCTGCCAGAGTGCCAGTGTGACTGACCAGCAGTGACCACCAGTATATTGTCTGCCTGAAAAAGTTAAACACTCGTGTGGTGTTTTTTTTTTATTCTATAAACGCATTCTGCTGACAGTGTCCAGCAGGTCCGTCATTCATTATATTTCTATCTTCTTCATACTAGTAGTTTAGGAGTCTGCAGTGCTGACAGTGTCCAGCAGGTCCGTCATTATATAATATATACCTGTCCTGCAGTAGTGATATATATATATATTTTTTATATCATTATCATCCAGTCTATACTAGCAGACGCAGTACGGTAGTCCACGGCTGTAGCTACCTCTGTGTCGGCAGTCGCTCGTCCATAATTGTATACCTACCTGTGGTGGGTTTTTTTTTTTATCTTCTTCATACTAGTAGTTTAGGAGTCTGCAGTGCTGACAGTGTCCAGCAGGTCCGTCATTATACAATATATACCTGTCCTGCAGTAGTGATATATATATATTTTTTATATCATTATCATCCAGTCTATACTAGTAGACGCAGTACGGTAGTCCACGGCTGTAGCTACCTCTGTGTCGGCAGTCGCTCGTCCATAATTGTATACCTACCTGTGGTGGTTTTTTTTTTCTATCTTCTTCATACTAGTAGTTTAGGAGTCTGCAGTGCTGACAGTGTCCAGCAGGTCAGTCATTATACAATATATACCTGTCCTGCAGTAGTGATATATATATATATTTTATATCATTATCATCCAGTCTATACTAGCAGACGCAGTACGGTAGTCCACGGCTGTAGCTACCTCTGTGTCGGCAGTCGCTCGTCCATAATTGTATACCTACCTGTGGTGGGTTTTTTTTTCTATCTTCTTCATACTAGTAGTTTAGGAGTCTGCAGTGCTGACAGTGTCCAGCAGGTCCGTCATTATACAATATATACCTGTCCTGCAGTAGTGATATATATATATATTTTATATCATTATCATCCAGTCTATACTAGCAGACGCAGTACGGTAGTCCACGGCTGTAGCTACCTCTGTGTCGGCAGTCGCTCGTCCATAATTGTATACCTACCTATGGTGGGTTTTTTTTTTTCTATCTTCTTCATACTAGTAGTTTAGGAGTCTGCAGTGCTGACAGTGTCCAGCAGGTCCGTCATTATACAATATATACCTGTCCTGCAGTAGTGATATATATATATATATTTTTTTTATATCATTATCATCCAGTCTATACTAGCAGACGCAGTACGGTAGTCCACGGCTGTAGCTACCTCTGTGTCGGCAGTCGCTCGTCATCCATAAGTATACTAGTATCCATCCATCTCCATTGTTTACCTGAGGTGCCTTTTAGTTGTGCCTATTAAAATATGGAGAACAAAAATGTTGAGGTTCCAAAAATAGGGAAAGATCAAGATCCACTTCCACCTCGTGCTGAAGCTGCTGCCACTAGTCATGGCCGAGACGATGAAATGCCATCAACGTCGTCTGCCAAGGCCGATGCCCAATGTCATAGTACAGAGCATGTAAAATCCAAAACACCAAATATCAGTAAAAAAGGACTCAAAAATCTAAAATAAAATCGTCGGAGGAGAAGCGTAAACTTGCCAATATGCCATTTACCACACGGAGTGGCAAAGAACGGCTGAGGCCCTGGCCTATGTTCATGGCTAGTGGTTCAGCTTCACATGAGGATGGAAGCACTCAGCCTCTCGCTAGAAAAATGAAAAGACTTAAGCTGGCAAAAGCACAGCAAAGAACTGTGCGTTCTTCGAAATCACAAATCCACAAGGAGAGTCCAATTGTGTCGGTTGCGATGCCTGACCTTCCCAACACTGGACGTGAAGAGCATGCGCCTTCCACCATTTGCACGCCCCCTGCAAGTGCTGGAAGGAGCACCCGCAGTCCAGTTCCTGATAGTCAGATTGAAGATGTCAGTGTTGAAGTACACCAGGATGAGGAGGATATGGGTGTTGTTGGCGCTGGGGAGGAAATTGACCAGGAGGATTCTGATGGTGAGGTGGTTTGTTTAAGTCAGGCACCCGGGGAGACACCTGTTGTCCGTGGGAGGAATATGGCCATTGACATGCCTGGTGAAAATACCAAAAAAATCAGCTCTTCAGTGTGGAAGTATTTCAACAGAAATGCGGACAACATTTGTCAAGCCATGTGTTGCCTTTGTCAAGCTGTAATAAGTAGGGGTAAGGACGTTAACCACCTCGGAACATCCTCCCTTATACGTCATCTGCAGCGCATTCATCATAAGTCAGTGACAAGTTCAAAAACTTTGGGCGACAGCGGAAGCAGTCCACTGACCAGTAAATCCCTTCCTCTTGTAACCAAGCTCACGCAAACCACCCCACCAACTCCCTCAGTGTCAATTTCCTCCTTCCCCAGGAATGCCAATAGTCCTGCAGGCCATGTCACTGGTAATTCTGACGAGTCCTCTCCTGCCTGGGATTCCTCCGATGCATCCTTGCGTGTAACGCCTACTGCTGCTGGCGCTGCTGTTGTTGCTGCTGGGAGTCGATCGTCATCCCAGAGGGGAAGTCGTAAGGCCACTTTTACTACTTCCACCAAGCAATTGACTGTCCAACAGTCCTTTGCGAGGAAGATGAAATATCACAGCAGTCATCCTGCTGCAAAGCGGATAACTGAGGCCTTGGCATCCTGGGCGGTGAGAAACGTGGTTCCGGTATCCATCATTACTGCAGAGCCAACTAGAGACTTGTTGGAGGTACTGTGTCCCCGGTACCAAATACCATCTAGGTTCCATTTCTCTAGGCAGGCGATACCGAAAATGTACACAGACCTCAGAAAAAGACTCACCAGTCTCCTAAAAAATGCAGTTGTACCCAATGTCCACTTAACCACGGACATGTGGACAAGTGGAGCAGGGCAGACTCAGGACTATATGACTGTGACAGCCCACTGGGTAGATGTATTGACTCCCGCCGCAAGAACAGCAGCGGCGGCACCAGTAGCAGCATCTCGCAAACGCCAACTCTTTCCTAGGCAGGCTACGCTTTGTATCACCGCTTTCCAGAATACGCACACAGCTGAAAACCTCTTACGGCAACTGAGGAAGATCATCGTAGAATGGCTTACCCCAATTGGACTCTCCTGTGGATTTGTGGCATCGGACAACGCCAGCAATATTGTGTGTGCATTAAATCTGGGCAAATTCCAGCACGTCCCATGTTTTGCACATACCTTGAATTTGGTGGTGCAGAATTATTTAAAAAACGAGAGGGGCGTGCAAGAGATGCTGTCGGTGGCCAGAAGAATTGCGGGACACTTTCGGCGTACAGGCACCACGTACAGAAGACTGGAGCACCACCAAAAACGCCTGAACCTGCCCTGCCATCATCTGAAGCAAGAAGTGGTAACGAGGTGGAATTCAACCCTCTATATGCTTCAGAGGTTGGAGGAGCAGCAAAAGGCCATTCAAGCCTATACAACTGAGCACGATATAGGAAGTGGAATGCACCTGTCTCAAGCGCAGTGGAGAATGATTTCAACGTTGTGCAAGGTTCTGCAACCTTTTGAACTTGCCACACGTGAAGTCAGTTCAGACACTGCCAGCCTGAGTCAGGTCATTCCCCTCATCAGGCTTTTGCAGAAGAAGCTGGAGACATTGAAGGAGGAGCTAACACAGAGCGATTCCGCTAGGCATGTGGGACTTGTGGATGGAGCCCTTAATTCGCTTAACAAGGATTCACGGGTGGTCAATCTGTTGAAATCAGAGCACTACATTTTGGCCACCGTGCTCTATCCTAGATTTAAAACCTACCTTGGATCTCTCTTTCCGGCAGACACAAGTCTGCTGGGGTTCAAAGAACTGCTGGTGACAAAATTGTCAAGTCAAGCGGAACGCGACCTGTCAACATCTCCTCCTTCACATTCTCCCGCAACTGGGGGTGCGAGGAAAAGGCTCAGAATTCCGAGCCCACCCGCTGGCGGTGATGCAGGGCAGTCTGGAGCGACTGCAGATGCTGACATCTGGTCCGGACTGAAGGACCTGACAACGATTACGGACATGTCGTCTACTGTCACTGCATATGATTCTCTCCCCATTGAAAGAATGGTGGAGGATTATATGAGTGACCGCATCCAAGTAGGCACGTCAGACAGTCCGTACTTATACTGGCAGGAAAAAGAGGCAATTTGGAGGCCCTTGCACAAACTGGCTTTATTCTACCTAAGTTGCCCTCCCACAAGTGTGTACTCCGAAAGAGTGTTTAGTGCCGCCGCTCACCTTGTCAGCAATCGGCATACGAGGTTACATCCAGAAAATGTGGAGAAGATGATGTTCATTAAAATGAATTATAATCAATTCCTCCGTGGAGACATTCACCAGCAGCAATTGCCTCCACAAAGTACACAGGGAGCTGAGATGGTGGATTCCAGTGGGGACGAATTGATAATCTGTGAGGAGGGGGATGTACACGGTGATATATCGGAGGATGATGATGAGGTGGACATCTTGCCTCTGTAGAGCCAGTTTGTGCAAGGAGAGATTAATTGATTCTTTTTTGGTGGGGGTCCAAACCAACCCGTCATTTCAGTCACAGTCGTGTGGTAGACCCTGTCACTGAAATGATGGATTGGTTAAAGTGTGCATGTCCTGTTTATACAACATAAGGGTGGGTGGGAGGGCCCAAGGACAATTCCATCTTGCACCTCTTTTTTCTTTCATTTTTCTTTGCGTCATGTGCTGTTTGGGGAGTAGTTTTTGGAAGGGCCATCCTGCGTGACACTGCAGTGCCACTCCTAGATGGGCCAGGTGTTTGTGTCGGCCACTTGGGTCGCTTATCTTAGTCACACAGCTACCTCATTGCGCCTCTTTTTTTCTTTGCGTCATGTGCTGTTTGGGGGGTGTTTTTTGGAAGGGCCATCCTGCGTGACACTGCAGTGCCACTCCTAGATGGGCCAGGTGTTTGTGTCGGCCACTAGGGTCGCTTAGCTTACTCACACAGCCACCTCATTGCGCCTCTTTTTTTTCTTCTTTGCGTCATTTGCTGTTTGGGGGGTGTTTTTTGGAAGGGCCATCCTGCGTGACACTGCAGTGCCACTCCTAGATGGGCCAGGTGTTTTTGTCGGCCACTTGGGTCGCTGAGCTTAGTCATCCAGCGACCTCGGTGCAAATTTTAGGACTAAAAATAATATTGTGAGGTGTGAGGTGTTCAGAATAGACTGAAAATGAGTGGAAATTATGGTTATTGAGGTTAATAATACTTTGGGATCAAAATGACCCCCAAATTCTATGATTTAAGCTGTTTTTTAGGGTTTTTTGAAAAAAACACCCGAATCCAAAACACACCCGAATCCGACAAAAAAAATTCGGTGAGGTTTTGCCAAAACGCGTTCGAACCCAAAACACGGCCGCGGAACCGAACCCAAAACCAAAACACAAAACCCGAAAAATTTCCGGTGCTCATCACTAATGCAAAGATGTTGAAGAGGTGCAATGAGGTAGCTGTATGACTAAGCCAAGCGACACAAACAATTACAACTGGAATTATACGTCCAATTCACTGGAATTAATTGGTAAAATCACTGGAATTATACATCCAAATCACTGGAATTAATTGGCAAGATCACTGTAATTATATGTCCAAATCACTGGAATTAATTGGCAAAATCACTGTAATTATACGTCCAAATCACTGGAATTAATTGGCAAAATCTCGCTATCGCCTACCTAGTGAAGTGGAATCTAGATGGGATTTGGTACCGGGGACACAATACCTAAATCAATTGTCTAAATCCCAGTGCACTAATGGCGGATACCGGTCTAACACCAAAATAAGTGTCAAGGCCTCAGTTATGAGGGCTTCCATCGTCATGTGAAGCTGAACCACTAGTCATGAACATAGGCCAGGGCCTCAGACATTCCTTGCCACTCTGTGTCGTAAATGGCATATTGGCAAGTTTACGTTTCTCCTCAGACCATTTAAATGTATTTTTTGGGGTCTTTTTACTGAACTTTGGCTTTTTGGATTTTACATGCCCTCTACTATCACAATGGGCATCGGCCTTGGCAGACGACGTTGATGGCATTTCATCATCTATGTCATGGCTAGTGGCAGCAGCTTCAGCACTAGGAGGAAGTGGTTCTTGATCTTTCCCTATTTTGTCCTCTAAACGTTTGTTCTCCATTATTTTTCTGGAGTTATATAACACAGTGGTGGTCATTCCGAGTTGATCGCAGCCAGCAACTTTTAGCTGCTGCTGCGATCAATAGTCCACGCCTATGGGGGAGTGTATTTTAGCTTAGCAGGGCTGCGATCGCTTGTGCAGCCCAGCTAAGCTAAAAAAAATTCAAGCAGAAGTCGACTAGGACTGGACATACTTACTCTGTGCGATGGATCCAGCGATGATGGGCCCCGGCTTTGACGTCACACCTCCGCCCTCCGTTGTCCTGGACACGTCTGCGTTTTACTCACCACTCCCCGAAAATGGTCTCCAACGGTCCGGAACCGCCCATCCACGCCTCCTTCCTGTCAATCTTCTTAGCGATCGCCACTGCGACCGCTTCCATCGGTAGCAGCGACATAACCCGGCGACCCCTGTCGCTGGGGAACGTCGCGCATGCGCACAACGGCCACCACGCATTCGCATTCTGCACCCGTACGCACTGCAGCGGAAAACCGCTGCGTGCGAATGGGTCAGAATGACCCCCAATATGCGGCACAAGAGAGCGTACCCCTACACCTCACAGGGCCAACCCTGTAAAAAATATTTGGATTCAATATTAATAACCACTTTATTTGGAGTAAATAATATACAGCACAGGACAGCACCACTGAACTTATATGGTAGCACCAGTGGACCCTATTTATATGGAATTATATGGACTTATATGGAATTATACGGCAGTATTCCGAGAATTATATGGCAATATCACAGGATTTATATGACAGTATTCGGAGAATTATATGGCAATATCACAGGAATTATACGGCAATATCATAGGAATTATATGCCAGTATTCCGAGAATTATACGGCACTATCACAAGAATTATACACCAGTATCACAGGAATTATACGCCAGTATTCCGAGATTTATATGGCAATATCACAGGAATTATACGCCAGTATTTCGAGAATTATATTGCAATATCACAGGAATTATATGGCAATATCATAGGAATTATATGGCAATATCATAGGAATTAAACGCCAGCATTCTGAGAATTATGCGGCAATGTCACAGGAATTATACGCCAGTATCACAGGAATTATACGGCAATATCACAGGAATTATACGCCAGTATCATGGGAATTATACGGCAATAACACTGGATATATGGCAGCAGAGGACACCACCACTGTGACTGGTCACTGGACTGATGCTGCACAAGACACTTCCCCTGGTCTAATGCAGGGCAACACAGCACCACTGAAAGGGACTTATACAGCTAAACTGGATATATGGG
The DNA here is from genome assembly GCF_028390025.1 of Pseudophryne corroboree. Classification (NCBI taxonomy): domain Eukaryota; kingdom Metazoa; phylum Chordata; class Amphibia; order Anura; family Myobatrachidae; genus Pseudophryne; species Pseudophryne corroboree. The sequence goes on along the minus strand of NC_086444.1, from coordinate 404,772,154 downwards.
AGCAGAGGACACCACCACTGTGACTGGTCACTGGACTGATGCTGCACAAGACACTACCCCTGGTCTGATGCAAGACAACACAGCAAAACAACAAAAGCTGTGTCGACCACATGTGTGTCGACCATTTGCACTTGTCGACCTTATGTACCTATCGACCATAAGCACTGTCAACCGTTTACATATTGACCCATTGACCGTGTTGACCGAATGCATGTCGACCATTAGAGTTCGACCTAATGACTGTCAAACTTATTATTTGTAGAGATGAGCGGGTTCGGTTTCTTTGAATCCGAACCCGCACGAACTTCACTTTTTTTTTCACGGGTCCGAGCGACTCGGATCTTCCCGCCTTGCTCGGTTAACCCGAGCGCGCCCGAACGTCATCATGACGCTGTCGGATTCTCGCGAGACTCGGATTCTATATAAGGAGCCGCGCGTCGCCGCCATTTTCACACGTGCATTGAGATTGATAGGGAGAGGACGTGGCTGGCGTCCTCTCCATTTAGATTAGATTTAGAAGAGAGAGAGAGAGAGAGATTGCTGTGATACTGTAGATTAGAAGAGAGTGCAGAGTGCAGACAGAGTTTAGTGACTGACGACCACAGTGACCAGTGACCACCAGAGACAGTGCAGTTGTTTGTTTTATTTAATATATCCGTTCTCTGCCTGAAAAAAACGATACACAGTCACACAGTGACTCAGTCTGTGTGCACTGCTCAGCCCAGTGTGCTGCACATCAATGTATTGTATATAAAGCTTATAATTGTGGGGGAGACTGGGGAGCACTGCAGGTTGTTATAGCAGGAGCCAGGAGTACATGATAAATAATATTATATTAAAATTAAACAGTGCACACTTTTGCTGCAGGAGTGCCACTGCCAGTGTGACTAGTGGTGACCAGTGCCTGACCACCAGTATATTAGTAGTATTGTATACTATCTCTTTATCAACCAGTCTATATTAGCAGCAGACACAGTACAGTGCGGTAGTTCACGGCTGTGGCTACCTCTGTGTCGGCACTCGGCAGGCAGTCCGTCCATCCATAATTGTATTATATACCACCTAACCGTGGTTTTTTTTTTCTTTCTTTATACCGTCGTCATAGTCATACTAGTTGTTACGAGTATACTACTATCTCTTTATCAACCAGTGTACAGTGCGGTAGTTCACGGCTGTGGCTACCTCTGTGTCGGAACTCGGCAGGCAGTCAGTCCATCCATAATTGTATTATAATATATACCACCTAACCGTGGTTTTTTTTCCGTTCTTTATACCGTCGTCATACTAGTTGTTACGAGTATACTACTATCTCTTTATCAACCAGTGTACAGTGCGGTAGTTCACGGCTGTGGCTACCTCTGTGTCGGAACTCGGCAGGCAGTCCGTCCATCCATAATTGTATTATAATATATACCACCTAACCGTGGTTTTTTTTTCGTTCTTTATACCGTCGTCATACTAGTTGTTACGAGTATACTACTATCTCTTTATCAACCAGTGTACAGTGCGGTAGTTCACGGCTGTGGCTACCTCTGTGTCGGCACTCGGCAGGCAGTCCGTCCAACCATAATTGTATTATATACCACCTAACCGTGGTTTTTTTTTCATTCTTTATACCGTCGTCATACTAGTTGTTACGAGTATACTACTATCTCTTTATCAACCAGTGTACAGTGCGGTAGTTCACGGCTGTGGCTACCTCTGTGTCGGCACTCGGCAGGCAGTCCGTCCAACCATAATTGTATTATATACCACCTAACCGTGGTTTTTTTTTCATTCTTTATACCGTCGTCATACTAGTTGTTACGAGTATACTACTATCTCTTTATCAACCAGTGTACAGTGCGGTAGTTCACGGCTGTGGCTACCTCTGTGTCGGCACTCGGCAGCCCGTCCATAATTGTATATACCAGTGACCTAACCGTGGTTTTTTTTTCTTTCTTTATACATACATACTAGTTACGAGTATACTATCTCTTTATCAACCAGTCTATATATTAGCAGCAGACACAGTACAGTGCGGTAGTTCACGGCTGTGGCTACCTCTGTGTCGGCACTCGGCAGCCCGTCCATAATTGTATATACCAGTGACCTAACCGTGGTTTTTTTTTCTTTCTTTATACATACATACTAGTTACGAGTATACTATCTCTTTATCAACCAGTCTATATATTAGCAGCAGACACAGTACAGTGCGGTAGTTCACGGCTGTGGCTACCTCTGTGTCGGCACTCGGCAGCCCGTCCATAATTGTATACTAGTATCCAATCCATCCATCTGCATTGTTTACCTGAGGTGCCTTTTAGTTGTGCCTATTAAAATATGGAGAACAAAAATGTTGAGGTTCCAAAATTAGGGAAAGATCAAGATCCACTTCCACCTCGTGCTGAAGCTGCTGCCACTAGTCATGGCCGAGACGATGAAATGCCAGCAACGTCGTCTGCCAAGGCCGATGCCCAATGGCATAGTACAGAGCATGTCAAAACCAAAACACCAAATATCAGTAAAAAAAGGACTCCAAAACCTAAAATAAAATTGTCGGAGGAGAAGCGTAAACTTGCCAATATGCCATTTACCACACGGAGTGGCAAGGAACGGCTGAGGCCCTGGCCTATGTTCATGGCTAGTGGTTCAGCTTCACATGAGGATGGAAGCACTCAGCCTCTCGCTAGAAAACTGAAAAGACTCAAGCTGGCAAAAGCACCGCAAAGAACTGTGCGTTCTTTGAAATCCCAAATCCACAAGGAGAGTCCAATTGTGTCGTTTGCGATGCCTGACCTTCCCAACACTGGACGTGAAGAGCATGCGCCTTCCACCATTTGCACGCCCCCTGCAAGTGCTGGAAGGAGCACCCGCAGTCCAGTTCCTGATAGTCAGATTGAAGATGTCAGTGTTGAAGTACACCAGGATGAGGAGGATATGGGTGTTGCTGGCGCTGGGGAGGAAATTGACCAGGAGGATTCTGATGGTGAGGTGGTTTGTTTAAGTCAGGCACCCGGGGAGACACCTGTTGTCCGTGGGAGGAATATGGCCGTTGACATGCCAGGTGAAAATACCAAAAAAATCAGCTCTTCGGTGTGGAGGTATTTCACCAGAAATGCGGACAACAGGTGTCAAGCCGTGTGTTCCCTTTGTCAAGCTGTAATAAGTAGGGGTAAGGACGTTAACCACCTCGGAACATCCTCCCTTATACGTCACCTGCAGCGCATTCATAATAAGTCAGTGACAAGTTCAAAAACTTTGGGTGACAGCGGAAGCAGTCCACTGACCAGTAAATCCCTTCCTCTTGTAACCAAGCTCACGCAAACCACCCCACCAACTCCCTCAGTGTCAATTTCCTCCTTCCCCAGGAATGCCAATAGTCCTGCAGGCCATGTCACTGGCAAGTCTGACGAGTCCTCTCCTGCCTGGGATTCCTCCGATGCATCCTTGCGTGTAACGCCTACTGCTGCTGGCGCTGCTGTTGTTGCCGCTGGGAGTCGATGGTCATCCCAGAGGGGAAGTCGTAAGCCCACTTGTACTACTTCCAGTAAGCAATTGACTGTTCAACAGTCCTTTGCGAGGAAGATGAAATATCACAGCAGTCATCCTACTGCAAAGCGGATAACTGAGTCCTTGACAACTATGTTGGTGTTAGACGTGCGTCCGGTATCCGCCGTTAGTTCACAGGGAACTAGACAATTTATTGAGGCAGTGTGCCCCCGTTACCAAATACCATCTAGGTTCCACTTCTCTAGGCAGGCGATACCGAGAATGTACACGGACGTCAGAAAAAGACTCACCAGTCTCCTAAAAAATGCAGTTGTACCCAATGTCCACTTAACCACGGACATGTGGACAAGTGGAGCAGGGCAGGGTCAGGACTATATGACTGTGACAGCCCACTGGGTAGATGTATGGACTCCCGCCGCAAGAACAGCAGCGGCGGCACCAGTAGCAGCATCTCGCAAACGCCAACTCTTTCCTAGGCAGGCTACGCTTTGTATCACCGCTTTCCAGAATACGCACACAGCTGAAAACCTCTTACGGCAACTGAGGAAGATCATCGCGGAATGGCTTACCCCAATTGGACTCTCCTGTGGATTTGTGGCATCGGACAACGCCAGCAATATTGTGTGTGCATTAAATATGGGCAAATTCCAGCACGTCCCATGTTTTGCACATACCTTGAATTTGGTGGTGCAGAATTTTTTAAAAAACGACAGGGGCGTGCAAGAGATGCTGTCGGTGGCCAGAAAAATTGCGGGACACTTTCGGCGTACAGGCACCACGTACAGAAGACTGGAGCACCACCAAAAACTACTGAACCTGCCCTGCCATCATCTGAAGCAAGAAGTGGTAACGAGGTGGAATTCAACCCTCTATATGCTTCAGAGGTTGGAGGAGCAGCAAAAGGCCATTCAAGCCTATACAATTGAGCACGATATAGGAGATGGAATGCACCTGTCTCAAGTGCAGTGGAGAATGATTTCAACGTTGTGCAAGGTTCTGATGCCCTTTGAACTTGCCACACGTGAAGTCAGTTCAGACACTGCCAGCCTGAGTCAGGTCATTCCCCTCATCAGGCTTTTGCAGAAGAAGCTGGAGGCATTGAAGAAGGAGCTAAAAGGGAGCGATTCCGCTAGGCATGTGGGACTTGTGGATGCAGCCCTTAATTCGCTTAACAAGGATTCACGGGTGGTCAATCTGTTGAAATCAGAGCACTACATTTTGGCCACCGTGCTCGATCCTAGATTTAAAGCCTACCTTGGATCTCTCTTTCCGGCAGACACAGGTCTGCTGGGGTTGAAAGACCTGCTGGTGACAAAATTGTCAAGTCAAGCGGAACGCGACCTGTCAACATCTCCTCCTTCACATTCTCCCGCAACTGGGGGTGCGAGGAAAAGGCTCAGAATTCCGAGCCCACCCGCTGGCGGTGATGCAGGGCAGTCTGGAGCGACTGCTGATGCTGACATCTGGTCCGGACTGAAGGACCTGACAACGATTACGGACATGTCGTCTACTGTCACTGCATATGATTCTCTCAACATTGATAGAATGGTGGAGGATTATATGAGTGACCGCATCCAAGTAGGCACGTCACACAGTCCGTACTTATACTGGCAGGAAAAAGAGGCAATTTGGAGGCCCTTGCACAAACTGGCTTTATTCTACCTAAGTTGCCCTCCCACAAGTGTGTACTCCGAAAGAGTGTTTAGTGCCGCCGCTCACCTTGTCAGCAATCGGCGTACGAGGTTACATCCAGAAAATGTGGAGAAGATGATGTTCATTAAAATGAATTATAATCAATTCCTCCGCGGAGACATTGACCAGCAGCAATTGCCTCCACAAAGTACACAGGGAGCTGAGATGGTGGATTCCAGTGGGGACGAATTGATAATCTGTGAGGAGGGGGATGTACACGGTGATATATCGGAGGGTGAAGATGAGGTGGACATCTTGCCTCTGTAGAGCCAGTTTGTGCAAGGAGAGATTAATTGCTTCTTTTTTGGGGGGGGTCCAAACCAACCCGTCATATCAGTCACAGTCGTGTGGCAGACCCTGTCACTGAAATGATGGGTTGGTTAAAGTGTGCATGTCCTGTTTTGTTTATACAACATAAGGGTGGGTGGGAGGGCCCAAGGATAATTCCATCTTGCACCTCTTTTTTCTTTTCTTTTTCTTTGCATCATGTGCTGATTGGGGAGGGTTTTTTGGAAGGGACATCCTGCGTGACACTGCAGTGCCACTCCTAAATGGGCCCGGTGTTTGTGTCGGCCACTAGGGTCGCTAATCTTACTCACACAGTCAGCTACCTCATTGCGCCTCTTTTTTTCTTTGCGTCATGTGCTGTTTGGGGAGGGTTTTTTGGAAGGGACATCCTGCGTGACACTGCAGTGCCACTCCTAGATGGGCCCGGTGTTTGTGTCGGCCACTAGGGTCGCTAATCTTACTCACACAGCTACCTCATTGCGCCTCTTTTTTTCTTTGCGTCATGTGCTGTTTGGGGAGGGTTTTTTGGAAGGGACATCCTGCGTGACACTGCAGTGCCACTCCTAGATGGGCCCGGTGTTTGTGTCGGCCACTAGGGTCGCTAATCTTACTCACACAGTCAGCTACCTCATTGCGCCTCTTTTTTTCTTTGCGTCATGTGCTGTTTGGGGAGGGTTTTTTGGAAGGGCCATCCTGCGTGACACTGCAGTGCCACTCCTAGATGGGCCCGGTGTTTGTGTCGGCCACTAGGGTCGCTAATCTTACTCACACAGTCAGCTACCTCATTGCGCCTCTTTTTTTCTTTGCGTCATGTGCTGTTTGGGGAGGGTTTTTTGGAAGGGCCATCCTGCGTGACACTGCAGTGCCACTCCTAGATGGGCCCGGTGTTTGTGTCGGCCACTAGGGTCGCTAATCTTACTCACACAGCTACCTCATTGCGCCTCTTTTTTTCTTTGCGTCATGTGCTGTTTGGGGAGGGTTTTTTGGAAGGGACATCCTGCGTGACACTGCAGTGCCACTCCTAGATGGGCCCGGTGTTTGTGTCGGCCACTAGGGTCGCTTATCTTACTCACACAGCGACCTCGGTGCAAATTTTAGGACTAAAAATAATATTGTGAGGTGTGAGGTATTCAGAATAGACTGAAAATGAGTGTAAATTATGGTTTTTGAGGTTAATAATACTTTGGGATCAAAATGACCCCCAAATTCTATGATTTAAGCTGTTTTTTAGTGTTTTTGGAAAAAAACACCCGAATCCAAAACACACCCGAATCCGACAAAAATAATTCGGTGAGGTTTTGCCAAAACGCGTTCGAACCCAAAACACGGCCGCGGAACCGAACCCAAAACCAAAACACAAAACCCGAAAAATTTCAGGCGCTCATCTCTAATTATTTGTCGAGCTATAGTCTGGATATCAATGGCACATGCCTTCTGTTTTGTGGTTTATTACACTTCAAATACAATCAAATCATTGTTAATGTAGACACATTGAAGTGTTAGGTAACCACATGAGAGAATGAGAGAAATGTTATATTCTTTACAGCTCTACATGGAGTCTATTTATAGCAGTGTGAAAATTTTCTGCTCTTATTTTTAATTATTTACCACTTAATGTATTCTGGGCTTAATTCATTGGTTTTAGCATTACAAAGTTCATCATTAGTTATTGAGAAAATAAAAGTTAGAAGCAGAGTCAGAACAGTATCACACAATTGCAAAGGCTTATTATTACAGTACATATGGCAAGGATACAGGTGATCCCCAAAGAAAAAGTATAATTTGAACTTAAACTGCAGATGTATATCTCTAAATACTCTAATTGCCATTTGAAATATATCTATACGGCTTGCAGAGTTGTCTTTGAATGGATCTCTTTTGTTACTTTCTTTACTCAACTTTACATTGTCAATTTTTTTATGACACTGTATTTGTGCAGGGCACTCTATGCTTCCTATCCAATGTGTCCCAGTTGTCATATTTTGAGTATTAGTGTGTCCTTCAAAGCCTTACACTAGGACTGATTGTCTAAGAAACAGGAAAATACAAGTAAATGATAATGCACATTTTTTTTTACCCTGTGACACATATACATCAAAAGTAACAGACCATCAAAATGCTATCTTGTTGAGTACTGTAAATGTAGCTGAGTATGGAAGACATATACTGCAGTTGACCAACCACTATATAACATAACAGATCATGCTGTTTACATTCATAACAAATAGGTGTGTCCACTTGTGTCCTTGGTGGCAGCGTGGTAAGCGAATTGGCGCGCATGTGGGCAACTCATTACCCATGGGATCCTATGGGATCACGGTGGCGAACACAGTGCATGTGCCCACAGGCGGGTACTCTCTCACGACATGCATGACGTGCCGTAGCGGCAGCAAAGATGCAAGTGGACACATCTGTATTTACTGTATGTCTTTATCACTTGCCTTACAGTCCATCTCCTTAGATGGTTGGATGCCACACTTGGGTCAACTAAAACTCCTTTTCAACACATGTACTACAATGCTCCAATGTAATTTTAATAATGTTAATTATTATTACTACCTTACAGTATTATTGTTTAAAATTCAATAGTGCTAATTTTTTTTTTGGGGGGGGGGCTCTTAATCAGTAACAAGAAAAATTCTCCATGTCCCCACAAACAGTACATAGCTTTGACTAAGTGATGGATAAGAACTTCTAAATACTGCTCAATTAAGCCTTGTGTGTATCCAATTTTCTAGTCATGTTGTAAGCTCCCTGTGGTGTTCAGACCATTTTCCTTATGTGTTTACCTATATGCTTCTCATCTGGAAATTATACATACAAGAGCTCAAGCACAGCCTTGACAAATGGTCTCCTAGTGTTTGCAACAGGAGAACTTATAATTGCCACGCTTTGAACGTCTCTATATCCAGAGTTAGATTGCACTGTAACCATACCTCCCAACATGACCCTCTCCAGGAGGGACAGAATGCTCTGCTCCTGGACTTCCCTCTTGCTGTATGATTGCCATCACCTGTGCTGAAACACCTTTCTTATCCATTAACCTGTTCAACACAGGTGCCAGCAATTATACATTAAGAGAAAAGTCCAGAAGCAGAGCATTGTGTCCCTCCTGGAGAGGGTCATGTTGGGAGGTATGCTGGAACTATTATTGTTTTACCAATAAAATATTGCTATGCCATAAGGAACCAGTCTAACGCTAGGTTCTGTTTCTGAATCAAACTCAGTCCTGACCCCTAGTTTGCAAATAAATATTGAGTATCACTGGGTTGCTAGCTACACAGAATGGAGTGTATGGATGACTTAGCCTGGATATGTGTGCTGTGCTGTGGCATCAGTCTTTGTCTAGAGGGCTAAGACAGGGGTGAAGGGGCGTGTAGATGTTGTCAAACTATAGTGAGGAAGTTCACACAAAACTTATCCCATGATTCTGTGTACCAAATAAAACACCTACACATATACTGTTTGCAGATTGATTACACACCTGGTGCAAGTTACAGATTGATGATGATCCAACCCAATTATGCTAACAACAGCCATGCAGCAATCTATTCCCAGGATTACCTGTCAAGATGGATGCATCCTGTGCTGTGGGCAGCTGTGTATCAGCAGCAAAAATGTGTATTTTATGTGCAAGAATACGCACCATGGGGGTCATTCCGAGTTGTTCGCTCGTTGCCGATTTTAGCTATACTGCGATTAGTCGCTTACTGCGCATGCGCAAGGTTCGCAGAGCGTATGCGCTTAGTTATTTTACACAAAAGTTTATTTTACTCACGGCATAACAAAGCTTTTTCATCATTCTGGTGATCGTAGTGTGATTGACAGGAAGTGGGTGTTTCTGGGCGGAAACTGGCCCTTTTCTGGGAGTGTGCGAAAAAACGCTGGCGTTTCTGGGAAAAACGCGGGAGTGTCTGAAGAAACGGGGGAGTGTCTGGGCGAACGCTGGGTGTGTTTGTGACGCCAAACCAGGAACGAAACTGACTGAACTGATCGCAATGTAGGAGTAAGTCTGGAGCTACTCAGAAACTGCTAAGAAATTTCTATTCGCAATTCTGCTAATCTTTCGTTCGCAATTCTGCTATGCTAAGATACACTCCCAGAGGGCGGCGGCTTAGCGTGTGCAATGCTGCTAAAAGCAGCTAGCAAGCGAACAACTCGGAATGAGGGCCCATGCGTTTATCTCAGCCGGGCTCACAGTATGTTTTACCTGCACAAACTTTTCCTGAATTGTGCACAGATGTGAGAATGAGGGGCATATTTATCATATGTCAGTGCTAACTAAAAATCTGCTTTGCCGCTTATCACTATGTCACTGTCACAACTGAGGGCCTGAGCTGACGGGAGGCAGCCTCAGTTGTAGGGGCTGAGATGTAACGGAACCTGGGAGGTTGTATCAGACCCCTAGACATGTAAGTAACATGTAGAATAACTGCCCGAAGGCGTGACCACGACAACCAGGATAAAAGTCAATGATGTTTATTATGACAAACTCCGTAACACAGCAGCAGTAAAGGAAACATAAAAGTCAATAGAGGATAAATACAATTCCTGGGTACTACAGGGTGGCAAGGGCCACAGGCACTGGTAGAGTGAGACAGTTCTAATAATCTTCTAGTTGGAAAGTCCTTACCAGGCCTGACTGTAGCAATGGAGAGAACCCAGGATCGTACCAGCTGGTGTTCCAGGAAAGGCTGGGTTGCTGAAGATAAAACGGCTGCTGTGGATACTGGCTGGAACCAGACTGTTGTTGGTACGGAGTGGATACTGGCTGGAACCAGTTAAATAATAAATGAACTTGAGAGCGATGAAATAATAATGAAGTTTGGAGTTTGAGAGCGGTGAAATAATAATACCGGTGGAGAGTGGTAAACTGCAGAAAGGACACCGGCCCTTTAAGAGAAGCTGTACACTGCTGGAAGCTGGGCTGGAAGCAGGTGATTGATGAAGTTTGGAGTTTGAGAGCGGTGAAATAATAATGAAGTTTGGAGTTTGAGAGCGGTGAAATAATAATACCGGTGGAGAGTGGTAAACTGCAGAAAGGACACTGGCCCTTTAAGAGAAGCTGTACACTGCTGGAAGCTGGGCTGGAAGCAGGTGATTGATGAAACTGGAAATAGGTGAGTCCAGAATGGATCGGAGAGTCAGGCTACACCGCAGATGGAATGCTGGTGCGGGTCTCTATAGCAGAAGTCTGGAGACAGGAGCTGGAACCTGGAAGACAACCACAGGAGAGAGACAAACTGGAACTAGGTTAGACAACCAAAGCACTGACGCCTTCCTTGCTCAGGCACAGCTTACTTATACCTGCAGCAAGGAAGGGGTTGGCTAGGCAATTATGCAAATCAACAATACAGACAGCAGATTGGTGGAAATGATCAGATGACAAAATCCAAGATGGCTGCGCCCATGCAGACACTTGGAGGGAAGTTTGGTTTGTAATCCATGTGAGAATTGAAACAGTAATGGCGACGCCGGCCACAGGAGACAGGAGACGCCAGACTGACAAGCGCACATTTAACCACGCGGGCACAGCGGAGGCCGCGGCTGATGAAATCACCACTCTGACATTCTGCATGTGGAAACTCAGGAACAGCGGGATCCGGTCCTGGAACGCTGAGCCAGCCTTAGGAGGCATCTGAAGGGTAAGTAATGGCGTCCAGATACCCGGATCGTGACAGCACCCACCCCTTTAGGAGTGGCCCCAGGACACTTCTTAGGCTTTAAAGGAAACTTTGCGTGGAAATTTCGGACCAAGGCAGGAGCATGGACGTCTGAGGCATTGGTCCAAGAGCGTTCTTCAGCACCATAGCCCTTCCAGTCAATGAGGTATTGTAACTGACCGTAACGGAAACGTGAGTCCAAAATCTTGGCCACCTCGTACTCGACTCCCCGTTGAGTCTGAACTTTGGGAGCTGGAGGAAGTGCGGAATGAAACCGATTCAGGATCAGCGGTTTCAACAAAGAAACATGAAATGTCCTGGGTATTTTCAAGAAGGATGGTAACTGTAACCTGTAGGCAACAGGATTAATGACTTGTTCAATCTTGAAGGGTCCGATGTAGCGAGGTGCAAATTTCATGCTGGGAACTCTCAACCTCAAATTCTTTGTGGACAGCCACACACGATCACCCACCTTGAGAGCAGGAACCGCTCTACGCTTCCTATCGGCAAACTTCTTATACCTGAATGAGGCTTTAAGCAGGGCTGCGCGGACGTTCCTCCAGTTATTTGAAAACTGACGCAAGGTGACATCCACTGCTGGAACAGAAGTTGCGGGAAGCGGTTGGAATTCTGGAACTTTAGGGTGGAATCCATAATTAATGAAGAATGGTGTAGAAGAAGATGAGGAATGGTATTGATTGTTGTGGCTGAACTCGGCCCAAGGAAGGAGTTGAACCCAGTCATCTTGAGAGGAAGACACATATATACGGAGGAAGGCCTCCAAGTCCTGATTCACCCTCTCGGTTTGACCATTGGTCTGAGGATGGTAAGCCGTGGAAAACTTTAACTTGACTTGGAGGGCTTGACACAAACTTCGCCAAAATTTGGCTACAAATTGTACTCCACGATCCGAGATGATCTCTTCAGGAAGACCGTGAAGTCGGAAGATCTCTTGTATAAACACTTGAGCCAACTTGGAAGCTGACGGAAGACCGGTGAGAGGGATGAAATGTGCCATCTTGGTGAACCGGTCAACTACCACCCAGATGGTATTAAACTTGTTGCAGATAGGTAGATCGGAAACAAAGTCCATCGACAAATGGGTCCAAGGTCGACGGGGAACAGATAATGGAACCAGTTGCCCCGCAGGCGACTGGCGGGAGACTTTGTGTTGGGCACACCTTGGGCAGGAGGCAATAAATTCCATAACGTCCTTCTTCAGAGTTGGCCACCAGTAGGACCTAGAAATAAATTCAAGGGTTTTCTGAATGCCTGTATGTCCAGCAAAACGGGAAGCATGGGCCCAATGCATGAGCTTCTTCCTTAGACCTGGCTTAACAAAACTTTTCCCTGGTGGAGGCGTAGAGTCCATCCCTACCGTGGAGAATGCCAACGGATTAATAATAGGATGCTTGTCTGCAGACTCGGACTCATTTTCTTGCTCCCATGAGCGGGAAAGGGCATCGGCCTTACGATTCTGAGAACCCGGACAGAACTGGAGTTTAAAGTCAAACCTAGAGAAGAAAAGTGCCCATCTGGCCTGACGAGGATTCAGACATTGTGCGCCTTTGAGATATAAAAGATTTTTGTGGTCGGTAAGTATGGTGATTGAGTGGGAAGCTCCCTCCAACAGGTATCTCCACTCCTCCAGAGCGAGCTTGATGGCTAGCAACTCCTGATCGCCAATGGCATAGTTGCGCTCAGCTGGGGAGAACTTCCGGGAGAAGAAACTGCAAGGATGTAGATGTCCATCTTTGGCCCTCTGGGATAACACTGCTCCTACTCCAACGGAGGAGGCATCTACCTCTAAGATAAAAGGAGAGTCGGTGTCGGGCTGTTTCAGAACTGGTGCAGAGATGAACCGTTGCTTCAGAAGGTGAAAGGCCTGTGTAGCTTCCTCGGACCACTTGGACGGATTAGCACCTTTCTTGGTTAATGCAGTGATAGGCGCCACAATGGTGGAAAAGTCTCGTATAAATTTTCTATAATAATTGGCGAACCCTAAGAACCTCTGGACCCCTTTGAGGCTTAAGGGTATAGGCCAATTCTGGATTGCTTGGAGTTTCTCAGGATCCATCTCTAGTCCGGAACCGGACACAATGTAACCTAGAAACGGAATGGTTTTAACTTCAAACACACACTTCTCCAATTTACAATAGAGGTGATTGACACGGAGACGGGAAAGAACCTCTTTTACCCAGAAACGATGATCTTCGAGATTATTAGCAAAGATGAGGATGTCGTCTAGATAAACCACAACATGGCGGTACAAGATGTCCCTGAAAATCTCATTCACGAAGTGCTGGAAGACTGCTGGAGCGTTGCTCAATCCGAAGGGCATGACGAGGTACTCATAATGTCCGTCACGGGTGTTAAAGGCGGTCTTCCACTCGTCACCCTCACGGATTCGGATGAGATTGTAGGCACCCCTCAAGTCCAGCTTTGTGAAAATAGTTGCACCACTAACTCTATCAAAGAGCTCGGTAATCAGGGGTAAAGGGTATTGGTTCTTGACGGTAATGTCGTTCAGACCTCTGTAGTCGATGCACGGACGCAGACCACCGTCTTTCTTCTTAACGAAGAAGAAGCCTGCGCCGGCTGGAGAAGAAGATGGTCGGATGAAACCCTTCGCCAGGTTCTCTTTGATGTACTCTTCCATGGAGTGTGTCTCAGGCAGAGACAACGGATAAGTTCGGCCTCGCGGTGGAACCTTCCCTGGAATGAGGTCGATTGGGCAGTCCCATTCTCTATGAGGAGGTAGGATATCAGCAGAGGCTTTACTGAACACGTCCGTGAAGTCTTGATATGGAGGAGGCGGAACATCAGATGACCTGGGGAAGGAAGAACAAACAGGAAGAACTTTGGCTAAACAAGTCTCAGCACAGGAGGGACCCCATGCCAGTATTTGCGTAGTCGTCCAGTCAATTGATGGGTTGTGGAGACGGAGCCATGGAAGGCCTAAAACCACTGGATGTGTGGCTCTTGGAATCACTAAAAAAGAAATATACTCAGAATGAAGAACTCCCACTCTCAGACGAACTGGAAGAGTCCTTAAGGAAATGACTGCGTCAAAAATCTTGCTGCCATCCACGGCAGTCAAAGAGATGGACGAGAACAGTCTCTCGGTGGGTAGGGACCACCGTTTAACATAAGCTTCGGTTATGAAATTCCCAGCTGCTCCGGAATCAAGGAGGGCAATGACGTTCCTGTAACGTTGAGCAATTTGGAGCGACACTGGGAGGTTACAGTCATGAGGAGATGGAGAGGAGATCATTACTCCTAGCCGGCCCTCTCCTTGGCGAGCTAGGATCTGGAGTTTCCCGGACGTTTGGGACAGGCATTGATAGTGTGCGACGGAGCTGCACAGTAGAGACAGAGAGACTCAGAGAGACGTCTTCGGCGCTCAGCGGGAGATAGACGGGAACGACTAATTTGCATAGGCTCATCCTTGGATGGAGATGGTTGACGAGGAGGAGGAGCAGAAGATTTAGGAGTAGATGATCTTCCTCGCTCGGTTGCTCTCTCTCTGAAACGTAGATCAACCTTCGTGCAAAGAGAAATTAGCTCATCCAACTTAGAGGGCAAGTCTCTGGTAGCTAACTCATCCTTGATGCGTTCTGATAAGCCATGCCAGAATGCAGCATACAGGGCCTCGTCGTTCCATGCCAGTTCGGATGCCAGGATTTTAAACTGTATAAGATACTGTCCCACAGTACGTGTTCCCTGGCGTAAACGGAGAATCTCAGATGAAGCAGATGTTATCCGGCCTGGCTCGTCGAAGATGCGCCTGAATGTAGCTACAAAGTCAGTATAGGAGGATAGCAGGGGATCAGACTTCTCCCATAAAGGTGATGCCCAGTCAAGGGCTGAGCCACTGAGAAGGGAGATGATATAGGCAATTTTGGTACGGTCACTGAAGAAATTGCCAGGTAGAAGCTCAAAGTGGATTTCACATAAATTGAGAAATCCCCTGCAGAACCTTGGAGATCCATCAAATTTTGCTGGCGTTGGAAGATGAAGATGTGGACTGGAAATGGGTAAGGTGGGTGGGGTTACAGCTGGTGTCACTGTAGTGGACGCACCGGACGTGCCAGGTCCACGGAGGGTCGTTTGAATCCCATCCAGCCGTGTAGAGAGATCCTGGAGACAGCGGATGATGTGGCCCTGTGCAGCCTCCTATTGTTCAAGTCGGGCTGCCAGTTCTTGCATCGGCCTGGCCGCTTGATCCTGGTCTCTGGCTGGATTCATTAGGTCAGTGCTTACTGTCACAACTGAGGGCCTGAGCTGACGGGAGGCAGCCTCAGTTGTAGGGGCTGAGATGTAACGGAACCTGGGAGGTTGTATCAGACCCCTAGACATGTAAGTAACATGTAGAATAACTGCCCGAAGGCGTGACCACGACAACCAGGATAAAAGTCAATGATGTTTATTATGACAAACTCCGTAACACAGCAGCAGTAAAGGAAACATAAAAGTCAACAGAGGATAAATACAATTCCTGGGTACTACAGGGTGGCAAGGGCCACAGGCACTGGTAGAGTGAGACAGTTCTAATAATCTTCTAGTTGGAAAGTCCTTACCAGGCCTGACTGTAGCAATGGAGAGAACCCAGGATCGTACCAGCTGGTGTTCCAGGAAAGGCTGGGTTGCTGAAGATAAAACGGCTGCTGTGGATACTGGCTGGAACCAGACTGTTGTTGGTACGGAGTGGATACTGGCTGGAACCAGTTAAATAATAAATGAACTTGAGAGCGATGAAATAATAATGAAGTTTGGAGTTTGAGAGCGGTGAAATAATAATACCGGTGGAGAGTGGTAAACTGCAGAAAGGACACCGGCCCTTTAAGAGAAGCTGTACACTGCTGGAAGCTGGGCTGGAAGCAGGTGATTGATGAAACTGGAAATAGGTGAGTCCAGAATGGATCGGAGAGTCAGGCTACACCGCAGATGGAATGCTGGTGCGGGTCTCTATAGCAGAAGTCTGGAGACAGGAGCTGGAACCTGGAAGACAACCACAGGAGAGAGACAAACTGGAACTAGGTTAGACAACCAAAGCACTGACGCCTTCCTTGCTCAGGCACAGCTTACTTATACCTGCAGCAAGGAAGGGGTTGGCTAGGCAATTATGCAAATCAACAATACAGACAGCAGATTGGTGGAAATGATCAGATGACAAAATCCAAGATGGCTGCGCCCATGCAGACACTTGGAGGGAAGTTTGGTTTGTAATCCATGTGAGAATTGAAACAGTAATGGCGACGCCGGCCACAGGAGACAGGAGACGCCAGACTGACAAGCGCACATTTAACCACGCGGGCACAGCGGAGGCCGCGGCTGATGAAATCACCACTCTGACATTCTGCATGTGGAAACTCAGGAACAGCGGGATCCGGTCCTGGAACGCTGAGCCAGCCTTAGGAGGCATCTGAAGGGTAAGTAATGGCGTCCAGATACCCGGATCGTGACAGTCACATGCTGTAGTTGCACCCCCAGTTACCAGGCACCTCTTGCCTAACGCTGCCAGCAAACAATAAAAGCAATAGGTGCATGCACGGCTAATGCCCACGTATACAGTAGCGGATCTTGCCACGGGCAAGCATGATTTTGCCCGGGGTGCCGCCTTCCGGAGGGCGCCAGCGCCATCCGGAGGGCGCCGCACCAGGGCAAGATCCGCTGCTGCTGTGCCCCCGGCTGCCCGCTGCCCCCCGCTGCCGCTGGCCGCTGTGAAGGGAAACTAGAGTTTCCCTTCGTGGAGAGGTCCTTTACTGTGCGGTGCGCGAAGACGTCATCGCACATCGCACAGCAAAGGTCCTCTCCACGCGTAGCGTCTAGTTCCCTTCGTGGAGAAGACCTGCAGCGGGGGGGCACATTTCAGAGCGCTACAGTAGTATGTACAGGGGGCGTAAATGACCACGCCCCCTGTATGAAGCCACGCCCCCCATTGCCGCCCGGGGCGCGCAAAGCCCCAGAACCGGCCCTGCACATATATGCATATATTTCTTATCCAGAGTGGATCCTGCAAAGCTTCTTCTGATTTCACTGTTTACACATTGCTGGGCATAGGCGTGCGCAGCACATTTTATTAGGGAGTGCACCGTCGGAGGGGTGTGTCAAGCACCGCCTTTTGGGCGTGTCTAGCATGATCTATTGACGGTCAACGCAATATAAAATATCCACCTTGTACCAATCCTAATAAAGCAGATACATTGTCAGATGTTGTGGTGTGCACCAAACAAACACCCCTGATGGCACTCACTGCAATTACACTGCTCCTCCTCATCCTGGTCTGGCTCCCCCTCTCTTTCCCCTGCAAGCTGCAGCAGCTTACTTACAAGTCAGTCACTCACTGACACTAACAGTCGCAGACTAATACTGCTGCTGCTGGAAAAACGAGTGACGTGCCAATGCTGCTACCGACCGCCTGCCAGTATTGAATTTGTCTTCCTAAGAGGAACGCTGGCTGCATGCTGCTCCTCATCAGTGGCTGGTGTTGGCATAGCATAGAAGGAGAGAGGTGGGCGTGTGGCGGGTGTGAGGGGTGGGCGTGCGAGCAGCATGACGTAATCATGTCACATCATGCTGTTTTTGTACATGGAGGTGGAGCCGGGAGTTTTAAAGCCGGGGCAGTGGCACCCTTGATTAACCCAGGTGTCTGGTCAGTAATACAGTCCTGACACGGTGCAGCGCAGAGGGGACAGTAATCAGCCTGCTCGGCGATCGCTGCATCAGGCATGTGAGATCGGGGTGCCAGACATTAGGGGGTGCCTGTGCGCACCAGGCACCCTCCCTGCGCACACCTATGTTGCTGGGGTTAGCAATGCCATCTTGTGCTTTTTGATATTTTGTAAAATTGAGTCAGCCCATTCTCCCCAAAAACAAATCTTTGTGGTTTACCACATGAGTGACACCACCTTTCCCTGCTAAAACGTAAGAGAATGACACTGCTTTATAAAAAGACCCTTGAGGCTGACTGTACTGTATCAAATACAATATACAATACTTCCACAAACGAGCCATTACAAAACTGCACTGACATATACTGTATTTCTGCCTTTGACTCAAAAATATTTCCCTTATAGGGCCTAATTCTGAGTTGATCGCAGCAGCAAATTTGGTAGCAGTTGGGCAAAACCAAGGCCCTCATTCTGAGTTGTTCGCTTGCTGCTAATTTTAGCAGAATTGCTAATAGGCTAAAATCCGGCAGTTGTGCGCATGCGCATGCACAGCAGGGCGCATGCGCTAAGCAAATTTACACAAAAAAACTATGCTATTTTACTCACAGGCGAACAAAGCTTTTCAATCGCTCTGCTGATTGACAGGAAGTGGGTGTTTCTGGGCGGAAACTTGCCGTTTTCAGGGAGTGTGCTAAAAAACGCAGGCGTGCCAAGTAAAAACGCAGGAGTAGCTGGAGAAACGGAGTAGTGGCTGGTCGGACGCTGGGCGTGTTTGTGACGTCAAACCAGGAACTAAACGGACTGAGGTGATCGCAATCTAGGAGTAGGTCTGGAGCTACTCAGAAACTGCAAGGAAATTGCTTTTGTTAGCAATTCTGCTAATATTAGCAGAATTGCTAATCTTTCGTTAGCAATTGCTAATCTTTCGGGGGTAATTCCAAGTTGATCGCAGCAGGATTTTTTTTTAGCAGTTGGGCAAAACCATGTGCACTGCAGGGGAGGCAGATATAACATGTGCAGAGAGAGTTAGATTTGGGTGTGGTATGTTCAATCTGCAATCTAATTTGCAGTGTAAAAATAAAGCAGCCAGTATTTACCCTGCACAGAAATAAAATAACCCACCCAAATCTAACTCTATCTGCACATGTTATATCTGCCTCCCCTGCAGTGCACATGGTTTTGCCCAACTGCTAAAAAAAATCCTGCTGCGATCAACTTGGAATTACCCCCATCGTTAGCAATTCTGCCATGCTAAGATACACTCCCAGAGGGCGGCGGCTTTGTGTTTGCATTTCTGCTAAAAGTAGCTAGCGAGCGAACAACTCGGACTGAGGGCCCATGTGCACTGCAGGGGTGGGGCAG
Source organism: Pseudophryne corroboree (assembly GCF_028390025.1). Classification (NCBI taxonomy): domain Eukaryota; kingdom Metazoa; phylum Chordata; class Amphibia; order Anura; family Myobatrachidae; genus Pseudophryne; species Pseudophryne corroboree. Next base: position 404,752,983 of record NC_086444.1, on the reverse strand, counting down.
ATATAATATGTGCAGAGAGAGTTAGATTTGGGTGGGGTGTGTTCAAACTGAAATCTAAATTGCAGTGTAAAAATAAAGCAGCCAGTATTTACCCTGCACAGAAACAAAATAACCCACCCAAATCTAACTCTCTCTGTACCTCTTATATCTGTCCCCCCTGCAGTGCACAATTGCTAACAAACTTGCTGCTGCGATCAACTCAGAATTACCCCCATAGACCCCTCTGTTCTGCCATAGATTTGTATTTGTGCCTCCCATACACACTAATACTTGCTCTCATTCCTGGTTGTACAGTTTAAGACTGGACACTGTGGAATCCTTCCCTCATACAAGATACAAGATTTCAGACATTTCCAGAAAACCCACCGTTCACCAAACTTTCCAAACACACGGACCACCGTTCTAACCTCGATAACAGTCTGCCTGACTACCACCCCCTTCTGCACAAATAACTCATTCTTTTCCAATATATATTTTATTGAAGCTTTCCATATGACATTGACATATAAGAGATCCAATAAAACATTAAAACATGCAATGATAATCCAATACAGGATATACTGTAGGAGATACTAAAATCTGAATTACATGAAAGATCCTCTAAAATGTTATAGAACTAATTCATTATATATGTAATTATTATAACTAGACCCAAGATTTTCAGTATCTAAAAAACTAAAATTAGGGTTTTCAATCCATGTTCTAGGATGTTATAGGTTTTAAAAATCTCAGTTTAGGAATTTATACTTTGTATGAAAACAAAAGAAAACCACGCAACATATCATTATGTTTGAAACACTGCGCCTTTATTACAGATGTGTTCTGCTACCATACCTCCCAACTTTCCCGATGTTTACAATTTTTTCTGGACTGTCCCACACTCCGGCTACAGTGTCCGTGTCCCGCGGTGGGGGGGGGGGGGGTAGTTGGGCAGCTCTCTGCCACTCACTGCTCTGCTGTGAATAGCTGATGTGCGCATGCGCATAGCGTCTATTCGTAGGAGACAGAGTGGCTGGGGGCACGGTCAGCAGCTCACAGAGCCATGCAAGCCCTACAAGAAGACGTGGTAGAATAATTGGGGTTCCCTGTGGTTTGATGGCAAAAACAACACCAAAAAAAAATGTTGGGGAAAAGATGAGGGTTAGGGGGCTAAATATGGGGCTGTCCGGATTATGATGGACGGGATGCCAGTGTCGGTATAATGACAGCCGGCATCACGTCCATCGGTATATCATACTGAACCCTGTTTCAGAATACTCCTTCCTCAGGAACGGATAATATGCCTCTGCAAATCTGCATTTTTATTACCCGTATTCCGGATCAATAAGCCACCTGATTTCAAGGTATCAGCTACCGGAAGTGACATGCAGTTGTGTTCCAGCTGGTGGCCATCCTATTACTTGCATTCCAAGCAGTATCTCTTAATAAATATCCACCACTGAATTCTCCTTGTGGCATTTGCATTCTTTTTGACTCTAAACTTATATTCCGCCTTATAGATGGAAATACTTTAAAAATGGGGAACTCAATGGTGTCTCATCATTAGTGTGCCTTTATAATAATTTCATAATGGAATTTTTCACTGGTCTGGTGATTATCCGACCTCCTCCATGCCTAAAGCTACAATTGTACTTTTTCTTCCAGTGGAGTCCTTCCCTGTACCAGAGGAGGGGATTTTCACCTAACCAGGCTTTATTAATACATTGGTGATCAGATCCATGTAACATGTAAACAAAATATAAAAAATACATGGATAAGTACACATTAAAACTGATACATGTAAAAAGAAATGTAAATAAATCAGATGTTAATCTAAAAACCACATTATGGCCCATTATGATTCAAAGTATGTAAATAAAAAAATCCACCTCATCTCGCTTTGCCCAAGTTTCTTTTCTACATCTCTATCTTTTCAATTTTCTTTGATCCGCTGAATCCCCAGTGTTTTACAGAAAAATGTTCAGACAAGGGATGAGTGGTAAGGCCTTTCGTAATGTTACAGAATATATATGTATGTATGTAATTTTTTAATTCCTTGCAGTCCTCCTTATAAAGATCAGCCCGCACGAGCCTTCTAACATACAAACTACATTGCGGAAATGATAAAGAAATGAAATAATGGATTTTGTATTTCTTCCATTTTACTTTAAAATCCATGATTTTACTTTTATGCACATGCTATTGATGATGTCTTTTTATTTGGAAAGGAGATATACAAAATTATAACATACACCTGAAATATTAGGTTTTTTTTATATCTAAAATATCTCACATTCCTCTTCCCCTTCCTCTTTGAGGGCATCACTACTTACTTGCACCTTGACTATTCTCGTCATACTCTACTTCTTTTCTCTCTTTCCTCAGCTCCCATTTCCCAAATTTACCCTACTGCTTGGACCACCTTGGTTACATTAGCAAGTTTCATTATGAGCCAACGAGAGCACAGAGCACAAGTGACTAGTTGTGCTGATTTTTTTTTAATTATGGTTCCATTTTTTATTTTATTTGTCTTCTCGGACCCCTACAGAGTTACACCCAAATTTGGAACTCTATGTATTTTTAGTGGAAGTGAGCTTATTATCATCTCTTCCTTGAGTTTTCTCATATGATTTTTTCTTTGTGGGTGAATGAGGTGCAGTCAAACAGTTAAAGTCTGACAGTTGTTTGGACATTTTTCTTTGTGTGCATTGTGCACAATGTTTGTTTGATAGGTCTAATGCACAGGTTCTCAAACTCAGTCCTCAGGACCCCACACAGTGCATGTTTTGCAGGTCTCCTAACAGAATCGCAAGTGAAATAATTTGCTCCACCTGTGGACCTTTTAAAATGTGTCAGTGAATAATGAATACACCTGTGCACTTGCTAGGTTACCTGCAAAACATGCACTGTGCGGGGTCCTGAGGACCGAGTTTGAGAACCACTGGTCTAATGTGTTAATAATACATAAATAAATAAAAATATATTTTTTTAAATAGTTTCTCTTAAAAATAAACCTGAGAAAATTATAAAAATATATTATTATTATTATTATTATTATTATTACTATTATTTTATTATTTTAAATAACAAAGCATCTTTTCTTGTGCACACCCCCAGCCCACACAATCCAGAGCAGGACTTTAATACTCCCACAGCTGTTCATGAGAAATCACATGATGCTTACGATAGCTTTCACCTGCAGGGGAGCTGTGATAAATAGGGCTTTGAGAATTTGCTGAATAGCCTCCTAATTATTTCCCTGTATTAACCTAAGCTCAATTCACTAATTGACGTAAAAGCCTAATTTTATTAGTTCATTAAATTAACCAAGATAAATGCAAGAAAAAAAGTTTATAAATTTGAGGGCAGACAAATATTAGCCTAATGAAATGGGTCAGGTTTATGTCTACTGTAGTATGATGTCAGTCATCATCAATATGTGGTATTAAAAAAAGAAGAAAAAGAAAACGTTGATCAAATATGAGCTACAGAACCAATGAAATCTGAAAGCTTCTCAAGGATACTTTGGTCAGAGTTTATTAGTATCATCCTGAACTTACACATTATCACTTATTCCCTGAGGACACCAAAAATAAAGGTGTATTCTGAAGGGTTACAAGAAATGGGACCAGAATATTATATTTTTTTATGCTTTATAGCTAGGCAATGTTTTCTTAGTTAATGGCTAGGATGAAATAGGAGGGATGATTTCATATGTTATTGGTAGAAAGCAATGCACATTTTTGAATGACAATTTTAACAAGATCTCATCCATTAGCACACGCATCTGATGCATTTTGGAGACTTTAGCAAATGTAAGTGCTAAACTCGTTTTTTTTTTTTCACATGACACATTTAATGCTGTCAAAAAAAGGTTTTCAGGCTTTCATTAACACCCGCCTTAAATGAAGCTCCTACACAGATAGTTTAAGTGGATTTTCACATTCACACCTCTTGTCTTGTGTTAAAAACAAATTTACTGTGCTGTTGAAACATCGCTGCTGTTATATAGAGACATGTGAATGCTTTTATTAAATTTCGCAGGCAACTCATTATAAATGCATATTAAACAAAAGACAACATATTTAACAGGTTAATAACCTTATGAATTTTAAAACAAACAATGGGGGTGATTCCGACTTGATCGTAGCTGTGCTAAATTTAACACAGCTACGATCAGGAACACAGGCATGCGGGGGGACGCCCAGCACAGGGCTAGCCCACCCCGCATGTCAGTCTCTGCCCCATCGCAGAAGTGCAAAAGCATAGCACAGCGGCAATGCTTTTGCACTTCAGGGGTAGCTCCCGGTCAGCGCAGCTTTTGCGTACTGCCAGAGAGCTACTCGTCGCTACTCATCCCTGCATGGTCCAGCCATGCCTGCGTTGGCCCCACCATGCCCACAAAATGGCGGACAAACGTCGCTGTGCCGCCCCCTCTCGCCCAGCGACCGCTTCTGCCTGTCAGTCAGGCAGAGGCGATCTCTAGGCAACGACAGCTGTTGGCTGACAGCCATGCGCCAGCTCACTGCAGCGCCGGCGCAGTTCTGACCTGATCACTGCGCTGCGAAGAATTGTCTATTCACTTTACTATCCATCTCTGTTTCCATGCAGCTATGGGAGTCATTATATAAAATGCTTTGGAGCTTGTCTTTTTCCATCATTTGAAGAGTCATGCTTAAATTTACTAAATTATGTTGAAACCTTACCACATTACATTTCAGTACTCCTAACAGTGACTATAGAAGTTGTTCAGTAGGAATATTACTAGTTTTGACTATTGATAAACAGTACATTATTATATTTGATCCAGCTTTAATACAGGTGTCCTGACAATTATTCTTTTTTCTCTTAAGTTCTAGAGGATGCTGGGGTCCACATTAGTACCATGGGGTATATACGGGTCCACTAGGAGCCATTTGCACTTTACGATTTTGAGAGTGTGGGCTGGCTCCTCCCTCTATGTCCCTCCTACCAGACTCAGTTTAGAAAATGTGCCCGGAGGAGCCAGTCACAGTTAGGGGAGCTCCATAGGAGTTTCTCTGGTTTTCTTATTTTTCATAGAGTTTAGGCACAGGGAGGCTGCTGGCAACAGCCTCCCTGCTTCGTGGGACTTAGGGGGGGGAGTAGTGTCCGCCCTGCGGGGTTCGAGCCATTATCTCCGCTGACAGGACACTGAGCTCCTGAGGGTGATTGTTAGCTGCCCCAGGCGACCGCTCACTCCCGCAGCACTGCCGCCACTCTCTAACAGAGCCAGAAGATTCCGGTGGCGAGTGAGTCACCGGCCCCCATAGCAAGCGGGGAGCTGGTGTGAAGATGGTGGCAACAGGGTGGGAGCGCAGTATTAACTGCGCTCCGGAGGCTCAGCAGTACATAGTGCAGCACTGTGAGGGGCGCCATGAGCCAGCGCCTATACCCTACACTGGCACCAAGGCTGTCAGGGAACTAGGTAACACTGCCAGCACAATTCCTCAGGCCAGTATAAAGAAGTGGAGAGCGGGAAGCAGCGCCATGTTCAAGGGACGGAGCTTCTCCTCAGAGCGGACCCAGCAGCGTTCAGCGCCATTTTCCTGCCTGCAGATCCTGTACAGAGGAACTGACAGGGAGAGCTGTCCCTCCAAGCAACTCCAGCTATCCTGTGCGGTACCAGGGGGTTATAGAAGGAGTGGGGGAGGCTGTGTAAATACTGTGTAGTCTATTAAGGTACTCAGTAAGCGCCAGGTAGTGTCTATTATATCTACCTTGGGAAGCGCTGTGTGTGGGTTGGCTCCAATTTCTGTGTTTCTCTGTGGCAGTCTTGGGTGGTAACTGTGCCTGACAATTCCCTGTGTGCACAGCTACGATCATTCACACTGACATGCGAGTGGACGCCCAGCACAGGGCAAGTCAGCCCCGCATGTCAGTGCCGGACCCCAGCAGAAGTGCAAAGGCATCGCACAGCGGCGATGCCTTTGTACTTCAAGAGTAGCTCCCGACCAGCGCAGCTTTAGCGTGCTGGCCGGGAGCTACTCGTCGCTCCCCAGCCCACAGCGGCTGCATGCGACGTCACGCAGCCGCCGCGGCCCGCCCCCCCAATGGTCCGGCCACACCAGAGTTGGCCGGACTGCTCCCCCTAAACGGCGGCTTAACGCCGCCGTCCAGCTCCCTCCCGCCCAGCAACCGCCTCTGTCTCAGAGGCGATCACTAGGCAACGACGGCTGCCGTGCGCCGACGCATTGTGGTGCCAGCGCATGCGCAGTTCCGACCCGATCGCTGCGCTGCGAGAAACTGCAGCGAAATGACCCCCTCTGTATCTTATGCTGCAGAGGACATTTCCTCTCAGGAGGAATCCATTCCATGTATACAGGAATGTAATGTCTTGTCTCAGATCCCTATTACTGAGCCTGAGTGGTTATCCTCTATTAAGGGTATGATCTCTCAAATCTCTACTAGGGTAGCTCATATTGAGACTGAAACTCAGGTTTTAAAGAAGTCTATGGCAGTTTGGTCAGGTTTTGTTCCTCCTATCCCTTCAAAATTCCCTAGCATGAACCCACAGAAATGTGCACTTGCCCAGATTCTACAAGATGACACGGATACCGACTCTGACACGGCAGACGGTGATGTGGATGTGCTGAGGGGGGCGGCATCCCTTGCAAAGGGGGTCCAGCTCATGATTGAAGCCATTAGAGATGTGTTAAACATTACAGGTTGAGGAGGCTTACTTCACAGACAGTAAGAAAGCCTCGCTAACCTTCCCTGCGTCTAAAGAATTAAACGTTTTATTTGAAAAATCCTGGGAAAACCCTGAGAAAAAATTCCAGATTCCAAAAAGGGTTCTGGTTGCTTTTCCCTTCCCTGAGGAAGATAGGAATAAATGGAAAACCCCCCCCCCCCTAGTTGACGCATCTGTTTCCAGACTGTCGAAAAAGGTGGTTTTACCTGTACCTGGATCTACCGCGTTAAAAGAACCGGCTGATCGTAAGATTGACACTATGCTCAAATCCATATACACTGCTTCAGAGGTGGCACTTAGGCCTACTATTGCCTGCGCATGGATCTCTAAAGCTATAGTAAAGTGGTCAGGCACGTTACTTGAGGACTTGGATTCAATGGATAGGAGTGACATTGAATTATTTTTACGTAACATACAGAATTCTGCGGGGTTCATAGTGGAATCCATGAAGGACCTGGGTACGCTGACTGCAAGGATATCTTCCATGTCTGTCTCAGCTCGCAGGGGACTCTGGCTACGCCAATGGTCTGCAGATGTGGAATCCAGGAGAAGTGTGGAGAACCTACCCTACACAAGTCAGGCTCTATTTGGGGAAGCATTGGATGCATGGATTTCTACGGCAACCGCGGGTAAGTCACCCTTTCTTCACTCAGCTACGCCTTCTACGAAGAAACCCTTTTCTTCATCTGCATCGCATTCCTTTTGGACCGCTAAGACAAAAAAAGTCCAAGCCTCCTACCACCTTCTTTAGAGGTGGGCGGGCAAAATCCAATAAGCCTGCACCCGCAAGCTCCCAGGACCAGAAACCTGCTTCTGGTACCTCCAAATCCTCAGCATAACGGTGGATCACACGGCCTGGAGGACGGGCTGGTGGGGGCCAGACTCAGACGTTAGAGCCATGTCAAGCCTGAATCCCTGGGTACAGGATATTGTGAACCAGGGGTACAGACTGGAGTTTCAAGAAACCCCACCTCGCCGATTCTTCAAATCAGGCTTGCCAGCTTTACTGACAGACAGAACTGTCCTACAGGAAGCTATCCAGAAATTGGAAAAGTCAGAGGTCATTTTTCCAGTTCCACCTTATATGCACAATGTGGGTTACTATTCAAACCTTTTTGTGGTACCAAAACCGGATGGTTCGGTCAGACCAATTTTGAACTTGAAATCGTTAAACCCTTATCTAAGGGAGTTCAAATTCAAAATGGAATCTCTGAGAGCGGTGATCTTAAGTCTGGAGGAGGGGGAGTTCCTGGTGTCCCTAGATATCAATGATGCGTACCTCCACATTCCGATTTGGCCTGCGCACCAGGCTTATCACAGATTTGCACTGTTAGGCAGTCATTATCAATTTCAGGCGCTGCAATTCGGTCTCTCCACAGCACCGAGGGTCTTCACCAAGGTGAATGGCATAGATGATGGTTCTCCTCCGCAGACAGGGAGTAAACATAACTCCATACCTGGACGATCTGCTGATAAAGGAGTCGTCCAGGGAGAAGCTGTTGCAGTCCATTACTCTCACGACTCATCTGCTCAGGGTCCATGGTTGGATCCTGAACCTTCCAAAGTCACATTTGGAGCCGACAAGGAGATTGTCTTTCCTGGGGATGATCCTCGACACAGAAGTGCAGAGGGTGTTTCCATAGGTGTGCGCAGGGGGGGGTGCCTGGTGCGCACAGGCACCCCCTAATGTCTGGCACCCTGATCTCACATGCCTGATGCAGTGATCGCCAAGCAGGCTGATTACTGTTCCCTCTGCGTTGCACCCTGTCAGGACTGCATTACTGACCGGACGCCTGGGTTAATCAAGGGTGCCACTGACACCGGCTTTCAAATTCCCAGCTCCACCTCCATGTACAAAAACAGCGTGATGTGACGTGATTACGTCATGCTGCTCGCATGCCCACCCGCCACATACACAGTTCTCTCCTTCAATGCTGTGCCAACGCCAGCCACTGATGAGGATCAGCATGCAGCCAGCGTTCCTCTTAGGAAGACAAATTCAATACTGGCAGACGGCCGGCAGTAGCATTGACACGTCACTCATTTTTCCAGCAGCAGCAGTACTAGTCTGCGACTGTCAGTGTCAGTGAGTGAGTGACTTGTAAGTAAGCTGCTGCAGCTTGCAGGGGAAAGAGAGGGGGAGCCAGACCAGGCTGAGGAGGAGCAGTGTAATTGCAGTGATTGCCATCAGGGGTGTTTGTTTGGTGGACACCACAACATCTGACAATGTATCTGCTTTATTAGAATTGGTACAAAGGTGGATATTTTATATGTGTTGACCACCAGTAGATGGTGCTAGACACGCCCAAAAGGCGGTGCTAGACACACCCCTCCGACGGTGCACCCCTAATAAAATGTGCTGCGCACGCCAGTGGGTGTTTCTACCGGTGGAGAAGGCGTTGGTGATACAATCAATGGTCCGGGATGTCCTGAAGCCAGCCCGGGTATCGATTCATCAGTGCATTCGTCTTCTGGGGAAGATGGTTGCCTCTTACGAGGCTCTGTAGTTCAGAAGGTTTCATGCTCGATCCTTCCAGTTGGATCTCCTGGACAAGTGGTCGGGTTCTCATCTACATATGCACCTGAGGTTACGTCTCTTGCCGAAAGAAAGGATTTCACTCCTCTGGTGGCTACAAATGCCTCACCTTCTGGAGGGCTGCAGGTTTGGGATTCAGGACTGGATCCTTCTAACCACGGATGCAAGTCTCCGGGGCTGAGGCGCAGTCACTCTAGGGGAAACCTTCCAAGGAAGGTGGTCAAGTATGGAATCCAGTCTTCCAATAAACATTCTGGAACTAAAAGCCATATACAACAGTCTTCTCCATGCGGCTCATCTTCTGCGAGATCGACCCATTCTAGTGCAGTTGGACAATGTAACGATGGTGGCCTACATAAACCGACAAGGCGAAACAAAGAGCAGAGCTGCAATGTCGGAGGTATCAAGAATCATCCTCTAGGCGGTAAAGCATGCATTGGCATTGTCAGCAATTTTCATTCCGGGAGTGGACAACTGGGAAGCGGACTTCCTCAGCAGACACAATCTCCATCCAGGAGAGTGGGGCCTCCATCCGGAGGTGTTCACGGAGGTGACAAATCTTTGGGGGGTTCCTTGAATAGACATAATGGCCTCCCGCCTCAACAAAAAACTGTGCCACTGACTCCTCAATTTCATCAAACTCTTTGTATGTTGTAAGGGCTCTGAAAATCTATGTGAAGAGGACTGCTCATCACAGAAAATTGGACTTTCTGTTTGTCCTGTATGATCCCAAGAAACTTGAGTGTCCTGCTTCTAAGCAGACGATCTCTCGCTGGATCAGGTTCACTATCCAGCATGCGTATTCTACGGCAGGATTGCCATGTCCTACAACTGTTAAGGCCCACTTTACTCGTAAGGTGGGTTCTTCCTGGGCGGCTGTCCGGGGGGTCTCGGCTTTACAGCTTTGCCGAGCGTCTACTTGGTTTGGGACGAACACGGTTACAAAGTTTTACAAGTTCGATACTTTCGCCTCTGAGGACCTGAGGTTTCGTCAATCAGTTCTGCAGGAGCCTCCGCACTCTCCCTCCCATTCCGGGAGCTTTGGTACATCCCCATGGTACTAATGTGGACCCCAGCATCCTCTAGGACGTAAGAGAAAATAGGATTTTAATTACCTATTAAATCCTTTTCTCATAGTCCGTAGAGGATGCTGGGCGCCCGCCCAGTGCTTCGTGATCCTGCAGTGGTTACTTAGTTCAGTACTGCTTTGTTCTTTGTTAAGTACTGTTTTTTTCTTACTTGGTTAAGTGATATTATTCAGCCGTTGCTGAATTTTCAAGCAGGTTATCTTGGTTTGCCTTGTATGTGTGAGCTGGTGTGAATCTCGCCACTATATTTGTAAAATCCTTCTCTCGAAGTTGTCCATCTCCTCTGGTAGTTTCTAGACTAGTCTGGTAGGAGAGGCATAGAGGGAGGAGCCAGCCCACACTCTCAAACTCTTAAAGGGCCAATGGCTCCTAGTGGACCCGTCTATACTAATGTGGACCCCAGCATCCTTTACGGACTACGAGAAAAGGATTTACCGGTAGGTAATTAAAATCCTATTATTAGGAAATGTTCTTTTGTGCAGATGCTTAACCCCATAAAAGGATATTTATTCAGAAGATGGAACATATAATATACTGCCCTTGCTTATAATCCTCAAAATAGGTGTCAGGTCATTTAAATCTAGTTACAGCAAAGTAAAATTTTAATAAAAATTTAAGCCACACCATTAATAATAATACCTATGCAAGAGAAGGAAGCAATTGTGTGGGTGCACTAAGCACCTCAATAAACGACATAATAAAAATACTAATCTATCCCCTATTGGTACATGATTACCTTATATAGGGTGTGATGTACTCAGCATCAATTTTGCGATGCGGCTCTTCCCGCCACTTACCGTGTCTATACTAATCTTGATTAGTATTGCAGAGGACAGCTCTCCCGACAAGTGCTGCCCTTCCGGGCTTTGGCCCCTGCAGTCCCTCTGTGCATGTGCCGAAAGACACGGTGGCCGCGGTAGGTCCTGGGAGGGATCCGTTTTGTGTTACCCACCATATCCAAACCCCTGAATGCATAGCATTCCAGTATTTAGTACATAATCGAAATACAGGCAAAGTCCAAAAACATCCGTATTGGGGGTTTTGGCTGCATTTTCCCTTTAGTGCATCCCGCCCACTGATCTATCTTGGTTTAAAGATGGATGTAGTTTGGTCATATTTCAGGATGGAGTAATGTCTATGTGCAGAAAATAAACTTAAAAGCTTTTTATAAATATTTTTTTAATAATTGTAAAATGCTCCTACCAAAGCAAAAACATTTAAATGTTGCTTATGAAAAAACTTTTACAATGAAATATGAATATGAGTGATCACTTTAGAAATTACGTCACTTCTCTTATGGGACCCTGCAGTGCTATGGAACCCTCTCCTGGTACTTTCTGCAGAGTGTAGCCCAGAGGCTACAGCGATTACTGCCATCTGAAGATGGCATTAGTTGCCAGGTCCAAGCTCCCGAAAGTCTAACAGCCCCCCGTAGACACCTACGGTGCCGCTTCTGCTGTTAGAAATGAAGGGACAGTGGCAGATATCGGAAATATCTCCTGGGGTCCCACCATGTTACATTCAGGGGATCCTAAATATTTGTAGATACCACCTGAAAATGGGTGTTCTTGGGGCATTGATTACACGAGGGTACATCTTAATCCTGTGCATACACATGCCCACTGACCACCACCTCCCATACTAGAATCCTGAGCATCTCTTCTCCCCATTTGCTTCCATCAGTGTTCTGCTGTCTGCATTGTGTGCCCCTGTGTGCATCTATCTACCATTCCCCCATTTCTCTTTAACTTTCTGTCTCCCATACACATGTGTACCTCTATTCCCCAATGTGTGATTCTGTCAAGCCACCTGCTATGTGTATGTTTCCATCGGTATCCTCTTTGTATTTGTCTGTTCTATTATTTCCAATTCTGGGGCTGATTCTGAGGTGGGAGCAAAGCAAAAAAAGCAAATAATTTTGTATGTGGATCAAACCAATGTGCGATGCAAGGGGTGTGAATACAATTATTAATTATTTGCATGCAGTGGCGTGCGGTGAGGTCAGTGGCTGGTGAGGCACTGCAGCCATAATGTCTGTTGAGTCCCGCCGAAGACTCCTACCGCTGCCAAGCCAATGCCAGCTACTGCTAATGGCTACTGCCCCATTGTGGGGGCGTACTGTGTCTAGGGGGCCAGTGTGTGGGGTGGAGAATGTGTGTCCCTAGAGCCGGGGGGGAAGAGGTAGTAAAGTGGGTAGTGTATGTTAGTGATGAGCGGGTTCGGTTCCTCGTAATCCGAACCACCCCGAACTTCAGCCTTTTTACACGGATCCGAGGCAGACTCGGATCTTCCCGCCTTGCTCGGCTAACCCGAGCGCGCCTGAACGTCATCATCCCGCTGTCGGATTCTCGCGAGGCTCGGATTCTATCGCGAGACTCGGATTCTATATAAGGAGCCGCGCGTCGCCGCCATTTTCACACGTGCATTGAGATTCATAGGGAGAGGACGTGGCTGGCGTCCTCTCCATTTAGATTAGAAGAGAGAGAGTGAGAGTGAGACACTTGATTTACTGGAGCTTAGGAGTACTCAGAGAGTGCAGAGTTTACTAGTGACTGACCAGTGACCACCAGTGCAGTTTTATTATATTATTATTTAATATAATCCGTTCTCTGCCTGAAAAAAAACGATACACAGTGACACAGTAACAGTATACCATATCTGTGCTCAGCCTCAGTGTGCTGCATCATCTATGTATATCTGAATGTGCTGAGTGCTCAGTGCTCACACAGCTTAATTGTGGGGGAGACTGGGGAGCAGTAGCAGGAGTACATATTATTTAACAGTGCACACTTTTGCTGCCAGAGTGCCACTGCCAGTGTGACTGACCAGTGACCACTGTCTGACCACCAGTATATTGTGATTGTCTGCCTGAAAAAGTTAAACACTCGTCGTGTGGTGTTTTTATTCTATAAACGCATTCTGCTGACAGTGTCCAGCAGGTCCGTCATTAATTATATAATATATACCTTTCCGGCTGCAGTAGTGATATATATATATATATTTTTATATCATTATCATCCAGTCTATATTGGCAGCAGACGCAGTACGGTAGTCCACGGCTGTAGCTACCTCTGTGTCGGCAGTCGCTCGTCCATCCATAATTGTATACCACCTACCTGTGGTGTTTTTTTTTTTTCTATCTTCTTGATACTAGTAGCTTACTTTAGGAGTCTGCAGTGCTGACAGTGTCCAGCAGGTCCGTCATTATATAATATATACCTGTCCGGCTGCAGTAGTGATATATATATATTTTTTATATCATTATCATCCAGTCTATATTAGCAGCAGACGCAGTACGGTAGTCCACGGCTGTAGCTACCTCTGTGTCGGCAGTCGTTCGTCCATCCATAATTGTATACCACCTACCTGTGGTGTTTTTTTTTTTTCTATCTTCTTGATACTAGTAGCTTACTTTAGGAGTCTGCAGTGCTGACAGTGTCCAGCAGGTCCGTCATTATATAATATATACCTGTCCGGCTGCAGTTACATAGAGATGAGCGCCGGAAATTTTTCGGGTTTTGTGTTTTGGTTTTGGGTTCGGTTCCGCGGCCGTATTTTGGGTTCGACCGCGTTTTGGCAAAACCTCACCAAATTTTTTTTGTCGGATTCGGGTGTGTTTTGGATTCGGGTGTTTTTTTCCAAAAAACCTAAAAAACAGCTTAAATCATAGAATTTGGCGGTCATTTTGATCCCAAAGTATTATTAACCTCAAAAACCATAATTTCCACTCATTTTCAGTCTATTCTGAATACCTCACACCTCACAATATTATTTTTAGTCCTAAAATTTGCACCGAGGTCGCTGTGTGAGTAAGATAAGCGACCCTAGTGGCCGACACAAACACCGGGCCCATCTAGGAGTGGCACTGCAGTGTCACGCAGGATGGCCCTTCCAAAAAACCCTCCCCAAACAGCACATGACGCAAAGAAAAAAAGAGGCGCAATGAGGTAGCTGTGTGAGTAAGATTAGCGACCCTAGTGGCCGACACAAACACCGGGCCCATCTAGGAGTGGCACTGCAGTGTCACGCAGGATGTCCCTTCCAAAAAACCCTCCCCAAACAGCACATGATGCAAAGAAAAAAAGAGGCGCAATGAGGTAGCTGTGTGAGTAAGATAAGCGACCCTAGTGGCCGACACAAACACCGGGCCCATCTAGGAGTGGCACTGCAGTGTCACGCAGGATGTCCCTTCCAAAAAACCCTCCCAAAACAGCACATGACGCAAAGAAAAAAAGAGGCGCAATGAGGTAGCTGACTGTGTGAGTAAGATAAGCGACCCTAGTGGCCGACACAAACACCGGGCCCATCTAGGAGTGGCACTGCAGTGTCACGCAGGATGTCCCTTCCAAAAAACCCTCCCCAAACAGCACATGACGCAAAGAAAAAAAGAGGCGCAATGAGGTAGCTGACTGTGTGAGTAAGATAAGCGACCCTAGTGGCCGACACAAACACCGGGCCCATCTAGGAGTGGCACTGCAGTGTCACGCAGGATGTCCCTTCCAAAAAACCCTCCCCAAACAGCACATGACGCAAAGAAAAAGAAAAGAAAAAAGAGGTGCAAGATGGAATTGTCCTTGGGCCCTCCCACCCACCCTTATGTTGTATAAACAGGACATGCACACTTTAACCAACCCATCATTTCAGTGACAGGGTCTGCCACACGACTGTGACTGATATGACGGGTTGGTTTGGACCCCCACCAAAAAAGAAGCAATTAATCTCTCCTTGCACAAACTGGCTCTACAGAGGCAAGATGTCCACCTCATCATCATCCTCCGATATATCACCGTGTACATCCCCCTCCTCACAGATTATCAATTCGTCCCCACTGGAATCCACCATCTCAGCTCCCTGTGTACTTTGTGGAGGCAATTGCTGCTGGTCAATGTCTCCACGGAGGAATTGATTATAATTCATTTTAATGAACATCATCTTCTCCACATTTTCTGGATGTAACCTCGTACGCCGATTGCTGACAAGGTGAGCGGCGGCACTAAACACTCTTTCGGAGTACACACTTGTGGGAGGGCAACTTAGGTAGAATAAAGCCAGTTTGTGCAAGGGCCTCCAAATTGCCTCTTTTTCCTGCCAGTATAAGTACGGACTGTGTGACGTGCCTACTTGGATGCGGTCACTCATATAATCCTCCACCATTCTTTCAATGGTGAGAGAATCATATGCAGTGACAGTAGACGACATGTCCGTAATCGTTGTCAGGTCCTTCAGTCCGGACCAGATGTCAGCATCAGCAGTCGCTCCAGACTGCCCTGCATCACCGCCAGCGGGTGGGCTCGGAATTCTGAGCCTTTTCCTCGCACCCCCAGTTGCGGGAGAATGTGAAGGAGGAGATGTTGTTGACAGGTCGCGTTCCGCTTGACTTGACAATTTACTCACCAGCAGGTGTTTGAACCCCAGCAGACTTGTGTCTGCCGGAAAGAGAGATCCAAGGTAGGCTTTAAATCTAGGATCGAGCACGGTGGCCAAAATGTAGTGCTCTGATTTCAACAGATTGACCACCCGTGAATCCTTGTTAAGCGAATTAAGGGCTCCATCCACAAGTCCCACATGCCTAGCGGAATCGCTCCGTGTTAGCTCCTCCTTCAATGTCTCCAGCTTCTTCTGCAAAAGCCTGATGAGGGGAATGACCTGACTCAGGCTGGCAGTGTCTGAACTGACTTCACGTGTGGCAAGTTCAAAGGGCATCAGAACCTTGCACAACGTTGAAATCATTCTCCACTGCGCTTGAGACAGGTGCATCCCACCTCCTATATCGTGCTCAATTGTATAGGCTTGAATGGCCTTTTGCTGCTCCTCCAACCTCTGAAGCATATACAGGGTTGAATTCCACCTCGTTACCACTTCTTGCTTCAGATGATGGCAGGGCAGGTTCAGTAGTTTTTGGTGGTGCTCCAGTTTTCTGTACGTGGTGCCTGTACGCCGAAAGTGTCCCGCAATTCTTCTGGCCACCGACAGCATCTCTTGCACGCCCCTGTCGTTTTTTAAAAAATTCTGCACCACCAAATTCAAGGTATGTGCAAAACATGGGACGTGCTGGAATTGGCCCAGATTTAATGCACACACAATATTGCTGGCGTTGTCCGATGCCACAAATCCACAGGAGAGTCCAATTGGGGTAAGCCATTCCGCGATGATCTTCCTCAGTTGCCGTAAGAGGTTTTCAGCTGTGTGCGTATTCTGGAAACCGGTGATACAAAGCGTAGCCTGCCTAGGAAAGAGTTGGCGTTTGCGAGATGCTGCTACTGGTGCCGCCGCTGCTGTTCTTGCGGCGGGAGTCCATACATCTACCCAGTGGGCTGTCACAGTCATATAGTCCTGACCCTGCCCTGCTCCACTTGTCCACATGTCCGTGGTTAAGTGGACATTGGGTACAGCTGCATTTTTTAGGACACTGGTGACTCTTTTTCTGAGGTCTGTGTACATTTTCGGTATCGCCTGCCTAGAGAAATGGAACCTAGATGGTATTTGGTACCGGGGACACAGTACCTCCAACAAGTCTCTAGTTGGCTCTGCAGTAATGATGGATACCGGAACCACGTTTCTCACCACCCAGGATGTCAAGGCCTCAGTTATCCGCTTTGCAGTAGGATGACTGCTGTGATATTTCATCTTCCTCGCAAAGGACTGTTGGACAGTCAATTGCTTGGTGGAAGTAGTAAAAGTGGTCTTACGACTTCCCCTCTGGGATGACCATCGACTCCCAGCAGCAACAACAGCAGCGCCAGCAGCAGTAGGCGTTACACGCAAGGATGCATCGGAGGAATCCCAGGCAGGAGAGGACTCGTCAGAATTGCCAGTGACTTGGCCTGCAGGACTATTGGCATTCCTGGGGAAGGAGGAAATTGACACTGAGGGAGTTTGTGGGGTGGTTTGCGTGAGCTTGGTTACAAGAGGAAGGGATTTACTGGTCAGTGGACTGCTTCCGCTGTCGGCCCAAGTTTTTGAACTTGTCACTGACTTATTATGAATGCGCTGCAGGTGACGTATAAGGGAGGATGTTCCGAGGTGGTTAACGTCCTTACCCCTACTTATTACAGCTTGACAAAGGGAACACACGGCTTGACACCTGTTGTCCGCATTTCTGGTGAAATACTTCCACACCGAAGAGCTGATTTTTTTGGTATTTTCACCAGGCATGTCAACGGCCATATTCCTACCACGGACAACAGGTGTCTCCCCGGGTGCCTGACTTAAACAAACCACCTCACCATCAGAATCCTCCTGGTCAATTTCCTCCCCAGCGCCAGCAACACCCATATCCTCCTCATCCTGGTGTACTTCAACACTGACATCTTCAATCTGACTATCAGGAACTGGACTGCGGGTGCTCCTTCCATCACTTGCAGGGGGCGTGCAAATGGTGGAAGGCGCATGCTCTTCACGTCCAGTGTTGGGAAGGTCAGGCATCGCAACCGACACAATTGGAGTCGGACTCTCCTTGTGGATTTGGGATTTCGAAGAACGCACAGTTCTTTGCGGTTCTACTGCTTTTGCCAGCTTTAGTCTTTTCATTTTTCTAGCGAGAGGCTGAGTGCTTCCATCCTCATGTGAAGCTGAACCACTAGCCATGAACATAGGCCAGGGCCTCAGCCGTTCCTTGCCACTCCGTGTGGTAAATGGCATATTGGCAAGTTTACGCTTCTCCTCCGACAATTTTATTTTAGGTTTTGGAGTCCTTTTTTTACTGATATTTGGTGTTTTGGATTTGACATGCTCTGTACTATGACATTGGGCATCGGCCTTGGCAGACGACGTTGCTGGCATTTCATCGTCTCGGCCATGACTAGTGGCAGCAGCTTCAGCACGAGGTGGAAGTGGATCTTGATCTTTCCCTAATTTTGGAACCTCAACATTTTTGTTCTCCATATTTTAATAGGCACAACTAAAAGGCACCTCAGGTAAACAATGGAGATGGATGGATTGGATACTAGTATACAATTATGGACGGACTGCCGAGTGCCGACACAGAGGTAGCCACAGCCGTGAACTACCGCACTGTACTGTGTCTGCTGCTAATATAGACTGGTTGATAAAGAGATAGTATACTCGTAACTAGTATGTATGTATAAAGAAAGAAAAAAAAACCACGGTTAGGTGGTATATACAATTATGGACGGGCTGCCGAGTGCCGACACAGAGGTAGCCACAGCCGTGAACTACCGCACTGTACTGTGTCTGCTGCTAATATAGACTGGTTGATAAAGAGATAGTATACTCGTAACTAGTATGTATGTATAAAGAAAGAAAAAAAAACCACGGTTAGGTGGTATATACAATTATGGACGGGCTGCCGAGTGCCGACACAGAGGTAGCCACAGCCGTGAACTACCGCACTGTACTGTGTCTGCTGCTAATATATAGACTGGTTGATAAAGAGATAGTATACTCGTAACTAGTATGTATGTATAAAGAAAGAAAAAAAAACCACGGTTAGGTGGTATATACAATTATGGACGGGCTGCCGAGTGCCGACACAGAGGTAGCCACAGCCGTGAACTACCACACTGTACTGTGTCTGCTGCTAATATATAGACTGGTTGATAAAGAGATAGTATACTCGTAACTAGTATGTATGTATAAAGAAAGAAAAAAAAAACACGGTTAGGTGGTATATACAATTATGGACGGGCTGCCGAGTGCCGACACAGAGGTAGCCACAGCCGTGAACTACCGCACTGTACTGTGTCTGCTGCTAATATAGACTGGTTGATAAAGAGATAGTATACTCGTAACTAGTATGTATGTATAAAGAAAGAAAAAAAACCACGGTTAGGTGGTATATACAATTATGGACGGGCTGCCGAGTGCCGACACAGAGGTAGCCACAGCCGTGAACTACCGCACTGTACTGTGTCTGCTGCTAATATAGACTGGTTGATAAAGAGATAGTATACTCGTAACTAGTATGTATGTATAAAGAAAGAAAAAAAAACCACGGTTAGGTGGTATATACAATTATGGACGGGCTGCCGAGTGCCGACACAGAGGTAGCCACAGCCGTGAACTACCGCACTGTACTGTGTCTGCTGCTAATATAGACTGGTTGATAAAGAGATAGTATACTCGTAACTAGTATGTATGTATAAAGAAAGAAAAAAAAACCACGGTTAGGTGGTATATACAATTATGGACGGGCTGCCGAGTGCCGACACAGAGGTAGCCACAGCCGTGAACTACCGCACTGTACTGTGTCTGCTGCTAATATAGACTGGTTGATAAAGAGATAGTATACTCGTAACTAGTATGACTATAAAGAAAGAAAAAAAAACCATGGTTAGGTGGTATATACAATTATGGACGGGCTGCCGAGTGCCGACACAGAGGTAGCCACAGCCGTGAACTACCGCACTGTACTGTGTCTGCTGCTAATATAGACTGGTTGATAAAGAGATAGTATACTACTAATATTATATATACTGGTGGTCAGGTCACTGGTCACTAGTCACACTGGCAGTGGCACTCCTGCAGCAAAAGTGTGCACTGTTTAATTTTAATATAATATTATGTACTCCTGGCTCCTGCTATAACCTATAACTGGCACTGCAGTGCTCCCCAGTCTACCCCACAATTATAAGCTGTGTGAGCTGAGCACAGTCAGATATATATATACATTGATGCAGCACACTGGGCTGAGCAGTGCACACAGATATGGTATGTGACTGAGTCACTGTGTGTATTGTTTTTTTCAGGCAGAGAACGGATATATTAAATAAAACAAACAACTGCACTGTCTGGTGGTCACTGTGGTCGTCAGTCACTAAACTCTGCACTCTCTTCTACAGTATCACAGCCTCAGGTCAATCTCTCTCTCTCTCTCTCAACCCTAATCTAAATGGAGAGGACGCCAGCCACGTCCTCTCCCTATCAATCTCAATGCACGTGTGAAAATGGCGGCGACGCGAGAATCCGACAGCGTCATGATGACGTTCGGGCGCGCTCGGGCTAGAGATGAGCGGGTTCGGTTTCTCTGAATCCGAACCCGCCAGAACTTCATGGTTTTTTTCACGGGTCCGAGCAGACTCGGATCTTCCCGCCTTGCTCGGTTAACCCGAGCGCGCCCGAACGTCATCATGACGCTGTCGGATTCTCGCGAGGCTCGGATTCTATCGCGAGACTCGGATTCTATATAAGGAGCCGCGCGTCGCCGCCATTTTTCACACGTGCATTGAGATTGATAGGGAGAGGACGTGGCTGGCGTCCTCTCCATTTAGATTATAAGAGACTGAGAGAGATTTACTGGAGCTGACTAGGAGGAGTACTGTTACTGTAGAAGTGTACAGACTGAGTGGAGAGAGTTTACTAGTGAGGACAGTGCAGTTTACTTTATAATCCGTTCTCTGCCTGAAAAAAGCGATACACAGCACACAGTGACTCAGTCACATACCATATCTGTGTGCACTGCTCAGGCTCAGGCCAGTGTGCTGCATCATCTATTATCTATATATAATATTATATATATCTGTCTGACTGCTCAGCTCACACAGCTTATAATTGTGGGGGAGACTGGGGAGCACTACTGCAGTGCCAGTTATAGGTTATAGCAGGAGCCAGGAGTACATAATATATTATATAGTGAGTGACCACCAGACACACAGTGCAGTTTATTTAATATATCCGTTCTCTGCCTGAAAAAAGCGATACACACAGTGACTCAGTCAGTCACATACCATATCTGTGTGCACTGCTCAGGCTCAGGCCAGTGTGCTGCATCATCTATATATATTATATATCTGTCTGACTGCTCAGCTCACACAGCTTATAATTGTGGGGGAGACTGGGGAGCACTACTGCAGTGCCAGTTATAGGTTATAGCAGGAGCCAGGAGTACATAATATATTATATAGTGAGTGACCACCAGACACACAGTGCAGTTTATTTAATATATCCGTTCTCTGCCTGAAAAAAGCGATACACACAGTGACTCAGTCAGTCACATACCATATCTGTGTGCACTGCTCAGGCTCAGGCCAGTGTGCTGCATCATCTATTATCTATATATAATATTATATATATCTGTCTGACTGCTCAGCTCACACAGCTTATAATTGTGGGGGAGACTGGGGAGCACTACTGCAGTGCCAGTTATAGGTTATAGCAGGAGCCAGGAGTACATAATATATTATATAGTGAGTGACCACCAGACACACAGTGCAGTTTATTTAATATATCCGTTCTCTGCCTGAAAAAAGCGATACACACAGTGACTCAGTCAGTCACATACCATATCTGTGTGCACTGCTCAGGCTCAGGCCAGTGTGCTGCATCATCTATTATCTATATATAATATTATATATATCTGTCTGACTGCTCAGCTCACACAGCTTATAATTGTGGGGGAGACTGGGGAGCACTACTGCAGTGCCAGTTATAGGTTATAGCAGGAGCCAGGAGTACATAATATATTATATAGTGAGTGACCACCAGACACACAGTGCAGTTTATTTAATATATCCGTTCTCTGCCTGAAAAAACCGATACACACAGTGACTCAGTCAGTCACATACCATATCTGTGTGCACTGCTCAGGCTCAGGCCAGTGTGCTGCATCATCTATATATATTATATATCTGTCTGACTGCTCAGCTCACACAGCTTATAATTGTGGGGGAGACTGGGGAGCACTACTGCAGTGCCAGTTATAGGTTATAGCAGGAGCCAGGAGTACATATTATATTAAAATTAAACAGTGCACACTTTTGCTGCAGGAGTGCCACTGCCAGTGTGACTGACCAGTGACCTGACCACACTGACCACCAGTATAGTTAGTAGTATACTTATATTGTGATTGCCTGAAAAAGTTAAACACTCGTCGTGTGACTTCACTTGTGTGTTTTTTTTTTTTTTATTCTATAAAAATAAAACTCATTCTGCTGACAGACAGTGTCCAGCAGGTCCGTCATTATATAATATATAATATATACCTGTCCGGCTGCAGTAGTGATATATATATATTTTTTATATCATTTATCATCCAGTCGCAGCAGACACAGTACGGTAGTTCACGGCTGTGGCTACCTCTGTGTCTCTGCACTCGGCAGGCAGTCCATCCATAATTGTAATACCACCTAACCGTGGATTTTTTTCATTCTTCTTTATACATACATAGTTACATAGACATCTTCTCTTTATCAACCAGTCTATATTAGCTGCAGACACAGTACAGTACGGTAGTTCACGGCTGTGGCTACCTCTGTGTCTGCACTCGGCAGGCAGTCCGTCCATAATTGTATACCACCTAACCGTGGTTTTTTTTCATTCTTCTTTATACATACATAGTTACATAGACATCTTCTCTTTATCAACCAGTCTATATTAGCTGCAGACACAGTACAGTACGGTAGTTCACGGCTGTGGCTACCTCTGTGTCTGCACTCGGCAGGCAGTCCGTCCATAATTGTATACCACCTAACCGTGGATTTTTTTCAGTCTTCTTTATACATACATAGTTACATAGACATCTTCTCTTTATCAACCAGTCTATATTAGCTGCAGACACAGTACAGTACGGTAGTTCACGGCTGTGGCTACCTCTGTGTCTGCAGTCGGCAGGCAGTCCATAATTGTATACTAGTATCCATCTCCATTGTTTACCTGAGGTGCCTTTTAGTTGTGCCTATTAAAATATGGAGAACAAAAATGTTGAGGTTCCAAAATTAGGGAAAGATCAAGATCCACTTCCACCTCGTGCTGAAGCTGCTGCCACTAGTCATGGCCGAGACGATGAAATGCCAGCAACGTCGTCTGCCAAGGCCGATGCCCAATGTCATAGTACAGAGCATGTCAAATCCAAAACATCAAATATCAGAAAAAAAAGGACTCCAAAACCTAAAATAAAATTGTCGGAGGAGAAGCGTAAACTTGCCAATATGCCATTTACCACACGGAGTGGCAAGGAACGGCTGAGGCCCTGGCCTATGTTCATGGCTAGTGGTTCAGCTTCACATGAGGATGGAAGCACTCAGCCTCTCGCTAGAAAAATGAAAAGACTCAAGCTGGCAAAAGCAGCACAGCAAAGAACTGTGCATTCTTCGAAATCCCAAATCCACAAGGAGAGTCCAATTGTGTCGGTTGCGATGCCTGACCTTCCCAACACTGGACGTGAAGAGCATGCGCAGTCCAGTTCCTGATAGTCAGATTGAAGATGTCAGTGTTGAAGTACACCAGGATGAGGAGGATATGGGTGTTGCTGGCGCTGGGGAGGAAATTGACCAGGAGGATTCTGATGGTGAGGTGGTTTGTTTAAGTCAGGCACCCGGGGAGACACCTGTTGTCCGTGGGAGGAATATGGCCGTTGACATGCCAGGTGAAAATACCAAAAAAATCAGCTCTTCGGTGTGGAGGTATTTCACCAGAAATGCGGACAACAGGTGTCAAGCCATGTGTTCCCTTTGTCAAGCTGTAATAAGTAGGGGTAAGGACGTTAACCACCTCGGAACATCCTCCCTTATACGTCACCTGCAGCGCATTCATAATAAGTCAGTGACAAGTTCAAAAACTTTGGGTGACAGCGGAAGCAGTCCACTGACCAGTAAATCCCTTCCTCTTGTAACCAAGCTCACGCAAACCACCCCACCAACTCCCTCAGTGTCAATTTCCTCCTTCCCCAGGAATGCCAATAGTCCTGCAGGCCAGGTCACTGGCAATTCTGACGAGTCCTCTCCTGCCTGGGATTCCTCCGATGCATCCTTGCATGTAACGCCTACTGCTGCTGGCGCTGCTGTTGTTGCCGCTGGGAGTCGATGGTCATCCCAGAGGGGAAGTCGTAAGCCCACTTGTACTACTTCCAGTAAGCAATTGACTGTTCAACAGTCCTTTGCGAGGAAGATGAAATATCACAGCAGTCATCCTACTGCAAAGCGGATAACTGAGGCCTTGACAACTATGTTGGTGTTAGACGTGCGTCCGGTATCCGCCGTTAGTTCACAGGGAACTAGACAATTTATTGAGGCAGTGTGCCCCCGTTACCAAATACCATCTAGGTTCCACTTCTCTAGGCAGGCGATACCGAGAATGTACACGGACGTCAGAAAAAGACTCACCAGTGTCCTAAAAAATGCAGTTGTACCCAATGTCCACTTAACCACGGACATGTGGACAAGTGGAGCAGGGCAGGGTCAGGACTATATGACTGTGACAGCCCACTGGGTAGATGTATGGACTCCCGCCGCAAGAACAGCAGCGGCGGCACCAGTAGCAGCATCTCGCAAACGCCAACTCTTTCCTAGGCAGGCTACGCTTTGTATCACCGCTTTCCAGAATACGCACACAGCTGAAAACCTCTTACGGCAACTGAGGAAGATCATCGCGGAATGGCTTACCCCAATTGGACTCTCCTGTGGATTTGTGGCATCGGACAACGCCAGCAATATTGTGTGTGCATTAAATATGGGCAAATTCCAGCACGTCCCATGTTTTGCACATACCTTGAATTTGGTGGTGCAGAATTTTTTAAAAAACGACAGGGGCGTGCAAGAGATGCTGTCGGTGGCCAGAAGAATTGCGGGACACTTTCGGCGTACAGGCACCACGTACAGAAGACTGGAGCACCACCAAAAACTACTGAACCTGCCCTGCCATCATCTGAAGCAAGAAGTGGTAACGAGGTGGAATTCAACCCTCTATATGCTTCAGAGGTTGGAGGAGCAGCAAAAGGCCATTCAAGCCTATACAATTGAGCACGATATAGGAGGTGGAATGCACCTGTCTCAAGTGCAGTGGAGAATGATTTCAACGTTGTGCAAGGTTCTGATGCCCTTTGAACTTGCCACACGTGAAGTCAGTTCAGACACTGCCAGCCTGAGTCAGGTCATTCCCCTCATCAGGCTTTTGCAGAAGAAGCTGGAGGCATTGAAGAAGGAGCTAAAAGGGAGCGATTCCGCTAGGCATGTGGGACTTGTGGATGCAGCCCTTAATTCGCTTAACAAGGATTCACGGGTGGTCAATCTGTTGAAATCAGAGCACTACATTTTGGCCACCGTGCTCGATCCTAGATTTAAAGCCTACCTTGGATCTCTCTTTCCGGCAGACACAAGTCTGCTGGGGTTGAAAGACCTGCTGGTGACAAAATTGTCAAGTCAAGCGGAACGCGACCTGTCAACATCTCCTCCTTCACATTCTCCCGCAACTGGGGGTGCGAGGAAAAGGCTCAGAATTCCGAGCCCACCCGCTGGCGGTGATGCAGGGCAGTCTGGAGCGACTGCTGATGCTGACATCTGGTCCGGACTGAAGGACCTGACAACGATTACGGACATGTCGTCTACTGTCACTGCATATGATTCTCTCAACATTGATAGAATGGTGGAGGATTATATGAGTGACCGCATCCAAGTAGGCACGTCACACAGTCCGTACTTATACTGGCAGGAAAAAGAGGCAATTTGGAGGCCCTTGCACAAACTGGCTTTATTCTACCTAAGTTGCCCTCCCACAAGTGTGTACTCCGAAAGAGTGTTTAGTGCCGCCGCTCACCTTGTCAGCAATCGGCGTACGAGGTTACATCCAGAAAATGTGGAGAAGATGATGTTCATTAAAATGAATTATAATCAATTCCTCCACGGAGACATTGACCAGCAGCAATTGCCTCCACAAAGTACACAGGGAGCTGAGATGGTGGATTCCAGTGGGGACGAATTGATAATCTGTGAGGAGGGGGATGTACACGGTGATATATCGGAGGGTGAAGATGAGGTGGACATCTTGCCTCTGTAGAGCCAGTTTGTGCAAGGAGAGATTAATTGCTTCTTTTTTGGGGGGGGTCCAAACCAACCCGTCATATCAGTCACAGTCGTGTGGCAGACCCTGTCACTGAAATGATGGGTTGGTTAAAGTGTGCATGTCCTGTTTTGTTTATACAACATAAGGGTGGGTGGGAGGGCCCAAGGACAATTCCATCTTGCACCTCTTTTTTCTTTTCTTTTTCTTTGCATCATGTGCTGATTGGGGAGGGTTTTTTGGAAGGGACATCCTGCGTGACACTGCAGTGCCACTCCTAGATGGGCCCGGTGTTTGTGTCGGCCACTAGGGTCGCTAATCTTACTCACACAGTCAGCTACCTCATTGCGCCTCTTTTTTTCTTTGCGTCATGTGCTGTTTGGGGAGGGTTTTTTGGAAGGGACATCCTGCGTGACACTGCAGTGCCACTCCTAGATGGGCCCGGTGTTTGTGTCGGCCACTAGGGTCGCTAATCTTACTCACACAGCTACCTCATTGCGCCTCTTTTTTTCTTTGCGTCATGTGCTGTTTGGGGAGGGTTTTTTGGAAGGGACATCCTGCGTGACACTGCAGTGCCACTCCTAGATGGGCCCGGTGTTTGTGTCGGCCACTAGGGTCGCTAATCTTACTCACACAGCTACCTCATTGCGCCTCTTTTTTTCTTTGCGTCATGTGCTGTTTGGGGAGGGTTTTGACAATGCTAAATTCCTTTGTCGTATAAACAACCCTTTATGAAGCTAAGAACACTGTACGCTGTTTACTTAAGAAGTACCGTAATGGTACGCTAGTTGCGTAACGATCGCTCAGCCGTAGGCGAGACGCTCAAGCGTCACGTTCGCTCACGGCCCAGGGATCACAGGACACATTGGCTATGACTAGAGTAATGATTCGCTATGGCGTAGCTTACGCTCGAAACCACGAGGAGGTCACCAGCGGCGCAGACGCTCACAACGCTATACCTTTATGATAAAACCTTATACCAATGAAATACACAGAATACCTTAATGTGAGTACAGGGTGTAAGTACAACCTTGTGTAACCTGACTAACTACAAAGCTGCTTGAGCGTCACCGACGCTCAAGTGAACACTTAACACTATAGGAAATACACAGATGCTGGTTTAGGTTCCAAAGCCTATTAACTGTATTATATCTAATATACTTGTAAAAGGGGATAACAGTACAAATGATACACTACAATATAACAGAGACTTCCTAACCACAGAACTAAACAATAAATACAAAAAGACAATACTACACTGACCTAAATGCAATACAATACAATACTATCTAATACAATACAATACTAGCCTAGTCTAGGGGAGATATGAGAGAACAGAACAGAGAGAGAGAGAGAGAGAGAGAGAGAGATGAGATGAGAGAAATTGGCTCACAGAAAGACAATGATTACGGAGAGAAACTTACGCACAAAGGGTATGATCGCCTGCGCCTCGATATCCAGCTCCCGGCTATCAGCAGATAACCGTTGATGAGAGAGTGAGAGCTGGATGTGGTCGGCCTGCCTATTTATGCCCCACACACAATGCAATCTCCTGGTCCTACAATCCCATTGTCCATTGGCCGAAGGAATTCGGCCCTGCATCATAACAAAAGGTCATAGGGTGATTCATACAGGTGGGCTGTGACGATTTCCAACAGCTCAGGTGGGTGGGAAACTGGGTTTCCCGCCGCATACCTGAGTATGTGTAAATAATAGAAATGGACATAAACTTCTTATGTCCATAACTATTCGCACGAGCGATTAATACGCTCCAAACCAACACCGGAATATTGCTAATTAAATACTCTTCCGATGGGTACCAAACACTGCTGTATGATTCCTGTTAGACCCTTCGTACGATATAAAGAGGGATTCCTCAGCTCTGGGACATTGTATTTTAACCAAACTTTCAGAATCTATCAAAGGGACCATGATCTATAAACTACATTAATTGTGAACATTTGTAACGAATGAGTCGCACGCTACGACTACATAAACTCTACCGTAAATGCGCATACCGCGCCTGCGAGTGCACGCTATTGCGGGTATGCGCCTCCACGGGAGAGCGTACGCACGCGCAGCGCGGACCAGTGTGCGGTGCAAATATGGCAACGTGCATTGAGACATTTTTCTGACTTTGACAGTCCACCCTTTGGCAGTCAATAATAACTGCCACAAAACATTTAAGGAGAAAAATGTAAGTCAGGGGTTAATTGATTTCCATGGTTGGGTAGGGGAGGAGAGAGGAGAAGGTGTGAAGAGGGTATGACCTAGTGAGATAGCAGAAGCATGTGTGTATGAATCCATGTTTGGGGGGTCATGTATCATCGTGCCGTACGTGTTGTAAATCAAGCTTCGAGGTATTGCGAAGTATACATTTGAATTCCTTCTTATCCTGTGGTACAGGTCTGTGGATGGGCTGTCAAACTTTACCGAGCTCTTTTCGGATTTTTGAACAAAATGGGGAGCACATTTTAGTTGATGATACATGAGTGGGGGAGGTATGTGGTTGCTGATATCTGTGCCTGTATTCCCTATCGTCTATGTGTGTCATTACCTGAGGGTTGTAGAGATGAAGATAAAGAACACTTACGAAAAATGCAATGATATTCTATGTCAGGGAAATGTACATCTGTTGTTGAAGTTGTGTTCGGTATCTGTTGAGAGTCGTCTTCTTTGCGCTGTTTTGCTCCTTAGGCATGAGCAACAAGCTTTGTCAGTGCCATCAGATTTACAAAAATGTTGGGCTAGCGTGAGTTTAAAAATACTAGGGAAACTGGGGATCCATGGCAAAGTTCATCAAGTGTCCATATTTAAAGTTGTCAAATCTTCTTCTTTGGTCAATCCGTTGTCTGTATACATCTCGTCTCGTCAGCTTCCTCGTCCAAGGGGGTCTTTGTATCTTGGAGAAAAGCAGAAAAACAGGTGAAAGAAACGGGCCGTATAATCGCATTTTCATCACATTCTGGTTTCTATCATTGGGTCATAAATCAAATCCAGGTTAATTACAGTTTCCTCACTCCTCAAGCTCATCACTTTTGTACTTTGTTTGCACCTCATTAAAGCCTGCCCGCATCTAAATATCAATCCAATCGATATAACGACACCCAAGATACATAGTAGAAACTTTCCAACATCCATTATGACTCCTTGAGCCCAGTCTCCTAAACCGGAGAACCAATTTCGCGGGTTCAACCATGACACCCAACCAGTCAGCTCATTACCTACAGCAGCAAGGGTGAGATTGTGTTTTCGACGAAATTCCCACTTCAATTGGAGAATATCGTCCATCTTTTGGTCTATGACCTCTACCGGATCCTCGGTGCTATTTGTGATATACGTGCAACACTTTATGCCGTACTGTGTTGCCAATGTAACACAATATCCGCCTGTTACTGCTGTAAGATAATTAAGAACCATCCTATGCTGAACTAGTTCTGTTTTATAAGCTTGAAGTTCTCTTCCAGTGTATCTAAACGTGTCATCATACATTTCAGTGATATTATCTAACAAATTGGCGAGTGCGGAAATGTATTTATAATTCATCACACCTCGAGCGGTGCGAGTGAAATCTAACGCTACCAGAACCTGAATCCCGGTGGATTCATGGATAAGATCAGAGGCCGGATGCTCTAACCTTTCTGACAGTTGTCTTTTAACTCGGTGCTCGTAATGAGTGTGAGTATAAGGAGCTTGGGCACCACGGTGTATGTCCTTCATTTTGTCATGTGTAACAGTCATCACTTCAGGCAATACTTTTCCAATATAACACAATCCTTCAGAGTTTGGGGCAAGCCACTTGTACGCCTTTCTCCCGCATATGAAATATGCATCATCGGGGAGAACATATGGGACGGAGAAGGACATGACCATGTTACAAACCTTCCAGGTGAAATCTCCTGACCCTAATTCTTCCATCTGCCTAATGCACGTATCGGTTTGTACGATATGTGCACAGTATCCTGGTGATACCTCTCCAACTCTAGTAATCCTATTTCCTAAGGTATATCGATACCGGAAAGATTTTCCTCTACTGGCTATGTGGCGTACGAGCTCTGTATCTGTAGGCATTCTATCTGCTCTGTGTGAAAAGGTCATGGTAAGGTTGCTCCATGACACTTCCCAATTTCCCGGTTTTCTGGGATTGGAGATGTTAAAACATATGAGGGACCTATCCACATGGTATTGGTGGAGCTTCAAACTAGGAGGGCTGGAGATGTTAAACCTCCGGTCCACCGGTCTCCCACCACTTAGCTCAAGTACCTCCCCTAACGTTAAAGGAAATGGTACTAGCCCTGATTTGCTGTGACCCTGAGGTACTTGAGAGCATACCCAACAATCTGTTTGGTTTAACACGTTACCCACTAAGGAGTGATAGTCACTCAATGGATGCCGGTCTATATGGATATTAAAACTAGATTGGCATTTCTTTATGCATCCATCTTCAACCAGATTATCACAGAGCCTACAGATACAATTTTCTTCAGCTAACAATCCATCACAATTTCTTCTATCGGATCGTTTTCTGATACTCGCCTTTGCTTGTTGGTTTGGTTGATCTTGGAAAACTACGCCTCCATCATCATAATCGGAACCCATTCCAGAACCTCTCTCGACCTCTATGGTACTCTCGCCGGAACGGACTGCTCTGGTCAACATCATGGTTAACATCAAAATCCGGATCACAGTCTCTTGGGGCAAGTCCATCTTTGAGGAGGAAATAGAGAAGAATGAGAAGGGGGAAAAAGAAATTTTAAGGGAGAGGGGCTGGGAAGTGGAGAAAAACAATAAAAGGGAGAAGGGAGTCGACAACTGCTTTCGGTCTTCAAGGCTCAGGTGCCGCCTCAGTCCTCCTGGAACAGAAACTCTAGTGATACAACCTCTACCGTCTGTTCCTTATCACGGGACTTCTCTGGATCAGCAACCTTTTTGCAGTGGGATGAATGGACCCAAGTCTCTCTCTCAGCAACCTTCAATGCTGTGGTACTAGTCAATAAGACCTGGTATGGTCCTTCCCATCTATCAATAAGACAACCTGAGCGTAGAAAATTTCGTATCATTACATAATCCCCAGGTTCAATGTCATGACAATTACTATCTGGTAAATCAGGAATCACCAACTTCAGATTATCATTTTGATTCCTCAACTGTTTACTCATGTTAATCAAGTACTTTACAGTTACTTCATTGTTACATTTCAAATCATCCTGAGGGTTAATCATGACATGCGGTTGTCGACCAAACAGAATTTCAAAAGGGGACAGGTTAAGAGGGGACCTGGGAGTGGTTCTGATGCTATACAAAACAATGGGTAAAGCTTCTGGCCACGTCAATCCTGTCTCTGCCATTACTTTACTCAATTTATTTTTAATAGTGCTGTTCACTCTTTCGACCTTCGCACTCGCCTGTGGACGGTACGGAGTGTGCAGCTTACTATCAATTCCCATCAACTTACACATTCCTTGAAAGACATCACCTGTAAAATGGGTACCCCTATCACTTTCAATGATTCTAGGGATACCATATCTACATACAAATTCCTGCACAATTTTCTTAGCTGTAAACATAGCGGTATTTGTAGCTGCTGGAAAAGCTTCGACCCAATTCGAGAAAACATCTATACAGACAAGTACATATTTCAAATTTCTACATGGGGGTAATTGAATGAAGTCAATTTGTATTACCTGGAAAGGGCCGCCGGCAGGTGGGACATGGGATGGTTCTGTAGGTATTGCTTTTCCAATATTCTTTCTCAGACAGGTAAGGCATGACATTGCTCTTTTACCCGCATGAGAGGAGAATCCTGGGGCGCACCAGTATGCTCTTACCAATTTGCACATCCCCTCCTTGCCTAGATGAGTCAGCCCGTGAGCTGCTTCAGCCAGACATGGAAGGTATGCCCTGGGGGCCACTGGTTTACCATGTCCATCCGTCCAGAGCCCTGAGGACTCCTGGCCATATCCCTTTGCCTTCCAGACTGCTCTTTCCTGTGTGGAACACAAATTCTGCATCTCACACAACTTCTGTGTGTTGATGGTATTAAATACCATCAACTGTGTGGTGTCTGTCTGTATGGGGGTAGCAGCTGCAAGCTTTGCGGCTTCGTCTGCTCGGCTGTTACCAAGGGATACTGGGTCTTGGCTATATGTATGTGCTTTACATTTGATAACAGCCACTCTATCGGGTTCCTGTATCGCTGTTAGAAGCCTTTTTATATGAGCTGCATGCGCTATCGGTGTACCAGCTGCCGTCATGAAATTTCTGAGACGCCATAGCGCTCCGAAATCATGTACTACCCCGAACGCGTATCTAGAATCGGTGTAGATATTGGCAGACTTTCCCTTAGCCAATTCACATGCTCTGGTTAGGGCGACCAGTTCAGCAACCTGGGCTGAGTGAGGTGGGCCTAGCGGTTCCGCTTCTATGGTGTCTTGGTCATCTACGACTGCGTATCCAGTACACAAGTCTCCCGAGTCTGACTGTCTATGACAACTACCGTCCGTGTAGAACGTGAGTTCTGCATCTTCCAGTGGATTGTCACTGATGTCAGGCCTTGCGGTAAAATTTTGGGTCAAATATTCCATACAATCATGTGTATCTTCCTTTGCATTAAATCCTCCTTCCCCATCACTCTCACCTCCCACCCTTTGTGCCTGACCAGGCACACCTGGGAGGAATGTTGCAGGGTTTAATGCGCTGCATCTCCTTATGGTGATGTTTACTGGGGCCATTAATGCCAATTCCCATCTCGTAAACCTTGCTGATGAGACGTGTCTGGTTTGGGCAGAATTCAATAAGGCAGATACCGCATGCGGTGTATGGATTGTGAGGTTGTGGCCTAGCACAACATCTTCGCTTTTCGTCACTAGCAATGCTATCGCCGCAACGCTACGCAAGCATGTGGGGAGGGATCGCGCTACCGTGTCTAGCTGAGCGCTGTAGTATGCAATTGGCCTGCTGGCGTCACCGTGTTTTTGTGTTAGTACACCTGCTGCGCACCCAGCACTTTCTGTTCCGTATAGTTCAAAGGGTTTCCCATAGTCTGGCATACCTAGTGCTGGTGCCTGCGTTAGACACTGTTTGAGTCTCTCAAATGCTGTTTCGGATTCGTCTGTATGCGAAATCCGATCAGGTTTGTTTGAAGAGACCATTTCCTGCAAAGGTAGCGCCAATATGGAAAACCCTGGGATCCAATTACGGCAATACCAACACATTCCTAAAAACGTCCTGATCTGTTGTTGGGTTTGTGGCAGTGTCATGTCTCTAATGGCTTGGATTCTATCAGCGGTCAGGTGTCTCAGTCCTTGTGTTAGACAGTGTCCCAAATATTTTACCTTAGCTTGGCATAATTGCAACTTGTCTTTGGAAACCTTGTGACCTGTGTCTGAAAGATGAAACAGGAGCTGTTTCGTATCCTTCAGGGAAGCTTCCAATGAATCAGAACACAGTAGTAGATCATCCACGTACTGTATCAACACTGATCCACTCTCCGGTTGGAAAGACTGTAAACAATCATGCAAAGCCTGAGAAAATATACTTGGACTGTCTATGAAACCTTGGGGTAACCGAGTCCACGTGTATTGGACTCCTCTGTATGTGAATGCAAACAAATATTGGCTGTCAGGGTGCAGAGGTACCGAAAAGAAAGCGGAGCAGAGGTCAATAACAGTGAAAAATTTGGCAGTGGGAGGAATTTGCATTAGGATGACAGCTGGATTAGGCACTACGGGGAACTGACTCTCAACTATTTTGTTAATCCCCCTTAGATCCTGCACTAGCCTGTAACCCCTCCCCCCACTCTTTTTAACAGGGAAGATGGGACTATTTGCGGTGCTGGACGTTCTTACTAGAATGCCCTGTTGTAGCAAGCGCTCTATTACGGGAAAAACTCCTAGCTCCACCTCTGGCTTCAGAGGATACTGTGGGATTTTTGGAGCTATCCTACCATCTTTTACTTGCACAACTACTGGAGCTACGTTTGCCATTAATCCAGTGTCCTGTCCATCTTTTGTCCAAAGCGACTCTGGTATCTGAGATGTCATCTCTTCTACTTGGGATGGATTCCTATTTGTCATAATGGAATGTGACATTAATTTTGATGGGGAGTCTAGCATGTCTCGTACTTCCTGAGCGTGATTCTCAGGAATGTCCAAGAATACACCTTCAGGAGTACAATAAATGACGCAACCCATTTTACATAGTAAGTCTCTTCCCAGGAGATTAGTTGGTGCAGATGCAGCCAGCAAAAAGGAATGCTTGGTATGCAAAGGCCCTATTGTAATCTCGGCTGGTTTGCTAACAGGGTAGTGCTGGACTACTCCTGTTACTCCCATGGCTGGAATTGTCCTACCAGTGGTTCTCATGCCCACTGTCGAATTTATCACTGACTTGGCCGCCCCTGTGTCTACAAGAAAGTTTAAAGTTTTACCAGCTACATTGATTGCAATTTCTGGTTCGCTTCCAAGACTAGCAATCAACTTAACTGGGTGCAGATTACAGGTATGGCCACACCCCTATTGGGTATGCTGACCTCCCTGAATCCCGCTGGCAGCAACTACTTGTGAGGGAGTTAGCTGGGAACTACCAGAGGCATGCCAATCTCTGTTCGGGGGATATCTTTTTGTTTCCCCTGTATGTGGCTCAAAACTCCGCCTCTGTGGACCCTGCTCCCAATGTCGTGTGTTGTGTTGTTGTCTAGGGGGTTGAAAAGATCTTTGTACATTCTTTGTTCTACATTCTCGTGCAAAGTGTCCCGGTCTGTTACAAGAAAAACATGTTATTACACTTGCCTTACCCACAGGATTCGGTGGTACATACGCAGGTTGCCTTGTGGTCAGCGCCTGTATACTTACGGACATCAACTTATCACTTTGCGACTCCCTGTGCCTAGTGATGTTTCTGTCGTGATCAATAGCAGCCTCTCTCAATGTGGACACTGACAGACCTCGCCAACATGGTTGTGTGGTCTGTACCCTAGCTTTTAATGTTTCTTTCAAACCATCCATCAGTACAGATACTGCTACTTCTCGATGGTTTGGGTTGGTCTTAATGTCTTCTATACCAGTGTACTTTGCCATTTCTAATAGTGCCCGGTGAAAATACTCTGTTGCCGTTTCGGACTCCTTTTGCTTAATGGAAAATATCTTGTTCCATTTAACAACGGCTGGGAAATACTCCTTTAGCTGTAAATTTATCCTTTTTACATTATCCTTGTTGTACACGTCTGTAAGCGGTACATCTTTATCCAATGCACAATCAGCTAAGAACTGAGTTGCGTCAACATTGGAAGGTAAACAAGCTCTTAGCAGTATCTGCCAATCCTTGTTGTTGGGTTCTACAGTGTTACCTAAATCCCTGATGTATTTTTGGCTAGCAACTAAATCCTTCCTGGGGTCAGGAAATTCGGACACTATTGTTCTTAATTCCATTCTGGAAAATGGAGTGTACATGGCAATGTTCCTTATGGGAGTGGCTCCAGACACATCTGTTTTTCCATTGGGAACTGCTATTACCCTTACAGGAGCAATTCTAACAGCCTCTTCCTGTGTAGATTCTACAGCTTGTTGTGGTACAATTGTTTCAGTGTAGTGCATGGTGCCGTACTTACCCGTTGACACGACCTCACCTATCCCTCCGCTAGGGGCTTTCACTAATCTCGTGGGTGTCGCTGTGCCTACTGTGGTCTCTGCTATGGTGGCTGCAAGAGAGAGAGCTGAAATTGTTGCTGAATCGTCTTCTTGATCACACTCCTGAGGAAGGTTCAAAACAGGGTACATCTTGCACGGGTTAATACTTGCATGAGTTATTTGGTTAACATCATTAACATTTACAGGGTTACTAAGAGTTTGTGTTTTACAACCCAGTGCGTTTCTCTCCGCAATCAACTTCTCTCCTGCAATGTATGGTGGAGGAGGAGCTGTGGCTATCAGCTTCCTGACTGCCCCAGATCCTGCCGCCAGAGCCAAACCTCTCTGTATCTCACCTTCCTGGTGCCATAACTGTAAATAATCATGATGTTGAATTCGTCTCTTTGCTGATTTTACGAGACATATCCTCCTCCTTAAATTTTGTAACACTTCTGGACTAAAGCTACCTATTCTTGGGAATTTGTCCCTGTCTTGTACAGTCATTCTCTCCCATTCATCACATAAAACCTCTGTGTGACTACCGTATTTTTCACACATTACATATCGTGCCGACCCAACTGGTCGGTTCTCTGAATCAACCCGAACCGAGGTTGATCGCCCCCTACCTGAACAAATGGCCCCCATAATCTGCAGGCGTTGCTTATTCCTCCTTGGATCTTTATCTCAAGGTTTTCAGCGAACCCTTACAAACAAACCAAGATGTCCTTGGGCAGGCCGGCGGTGGTGGTTTATCAAGTACCCCACTTACTTCTCGCCCACGTTGGCCAGTACTGCAATCACTGTAACCAGAGCTGCTGTACCCAACCTAGGGCCCCTGTGAACCTTTATTTACTGGGGCGCGTTCCCCAGCAAGTATCGGTTGTTGGATAGTTCCTGAGTGACCAGCGAACTTCCCTTCCAAAAATAAAAAATTACACAAATCACGTCAGAATGTACAAATAGCGTTTGTGACCACTTTACTCTAATGGTATTAGGTCAGATTACTAACTACTGCACACAATTACGTGCGGTCCAATCGTTCAGTACACGAGCACTACTTGTCATGTACTGAAAGATCAATGGAATCGATGTTTCCGGCCGCGATTCCTTCAGCAAGAGCTTATGGCCTATATGGGTTCTGCACCAACACCCCAGGCGTTGTGCCACTGGACTTTTATAGCGGACCTCTTTGTCTATTTTACCTGTTACCTTATGACCTCCTGGTCTGTTACCTTATGACCTCCTGGTCTGTTACCTTATGACCTCCTGGTCTTGTTACCTTATGACCTCCTGGTCTTGTTACCTTATGGTCCGCTATACTCTAATGCTCAAATATTATTTAACCAGGGATGCCTCCCTAGCCACCGTATATGTCACTTACACGTGTGTCCCTTGACGAGTACCCGGCTTTCCTTTTGGTTCCACCTTAAAGTTATATAAACTTTTGTATACAAAACACACTCACTCAACACATGTACACTTTTGTTTCTATATCTATTTCTGCGCAGAAATTGTCTTTAGGCCAAAAGTGTTACCAATTAGGAGCAGGATCTGTTAAACTAAATTTCAGATTTTTCCAAAAATAGATTTGCGTTATTTACCGCGTCGCGTTATCTACCGCTGTGCGTTACTTATCGCCTTTGCGTTACTTCACTTTATCACAGCTTGAGCTACGTGGGCGTAACCGGACGCTACGTTGCGTAATGAACGCTGCGTGCGTCTGCCTTTGGATTGCGTACGCTAGTCTTTGTTAGCGACACGTGTACGCAATATAAAGATCCACCGTAACACAATTTCTATTTTTATCAATGTAAATGATCCCTGATCATCTACCGCAATCCACACTGACTGCCTTGTATCTCAGACAAACCGTGTGTTTGTTCTATACTTTAACTATCGCCTCTACTATGAAATAACAGCAAATCTCTTTTTAGCACTTTCTATCAACTATAAAATTTGGCAAACAGGAATAGTGATATACGAAAATGAAACAGAAAATGCAGATATATGTATGCGTGCGTGTATACGCAAGACAGAAGAGAAATAAACAGTTTTAAAAGACACAAGCGTTTTGTTCTTACTTCCGGTTCCCGGATTCCTTCAGCACTCTTTATCTAAGCGAAGCAGACGCTTATCCCGTCAGCACTGTGAGACAACCTCCCACCCTTTGCTGGAGGGATAATGTCTGCTGATCTACCTAGTGCAGATATGAGAAGGATAGGACGAGTCCCCAATTGACAATGCTAAATTCCTTTGTCGTATAAACAACCCTTTATGAAGCTAAGAACACTGTACGCTGTTTACTTAAGAAGTACCGTAATGGTACGCTAGTTGCGTAACGATCGCTCAGCCGTAGGCGAGACGCTCAAGCGTCACGTTCGCTCACGGCCCAGGGATCACAGGACACATTGGCTATGACTAGAGTAATGATTCGCTATGGCGTAGCTTACGCTCGAAACCACGAGGAGGTCACCAGCGGCGCAGACGCTCACAACGCTATACCTTTATGATAAAACCTTATACCAATGAAATACACAGAATACCTTAATGTGAGTACAGGGTGTAAGTGCAACCTTGTGTAACCTGACTAACTACAAAGCTGCTTGAGCGTCACCGACGCTCAAGTGAACACTTAACACTATAGGAAATACACAGATGCTGGTTTAGGTTCCAAAGCCTATTAACTGTATTATATCTAATATACTTGTAAAAGGGGATAACAGTACAAATGATACACTACAATATAACAGAGACTTCCTAACCACAGAACTAAACAATAAATACAAAAAGACAATACTACACTGACCTAAATGCAATACAATACAATACTATCTAATACAATACAATACTAGCCTAGTCTAGGGGAGATATGAGAGAACAGAACAGAGAGAGAGAGAGAGAGAGAGAGAGAGAGAGAGATGAGATGAGAGAAATTGGCTCACAGAAAGACAATGATTACGGAGAGAAACTTACGCACAAAGGGTATGATCGCCTGCGCCTCGATATCCAGCTCCCGGCTATCAGCAGATAACCGTTGATGAGAGAGTGAGAGCTGGATGTGGTCGGCCTGCCTATTTATGCCCCACACACAATGCAATCTCCTGGTCCTACAATCCCATTGTCCATTGGCCGAAGGAATTCGGCCCTGCATCATAACAAAAGGTCATAGGGTGATTCATACAGGTGGGCTGTGACGATTTCCAACAGCTCAGGTGGGTGGGAAACTGGGTTTCCCGCCGCATACCTGAGTATGTGTAAATAATAGAAATGGACATAAACTTCTTATGTCCATAACTATTCGCACGAGCGATTAATACGCTCCAAACCAACACCGGAATATTGCTAATTAAATACTCTTCCGATGGGTACCAAACACTGCTGTATGATTCCTGTTAGACCCTTCGTACGATATAAAGAGGGATTCCTCAGCTCTGGGACATTGTATTTTAACCAAACTTTCAGAATCTATCAAAGGGACCATGATCTATAAACTACATTAATTGTGAACATTTGTAACGAATGAGTCGCACGCTACG
Organism: Pseudophryne corroboree; assembly: GCF_028390025.1. NCBI lineage: Eukaryota > Metazoa > Chordata > Amphibia > Anura > Myobatrachidae > Pseudophryne > Pseudophryne corroboree. Next base: position 404,713,777 of record NC_086444.1, on the reverse strand, counting down.
ACTACATAAACTCTACCGTAAATGCGCATACCGCGCCTGCGAGTGCACGCTATTGCGGGTATGCGCCTCCACGGGAGAGCGTACGCACGCGCAGCGCGGACCAGTGTGCGGTGCAAATATGGCAACGTGCATTGAGACATTTTTCTGACTTTGACAGTTTTTTGGAAGGGCCATCCTGCGTGACACTGCAGTGCCACTCCTAGATGGGCCCGGTGTTTGTGTCGGCCACTAGGGTCGCTAATCTTACTCACACAGCTACCTCATTGCGCCTCTTTTTTTCTTTGCGTCATGTGCTGTTTGGGGAGGGTTTTTTGGAAGGGACATCCTGCGTGACACTGCAGTGCCACTCCTAGATGGGCCCGGTGTTTGTGTCGGCCACTAGGGTCGCTTATCTTACTCACACAGCGACCTCGGTGCAAATTTTAGGACTAAAAATAATATTGTGAGGTGTGAGGTATTCAGAATAGACTGAAAATGAGTGTAAATTATGGTTTTTGAGGTTAATAATACTTTGGGATCAAAATGACCCCCAAATTCTATGATTTAAGCTGTTTTTTAGTGTTTTTTGAAAAAAACACCCGAATCCAAAACACACCCGAATCCGACAAAAAAAATTCGGTGAGGTTTTGCCAAAACGCGTTCGAACCCAAAACACGGCCGCGGAACCGAACCCAAAACCAAAACACAAAACCCGAAAAATTTCAGGCGCTCATCTCTAAAAAAAACATGAAGTTCGTGCGGGTTCGGATTCAGAGAAACCGAACCCGCTCATCTCTACTGCAGTAGTGATATATATATATTTTTTATATCATTATCATCCAGTCTATATTAGCAGCAGATGCAGTACGGTAGTCCACGGCTGTAGCTACCTCTGTGTCGGCAGTCGCTCGTCCATCCATAAGTATACTAGTATCCATCCATCTCCATTGTTTACCTGAGGTGCCTTTTAGTTGTGCCTATTAAAATATGGAGAACAAAAATGTTGAGGTTCCAAAAATAGGGAAAGATCAAGATCGACTTCCACCTCGTGCTGAAGCTGCTGCCACTAGTCATGGCCGAGACGATGAAATGCCAGCAACGTCGTCTGCCAAGGCCGATGCCCAATGTCATAGTACAGAGCATGTAAAATCCAAAACACCAAATAACAGTAAAAAAAGGACTCAAAAATCTAAAATAAAATTGTCGGAGGAGAAGCGTAAACTTGCCAATATGCCATTTACCACACGGAGTGGCAAGGAACGGCTGAGGCCCTGGCCTATGTTCATGGCTAGTGGTTCAGCTTCACATGAGGATGGAAGCACTCAGCCTCTCGCTAGAAAAATGAAAAGACTCAAGCTGGCAAAAGCACAGCAAAGAACTGTGCGTTCTTCGAAATCACAAATCCACAAGGAGAGTCCAATTGTGTCGTTTGCGATGCCTGACCTTCCCAACACTGGACGTGAAGAGCATGCGCCTTCCACCATTTGCACGCCCCCTGCAAGTGCTGGAAGGAGCACCCGCAGTCCAGTTCCTGATAGTCAGATTGAAGATGTCAGTGTTGAAGTACACCAGGATGAGGAGGATATGGGTGTTGTTGGCGCTGGGGAGGAAATTGACCAGGAGGATTCTGATGGTGAGGTGGTTTGTTTAAGTCAGGCACCCGGGGAGACACCTGTTGTCCGTGGGAGGAATAGGGCCATTGACATGCCTGGTGAAAATACAAAAAAAAACAGCTCTTCGGTGTGGAAGTATTTCAACAGAAATGCGGACAACATTTGTCAAGCCGTGTGTTGCCTTTGTCAAGCTGTAATAAGTAGGGGTAAGGACGTTAACCACCTCGGAACATCCTCCCTTATACGTCACCTGCAGCGCATTCATCATAAGTCAGTGACAAGTTCAAAAACTTTGGGGCGACAGCGGAAGCAGTCCACTGACCAGTAAATCCCTTCCTCTTGTAACCAAGCTCACGCAAACCACCCCACCAACTCCCTCAGTGTCAATTTCCTCCTTCCCCAGGAATGCCAATAGTCCTGCAGGCCATGTCACTGGCAATTCTGACGAGTCCTCTCCTGCCTGGGATTCCTCCGATGCATCCTTGCGTGTAACGCCTACTGCTGCTGGCGCTGCTGTTGTTGCTGCTGGGAGTCGATGGTCTTCCCAGAGGGGAAGTCGTACTCGTAAGACCACTTTTACTACTTCCACCAAGCAATTGACTATCCAACAGTCCTTTGCGAGGAAGATGAAATATCACAGCAGTCATCCTGCTGCAAAGCGGATAACTGAGGCCTTGGCATCCTGGGCGGTGAGAAACGTGGTTCCGGTATCCATCATTACTGCAGAGCCAACTAGAGACTTGTTGGAGGTACTGTGTCCCCGGTACCAAATACCATCTAGGTTCCATTTCTCTAGGCAGGCGATACCGAAAATGTACACAGACCTCAGAAAAAGACTCACCAGTCTCCTAAAAAATGCAGTTGTACCCAATGTCCACTTAACCACGGACATGTGGACAAGTGGAGCAGGGCAGGCTCAGGACTATATGACTGTGACAGCCCACTGGGTAGATGTATGGACTCCCGCCGCAAGAACAGCAGCGGCGGCACCAGTAGCAGCATCTCGCAAACGCCAACTCTTTCCTAGGCAGGCTACGCTTTGTATCACCGCTTTCCAGAATACGCACACAGCTAAAAACCTCTTACGGCAACTGAGGAAGATCATCGCAGAATGGCTTACCCCAATTGGACTCTCCTGTGGATTTGTGGCATCGGACAACGCCAGCAATATTGTGTGTGCATTAAATCTGGGCAAATTCCAGCACGTCCCATGTTTTGCACATACCTTGAATTTGGTGGTGCAGAATTATTTAAAAAACGAGAGGGGCGTGCAAGAGATGCTGTCGGTGGCCAGAAGAATTGCGGGACACTTTCGGCGTACAGGCACCACGTACAGAAGACTGGAGCACCACCAAAAACGCCTGAACCTGCCCTGCCATCATCTGAAGCAAGAAGTGGTAACGAGGTGGAATTCAACCCTCTATATGCTTCAGAGGTTGGAGGAGCAGCAAAAGGCCATTCAAGCCTATACAACTGACCACGATATAGGAGGTGGAATGCACCTGTCTCAAGCGCAGTGGAGAATGATTTCAACGTTGTGCAAGGTTCTGCAACCTTTTGAACTTGCCACACGTGAAGTCAGTTCAGACACTGCCAGCCTGAGTCAGGTCATTCCCCTCATCAGGCTTTTGCAGAAGAAGCTGGAGACATTGAAGGAGGAGCTAACACAGAGCGATTCCGCTAGGCATGTGGGACTTGTGGATGGAGCCCTTAATTCGCTTAACAAGGATTCACGGGTGGTCAATCTGTTGAAATCAGAGCACTACATTTTGGCCACCGTGCTCGATCCTAGATTTAAAACCTGCCTTGGATCTCTCTTTCCGGCAGACACAGGTCTGCTGGGGTTCAAAGAACTGCTGGTGACAAAATTGTCAAGTCAAGCGGAACGCGACCTGTCAACATCTCCTCCTTCACATTCTCCCGCAGCTAGGGGTGCGAGGAAAAGGCTCAGAATTCCGAGCCCACCCGCTGGCGGTGATGCAGGGCAGTCTGGAGCGACTGCTGATGCTGACACCTGGTCCGGACTGAAGGACCTGACAACGATTACGGACATGTCGTCTACTGTCACTGCATATGATTCTCTCCCCATTGAAAGAATGGTGGAGGATTATATGAGTGACCGCATCCAAGTAGGCACGTCAGACAGTCCGTACTTATACTGGCAGGAAAAAGAGGCAATTTGGAGGCCCTTGCACAAACTGGCTTTATTCTACCTAAGTTGCCCTCCCACAAGTGTGTACTCCGAAAGAGTGTTTAGTGCCGCCGCTCACCTTGTCAGCAATCGGCGTACGAGGTTACATCCAGAAAATGTGGAGAAGATGATGTTCATTAAAATAAATTATAATCAATTCCTCCGTGGAGACATTCACCAGCAGCAATTGCCTCCACAAAGTACACAGGGAGCTGAGATGGTGGATTCCAGTGGGGACGAATTGATAATCTGTGAGGAGGGGGATGTACACGGTGATATATTGGAGGATGATGATGAGGTGGACATCTTGCCTCTGTAGAGCCAGTGTGTGCAAGGAGAGATTAATTGCTTCTTTTTTGGTGGGGGTCCAAACCAACCCGTCATTTCAGTCACAGTCGTGTGGCAGACCCTGTCACTGAAATGATGGGTTTGTTAAAGTGTGCATGTCCTGTTTATACAACATAAGGGTGGGTGGGAGGGCCCAAGGACAATTCCATCTTGCACCTCTTTTTTCTTTCATTTTTCTTTGCGTCATGTGCTGTTTGGGGGGTGTTTTTTGGAAGGGCCATCCTGCGTGACACTGCAGTGCCACTCCTAGATGGGCCAGGTGTTTGTGTCGGCCACTAGGGTCGCTTAGCTTAGTCACACAGCTACCTCATTGCGCCTCTTTTTTTTCTTCTTTGCGTCATGTGCTGTTTGGGGACTAGTTTTTTGAAGGGCCATCCTGCGTGACACTGCAGTGCCACTCCTAGATGGGCCAGGTGTTTGTGTCGGCCACTTGGGTCGCTTATCTTACTCACACAGCTACCTCATTGCGCCTCTTTTTTTTCTTCTTTGCGTCATGTGCTGTTTGGGGAGTGTTTTTTGGAAGGGCCATCCTGGTTGACACTGCAGTGCCACTCCTAGATGGGCCAGGTGTTTGTGTCGGCCACTTGGGTCGCTTATCTTACTCACACAGCTACCTAATTGCGCCTCTTTTTTTTTTTGCGTCATGTGCTGTTTGGGGAGTGTTTTTTGGAAGGGCCATCCTGCGTGACACTGCAGTGCCACTCCTAGATGGGCCAGGTGTTTGTGTCGGCCACTTGGGTCGCTTATCTTACTCACACAGCTACCTCATTGCGCCTCTTTTTTTCTTTGCGTCATGTGCTGTTTGGGGAGTGTTTTTTGGAAGGGCCATCCTGCGTGACACTGCAGTGCCACTCCTAGATGGGCCAGGTGTTTGTGTCGGCCACTTGGGTCGCTAATCTTAGTCACACAGCTACCTCATCGCGCCTCTTTTTTTTCTTCTTTGCGTCATGTGCTGTTTGGGGAGTGTTTTTTGGAAGGGCCATCCTGCGTGACACTGCAGTGCCACTCGGTGTGCATTAGGGAACACAGTTTTTTTTTCCTACACAGAATTACCCCTCCCCTTTTAGCACCTGAGTGACATTACAATCTGATTGAGCAGCTTCCCACCTTGTGTATTGTATATAGAGAGGCACAAATGGGTCAGCATTAGGAGGGATTGCTGACTCTAGTAGTGCCATAGGGGAAGTCAGGGGTATCCCCAGGTAAGCTGGCTCTCAGATGCTGTAGGTGCCATTACCATGTGGCCTTACACTGGGAATTTAACCCAGATATATATATATATGTAATTATTTATGGGGTGGGTGTGGGGTGCAGTGGCCCCTGTGTCGGTATGGGTGGGCTGCTGCAGGTCGGCACACCCTAACACTTTATTAACACTTATTATTTTTCCTATCACTTTGTATATATTATTTTAATCACACCACTTACATAGCACTTCTGTGCTTCTTATTAACCCCTATTAATTTTCACCTGTGTGCTGACCTGGGGTGGCCGACCTGTGCCGACATTGTGGGGTCCTGCGCCCCAGGCCCATACCTAGTATTAGGGACCCCCAGTGACGGAGAAGCCTTGTCGATCGGCCTGGGGGCTTAACCCTATATCTGCAGATATACGCAACTAAGATCTCCGTATTATCTGATTATTATATAGTAATATTATTCACTCGGTGTGCATTAGGGAACACAGTTTTTTTTTGTTTTTTTTTTTCCTACACAGAATTACCCCTCCCCTTTTAGCACCTGAGTGACATTACAATCTGATTGAGCAGCTTCCCACCTTGTGTATTGTATATAGAGAGGCACAAATGGGTCAGCATTAGGAGGGATTGCTGACTCTAGTAGTGCCATAGGGGAAGTCAGGGGTATCCCCAGGTAAGCTGGCTCTCAGATGCTGTAGGTGCCATTACCATGTGGCCTTACACTGGGAATTTAACCCAGATATATATATATATGTAATTATTTATGGGGTGGGTGTGGGGTGCAGTGGCCCCTGTGTCGGTATGGGTGGGCTGCTGCAGGTCGGCACACCCTAACACTTTATTAACACTTATTATTTTTCCTATCACTTTGTATATATTATTTTAATCACACCACTTACATAGCACTTCTGTGCTTCTTATTAACCCCTATTAATTTTCACCTGTGTGCTGACCTGGGGTGGCCGACCTGTGCCGACATTGTGGGGTCCTGCGCCCCAGGCCCATACCTAGTATTAGGGACCCCCAGTGACGGAGAAGCCTTGTCGATCGGCCTGGGGGCTTAACCCTATATCTGCAGATATACGCAACTAAGATCTCCGTATTATCTGATTATTATATAGTAATATTATTCACTCGGTGTGCATTAGGGAACACAGTTTTTTTTTCCTCCACTCCTAGATGGGCCAGGTGTTTGTGTCGGCCACTTGGGTCGCTTATCTTACTCACACAGCTACCTAATTGCGCCTCTTTTTTTCTTTGCGTCATGTGCTGTTTGGGGAGTGTTTTTTGGAAGGGCCATCCTGCGTGACACTGCAGTGCCACTCCTAGATGGGCCAGGTGTTTGTGTCGGCCACTTGGGTCGCTTATCTTACTCACACAGCTACCTCATTGCGCCTCTTTTTTTCTTTGCGTCATGTGCTGTTTGGGGAGTGTTTTTTGGAAGGGCCATCCTGCGTGACACTGCAGTGCCACTCCTAGATGGGCCAGGTGTTTGTGTCGGCCACTTGGGTCGCTGAGCTTAGTCATCCAGCGACCTCGGTGCAAATTTTAGGACTAAAAATAATATTGTGAGGTGTGAGGTGTTCAGAATAGACTGAAAATGAGTGGAAATAATGGTTATTGAGGTTAATAATACTTTGGGATCAAAATGACCCCCAAATTCTATGATTTAAGCTGTTTTTTAGGGTTTTTTGAAAAAAAAAAAACGAATCCAAAACACACCCGAATCCGACAAAAAAAATTCGGTGAGGTTTTGCCAAAACGCGTTCGAACCCAAAACACGGCCGCGGAACCGAACCCAAAACCAAAACACAAAACCCGAAAAATTTCCGGTGCTCATCACTAGTGTATGTACCCGCTGGCCTGAAGGGGTACTGTATGTTCAGGAGGACGGAGGTGTTAGTTAGGGGTGGTCTTCAGGTTGCCGGCGGCCGGGCTCCTGGTGACCACCATACCGGCACCGGAATCCGACTGCCGGCATACCGACATCTTTTCTCCCTCTTGGGAGTCCACGACCCCCCTGGAGGGAGAATAGATAGCGTGGCGCGCTCATTTGCACTCGCCCAGCTGTCGGTATGCCGGCGGTCGGGATTCCGGCACTGGTATGCTGGTCGCCGGGACCTCGACTGCCGGCAAACCATACTACACCCATTAGTTAGAATAGGTAGTGTACTGTGAGGCATGGAGCACAAGCTCTGTACACAATAGTTGAAAGCAGGGGGCAGGATGGGAGCAGTAGAAGTGCAGAGCAGGGGGCAGGTTGAGAGCAGTAGTAGTGGTGGAGAGCAGGGTCAGGTTGAGAGCAGTAGTAGTGGTGGAGAGCAGGGGGCAGGTTAAGAGCAGTAGTAGTGGTGCAGAGCAGGGGGCAGGTTGAGAGTAGTAGTAGTGAGGAGCAGTGGGGGCAGGCTGGGAGTAGTAGTAGGGAGCAGGGGCCCAACTTAGAGTAGTAGCAGGGGAAAGGAGGGAAGTAGTTGGGGACATGAATTGAGTAACAGTAGTGCAGAGTAAGGGGCAGGCAGGAAGTAATAGCAGTGGGGGCAGGAATAGGAGTAGTGGTGGGAAGAAGTGGGCAGGATGGCAGTGGAAGGGACTCGGGGCGGGATGTACTAAAGGAAAAATGCAGAAAACCCCCCGAAAACTGGGGTTTTACAGCATTTTCAAATTTACTAAGACCCTACCGCCGCGTTTTCACCGTCCAGGGTATCGCCATCTCTGGAAGGCGATATCCTATAGAAGCCTCTGGGCTTCTTATCGCCGACCGCCACAACCCGCCAACACCACCGCCTCCGTCGCAGACGCTGCCCCCCCCCTCCCCCCGGCTTACCTTCCTCCAGGCTGCCCTGGACCCGAAAGGTAATCTCCTCCTCCCCCTAGCAACGCAGCCGGACGTCCTTCCATACCATAAGCATAAGTTAGAAAAGGATCTCACCTTCTCTTTGCAGCTCCCGGGTCCCGGCTGCTTCCTCCATGCTCACGCTGGACAGACACTCGGACAGCTGATGGGATCCGCTCATCTGGTAGCTGAGCTCACACTCGTCTATTCCCTGGGGAGCTTGAACACGGAGGTGGATACGACCTGCGATCAGGTTGGGGAGGTTGGTGGCACCGAACCTCCGCACCAGCTTTACAGCCTGCATGTAGCAGTGGCCGCCTCATCATAACAGCCCACAGACATTCCCCTAAACTGGCGCTATGTGTGGCAGTCGGCGGCCCTGGGAGGGGGCAGGACCTCCCATGCAGCTCTGTTCTCCCTGCGGCTTTAAAATAGGTAATGCTGCTGAATCTGATTTATACTCCAGCTGGGAATGGGCGAGGGGGGGTGTGTGTCTTGGCAGCCGCAGATGTAAGCTGGAAGGGGGGGGGCACTGACTTGGTTGCCGCTGATGTATAACCGGGGGGGGATCTCTCGGCAGCCGCGGATGTCAGCCGGGCGTGGGGGAGACTTAGCTGCCGCGGATGTGATGTCAGCTGGGCGTGGGGGGGACTTAGCTGCCGCAGATGTCAGCCGGGCGTGGGGGAAGGGAACTTGCCTGCCGCTGATGTAACAGCCGGGCGTGGGGGGGACTTAGCTGCCGCTGATGTCAGCCGGGCGTGGGGGGGACTTAGCTGCCGCTGATGTCAGCGGCGGAGGAAACTTTCCTGCAGCTGATGTAAGCCGGGGGGGGGGGACACGACTTGGCAGCCGCACATGTAAGCTGGATGGGGTGTGGGTGGCTAATGTTTGTGGCAGCTGGGAAGAGGAAGGGGGGAGAATTGCTGATGGGTAGCGCCAGATAAAACAATGAGCCCTGCCGCCGAGCACAGCATGTTTGCTGCTTAGCTGGACCGGCCCATCTGCAGAACAGCCCTGCCCACTGCCCTATTATATCTGTTCTAGTGACAGGGGCGTGCTTTCATATGGGCTGAAAGCACGCCACAGTCAAAGAGGCACTTCCAGAGATGCCGCTTACAGGGCTATTTTTAATGGGCAATTACTGCCTGATGCTTCGCCCCGCCCCCCGCTTCCAGCTCTTTTACAACGACAGCCGGAGGCACCGAGAGCGGTGCCTCTGATACATATTTCAGACATTTTTACACAATAAAAATAATTTAAATAATATAAAGGCTAAAGCATATACTTATAACACAGTAGCTGTGTCATAAGTATCTTCTTTATATAATTTTAATCATTAATGACAGGAGAGGCACTGCCTCCCCTGCCTCCCCTGACTGCACGTCCCTGTTTGCATGCATGTCTACGTTTATATGTATCCCACAAATGCTAGGCAGCTTTATTTTTACACTGCAATTTAGATTTGAGTTTGGACACGCCCCTCTCACATATAAATCTCTCTACACATGTTATACAGTATCTGCACCATCCAGGGCTAGGGTGTTCGGCGCTCCCCTGCAAACCATAAATTTGCATTCTCCCATACTTTACAAAGGGACAGCGCACATAATACCCCCTGTAGTAGTAACGCTTACACACGTAACGGGTATGGGCCGTTGGATCGACACAACTTAGGTGGACAGTCATTTGGTCGACCTAGTGACCCTGTCGACCTAATGCATGTTGACCAATAGTGGCCGACCTAATGACTGTAGACCTAAGTGGTGTCGACCTAATAACCGAATCCCCACGTAACGCCCCCTGTAGTAGTGACACTTACACACGTAACACCACCTGTAGCAGTGACACTTACATACATAACACCGCCTGTAGCAGTGCCGCTTACACATGTAACACCACCTGTAGCAGTGCCACTTAGACATGTAACACCCCCTGTACCAGTGCCGATTACACACGTAACGCCCCCTGTACCAGTGCTGCTTAGACACGTAACGCTCCCTGTACCAGTGCTGCTTACACACGTAACGCTCCCATGTACCAGTGCTTCTTACACACGTAACGCCCCTTGTATCAGTGCCGATTAGACACGTAACGCCCCCTGTACCAGTGGCGCTTACATATGTAACGCCCCTTGTACCAGTGCCTCTTAGATATGTAACGCCCCCTGTACCAGTGCCGCTTAGACACGTAACACCCCCTGTGCCAATGCCGCTTACACACGTAACGTCCGCTGTACCAGTGCCACTTACACACATTATGCCACAGTCACACATACACACAGATACATACACCACATATACATATATATATATATATATATACATACACACACACACACACACACACACACATACATACTGTACATACATTACACACATACATACATACATACATACATACATACACAGTCACACATATATACAGTATATATACAGTATACACATACACATACTCACTCTCTTTCCAGACACGTACCTAAAGAAGTCTGGCAGCTGGCTGGCCGGAGCTGTAGCAGCTCATACCATGTGTATCTGGCACTGCTGGGGGGCAGATCATGGATATCTGGCAATGCTGGGGGGCATATCATGTGTATCTGGACCTGCTGAGGGGTATATCATGTGAATCTGGCACTGCTGGGGGGCATATCATGTGTATCTGGCACTGTGGGGGGCATATAATGTGTATGTGGCACTGCTGCGGGGCATATCATGTGTATCTGGCAGTGCTGGGGGGCATATCATGTGTATCTGGCACTGCTGGGAGCATGTCATGTATACCTGGCACTGCTGAGGGGATATCATGTGTATCAGGCACTTCTGGGGGGCATATCATGTGTATATGGCACTGCTGCGGGGCATATCATGTGTATCTGGCACTGCTGGAGGGCATATTATGTGTATCTGGCACTGCTGCGGGGCACATCATGTGTATCTGGCACTGCTGCGGGGCACATCATGTGTATCTGGCACTGCTGCGGGGCATATCATGAGTATCTGTCATTGCTGGGTGGCATATCATGTGTATCTGTCACTGCTGGGAGGCATATCATGTGTATCTGGCAATGCTGGGGGGCATATCATGTGTAACTGGAACTGCTGGGTGTCACTGACCTGGGTTGGGGATGTTGTGGACTCGGGGGTTCTTCCGATGGTCGGGAAAAGGATTTCCTCATACAAGACTCTAACAGTTAGGTTTGGTAAAAGAATGCTGAGGAACTTTATTAAGGGAAGGGAGCAATACAGCGGCACATGAAAGAACGTGAACTTGCAGGCAATGTCAAAAAGTTACTGAAGAATTCATGAGCAATGATGAAGGACACTGAAGAATTTGTGAGCAATGTTTAAAGACACTGATGAATGAAGAACTTGTGAGCGATGGTAAATGACACTGAAGAATTGTGAGCAATGTTTAAAGACACTGATGAATGAAGAAGTTGTGAGCGATGGTGAATGACACTGAAGAATTGGTGAGCGGTGTTTAAAGACACTGATGAATGAAGAACTTGTGAGCGATGGTAATGACACTGAAGAATTTGTGAGCAGTGTTTAAGGACACAGATGAATGAAGAACTTGTGAGCGATGATAAATGACACTGAAGAATTGGTGAGCGGGGTTTAAGGACACTGATGAATGAAGAACTTGTGAGCGATGATAAATGACACTGAAGAATTGGTGAGCGGTGTTTAAGGACACTGATGAATGAAGAACTTGTGAGCGATGATAAATGACACTGAAGAATTGGTGAGCGGTGTTTAAGGACACTGATGAATGAAGAACTTGTGAGCGATGGTAAATGACACTGAAGAATTGGTGAGCGGAGTTTAAGGACACTGATGAATGAAGAACTTGTGAGCGATGGTAAATGACACTGAAGAATTGGTGAGCAGAGTTTAAGGACACTGATGAATGAAGAACTTGTGAGCCATGATAAATGACACTGAACGCTGGAAGCACTAAGGTTGGTTCGGCCCGCAGGCCTTGCTGAATCCAGGGAGCGCTGGCAACTGCACTGCAGAGGAACACACTATTTGCTCGGATCACTGGAGACTGTGCTGCAGGAAGGCACCCTGAATGCTAAGTGCACAGGAGTATAGCTGCTGGAAAACACACTGCGTACGGGAGCTCTGGCATCCACTTCAGAAAAGAGACGATACTCAGGCACCGAGGCTCTGCCCGGCGTCTGACTTTGAATCTCCCGCCTCCGCTGGATTGGCGGAACAGTCTGATGACGTCACCTGCTCCCCGCCCACGTGATGCCGGGTGTCATGGCGGCACCCCTGCCCCGGAGAACCGCCGGGAGCCGCGCCAGCCAGACACCGGAGCCCGTGGACCATCGAAGGCGGAGGCCGCAACACAGACCAGCAAGCACGCAGGGGTAAGCGCGGCTAACGCCGCCTCTGGCGTGTGACAGTACCCCCTCCTCCAGGAGTGGCCCCCGGACACTTCCCAGGTTTTGTTGGATGTCTGTAATGAAAGATCCGCACCAGTCGGGGAGCCATAACTTCCGTAGCCTTGACCCAGCTCCTCTCCTCAGGGCCAAAACCTTTCCACTCCACCAAATACTGTAGATTCTTGTGAAGATAACGAGAGTCAAGAATAGCTTTGATTTCAAAGTCCGTTCCAGCTTCAGTCTCTGCAGAGGTTGCCCTCGGGGACTTTGAATGGAACCGGTTTAAAATAAGGGGGCGAAGGAGAGAGACATGGAAGGAATTTGGTATCCGGAGGTGGGAAGGCAATCCCAATTTGCAGACAACCGGGTTCAGGACTTGTAACATGGGATAAGGACCAATAAACCTCGGAGCGAACTTCATAGTGGGCACCCTTAACCGAAGATTGCGGGTAGAGAGCCATACCCTGTCACCAACCTTATATTGGGGAGCTGCTCGTCGCTTCCTGTCCGCAAAGAACTTATAACGGCTGCAGACTCTCTTGAGGTTAGCATGGACTCGACTCCAAATTTGACTGAAGTGTCGGATAGTAGAGGCTGCAGCAGGAACATCCTCCGGAGGACAAATGGGTAATTCTGGAACTTGGGGATGGAATCCATAATTAATGAAAAATGGGGACTCACCGGTCGACGAGTGGTACAGATGATTATGGACAAACTCGGCCCATGGCAACAGTTCCACCCAATCATCTTGCGAGGAAGAGAGGTAAACACGGAGAAAAGTCTCTAAATCTTGATTGACGCGTTCAGTTTGCCCATTGGTTTGTGGATGGTAAGCGGATGAAAACGTGAGTTTTATTTGTAAGGCTGTACAAAGGGCTCTCCAGAATCTTGCAGTGAACTGTACCCCCCGATCAGAGACGATTTCCTGTGGTAACCCGTGCAGGCAGAAATGTTCCCGGATAAATAACAAAGCCAACTTGGGAGCTGATGGTAACCCGGTCAAAGGTTCAAAATGTGCCATCTTAGAGAAACGGTCAATAATTACCCAGACGGTATTGTGACCCTTGGAGAGAGGCAATTCAGTGACAAAGTCCATAGAGATATGGGTCCAAGGCCTCTTAGGAATGGACAGTGGATGCAACAACCCCGCAGGAGGCAAATGAAGAATTTTGTGCTGAGCACACTGAGGACATGAGTTGACATAATTTTGAATATCCTTCTTCATAGTGTCCCACCAGTAAGATCTTCGTAGAAACTCCCACATCTTTTGAACTCCAGGATGACCATAAAACTTGGAAATATGAGCCCACTGCAACAACCTTGGTCGGAATTTAGCTGGCACAGACATTCTCCCAGGAGGAGGACCCAGAGCGGTGGGAGCTGCTGAAATAGAAACTGGACTGAGAATCAAAGCCTTTCCAACGGGGTTCTCCTCATCTGAAGCCGTCAAGGAGCGAGATAAAGCATCAGCTTTGGTGTTAAGCGTCCCGGACCGGTACTTAATGACAAATGAGAATCGAGTGAAGAAGAGCGCCCATCTAGCTTGACGGGGATTCAAGCACTGGGCTGTCTTGAGATACAGCAAGTTCTTGTGGTCGGTATAAATCGTAATTAGGTGTTTAGCACCTTCCAATAGATATCTCCATTCTTCCAGGGCATATTTTATTGCCAAGAGTTCCTGATCTCCGATAGTGTAGTTTCGTTCAGCAGGAGAGAACTTGCGAGAATGGAAACCACATGGATGCAACTTCCCGTCAGAGGAGTACTGTGAGAGTACGGCACCGATGCCGACCGAGGAAGCATCGACCTCCACGAAGAATGATTTTGAAAAATTCGGTTGCTGGAGTAACGGAGCGGACATAAAGGCTGCTTTCAACTGGGCAAACGCTGCTACAGCTTCAGAAGACCAGTGACTTGGGTCAGACCCCTTTTTGGTTAGAGCAGTAATAGGTGCCACGATGGTAGAGAATCCCTTTATGAATTTCCGGTAGTAATTCGCAAAACCCAGAAATCTTTGTACCGCTTTCAAAGAAAGAGGCTGAGTCCAGTCCCGAATAGCAGTGAGTTTTTCCGGGTCCATGCGAAGCTCCATACCTGAGATGACGTAACCAAGAAATGGAATTGAAGGTACCTCAAAGGTACATTTGGAGATCTTACCGTAGAGATGATTCCTTCGTAGACGAAGAAGTACCTCCTTGATCTGAATTCTATGCTCCGTGAGATTCTTAGAAATTATCAGAATGTCATCCAAGTATACCACTACACTTAGGTATAACATATCTCTGAAGATTTCATTCACAAAACCTTGGAAGACGGCAGGGGCATTACTGAGCCCAAACGGCATTACCAGATATTCGTAATGCCCATCTCTGGTATTGAAGGCCGTCTTCCATTCGTCCCCCTGTCGAATACAAATCAAATTATAAGCTCCCCTTAAGTCGAGCTTCGTGAAGACATGGGATCCGTGAACCCTGTCAAATAGTTCCGTGATGAGCGGCAAAGGATATTTGTTCTTAATGGTGATCTCATTTAAGCCGCGGTAGTCAATGCATGGCCTCAACCCTCCGTCCTTCTTCTTCACAAAGAAGAAGCCGGCTCCCGCCGGTGAAGAAGAGGGGCGAATGAATCCTTTCTGCAGATTAGACTTGATATAGTCCGACATGGCTTGGGTCTCGGGCAATGACAAAGGATAAATGCGCCCCCGGGGTTGCATCTTCCCTGGGATGAGCTCAATGGGACAGTCCCAGGGTCTATGGGGTGGTAACTGATCGGCCGCCTGTTCCGAAAACACGTCTGCGAACTCCCGATAGGCCTCCGGAATGAGCTCCTCATCCGACTTGGAAGATACACGGAGCGGATAGACAGGAGTGAGACAATTAGAATGACAGAATGAACTCCAAGATATTATTTGTGACGACTTCCAGTCGACGTGAGGGTTGTGTACCTTAAGCCAAGGAAGACCAAGAACCAGATCGTGAGGCATCTTCCGAATCACTAGGAACTCCAGATGTTCTTAATGTAGAACTCCAACCTGCAGTTTGATTGGCACTGTGCGACTTGAAATAAGACCATTAGAAATTTGGGTACCATTGATGGCAGTCAGCGTAATAGGTCGTTCGACGGATTGTAACTGTAAACCCAGTTTTTGAATGCAAGAAAGAGAAACAAAATTCCCTGCAGCCCCGGAGTCCAGCAGGGCCTTAACAGGTTTGGCTATAGACCCAGAAAACAGAGACACGGAGAGTAAACAGTCCACTGTCAGAGAAGGTTTTGATGTAACCCCTAGCTCGACTCCTCCGGAACAAGCTAGAACTGCCCGTTTCCCGGACGGGATTTACAAAACTTGAGAAAGTGATCCGCAGCTCCACAGTAGAGGCAGAGTCTACCCTCACGACGGCGCTGTCGTTCTTCCGGAGACAGCCGAGATCGATTAATTTGCATAGGTTCATCTGGACTTGGAGTGATCGTTTGCTTAGTTGGGAGAGACCGGAATCTGGATCGTTCAGTCCGACTACGTTCACCACCTCGTTCCTGCATACGAAGATCCACCTTTACACAGAGTGATATCAACTCTTCTAAGGAATCTGGCAAGTCCCTAGTGATCAGTTCGTCCTTTAGACGGTCAGAGAGCCCATTCCAGAAAGCGGCCCGGAGAGCATCCTTATTCCAGCGCAGTTCCGAAGCTATGGTTTGGAAATGAATCACATACTGTCCCACTGAACGGGAGCCTTGTCGGACTCGGAGCAAATCCGAAGAAGCAGCGGTCGTTCTGCCGGGCTCATCGAAGATCCTACGGAATGACGTGATAAAGTTGGTGTAACTGGAAACCAATGGGTCAGAACGCTACCATAACGGAGACACCCAATCCAACGCTGAACCTTCAAGAAAGGAAATAATGTATGCCACCTTGGACCGATCTGTGGGGAAGTTGTGTGAAAGAAGTTCAAAATGTACCTCGCATTGGTTGAGAAAACCACGGCAATTCTTTGGATTCCCGTTATAGCGAGAGGGAGTGGGGAGCTGGAGGCGTGACCTGGTTCCGGGCAAGGATTGAACATTACCAGGGACAACTACTGGAGCGGGTACTGGAGCTGGAGCCGGGACTACAGAAGCCAGAGAAGCCTGAATTTGATCCAGCCGTCCAGATAACTCCTGGAGATACTGCGTCACTTGGCTTTGTGCTGTCTCCTGACTTTGAACTCGGGAAACCAGATCCTGGACGGCGCTTGCCCCTGGGTTCCGATCCCCCGGGTCCATGTGGCCTGAGTATACTGTCACTGACCTGGGTTGGGGATGTTGTGGACTCGGGCGTTCTTCCGATGGTCGGGAAAAGAATTTCCTCATACAAGACTCTAACAGTTAGGTTTAGTAAAAGAATGCTGAGGAACTTTATTAAGGGAAGGGAGCAATACAGCGGCACATGAAAGAACGTGAACTTGCAGGCAATGTCAAAAAGTTACTGAAGAATTCATGAGCAATGATGAAGGACACTGAAGAATTTGTGAGCGATGTTTAAAGACACTGATGAATGAAGAACTTGTGAGCGATGGTAAATGACACTGAAGAATTGTGAGCAATGTTTAAAGACACTGATGAATGAAGAACTTGTGAGCGATGGTGAATAACACTGAAGAATTGGTGAGCGGTGTTTAAAGACACTGATGAATGAAGAACTTGTGAGCGATGGTAATGACACTGAAGAATTGGTGAGCGGGGTTTAAGGATACTGATGAATGAAGAACTTGTGAGCGATGATAAATGACACTGAAGAATTGGTGAGTGGTGTTTAAGGACACTGATGAATGAAGAACTTGTGAGCGATGATAAATGACACTGAAGAATTGGTGAGCGGTGTTTAAGGACACTGATGAATGAAGAACTTGTGAGCGATGGTAAATGACACTGAAGAATTGGTGAGCGGAGTTTAAGGACACTGATGAATGAAGAACTTGTGAGCGATGGTAAATGACACTGAAGAATTGGTGAGCGGAGTTTAAGGACACTGATGAATGAAGAACTTGTGAGCGATGGTAAATGACACTGAAGAATTGGTGAGCGGAGTTTAAGGACACTGATGAATGAAGAACTTGTGAGCGATGATAAATGACACTGAACGCTGGAAGCACTAAGGTTGGTTCGGCCCGCAGGCCTTGCTGAATCCAGGGAGCGCTGGCAACTGCACTGCAGAGGAACACACTAGTTGCTCGGATCACTGGAGACTGTGCTGCAGGAAGGCACCCTGAATGCTAAGTGCACAGGAGTATAGCTGCTGGAAAACACACTGTGTACGGGAGCTCTGGCATCCACTTCAGAAAAGAGACGATACTCAGGCACCGAGGCTCTGCGTCTGACTTTGAATCTCCCGCCTCCGCTGGATTGGCGGAACAGTCTGATGACGTCACCTGCTCCCCGCCCATGTGATGCCGGGTGATATGGCGGCGCCCCTGCACCGGAGAACCGCCGGGAGCTGCGCCAGCCAGACGCCGGAGCCCGTGGACCACCGAAGGTGGAGGCCGCAACACAGACCAGCAAGCACGCAGGGGTAAGCGCGGCGAACGCCGCCTCTGGCGTGCATATCATGTGTATCTGGCACTGCTGCGGGGCATATCATGTGTATTTGGCACTGCTGCGGGGCATTTCATGTGTATCTGGCAATGCTGCGGGGCATATCATGTGTATCTGGCAATACTGCGGGGCATATCATGTGTATCTGGTTCTGTTAGGGGCATATCATGTGTATCTGGCACTGCGGGGGCATATCATGTGTATCTGGCACTGCTGGGGGCATATTATGTGTATCTGTCATTGCTGGGGGGCATAACATGTGTATCTGGCACTGCTGGGGGGTATATCATGTGTATCTGGCCCTGCTAGGGGCAAATCATGTGTATATGGCCCTGCTGAGGGGCATATCATGTGTATCTGGCACTGCTGCGGGACATTTCATGTGAATCTGACACTGCTGGGGGCATATCATGTGTATCTGGCACTGCTGGGGGGCATATCATGTGTATCTGGCACTGCTGGGGGGCATAATATGTGTATCTGGCACTGCTGGGGGCATATCATGTGTATCTGGCACTGCTGCGGGGCATATCATGTGTATCTGGCACTGCTGGCGGGGCATATCATGTGTATCTAGCGCTATGCTGGAGACATTATGTGTAAGGAACACTACTGTAGCTGTTATGTTTAAGGCTGCTAACTGTGTGTGTAGAGGGGGGGTGAAAATGTATTTATTTATAGTTTGATAATATGAAGTTGCGAGGCCACGCCCATTTTTCCAGGAGTGGTGAGGGGAATCAATTTAGACATTTTCTCCTCTGGGTGCTAGTAGGCCTGGAGCCGGCCCTGCCTCATGTGCCTAATGAGAAATTCACCACTGGCAGCCAGCAAGAGAGGAGCAAACACCTGAGACAAGTGCCAGCAACACAGGCTGCAGGGAGAAAACAGAAATGGGAGAAGAATTGGAGGAGCAGGTGACTAAACAGAGAAGGGATCATAAAGTCAGTAAATATATGTATAAGGGGTAGGGGGCACACATTCATTTAATATATATAAGGAGTAGGGGGCACACATTTGTTAAATATAAATAAGGTAAATCACTTCTTTACCCTTCCTCACCTCCCCCACTAGCTACTATCCGTGCACAAGAACTTGCTTCCTACTTCAAGGATAAGATTGATAAAATCCGAGATGAAATGGTATGCTCTAACTCAGCCAGTGACCTGCTCAATTCCCTACCTGAACCCTCTGGCACTTTCTCTTCATTTGATCCCACAAGTGAAGATGAAGTATCAACACTCTTTTCATCCTCCTACTCCACTACCTCTCCTCTTGATCCTATACCCTCACAGGTCAGTAAAACTTTGTCTCCTGTGCTTATCCCAACCTTAACTAAAATCTGTAATCTCTCTCTCTCTACTGGTATCTTTCCCTCTCTGTTTAAACATGCAGTCATTACTCCCATTCTAAAAAAACACAACTCTGACCCAAACACACTCTCTAACTACCGTCCCATTTCTCAGCTACCCAGTCCCTCCAAGCTACTTGAGAGGCTTGCCTACACTCGCCTTACACACTTTCTTAACTCGCACAACTTATTGGACCCACTTCAGTCAGGCTTTTGTGCCCAACACTCCACAGAGACGGCACTGACCAAAGTAGTGAATGATCTAGTCACTGCTAGATCAAAAGGCCATTACACACTGCTCATTCTTCTAGATCTCTCTGCTGCTTTTGACACTGTTGACCACTCTCTTCTCATACAAACACTACAATCCCTAGTTCTTCAGGACATAGCCCTTTCTTGGTTCTCATCCTATCTATCTAATCGCTCTTTCAGTGTTCACTTCTCTGATTCTACCTCCTCTTCTCTACCTCTATCAGTTGGAGTACCGCAAGGCTCAGTCTTAGGTCCTCTGCTTTTCTCAATCTATACCTCCTCTCTTGGTAAACTAATCAGCTCCTTTGGATTTCAGTATCATTTGCACGCTGATTATACTCAAATCTACCTATCCTCCCCAGATTTGTCACCACCAGTATTGGCTCGTGTCACTGGATGCCTGTCTGCCATTTCATCTTGGATGTCATCTCGCCACCTCAAACTCAACATTTCCAAAACCAAATTAATTATTTTCCCACCAGCTAAGAGTAGTTACCAACCTGATATCTCTATAACTGTTGACAATGCAACTATCCACCCCACCCCACAAGCTCGTTGCCTAGGTGTCACCCTTGACTCTGAACTATCCTTTGTTCCACACATTCAATCTGTCTCTAAATCATGTTACATGCACCTTAAAAACATATCCAAAATACGCCCTTATCTTACACAAGACACTGCAAAAACTCTAATCCATGCACTCATCATCTCCCGCATTGATTATTGTAATAGTCTCCTTACTGGTCTTGCCAAACATAGGCTATCACCACTTCAATCCATTTTAAATGCAGCTGCGAGGCTAATCTTCCTCGCCAGACGTTCTTCATCTGCTGATCCGCTCTGTCAGTCCCTCCATTGGTTACCGGTTTTCTACCGTGTCAAATATAAAATACTTTTACTTACATACAAGGCTATTAACCAAACTGCACCATCATACATCTCCTCACTCATCTCAAAATATCTCCCTACCAGACCTCTCCGCTCTGCACAAGATCTGCGTCTCTCATCCACATGTATTACCTGTTCCCACACAAAATTACAGGACTTTACCCGGGCTTCACCCACTCTGTGGAATGCACTCCCACGCACAATAAGACCCTCCTTTAGTCTCCAAACCTTTAAACGTTCTCTGAAAACTCATCTCTTCAGACAAGCCTACCAAATTTCAGACCCACACACATAACCTTAATAGCTTCCCTATCAAGTTACATCCCGGATCTCTGTACAGTCCACATAAACTCACATTTTGTCTTCCAACATTGCTGGGTGATCGTATCATATACAACCCATTAAGAACCTAGCAACCCGGGGAACCATTATGTAACAGGTAGCATCTATCCTTGTGTATCAATGCCTATTTCCCTATAGATTGTAAGCTTGCGAGCAGGGCCTTCCTACCTCTGTCTGTCTGTCTGTCTGTCTGTCTTTGCCCAGTTTTGTTCTATAATTGTTGTTCTAATTGTAAAGCGCAACGGAATATGCTGCGCTATATAAGAAACTGCAAATAAATAAATAAATAATAAATGAGGTAAGGGTTAGGGGCACATAATCATTAAATATATATAAGAGATGGTGTTGGGGGCACATAATTGTATTTTTATAAGGGCAGGAGGCCACATAATCATATACTGCATAATGGGGGTCATTCCGAGTTGTTCGCTCGTTGCCGATTTTCGCTATATTGCGATTAGTCGCTTACTGAACATGCGCAAGTTTCGCAGAGCGCATGCGCTTAGTTATTTTACACAAAAGTTAGGTATTTACTCACGGCATAAAGAGGATTTTTCATCGTTCTGGTGATCGTACTGTGATTGACGGGAAGTGGGTGTTTCTGGGCGGAAACTGGCCGTTTTCTGGGCGTGTGCGAAAAAACGCTGGCGTTTCTGTGAAAAACGCGGGAGTGTCTGAAGAAACGGGGGAGTGTCTGGGCGAACGCTGGGTGTGTTTGTGACGTCAAACCAGGAACGAAACTGACTGAACTGATCGCAATGGCTGAGTAAGTCTGGAGCTACTCAGAAACTGCTAAGAAATTTCTATTCGCAATTCTGCTAATCTTTCGTTCGCAATTCTGCTAAGCTAAGATACACTCCCAGAGGGTGGCGGCTTAGCGTGTGCAATGCTGCTAAAAGCAGCTAGCGAGCGAACAACTCGGAATGAGGGCCAACATGTGGGGGCCACACTTATGTATATATATATATATATACATACATATATATATATATATATATATATATATAAGTGATGTGCACCGGACATTTTTCGGGTTTTGTGTTTTGGTTTTGGATTCAGTTCCGCGGCCGTGTTTTGGATTCGGACGCGTTTTGGAAAAACCTCCCTGAAAATTTTTTGTCGTATTCGGGTGTTTTTTTCACAAAAACCCCTCAAAAACAGCTTAAGTCATATAATTTGGGGGTCGTTTTGATCCCATAGTATTATTAACCTCAACAACCATAATTTCCACTCATTTCCAGTCTATTCTGAACACCTCACAATATTATTTTTAGTCCTAAAATTTGCACCAAGGTCGTTGGATGACTAAGCTAAGCGACCGTAGTGGCTGACACAAACACCTGGCCCATCTAGGACTGGCACTGCAGTGTCAGACAGGATGGCACTTCAAAAAATAGTCCCCAAACAGCACATGATGCAAAGAAAAAAAGAGGTGCACCAAGGTCGCTGGATGGCTAAGCTAAGCGACCCAAGTGGCCGACACAAACACCTGGCCCATCTAGGAGTGGCACTGCAGTGTCAGACAGGATGGCACTTCAAAAAATAGTCCCCAAACAGCACATGATGCAAAGAAAAATGAAAGAAAAAAGAGGTGCAAGATGGAATTGTCCTTGGGCCCTCCCACCCACCCTTATGTTGTATAAACAGGACATGCACACTTTTACAAACCCATCATTTCAGCGACAGGGTCTGCCACACGACTGTGACTGAAATGACTGGTTGGTTTGGGCCCCCACCAAAAAAGAAGCAATCAATCTCTCCTTGCACAAACTGGCTCTACAGAGGCAAGATGTCCACATTGTCCGATTCCTCACCCCTTTCACTGTGTACATCCCCCTCCTCACAGATTATTAATTTGTCCCCACTGGAATCCACCATCTCAGGTCCCTGTGTACTTTCTGGAGGCAATTGCTGGTGAATGTCTCCACGGAGGAATTGATTATAATTCATTTTGATGAACATCATCTTCTCCACATTTTCTGGAAGTAACCTCGTACGCCGATTGCTGACAAGGTGAGTGGCTGCACTAAACACTCTTTCGCAGTACACACTGGAGGAGGGTCAACTTAGGTAAAGTACAGCCAGTTTGTGCAAGGGCCTCCAAATTGCCTTTTTTTTCCTGCCAGTATACGTACGGACTGTCTGACGTGCCTACTTGGATGCGGTCACTCATATAATCCTCCACCATTCTTTCAATGGTGACAGAATCATATGCAGTGACAGTAGACGACATGTCAGTAATCGTTGGCAGGTCCTTCAGTCCGGACCAGATGTCAGCACTCGCTCCAGACTGCCATGCATCACCGCCAGCGGATGGGCTCGGAATTCTTAGCCTTTTCCTCGCAGCCCCAGTTGCGGGAGAATGTGTAGGAGGAGCTGTTGACGGGTCACGTTCCGCTTGACTTGACAAGTGTCTCACCAGCAGGTCTTTGAACCTCTGCAGACTTGTGTCTGCCGGAAAGAGAGATACAACGTAGGCTTTAAACCTAGGATCGAGCACGGTGGCCAAAATGTAGTGCTCTGATTTCAACAGATTGACCACCCGTGAATCCTGATTAAGCGAATTAAGGGCTCCATCCACAAGTCCCACATGCCTAGCGGAATCGCTCCGTTTTAGCTCCTTCTTCAATCCCTCCAGCTTCTTCTGCAAAAGCCTTATGAGGGGAATGACCTGACTCAGGCTGGCAGTGTCTGAACTGACTTCACGTGTGGCAAGTTTAAAGGGTTGCAGAACAATCTCCACTGCGCTTGAGTCAGGTGCATTCCCCCTCCTTTGCCTATATCGTAGGTAGCTGTGTAGGCTTGAATGGCCTTTTGCTGCTCCTCCATCCTCTGAAGCATATAGAGGGTTGAATTCCACATCGTTACCACCTCTTGCTTCAGATGATGGCGGGGCAGATTCAGGAGTGTTTGCTAGTGCTCCAGTCTTCGGCACGCGGTGGCTGAATGCCGAAAGTGGCCCACAATTCTTCGGGCCACCGACAGCATCTCTTGCACGCCCCTGTCGTTTTTTAAATAATTCTGCACCACCGAATTCAATGTATGTGCAAAACATGGGACGTGCTGGAATTTGCCCACATGTAATGCATGCACAATATTGGTGGCGTTGTCCGATGTCACAAATCCCCAGAAGAGTCCAATTGGGGTAAGCCATTCTGCGATGATGTTCCTCAGTTTCCGTAAGAGGTTGTCAGCTGTGTGCCTCTTCTGAAAAGCGGTGATACAAAGTGTAGCCTGCCTAGGAACGAGTTGGCGTTTACGAGATGCTGCTACTGGTGCCGCCGCTACTGTTCTTGCTGCGGGAGGCAATACATCTACCCAGTGGGCTGTCACAGTCATATAGTCCTGAGTCTGCCCTGCTCCACTTGTCCACATGTCTGTGGTTAAGTGGACATTGGGTACAACTGCATTTTTTAGGACACTGGTGAGTCTTTTTCTGACGTCTGTGTACATTCTCTGTATCGCCTGCCTAGAGAAGTGGAACCTAGATGGTATTTGGTACTGGGGACACAGTACCTCAAGCAATACTCTAGTTCCCTGTGAATTAACGGTGGATACCGGAAACACGTTTAACACCGCCCAGGCTGCCAAGGCCTGAGTTATCCGCTTTGCAGCAGGATGACTGCTGTGATATTTCATCTTCCTCGCAAAGGACTGTTGGACAGTCAATTTCGTACTGGAAGTAGTACAAGTGGTCTTCAGACTTCCCCTCTGAGATGACGATTGATTCCCAGCTGCAACAACAGCAGCTGGGAATCGGAGGAATCCCAGGCAGGAGAGGACTCATCAGACTTGACAGTGACATGGCCTGCAGGACTATTGGCGTTCCTGTCTAAGGAGGAAATTGACACTGAGGGAGTTGGTGGTGTGGTTTGCAGGAGCTTGGTTACAAGAGGAAGGGATTTAGTTGTCAGTGGACTGCTTCCGCTGTCACCGAAAGTTTTTGAACTTGTCAATGATGTCACAACTGAGGGCCTGAGCTGACGGAAGGCAGCCTCAGTTGTAGGGGCTGAGGTGTAAAGGAACCTGGGAGGTTGTATCAGACCCCTAGACATGTAAGTTACATGTAGAAGAATTGCCCAAAGGCGTGACCACGACAACCAAAGTAAAAGTCAATGATGTTTATTATGACATACTCCGTAACACAGCAGCAAATAAGAAAACATAAAACTCAGCAGAGGATAAATACAGTTCCTGGGTACTACAGGGTGGCAAGGCCACAGGGCCCTGGTAGTGTGAGATAGTTCTTATAATCTTCTAGTTGGAAAGTCCTTACCAGGCCCGACTGTAGCAATGGAAATAGCCCAGGATCGTACCAGCTGGTGTTCCAGGAAAAGCTGGGCTGCTGTGGATAAAACGGCTGCTGTGGATACTGGCTGGAACCAGACTGATGTTGGCACGGAGTGGATACTGGCTGAAACCAGTTAAATAATAAATGTAGCTTGAGAGCGATTAAATAATAATACCGGTGATAAATGGTAATCTGTAGAAAAGGGTACCGGCACTTTAAGAAGAGCTGATCTCTGCTGGAAGCTGATTGCTGTAAGCAGGTGGATCTGTAGCTGGAAGCAGATGAATCCAAATGGATAGGAGAGTCAGGCTACACCGCAGGTGGAATGCTGGTGCGGGTGGATCTCTTTAGTGGAGGTTTGGAGATAGGAACTGGAACCTGGAAAACAACCACAGGAGAGAGACAAACTGGAACTAGGTTTGACAACCAAAGCACTGACGCCTTCCTTGCTCAGGCACAGAATACTTATACCTGCAGCAAGGAAGGGATTGGCTAGGCAATTATGCAGATTAACATTGCAAACAGTAGATTGGTGGAAATGAACAGATGACAGAATCCAAGATGGCTGCGCCCATGCAGACACTTGGAGGGAAGTTTGGTTTGTAATCCATGTGGGAATTAAAACAGTAATGGCGGCGCCGGCCACAGGAGACGGGAGACGCCAGACTGATAAGTGCACATTTAACCACGCGGGCACAGCGGAGGCCGCGGCTGACGTAATCACCACTCTGACACTCTGCATGCAGAAACTCAGGAACAGCGGCGGAGGCCGCGGGAGACGCCATTCCGGATGTTACAGGCGTTGCGGTGACCGCGTCTCAGAGTGACAGGAGAGGAGGCAGGAATGTGGACATCAGTATGACAGATGGGATCTGGTCCTGGAACACTGAGCCAGCCTTAGAAGGCATCTGAAGGGTAAGTAATGGCGTCCAGATACCCGGATCGTGACAGCACCCCCCCCTTTAGGAGTGGCCCCAGGACACTTCTTTGGCTTTTGAGGAAACTTGGAATGGAATCTCCGGACCAAGGCAGGAGCATGGACATCAGAAGCATTGGTCCATGAGCGTTCCTCAGGCCCGTAACCCTTCCAGTCAATAAGATACTGTAGTTGACCGTAACGGTGACGTGAGTCCAGGATCTTGGCCACTTCATACTCAACGCCTCGTTGAGTTTGGACTTTCGGAGTTGGAGGAAGTGAGGAATGAAACCGATTCAGGATCAGCGGTTTCAACAGGGAAACATGGAATGTCCTGGGTATTTTTAAGAAGGGAGGTAACTGAAGTCTGTAAGCAACAGGATTGATGACTTGCTCAATTTTGAAAGGACCAATGTAGCGAGGTGCAAACTTCATACTGGGAACTCTTAACCTCAAATTCTTCGTGGATAACCATACCCGATCACCCACCTTGAGAGCAGGAACCGCTCTACGCTTCTTGTCCGCAAACTTCTTATACCTGAACGATGCCTTGAGCAGAGCTGCTCGTACACTCTTCCAGTTGTTTGCAAACTGATGCAAGGTGATATCCACTGCTGGAACAGAAGTTGCTGGGAGCGGTTGGAATTCAGGGACTTTAGGGTGGAATCCAAAGTTGGTGAAGAATGGTGTTGAAGAAGATGGGGAATGATACTGATTGTTATGACAGAACTCGGCCCAGGGAAGTAATTGAACCCAGTCATCTTGAGAGGAAGACACATAGATGCGGAGGAAGGCCTCCAAGTCCTGATTCACCCTCTCAGTTTGACCATTGGTCTGAGGATGGTAAGCCGTGGAAAACTTTAGTTTGACTTGGAGGACTTGACATAAACTTCGCCAGAATTTGGCTGTGAATTGAACTCCTCGATCTGAGATAATTTCTTCAGGCAGACCGTGGAGTCGGAAGATCTCTTGTATGAACACTTGAGCCAACTTGGAAGCTGACGGAAGACCGGTGAGAGGAATGAAGTGTGCCATCTTGGTGAACCGGTCAACTACCACCCAGATGGTATTGAACTTGTTGCACATGGGTAAGTCTGTAATGAAATCCATTGACAAATGGGTCCATGGTCGACGGGGAACGGATAGTGGAACCAGTTGCCCCGCAGGCGACTGGCGGGATACTTTATGTTGGGCACACTTTGGGCAAGATGCAATAAACTCCATGACGTCCTTTCTCAGAGTTGGCCACCAATAGGACCTAGAGATAAACTCCAGGTTTTTTTGGATACCTGTATGTCTGGCAAAACGGGAAGCATGGGCCCAATGCATGAGCTTCTTCCTCAGTACCGGCTTCACAAAACTTTTCCCTAGTGGGGGCGTAGAGTCCATCCCTACCGTGGAGAATGCCAACGGATTGATAATAGGATGCTTTTCTGAAGACTCTGACTCATTTTCTTGCTCCCATGAGCGGGAAAGGGCATCGGCCTTGCGATTCTGAGAGCCCGGACAGAACTGGAGTTTAAAGTCGAACCTGGAAAAGAAAAGTGCCCATCTGGCCTGACAAGGGTTGAGACATTGTGCGCCTTTCAGATATAAAAGGTTCTTGTGGTCTGTAAATATGGTGATTGAATGAGAAGCTCCCTCCAACAGATATCTCCACTCCTCTAGAGCGAGCTTGATGGCTAGCAACTCCTGGTCACCAATGGCATAGTTGCGCTCCGCTGGGGAGAACTTCCGGGAGAAGAAACTGCAAGGATGTAAATGGCCATCTTTAGCCCTCTGAGATAACACCGCTCCTACTCCAACGGAGGAGGCATCCACCTCTAAGATGAAAGGAGAGTCGATGTCGGGCTGTTTCAGAACTGGTGCAGAGATGAACCGTTGTTTTAAGAGATGAAAAGCTTGCGTAGCTTCTTCAGACCACTTGGACGGGTTAGCACCCTTCTTAGTTAAAGCAGTAATAGGCGCCACAATGGTGGAAAAGTCTCGTATAAACTTTCTGTAATAATTGGCGAACCCTAAGAACCTCTGGACCCCTTTGAGGGTTAAGGGTATCGGCCAATTCTGGATTGCTTGTAGTTTCTCAGGATCCATCTCTAGTCCGGAACCGGACACAATGTAACCTAGAAACGGAATGGACTTGACTTCAAAGACGCATTTCTCTAATTTGCAATAGAGATGATTGACACGGAGACGGGACAGAACCTCTTTTACCCAAAAACGATGTTCCTCTAAATTGTTGGCAAAAATGAGGATATCATCTAGATAGACCACGACATGACGGTATAAAATGTCTCTGAAGATCTCATTGACAAAATGCTGGAAGACAGCTGGAGCATTGCTCAATCCGAAGGGCATGACGAGGTACTCATAATGTCCGTCACGGGTGTTAAAGGCGGTCTTCCACTCGTCACCCTCACGGATCCGGATGAGATTGTATGCACCTCTCAAGTCCAGCTTTGTGAAGATGGTAGCTCCGCTAACTCTATCAAAGAGCTCAGTAATCAGGGGTAGTGGATAGCGGTTCTTGATGGTAATGTCGTTCAGACCTCTGTAGTCAATGCACGGCCGCAGACCACCATCTTTTTTCTTTACGAAAAAGAAGCCTGCGCCGGCTGGAGAAGAGGAAGATCGAATGAACCCTTTTGCTAGGTTCTCTTTAATGTATTCCTCCATAGAATGCGTCTCAGGCAGAGACAACGGGTAAGTTCGGCCTCGAGGTGGAACCTTCCCTGGAACGAGATCAATCGGGCAGTCCCATTCTCTATGAGGAGGAAGGATATCAGCAGAAGCCTTACTGAACACATCCGTGAAATCTTGACATGGAGGAGGTGGAACATCAGACGACCTGGGGGAGGAAGAACAGACAGGCAATACTTTAAACAAACATGTCTCAGCACAGGAGGGACCCCATGCCAGAATCTGCGTAGTCGTCCAATCAATAGATGGATTGTGAAGACGGAGCCATGGAAGGCCCAGGACCACAGGATGTGTGGCTCTTGGAATCACTAAAAAAGAAATAAATTCGGAATGAAGAACTCCCACTCTCAGACGAACTGGTAGAGTCCTTAGGGAAATAACTGCATCAAAAATCTTGCTGCCATCCACGGCAGTTAAGGACGAAGGAAGTCTCTCGGTGGGTAGGGACCACCGTTTAACATAGGCTTCAGTAATAAAGTTCCCAGCTGCTCCAGAATCAAGGAGGGCAATGACGTTCCGATAACATTGAGCAATTTGGAGCGACACTGGGAGATTACAATCATGAGGAGATGGAGAGGAGACCACTACTCCTAGCCGGCCCTCTCCTGGGCGAGCTAGGGTTTGGAGTTTTCCCGGACGTTCGGGACAGGCATTGATGGTGTGAGACGGAGCTGCACAGTAAAGACAAAGAGACTCAGAGAGACGTCTTCGGCGCTCAGCAGGAGTTAAACGGGAACGGCCAATTTGCATGGGCTCGTCTTTAGATGGTGACAGTTGGCGAGGAGGAGGAGAAGAAGATTTTGAAGCAGATGATCTTCCACGCTCAGTTGCTCTCTCTCTGAAACGTGAATCAACTTTTGTGCAGAGTGAGATTAGCTCATCTAACTTGGAAGGTAAGTCTCTGGTAGCTAACTCATCTTTAATACGCTCAGATAAGCCATGCCAGAATGCAGCATACAGGGCCTCGTCGTTCCATGCCAGTTCGGATGCCAGGATCTGGAACTGTATAAGATATTGTCCTACAGTACGTGATCCCTGGCGTAAACGGAGAATCTCAGATGAAGCTGAAGTTACCCGGCCTGGTTCGTCGAAGATACGCCTGAATGTTGACACGAATGCAGTGTAGGAGGATAGCAGGGTGTCGGACCTCTCCCATAACGGTGATGTCCAATCAAGGGCTGAGCCACTGAGAAGAGAGATAATGTAGGCAATTTTTGTACGGTCACTGGGAAAATTGCCAGGTTGTAGCTCAAACTGAATCTCACACTGGTTGAGAAATCCCCTGCAGAATCTTGGAGATCCGTCAAATTTTGCTGGCGTTGGAAGATGAAGACGTGGAGCAGTAATGGGTAAGGTGGGTGGGGTTATAGCTGGAGTCACTATGGTTGACGCACCGGACGCGTCTGATCCACGGAGGGTTGTCTGAATCCCATCCAGCAGAGTAGAGAGATCCTGGAGACAGCGGACGATGTGGCCCTGTGCAGCCTCCTGATGTTCAAGTCGGGCTGCCAGTTCTTGCATCGGCCTGGCCGCTTGATCCTGGTCTCCGGCTGGATTCATATGGTCAGTGCTTACTGTCACAACTGAGGGCCTGAGCTGACGGGAGGCAGCCTCAGTTGTAGGGGCTGAGGTGTAAAGGAACCTGGGAGGTTGTATCAGACCCCTAGACATGTAAGTTACATGTAGAAGAATTGCCCAAAGGCGTGACCACGACAACCAAAGTAAAAGTCAATGATGTTTATTATGACATACTCCGTAACACAGCAGCAAATAAGAAAACATAAAACTCAGCAGAGGATAAATACAGTTCCACAGGGCCCTGGTAGTGTGAGATAGTTCTTATAATCTTCTAGTTGGAAAGTCCTTACCAGGCCCGACTGTAGCAATGGAAATAGCCCAGGATCGTACCAGCTGGTGTTCCAGGAAAAGCTGGGCTGCTGTGGATAAAACGGCTGCTGTGGATACTGGCTGGAACCAGACTGATGTTGGCACGGAGTGGATACTGGCTGAAACCAGTTAAATAATAAATGTAGCTTGAGAGCGATGAAATAATAATACCGGTGATAAATGGTAATCTGTAGAAAAGGGTACCGGCACTTTAAGAAGAGCTGATCTCTGCTGGAAGCTGATTGCTGTAAGCAGGTGGATCTGTAGCTGGAAGCAGATGAATCCAAATGGATAGGAGAGTCAGGCTACACCGCAGGTGGAATGCTGGTGCGGGTGGGTCTCTTTAGTGGAGGTTTGGAGATAGGAACTGGAACCTGGAAAACAACCACAGGAGAGAGACAAACTGGAACTAGGTTTGACAACCAAAGCACTGACGCCTTCCTTGCTCAGGCACAGAATACTTATACCTGCAGCAAGGAAGGGATTGGCTAGGCAATTATGCAGATTAACATTGCAAACAGTAGATTGGTGGAAATGAACAGATGACAGAATCCAAGATGGCTGCGCCCATGCAGACACTTGGAGGGAAGTTTGGTTTGTAATCCATGTGGGAATTAAAACAGTAATGGCGGCGCCGGCCACAGGAGACGGGAGACGCCAGACTGATAAGTGCACATTTAACCACGCGGGCTCAGCGGAGGCCGCGGCTGACGTAATCACCACTCTGACACTCTGCATGCAGAAACTCAGGAACAGCGGCGGAGGCCGCGGGAGACGCCATTCCGGATGTTACAGGCGTTGCGGTGACCGCGTCTCAGAGTGACAGGAGAGGAGGCAGGAATGTGGACATCAGTATGACAGATGGGATCTGGTCCTGGAACGCTGAGCCAGCCTTAGAAGGCATCTGAAGGGTAAGTAATGGCGTCCAGATACCCGGATCGTGACAAATGACTTCTGATGAATGCGCTCCAGGTGACGTATAAGGGAGGATGTTCCTAGGTGGTTAACGTCCTTACCCCTACTTATTACAGCTTGACAAAGGCAATACACGGCTTGACAAATGTTGTCCGCATTTCTGTTAAAATAATTCCACACCGATGAGGTGATTTTTTTTGTAATTTGACCAGGCATGTCAATGACCATATTCGTCCCACGGACAACAGGTGTCTCCCCGGGTGCCTGACTTAAACAAGCCACCTCACCATCAGAATCCTTCTTGTCAATTTCCTCCTCAGCGCTAGCAACACCCATATCCTCATCCTGGTGTACTTCAACAGTGACATCTTCAATTTGACTATCAGGAACTGGACTGCGAGTGCTCCTTCCAGCACTTGCAGGGGGCATGCAAATGGTGGAAGGCGCCACCTCTTCCTGTCCAGTGTTGGGAAGGTCAGGCATCGCAACCGACACAATTGGACTCTCCTTGGGGATTTGTGATTTAGAAGAACGCACAGTTCTTTGCTGTGCTTTTGCCAGCTTAAGTCTTTTCATTTTTCTAGTGGGAGGATGAGTGCTTCCATCCTCATGTGAAGCTGACCCACTAGCAGAGGCGGATTGGCCATAAGGTCCACAGGGAAGATTCCCGGTGGGCCGACGCACCCATGGGGCCTGTTTTGTTTGAGGACATGTGGTCCTATTTATAGACATAATGAATAAGATGCCAAACAATTTGCATATATGAAAATGACTTTGCCACTTAGCCTGTGATTGCAGATGATCTAGTGTATGCTCTGTCTGCCTACTTGGCTGACATAGAAGATTGAGTGAATAGTGATTGGGATGCGGTTGGTGTAATAAGCAAGAAAACATATCTTTCTAAAGAATTATATAGTTTCCTAAATTCTGAAGGTGTATCATCTAATGTGCTCATAATATTTAATTTTATTTCCTTTTAACTTCCCCTTGATACTGGACATCCCCACTATCTGGAAAGTCTTGGGGGGAGGGAGCTGCTGCCATGGCCCATGGCTAGACCTTACACCTCTGGTGCTGCCCAAGTGGGGCCACTAGTACAATTATTTTCCAGGGCCGCTTTTTGTTCACAATCCGCCCCTGCCCACTAGTCATCAGGAACATAGGAGAGGGCCTCAGCCGTTCCTTGCCACTCCGTGTCGTAAATGGCATATTGGCAAGTTTACGCTTCTCCTCAGACGCTTTTAATTTAGATTTTTGGGTCATTTTACTGAACTTTTGTTTTTTGGATTTTACATGCTCTCTGCTATGATATTGGGCATCGGCCTTGGCAGACGACGTTGATGGCATTTCATCGTCTCGGCCATGACTAGTGGCAGCAGCTTCAGCACGAGGTGGAAGTGGATCTTGATCTTTCCCTATTTTACCCTCCACATTTTTGTTCTCCATTTTTGAATGTGTGGAATTATATGCCAGTAATATATCAATAGCAATGGCCTACTGTACCGTACTGCTATATATTATATACTGGTGGTCAGCAAAATTATGCACTGTCCTCCTACTATATATACTGCGCACAACAACTAAAATGCACCACAGGTATGGATGGATAGTATACTTGACGACACAGAGGTGGGTAGAGCAGTGGCCTACTGTACCGTACTGCTATATATTATATACTGGTGGTCAGCAAAATTATGCACTGTCCTCCTACTATATATACTGCGCACAACAACTAAAATGCACCACAGGTATGGATGGATAGTATACTTGACGATACAGAGATAGGTAGAGCAGTGGCCTACTGTACCGTACTGCTATATATTATATACTGGTGGTCAGCAAAATTATGCACTGTCCTCCTACTATATATACTGCGCACAACAACTAAAATGCACCACAGGTATGGATGGATAGTATACTTGACGACACAGAGGTAGGGAGAGCAGTGGCCTACTGTACCGTACTGCTATATATTATATACTGGTGGTCAGCAAAATTCTGCACTGTCCTCCTATTATATATACTGCGCACAACAACTAAAATGCACCACAGGTATGGATGGAAAGTATTCTTGACGACACAGAGGTAGGTAGAGCAGTGGACTACTGTACCGTACTGATATAATACTGGTGGTCACTGGTCAGCAAAATTCTGCACTGTCCTCCTACTATATACTACAATGCAGCACAGATATGGAGCATTTTTCAGGCAGAGAACATATAATACTGGTGGTCACTGGTCAGCAAAACTCTGCACTGTCCTTCTACTATATAATACTGGTGGTCCCCAGTCCCCACAATAAAGCACACTGAGCACAGATATTTGCAGCACACTGAGCACAGATATGGAGTGTTTTTCAGGCAGAAAAAGTAGATATTTTCAGCACACTGAGCACAGATATTTGCAAGCACACTGAGCACAGATATTTGCAGCACACTGAGCACAGATATTTGCAGCACACTGAACACAACTGAGAGAACGCTGCACGTCCTCTCCCTATCATCTCCTATGCACGAGTGAAAATGGCGGCGACGCGCGGCTCCTTAAAAGTGAGAATAGGCACCTCGTAGTGTGACCTTCACCCTCTGTATCACCCAAGTGAATTAAAGGTGTACCATGAATGGTGGAATTCCAACCACTTCTTTGAATAGCACAGTGTCACGGTTCTGACATATGATAGGATTAGTTGTCATCAATAATGGTCTGGTGGTCCTTTTCATATGTTTTGACCTGTCAGCACAGCGTCACCTGCAGCCGGAGATCAGATCACTCCATGTGGAAAACAGAAGCGAGGAAAGGACTGCCACCCCATAAGAGAAACAAATGGGGGAGTGTACCAGAAACATACAGAAGTTTAAATACTATCAAAGGAGATAGGACTTGTGAGCTGAGAGGAAGGAGTAGCGCCCATTACCACCCCTTTTCCAATAAATATATATATATATATATATATAATTAATCTCAGTTGTCATGGTTACGATTTGTCATGTCCAGTTATGTGGACGGTGACGTCATTCAACTTCTTGTGTACTCCGCTCACCATGGATGCCAGAGTTTACCTCCGGTCACATGGTTTGGAGCTATTGCAGTGATTGGCCGTTTACCGCATCTCCTAGCCATGACTGTACAGAGCTCTGGCCATGGCGGCGGCGGCCGCAGCTGCTTTACAAATTGAAATACAGGTGAGTCTGATTACTAATCTAGTTCTGGGTATTTATACAGGCCATCCACAGTGTGTCACTAGCTCATGATTAAGGTGTGGGTTGCACACCGAAACGGCTGTCGAGCCGGACGCACATACAACAGGAGGACCCATACACACCCTGACATTTAGATAAGTAACATTATGCTATTATGTCCTGTGCAATTAGTTTGTCAACTGCTAGTCTCCTGTTTTTGTTATTGCACGATGCACTTTATGGAAAAAATTTTGTCATGATAAAAGCAATATAAAAGCTTTATATTGGATGTTGCTGGCTTTTTCTTGTTTCTCTATTTACATTTATAAGGCCTTGCACTCCATATTGTTGGACTCTAGAGTGGGTGCTGCTTGTCTCTTACTCTCTTTCACTCTCTCTCTCTCTCTCTCTCTCTCTCTATATATATATATATATATATATATACAGTTGCAAGAAAAAGTATGTGAACCCTTTGGAATATCCTGGATATGTGCATAAATTGGTCATAAAATGTGTTCTGATCTTCATCTAAGTCACAACAATAGACAAAACAGTCTGCTGAAACTAATACTACACAAACACTTATAGGTCATCATGTTTTTATTGAACACACCATGCAAAGATTCACAGTGCAGGGTGGACAAAGTGTGTGAACCCTTGGATTTAATAACTGGTTGACCCTTCTTTGGCAGCAATAACCTCAACCAAACATTTCCTATAGTTGCATATCAGACCTCCACAACGGTCAGGGGGAATTTTGCACCATTCCTCTTTACAAAACTGTTTCAGTTCAGCAATATTCTTGGGTTGTCTGGTGTGAACCGTTCTCTTGAGGTCATGCCACAGCATCTCATTTTGGCTGAGGTCAGGACTCTGACTGGCCCACTCCAGAAGGTGTATTTTCTTCTGTTGAAGCCATTCTGTTGTTGATCTACTTCTGTGCTTTGGGTCGTTGTCCTGTTGCATCACCCATCTTCTGTTGAGCTTCAATTGGTGGACAGTTGTTTCTCCTGCATTTCTCCTGTTTCTCCTTAAGTTCTCCTGCAAAATGTCTTCATTAACTTAGGAATGCATTTTTCTGTTGATGATAGCAATCTGTCCAGGCCCAGAGGCACCAGAGCAGCCCCAAACCATGATGCCCTCTCCACCATACTTCACAGTTGGGATGAGGTTTTGATGTTGGTGTACTGTGCCTTTTTTTCTCCACACATAGTGTTGTGTGTTCCTTCCAAACAACTCAACTTTGGTTTGATCTGTCCACAGAATATTTTGCCTGTAGTGCTGTGGAACATTTGGGTGCTCTTTTGCAAACTTCAAAAGTGCAGCAATGTTTTTTTTGGACAGCAGTGGCTTCCTCCGTGGTATTCTCCAATGAACTCCATTCTTGATCAGTGTTTTACGTATGGTAGATTCGTCAACAGAGATGTTAGCATGTGCCAGAGATTTCTGTAAGTCTTTAGCTGACACTCTAGGATTCTTTTTCACCTCATTGAGCATTCTGTGCTGTGCTCTTGCAGTCATCTTTACAGGACGCCCACTCCTAGGGAGAGTAGCAACAGTGCTGAACTTTCTCCATTTATAAACAGTTTGTGTTACCGTGGACTGATGAACATCAAGGCTTTTAGAGATACTTTTGTAACCCTTTCCAGCTTTATGCAAGTCAACAATTCTTAATCGTAGGTCTTCTGAGAGCTCTTTTCTGCGAGGCATGGTTCACATCAGGCAATGCTTCTTGAGAATTGCAAACTCAAAACTGGTGTGTATTTTTTATAGGGCAGGGCAGCTTTAACCAATCTCATCTCATTGATTGGACTCCAGGTTGGCTGACTCCTGACTCAAATGAGCTCTTGGAGAAGTCATTAGCCTAGGGGTTCACACACTTTGTCCACCCTGCACTGTGAATGTTTACATGGTGTGTTCATTAAAAACATGAGAACATATAATTGTTTGTGTGGTATTAGTTTCAGCAGACTGTGTTTGTCTATTGTTGTGACTTAGATGAAGATCAGAACACATTTTATGACCAATTTATGCACAAATCCAGGAAATTCCAAAGGGTTCACAGAGTTTTTTTTGCAACTGTATATATATATATATATATAT
Source organism: Pseudophryne corroboree (assembly GCF_028390025.1). Classification (NCBI taxonomy): domain Eukaryota; kingdom Metazoa; phylum Chordata; class Amphibia; order Anura; family Myobatrachidae; genus Pseudophryne; species Pseudophryne corroboree. The sequence goes on along the minus strand of NC_086444.1, from coordinate 404,676,839 downwards.
ATATACTGTTCATAAATAAACTCCTAAGTATATAATTATGAAATTCACTGCCACACATTTGTTTTTATAGTCAATCATATTTAACTCAGGGGTGTAATATTATACATCTCAATTTTTGCATTAAATACAGTATGGCTGTGATATAAAAGTGTTCTGATAAAGTTTAGTAGTAACTGTGTCACTGGCTTTTATGGGAGCAAATTGCTTTGACCACTTGCTCCGAAATGCAGAGAAACTGACAAAATTAAATTAAATAGATTTTACCAATTTGTCTGATTGACCATTTTTGTCAGTTTTCTGACATTTTGGAGAAAATGGTCAAATGTTATTTGCTCCCTTAGAATTGTGTGTAGTAAATATAGTATGGCTGTGATATAAAAAGTTTTCTGATAAAGTTTAGTAGTAACTCACTGGCTATAGGATAATTTTATTTAGAAAAAAGCCAATTAATTTATCAAGTATGTATTGTAATTTGTGGATATATTAGGATGAATGTTCATGATAACTGCAAAGATTATTAGCACATAAATAGGTAGATTATTGTTTCATTATTACCATTCCTTGTATACAAAGTGGTTGAACTAATTTAACAAGCAGTGATATTTTTCTGGAAAAATAGGTTCAGAAACTACAGGTCTAGGGGTGGAGCTATTAAAATTTTTTATAGCTAGATAGATGATAGATATATTTTAGAAAAGAAGGCACTCTAAATGGACTTTAAAATAAAACTATAGATAGATAGATAGATAGATAGATAGATAGATAGATAGATAGATAGATAGATAGAAAAGAAGGCACTTAAAATGGACTTTAAAATTAAACTTATCGTATGGAAAATACATTTTTGCCCAAGACAGGTTCAGGAACTCAGTTCCTCATTATGTCATCTTTAATGAGAGGTTCCTGCTGAAAAATAGCACTGTTAACAGGTAACATCTGCACTTGCCCACTCTTTAGAAGTCTTGAGTCCAGAGCCGTAACTAGACATTTTGGTGTCCTGTGCCAGAAAGAGAATTGATGCCTCCATTCCCCATCTCCACCCCCCCTCCCCCAATAAGTAAAATTGGGACAGTGCTTGCCGAAGGCGTGCAGCAAAAATATAGGGGCATGGCTTCATGGGAAAGGAGCGTGGTCACAAATAATACTAATTCATACTACGCTGCAATGTAGTCTCCATAATTAAAATTATGCTACACAGTAGTGCCACTTACACATTATGCCAGGTAGAGCCCCCTTTAACACATCACTCCAGGTAGAGCCCCCTTTTACACATTACTCCAGGCAGAGCCCCCTTTTACACATTATGCCAGGCAGAGCGTGTGTGTGTGTGCTAGGTTATACTTATGTTGCTCCGGAGCAGCAGCTACCACCAGCCTCCACCCAAACACTTCAGCTGTTCAGATGCTGCGGACACAGAAGGGGAAGCTGGGAGGGGCCAAGCGTACCGAGGGGTGGGAAGCTGTAGCCCTGCCTCGCTACCTATGTGAGAAGTAGCCATGCGCTGCAACTACCTAGTGGTATTTGGAGAAAGGAGAACACTGCAATCCAACATAAAAACTAGAGATGAGCGGGTTCGGTTTCTCTGAATCCGAACCCGCCAGAACTTCATGTTTTTTTTCACGAGTCCGAGCGACTCGGATCTTCCCGCCTTGCTCGGTTAACCCGAGCGCGCCCGAACGTCATCATGACGCTGTCGGATTCTCGCGAGGCTCGGATTCTATCGCGAGACTCGGATTCTATATAAGGAGCCGCGCGTCGCCGCCATTTTCACACGTGCATTGAGATTGATAGGGAGAGGACGTGGCTGGCGTCCTCTCCGTTTAGACACTTGATTTACTAATTTTGGGGAGCATTAGGAGTACTCAGTAGTGTACAGTGCAGAGTTTTGCTGATAGTGACCAGTGACCACCACTTTTATTTATAATCCGTTCTCTGCCTGAAAAAAGCGATACACAGTACACAGTGACTCAGTCACATACATACCATATCTGTGTGCACTGCTCAGGCTCAGGCCAGTGTGCTGCATCATCTATATATATTATATATCTGTCTGACTGCTCAGCTCACACAGCTTATAATTGTGGGGGAGACTGGGGAGCACTACTGCAGTGCCAGTTATAGGTTATAGCAGGAGCCAGGAGTACATAATATTATATTAAAATTAAACAGTGCACACTTTTGCTGCAGGAGTGCCACTGCCAGTGTGACTAGTGACCAGTGACCTGACCACCAGTATATAATATTAGTAGTATACTATCTCTTTATCAACCAGTCTATATTAGCAGCAGACACAGTACAGTGCGGTAGTTCACGGCTGTGGCTACCTCTGTGTCGGCACTCGGCAGCCCGTCCATAATTGTATATACCAGTGACCTAACCGTGGTTTTTTTTTCTTTCTTTATACATACATACTAGTTACGAGTATACTATCTCTTTATCAACCAGTCTATATATTAGCAGCAGACACAGTACAGTGCGGTAGTTCACGGCTGTGGCTACCTCTGTGTCGGCACTCGGCAGCCCGTCCATAATTGTATATACCAGTGACCTAGCCGTGGTTTTTTTTTCTTTCTTTATACATACATACTAGTTACGAGTATACTATCTCTTTATCAACCAGTCTATATATTAGCAGCAGACACAGTACAGTGCGGTAGTTCACGGCTGTGGCTACCTCTGTGTCGGCACTCGGCAGCCCGTCCATAATTGTATATACCAGTGACCTAACCGTGGTTTTTTTTTCTTTCTTTATACATACATACTAGTTACGAGTATACTATCTCTTTATCAACCAGTCTATATATTAGCAGCAGACACAGTACAGTGCGGTAGTTCACGGCTGTGGCTACCTCTGTGTCGGCACTCGGCAGCCCGTCCATAATTGTATATACCAGTGACCTAACCGTGGTTTTTTTTTCTTTCTTTATACATACATACTAGTTACGAGTATACTATCTCTTTATCAACCAGTCTATATATTAGCAGCAGACACAGTACAGTGCGGTAGTTCACGGCTGTGGCTACCTCTGTGTCGGCACTCCGCAGCCCGTCCATAATTGTATATACCAGTGACCTAACCGTGGTTTTTTTTTCTTTCTTTATACATACATACTAGTTACGAGTATACTATCTCTTTATCAACCAGTCTATATATTAGCAGCAGACACAGTACAGTGCGGTAGTTCACGGCTGTGGCTACCTCTGTGTCGGCACTCGGCAGCCCGTCCATAATTGTATATACCAGTGACCTAACCGTGGTTTTTTTTTCTTTCTTTATACATACATACTAGTTACGAGTATACTATCTCTTTATCAACCAGTCTATATATTAGCAGCAGACACAGTACAGTGCGGTAGTTCACGGCTGTGGCTACCTCTGTGTCGGCACTCGGCAGCCCGTCCATAATTGTATATACCAGTGACCTAACCGTGGTTTTTTTTTCTTTCTTTATACATACATACTAGTTACGAGTATACTATCTCTTTATCAACCAGTCTATATATTAGCAGCAGACACAGTACAGTGCGGTAGTTCACGGCTGTGGCTACCTCTGTGTCGGCACTCGGCAGCCCGTCCATAATTGTATATACCAGTGACCTAACCGTGGTTTTTTTTTCTTTCTTTATACATACATACTAGTTACGAGTATACTATCTCTTTATCAACCAGTCTATATATTAGCAGCAGACACAGTACAGTGCGGTAGTTCACGGCTGTGGCTACCTCTGTGTCGGCACTCGGCAGCCCGTCCATAATTGTATATACCAGTGACCTAACCGTGGTTTTTTTTTCTTTCTTTATACATACATACTAGTTACGAGTATACTATCTCTTTATCAACCAGTCTATATATTAGCAGCAGACACAGTACAGTGCGGTAGTTCACGGCTGTGGCTACCTCTGTGTCGGCACTCGGCAGCCCGTCCATAATTGTATATACCAGTGACCTAACCGTGGTTTTTTTTTCTTTCTTTATACATACATACTAGTTACGAGTATACTATCTCTTTATCAACCAGTCTATATATTAGCAGCAGACACAGTACAGTGCGGTAGTTCACGGCTGTGGCTACCTCTGTGTCGGCACTCGGCAGCCCGTCCATAATTGTATATACCAGTGACCTAACCGTGGTTTTTTTTTCTTTCTTTATACATACATACTAGTTACGAGTATACTATCTCTTTATCAACCAGTCTATATATTAGCAGCAGACACAGTACAGTGCGGTAGTTCACGGCTGTGGCTACCTCTGTGTCGGCACTCGGCAGCCCGTCCATAATTGTATATACCAGTGACCTAACCGTGGTTTTTTTTTCTTTCTTTATACATACATACTAGTTACGAGTATACTATCTCTTTATCAACCAGTCTATATATTAGCAGCAGACACAGTACAGTGCGGTAGTTCACGGCTGTGGCTACCTCTGTGTCGGCACTCGGCAGCCCGTCCATAATTGTGTATACCACCTAACCGTGGTTTTTTTTTCTTTCTTTATACATACATACTAGTTACGAGTATACTATCTCTTTATCAACCAGTCTATATATTAGCAGCAGACACAGTACAGTGCGGTAGTTCACGGCTGTGGCTACCTCTGTGTCGGCACTCGGCAGCCCGTCCATAATTGTATACTAGTATCCAATCCATCCATCTCCATTGTTTACCTGAGGTGCCTTTTAGTTGTGCCTATTAAAATATGGAGAACAAAAATGTTGAGGTTCCAAAATTAGGGAAAGATCAAGATCCACTTCCACCTCGTGCTGAAGCTGCTGCCACTAGTCATGGCCGAGACGATGAAATGCCAGCAACGTCGTCTGCCAAGGCCGATGCCCAATGGCATAGTACAGAGCATGTCAAAACCAAAACACCAAATATCAGTAAAAAAAGGACTCCAAAACCTAAAATAAAATTGTCGGAGGAGAAGCGTAAACTTGCCAATATGCCATTTACCACACGGAGTGGCAAGGAACGGCTGAGGCCCTGGCCTATGTTCATGGCTAGTGGTTCAGCTTCACATGAGGATAGAAGCACTCAGCCTCTCGCTAGAAAACTGAAAAGACTCAAGCTGGCAAAAGCACCGCAAAGAACTGTGCGTTCTTTGAAATCCCAAATCCACAAGGAGAGTCCAATTGTGTCGGTTGCGATGCCTGACCTTCCCAACACTGGACGTGAAGAGCATGCGCCTTCCACCATTTGCACGCCCCCTGCAAGTGCTGGAAGGAGCACCCGCAGTCCAGTTCCTGATAGTCAGATTGAAGATGTCAGTGTTGAAGTACACCAGGATGAGGAGGATATGGGTGTTGCTGGCGCTGGGGAGGAAATTGACCAGGAGGATTCTGATGGTGAGGTGGTTTGTTTAAGTCAGGCACCCGGGGAGACACCTGTTGTCCGTGGGAGGAATATGGCCGTTGACATGCCAGGTGAAAATACCAAAAAAATCAGCTCTTCGGTGTGGAGGTATTTCACCAGAAATGCGGACAACAGGTGTCAAGCCGTGTGTTCCCTTTGTCAAGCTGTAATAAGTAGGGGTAAGGACGTTAACCACCTCGGAACATCCTCCCTTATACGTCACCTGCAGCGCATTCATAATAAGTCAGTGACAAGTTCAAAAACTTTGGGTGACAGCGGAAGCAGTCCACTGACCAGTAAATCCCTTCCTCTTGTAACCAAGCTCACGCAAACCACCCCACCAACTCCCTCAGTGTCAATTTCCTCCTTCCCCAGGAATGCCAATAGTCCTGCAGGCCATGTCACTGGCAAGTCTGACGAGTCCTCTCCTGCCTGGGATTCCTCCGATGCATCCTTGCGTGTAACGCCTACTGCTGCTGGCGCTGCTGTTGTTGCCGCTGGGAGTCGATGGTCATCCCAGAGGGGAAGTCGTAAGCCCACTTGTACTACTTCCAGTAAGCAATTGACTGTTCAACAGTCCTTTGCGAGGAAGATGAAATATCACAGCAGTCATCCTACTGCAAAGCGGATAACTGAGTCCTTGACAACTATGTTGGTGTTAGACGTGCGTCCGGTATCCGCCGTTAGTTCACAGGGAACTAGACAATTTATTGAGGCAGTGTGCCCCCGTTACCAAATACCATCTAGGTTCCACTTCTCTAGGCAGGCGATACCGAGAATGTACACGGACGTCAGAAAAAGACTCACCAGTCTCCTAAAAAATGCAGTTGTACCCAATGTCCACTTAACCACGGACATGTGGACAAGTGGAGCAGGGCAGGGTCAGGACTATATGACTGTGACAGCCCACTGGGTAGATGTATGGACTCCCGCCGCAAGAACAGCAGCGGCGGCACCAGTAGCAGCATCTCGCAAACGCCAACTCTTTCCTAGGCAGGCTACGCTTTGTATCACCGCTTTCCAGAATACGCACACAGCTGAAAACCTCTTACGGCAACTGAGGAAGATCATCGCGGAATGGCTTACCCCAATTGGACTCTCCTGTGGATTTGTGGCATCGGACAACGCCAGCAATTATTGTGTGTGCATTAAATATGGGCAAATTCCAGCACGTCCCATGTTTTGCACATACCTTGAATTTGGTGGTGCAGAATTTTTTAAAAAAACGACAGGGGCGTGCAAGAGATGCTGTCGGTGGCCAGAAAAATTGCGGGACACTTTCGGCGTACAGGCACCACGTACAGAAGACTGGAGCACCACCAAAAACTACTGAACCTGCCCTGCCATCATCTGAAGCAAGAAGTGGTAACGAGGTGGAATTCAACCCTCTATATGCTTCAGAGGTTGGAGGAGCAGCAAAAGGCCATTCAAGCCTATACAATTGAGCACGATATAGGAGATGGAATGCACCTGTCTCAAGTGCAGTGGAGAATGATTTCAACGTTGTGCAAGGTTCTGATGCCCTTTGAACTTGCCACACGTGAAGTCAGTTCAGACACTGCCAGCCTGAGTCAGGTCATTCCCCATATCAGGCTTTTGCAGAAGAAGCTGGAGGCATTGAAGAAGGAGCTAAAAGGGAGCGATTCCGCTAGGCATGTGGGACTTGTGGATGCAGCCCTTAATTCGCTTAACAAGGATTCACGGGTGGTCAATCTGTTGAAATCAGAGCACTACATTTTGGCCACCGTGCTCGATCCTAGATTTAAAGCCTACCTTGGATCTCTCTTTCCGGCAGACACAGGTCTGCTGGGGTTGAAAGACCTGCTGGTGACAAAATTGTCAAGTCAAGCGGAACGCGACCTGTCAACATCTCCTCCTTCACATTCTCCCGCAACTGGGGGTGCGAGGAAAAGGCTCAGAATTCCGAGCCCACCCGCTGGCGGTGATGCAGGGCAGTCTGGAGCGACTGCTGATGCTGACATCTGGTCCGGACTGAAGGACCTGACAACGATTACGGACATGTCGTCTACTGTCACTGCATATGATTCTCTCAACATTGATAGAATGGTGGAGGATTATATGAGTGACCGCATCCAAGTAGGCACGTCACACAGTCCGTACTTATACTGGCAGGAAAAAGAGGCAATTTGGAGGCCCTTGCACAAACTGGCTTTATTCTACCTAAGTTGCCCTCCCACAAGTGTGTACTCCGAAAGAGTGTTTAGTGCCGCCGCTCACCTTGTCAGCAATCGGCGTACGAGGTTACATCCAGAAAATGTGGAGAAGATGATGTTCATTAAAATGAATTATAATCAATTCCTCCGCGGAGACATTGACCAGCAGCAATTGCCTCCACAAAGTACACAGGGAGCTGAGATGGTGGATTCCAGTGGGGACGAATTGATAATCTGTGAGGAGGGGGATGTACACGGTGATATATCGGAGGGTGAAGATGAGGTGGACATCTTGCCTCTGTAGAGCCAGTTTGTGCAAGGAGAGATTAATTGCTTCTTTTTTGGGGGGGGTCCAAACCAACCCGTCATATCAGTCACAGTCGTGTGGCAGACCCTGTCACTGAAATGATGGGTTGGTTAAAGTGTGCATGTCCTGTTTTGTTTATACAACATAAGGGTGGGTGGGAGGGCCCAAGGATAATTCCATCTTGCACCTCTTTTTTCTTTTCTTTTTCTTTGCATCATGTGCTGATTGGGGAGGGTTTTTTGGAAGGGACATCCTGCGTGACACTGCAGTGCCACTCCTAGATGGGCCCGGTGTTTGTGTCGGCCACTAGGGTCGCTAATCTTACTCACACAGCTACCTCATTGCGCCTCTTTTTTTCTTTGCGTCATGTGCTGTTTGGGGAGGGTTTTTTGGAAGGGACATCCTGCGTGACACTGCAGTGCCACTCCTAGATGTGCCCGGTGTTTGTGTCGGCCACTAGGGTCGCTAATCTTACTCACACAGCTACCTCATTGCGCCTCTTTTTTTCTTTGCGTCATGTGCTGTTTGGGGAGGGTTTTTTGGAAGGGACATCCTGCGTGACACTGCAGTGCCACTCCTAGATGGGCCCGGTGTTTGTGTCGGCCACTAGGGTCGCTAATCTTACTCACACAGTCAGCTACCTCATTGCGCCTCTTTTTTTCTTTGCGTCATGTGCTGTTTGGGGAGGGTTTTTTGGAAGGGCCATCCTGCGTGACACTGCAGTGCCACTCCTAGATGGGCCCGGTGTTTGTGTCGGCCACTAGGGTCGCTAATCTTACTCACACAGCTACCTCATTGCGCCTCTTTTTTTCTTTGCGTCATGTGCTGTTTGGGGAGGGTTTTTTGGAAGGGCCATCCTGCGTGACACTGCAGTGCCACTCCTAGATGGGCCCGGTGTTTGTGTCGGCCACTAGGGTCGCTAATCTTACTCACACAGCTACCTCATTGCGCCTCTTTTTTTCTTTGCGTCATGTGCTGTTTGGGGAGGGTTTTTTGGAAGGGACATCCTGCGTGACACTGCAGTGCCACTCCTAGATGGGCCCGGTGTTTGTGTCGGCCACTAGGGTCGCTTATCTTACTCACACAGCGACCTCGGTGCAAATTTTAGGACTAAAAATAATATTGTGAGGTGTGAGGTATTCAGAATAGACTGAAAATGAGTGTAAATTATGGTTTTTGAGGTTAATAATACTTTGGGATCAAAATGACCCCCAAATTCTATGATTTAAGCTGTTTTTTAGTGTTTTTGGAAAAAAACACCCGAATCCAAAACACACCCGAATCCGACAAAAATAATTCGGTGAGGTTTTGCCAAAACGCGTTCGAACCCAAAACACGGCCGCGGAACCGAACCCAAAACCAAAACACAAAACCCGAAAAATTTCAGGCGCTCATCTCAAAAACCTGATAATATCTGTGAAACACGTGGTAATGGTGGTACAGGTTGAGTATCCCTTATCCAAAACGCTTGGGACCAGAGGTATTTTGGATATCGGATTTTTCCGTATTTTGGAATAATTGCATATCGTAATGAGATATCATGGCGATGGGACCTAAATCTAAGCACAGAATGCATTTATGTTACATATACACCTTATACACACAGCCTGAAGGTCATTTTAGCCAATATTTTTAATAACTTTGTGCACTAAAAAAAGTGTGTGTACATTCACACAATTCATTTATGTTTCATCTACACCTTATACACACAGCCTGAAGGTCATTTAATACAAAATTTTTAATAACTTTGTGTATTAAACAAAGTTTGAGTACATTGAGCCACAGAAAACAAAGATTTCACTATCTCACTCTCACTCAAAAAAGTCCGTATTTCGGAATATTTGGATATGGGATACTCAACCTGTATCATGGTTTGGGCCTGTTTTGCTGCATCTGGCCCAGGATGAATTGCCATCATTGATGGGACAATGAATTCTGAATTATACCAGAATATTCTAAAGGAAAATGTCAGGACATCTGTCCAAGAGAATATGGGTCATGCAGCAAGACAATAACCCAAAGCACACAAGTCATTCGACCATAGCACGGTTAAAGAAAAATACATTTAAAGTTTTGGAATGGCCAAGTCAAAGTTCTAACCTTAATCCAATCGAAATGTTGTGAAAAGACGTGCAGCAAGCAGTTTGTGGGAGGAAACCCACCAGCATAACAGAGTTGAAGCTGTTTTATACAGAAGAATGCGGTAAACTTCCTCCAAGCCGATGTTCAGAACTAATCAACAATTACCGGAAATGTTTCCATGCAGTTATTGCTGCACAAGGGGGTCACATCAGATACTGAAAGCAAAGGGTCACATATTTTTGCCACTCACAGATATGTGGTATTGGATCATCTTTCTCAATAAAAACATGAGCAAGTCTAATTTTTTTGTCTCATTTGTTTGATTTGGTTCTTTTTATCCAGTTTTAGGACTTGTGTGAAAATCTGAGGTCATTTTTGGCCAAATTTCAGCAAAAATATAGAGATTTCTGAGGCAGTGCATCAGTAAGGACGGAGAGGCCCGAAATAAGGGCCACATGGACCTGAGGCTGCGTAAGTATGTCCAGTGGCCGCATACACCCCTTAGACCAGGGGTAGCCAACCCTGGTCCTCGAGAGCTACCAACAGTTCACGTTTTCCAGGTCTCCTCACAGAATCACAAGTGAAGTAATTATCTCCAACTGTGGATGATTTAAAATGTGTCAGTTAGTAATGACTACACCTGTGCACCTGCTAGGTGAGCTGGAAAACGTGAACTGTTGGTAGCTCTCGAGGACCAGGGTTGGCTACCACGGCCTTAGACTAACAGCCCAATATCTGCTTATATATGTGAAAGTAGAAAAATTTAATAATTATGTGAGGAAAATCAAAATACAATTTTAATACTAATGATTTACAGCTGAGTAACTGGTCATCATTATGCTCTCATGACGATAGGCCTGTTTTTATGTAGAAGCCTGAAGCTGTAGTTCTATCCACTCCAGTGTTAATCTGGCCATCAGGAGTGCTCCTGCAGCACTGTCAGCACAGCTGCTGTGCCTGCACCAAAGTATACTGATACTAACAGCATAGTCACTGGCCTAGCAGTCTTAATTTAATTTGGGTTCTTCAGCATACCCTCCAACATGACCCATTCCGTTAGGTATAAAATGCTCTGTTCCTGGACTTTCTTGCCTTTGGCAGTTTCATAGATGAGGCTGCAGCTCTACAACTGCCACTGGCAAGGAATTCCAGTAACAGAGCATTTTGTGCCTAATGGAATGGGTGATTTTTGAGGGTATGCTCTTCGGAACCTGGACTACCTTTTATTGTCTTTAAGGTTCTATATAAAAACAAAGATAAATAAATGCATAAATACACTTTAGAGCAAAAATAATAGCAGAGCAGAGGTAAATAAGTGCGACACTCATCTGCCACTGGTGTATGTGGCAATGAAAAAGGGTGGTAGGAGGGGGACGGGTTAGAGATAACGAGTAAACCAGTGGTGGATTTAGGAGAGTACACACCAGCATAATTGAGACGGTGCCACAACTACCATTGCCCCCACTAAATTAGGCTCCTTTGCCAGCACTTAACTGTGCTACTCCTGTTATGCAGTGGTCCAATGCCTTGCCTTTGTAATGGGACATCTATATAGCGTCTGGTTGCCTGCTCTGTTATGACAATGCAACGCTGACCATGGAGAGGAGCTGAGAGCACTGTAGACAGCAATGAAGAAGAGAAATGAAACAGAGAGAGAAAAAGAGGAAAGAGGATCGAGCTAAGTAAACTGCAAGGGTTAAAGAAAACAGGGGAGGTGGGGGACTATGAGTAAAATGATTATATATAGTTATAATAAATAAACAAATATATATATATATATATATATATATATATATATATATATATATACTAGGATTATGGGACAATAATTTATGAATAAGTAACCTAGAATTTAAAACTACAATAGATGGGATAATCTCTTGCTGTAGCAACAAAGTGTTATAGATATCCTCCAGTCAAGTATAAATTGAAAGCAAGATCACTTGCGCTGAGTAATATAAATGTATTTTATTAATACATTAAAATGATATATTTAAAACTTTACATCAGATAGTTCATTAGCCAAATTATAAAACAAAACATAAAAACAAGGACAAACTGAATAATGTATGTAATTCAACAGTTTTGTATTGAGACTGGCTAATTAATATCTCCAACATAGAATGATAATCTGTCGAAGTCAAAAATATTACATACACACAACATATAAACTCCAAACAGAGAGGTCTCTGTTCGTGCGCATACACGCAGCGTGCACAGGATATACGGTAGCATATGCATTCACACAGAGAGGCCACAAAGATATATTCAACACATATTTCATACAACACATAAATTACACATAGACAAAACATGACAAGCACCAGACGTTATAATGTATTTATATAATAGAGTGTAATAACAGATATATATGTATTATTGGAACGGAACAAATTAATCATATAATGCTTTATGTCAAAATGATCAGGAGAATGTGTGGATTAATTTGATAGCTATGGGTAAATTGTAGCACATTGCAACAATTAGTTATGATTAAATGTATGAAATCTAAAGTCACTCTTAGAACAAAGAAAGCATGTGTGCAGAAAACCAGTGGCTAACCCCTATAATTGCATCTTGAAACTGGATGTTGCTTGCATATGAACTGACCAATAGCACATCATGAATGAGAGACCTCCCTCCCCTGGACCAATAGCAGAAGATTCAGCCCCAGACATGTACCTCCCCCAATACACAGTATATAGTTATTTCCCCTCGCCCAGGAAGCTCTGTTGGGGCAGATTCTAAAATGGAGACGACTGTTCACTGAGCATGGGGTGACGTATGTATATTGGCTGTAACTGATTCTTATGTAACTGCAATTGCTTCTTGTGTAATTGTAACTCTGTAACCATATATATACATGTTATACTTAATGATATACTGTACATATTTTATTTTGTATGCATACCCCTTTTAATATCAAATATATATATATATATATATATATCTATATCTGAGCATTGGACCTCAGTATATCATGTGTGGGACTGCTTGCCTTCTCTTAAGGGACATAGGGCTGTGACGTTCAGCGCACTTTTATCGTATATGGTAATAAGATGCGCCTTGCATCCGCAGTATATATTAAATCTGGCATTGAAATGTGTTTTTTTTAAATAACTGGAAATTCACAAATCTTATTTATTTATTTATTTATTTATTGGGAACAGTATAAGTTCATTCATCAGCATATACTGTCAATCAGAGCCGGCCCTAACCAATATGATGCCCTAGGCAAGATTTTGACTGGTGCCCCCTAGCACCACCGCTAGTTCCGCCTCTGATTCTGCAACCCTTTCCCAGCACCATCACCCCCACCCATAGCAGTCCTTTTTTTTGTTTTCCTACCCCCTGAAATTTAAATAAGAACAGTGTGCACATTCGGCGCACAGCCCAAAAATGTATGTGTTTTTGCTGGCAAGGGGCATGCCCACACAATAGTTCCTCCAATTCAAATTATGCCTCACAGTAGTGCAACTTTATTCACAATTTATCATGTGATAGTGTCCCTTATTCACATTACATCACATAGTAGTACCACTTTACCTTATATACGTTACTCCTCACAGTAGTGCCCCTCATTCACATAACATCATACTGAATTGCTCCTTATTCACATTACACCACACCATATTGCTCTTTATTCTCATTACACCACACCATATTGCTCCTTATTCACTTTACACTGCACCATATTGCTCTTTATTCACATCAGACCACACAGTAGTGCCCTTTCTTTACATTACGCCACACAGTACAGCACCTTAAACACATAATGGCACACACTGGTAATGCATTTATACACATAATACCACACAGTAATGCCCCCTACACATACGACACACATTATTAATGCCCTTATAAACATAATGCGCCTTACACATTATGCCAACCCTTATCAATGCCCTTATACACATAATTTCCCTTACACATATGCCGTACATTGTTAATGCCCTTATACACATAATGACACACATAATGTCCCTTACACATATGCCGCACATTATTTGTGTCCTTATACACATAATGACACATATAGTTCCTTGCTTGAGTCAACTGGCAGCTCTGCTAACGTCGGGTGCCTATTTTTTATGAAAATGCATCTTATTTGCATTGTTATGTGGCTAGGATGCACAAGCAGCTTTAGCTGATTAAAATGATATGTGGCATGCAGGGCCGTCTTAACAGCAGTGTAGGCCCCTGGGCACAGCAATGCACTGGGCCCCCTACGCATCCTCCAGCAGTAGGGGTGGGGGGTGCTATCAGCGGCAGATTTGATGTCCCGCAGGCGGTAGGGGGTGTTCTATCTGCCACTCAGCATGTAGGACCTGGAGCAGTCATTTCTGCTAATTACTCCTTTACTGCACAGATGGGGCTAAACTGTAGAAGGGGAATTAGGCTGAATGAAGAAGCCCCGGTACATGACTTCCAGGGTGGTAGGGGGTGTTTAATACGTAGGGGAGGGGTGGATAGTGGAGTGGGCTTAATATTTATAATTTTCCGGTGGGAGGGCAGCTTGCTTGACTGCAGATATCTCAAGTTCCTGAAAATATATTTCTGAATGGGATAAAAATCTAGAGAGTCTGACCTGTCTGGAGGTACTGGGGATTTGGGGATCAGAGTTCAGGAGCCAGAGCAATTCACCAACGAAAATCTAAAACTGCATATTAGGCGTGTGGAGCGGATGCAGAGACCAGCTGATGGAAGGCTGATATCTCTGGTTCTGGTCACAGTAGAGACAAGCTGTTAGTGTCCACCGAAAGGGGAGAGTCACAGCTTTAGGATTATACCCTCAGAAAAACTCCAAATCAGACAGAACCTGAGATATCTGGCTGGGAATAGCAATTAACAGGCTTGGATGGGGACCACTACTTTCAAGTCGGATATTTCCAGTTCCCCAGGTCCGATTTTCAAAAATCTGGTACCCCTGGAAAGAGGGGACCCTCAGCTATCAGGCTAGGGCCCTTATACTCCTGGGGCCCTTGGGCAAGAGCCCATTGAGCCCATACGAAAAGACGGCCCTGGTGGCATGCCTATATACTGTGTGCGACTGTAGCTGTATCTGCATACGAAATGCTACACACAATATAGGCATGCCGCATATCATTTTAATCAGCAGAAGCTGCTTGTGCCCCTAGGCATACCAGATGCTCTAGGCAATTGCCTAGTTTGCCTATGCCTAAGACCGGCTCTGCTGTCAATGAAGCTGTAATGTGGGTGCTGGCGGGCCCTATAATCACAGTGACACATGACCACACCCTTTAGTATCAGGGCCCACACTTTTACATGGTAGCCCAGATTATGGTGCCACTCCTGTCATTTCTGATGTTTGCTAAAACAAGTGCCTCTTAAATGGATTAAACATTGATATTGAAAAACATTTTTTTTCTTGCTCAAATTCGTTGGTTAGCTAATTAACCAGTTGACATTGAAAGGGTTACACTCTCAACAACAAGCCCATTAGCACTCACTTGCAGTATTTGTGTTGCTGTACAAAAGAATTAATGAAATGGGAACATGAAGTGAGGTATGCATGTGATATGAACATTAATTGGCTGATTAGAGAAGTAGAATTGGGAAATACAACAGAGAACACCTCATAAATTAAACAGGCCTTATGCAAATCAAATATTCTGTTTATTAATCATAAATAAAGTATGAGACATATTTTTAAATTTCATCTACTTTTAAAACCAGTTTCCCAAGCCACTCTAACATGATACATAGGGAAATGAACTCAGCAGTGTGGGTCCTTAGAAATGTTTTAATTTTTCTTTGAAATGCAGTGAACATACTTTAATACAATAGGAAAGCCGCTCAGTCGTGCAGCTCTACATGGGAAATTATATTTTCAGCCTATTTGATAGGCAACTCCTTGTGTTCCAGAGCTCACAAAACACTTGCCATACTGCTCAACCAGTCCTAAATCATTATAGAAGATGTAGTTCTAGATTTGCCTGCAGTATCAGTGGCCACAACTCTACAAATAAAATGTAAGAATTCAAACATACAAAAATCTTTGAAATAAGACACTTGTTCATAAACAGAAATTGTCGAGACTCGAGATGGCAAATGAAGGTGATTGGAGGAGAAATGAATATGTAATATGTATGTAGAGAGCATTGATCTCTAAGTAGAGATGGCCGGCCAGTATACCTGGCCATTTTTCCAAGGTAAGCACAAACAGGGGTAAATAAATCATGTCCCAATTCTCCTCAATCCATTTTGGTCATCAGGGCCATCTTAGCATATAGGCCAGGGCTGGACTGGCCATCTGGCGTTTCTGGACGGTACAGCCACAAAGACACTGGGGACGGTCGAGCAGCCTCACAGCTCTCTACTCGGCTGCCTGGCACATGTAGACAGAGGCTGGCCGAGCAGCAGCACCTCCTGATGCTCTGCTCTGGTGCCCCTGCAAACAGACACATCAGTGCTTGCCGCAAAACCATGCCCCATGACCTGTGACCACAGATCCTTGTTACGTGCGTGATTACAATGCCATAGCTATTACAGAGCCACAGCTGGTCCCTGATATAGGCACATTGGGCAGCTGCCCAGGGCCCCACAATTCTAGGGGGCTTCGAGCAGGGGTGGGCGTGGTCACACAATTAGAAACAGGAGACTGCATTCTGACCTGCCTCCCAACCTGCAGCTAGACAGTGAATGGCTATCAGCATGCTGATTGGTTGATGGCTGAAGATATCCACCAGCATGCGGAGAGATGACGCGAGACCACAGGAGGGCATGTCATAATTATTTTTTTTCATTTGTTCCCGTGAATGGGTACGTAGGGTCCCCAGTGCATTTATTTGCCCAGTTCCTACAATGTTGTTAAGATGGCCCTGTTGAACAATCAGCCCTTTTCCCTGCACAGAGAGATCTGTGTGGTCTATCTGCCCTCTATTCACATATTTCAAAGCGGAAAAGTCCTTTGTCATGCCAGCAGGATTGGAACTAGAACGCAAGTGGGTAGTAAGCAACGCTCTGACTGTTTTGTTCCATGATGCAGCCGTGAAGATACAAAGTAGAGGTAAATAAAGTAATCCTAATCTCTAACTAGTGTAGTTTACCAGATGCTACAATATAATACAGTACAATATTATTGAACACATGCAAGGCTTTCATATGCAAATGAGAAGACTAAAAGAAAGATGCTACACCATAGATATTATTTATACATTCTGATTCAACAATAAAAAAAGAATATTGCAGAAAGCATTTTATTTCAGGTTTTATTACTTGTAATACAACCAGCAGATGAGTACGGTGATGAACACACAATGGGTTTATGTAAATCTCTGCTGTTTTTTGATCTGTGCATGTGCAGACCTGTTTCTGTAACGTCGATCGTAGTGCGCCAGAGCCACAGTATGACTAACATGCTGCTGGTGTTTTGGGGCAGCGATGGGGAGCGCTTCAGAAAACGGAGGTGTGTCGGCCACATTTTCTGGGCATGTCAAAGCCAGTTGTTGCGTCCTTGGATGCAGCCTCCTTGGCCCCGGTAGTGTGATTTTGCCAGACAGATGTCCGATGTTCACGCAATTGATCTGATGCTGCATCATCGGACACAGCCGCGGTTCACAGAAGCCTGACATGGGCGTCTATTTACTTAAGACACCTCCAGCTGATAGTGATGCTCTTATGACCTTATCGTTTAGTTAAATATGTACAATTTGGGTGTTAAAATTAAGATACTTGAAACTGAAGGCTCACTCTCATTTAGTTTGAAGTCCAATTGAAAGGACAATTGTGAACCCTGGCTAATCTATGTTGTGCTGCAGGTTGCGGGACAGATTTAGTGTTAACATCAATCAAGCTGAGCAAGTACATGCAGGTACAGTATATGCCATACTTACAGCACTGCTGCACTCACAGATTTCTTTTTGCACCAAATTAGGGTTGTGTGCAAAAATCAGTGAGTCCGATGCGAGATAGGCTCCACTGTCGGTGTTTCCACACCATTACAATCACAATTTGCCACCCTTGCGGTCAATTGAATTGAGCCCTTACAGTTGGGATGAAATTGCTAAATCAGTGTAAAGATAATGTTTCTCAATATTTGTGTACTAAATGCAAAAGAAGCCAATATGTTGCCTTCAAGAAAACAAAAATATTGCATTGCAGTATGGTCTATTTGGTGAACATTTGCACCGTTATCTGGACATTCTCTCTATTTAGCAGTTATTCCCAACCTCTGTCCTCAAGGCATACTAACAGTCCAGGATTTAGTGACTACAGGTGGTTATAGCTTGACCACAGGTGGTTATATCAAAATAACTGAGGTGCTAATTAAGTCTCCTGTGTTTAAGTATTTCTATCCTTAAAATCGGGACTGTTAGTGTGCCTTGAGAACCGTGGTTGGGAACCCTTGCTAAATGGGGACCAATAATATTAGTAGTATTATATTTTCAAAATTCAATATACTGCGCAAGACATATAGTCCAGACATGCTAACTTTTTATTCAGCTTTTATCCGTCTTCTTTCTCTTTATTTGGAATAATGCATTATTTGCAAATAATTTAGTTGAGAACAAATTAAGTACGCACTCTAAAAGCAATAGGCTTCTACCACTGTAGCTCTGAGCAAAAGATTAAAATCCAATTTAATAAGCCATTTAGATAGATCCTGCTTTGGCATTTAAAAAAAACGCCCTTGTAATAACCATGCTATAATAAACGTTTCACTCAATACGTACTAGTACATCATATTGAAAATACTAATTATTATGTATTATTTATGTCACACACATAATTTTGCACTTTCTCAGACATGTCACTAACTGCTCAGTGTAATAGAGCATTGCGGATCTCACAGGTTTCAGGGTTAAATGCCTTTTTAGAGATCAGTACAGTGTTAGATATGATTCATGAAAGGAAGTGCGGAGAGAGAGACAGATTGCAGAGCAGACGGAGGAAGCAGGGTAGGGTATAAAAAATAAATCATACACTACATACGCCAGGAATGAAGGCCTGACCAGTGAAAATCCCATTACATTTTTAGTCCCCCTTTACCATGTGTTGTGTATTTCTTTTTTTGCTGGTTCTGGACATTGAATTCTTTATAGCATATAATAGGCACACTTGGTGCAGCTTGTCTGATCTGTTCCTACGTTCTATAAATCATCATTCCTTATTATAGCTTGTTGTTACACTGTCTGTACCAATGACATGGGGTACTAGGCTCAACTGGATTTGCTAAATAATAGTTTTCTCATTTCTGTTGCAATGCATACAAGTATTTGGTAGTTTGTTTTGATGTATGTTTATCAGATGTACCCACTTAAATAAAGTGAAGTAGTGTGTTGTACTTTAATAGAAATTGAATCAAACGTGTAAAATCACTAGTGCTTGTTCTAGGTACCATAGGCCAACACTCCATGTTGGGGTACTATGGGGACATTCATTGTTTTAGGGGCCCCTAAACAAATGGCAGCCTAGGTTCTAGATTTGACTAATGGTGATGCCAGCCCTGCCTGAAGTACACAGTTGATTAGCAAGGAAAATTTATTCGTATACTGTGTTTTATAAGACATGAAAAGTGGGGCCATACAGGAAGCAGATGATGAGCAAGGACAGGAGACTGTTGCTTAGGCCAGTGCAGGCTTTTGGCAGTCAGGTAATGTGCCAGCCAGTAGTCCTGGTCCTAATATTATAATAAATGTATGCATACAAAGACACATGTAGGAAGGTGTGCTTATGGCTTTGTGTGTTGAGTCAAAAGCATCAGAAGATGAATACAATTCATCAATAGGTGTATTTACTCTTTATGTACATCAGGCCTACTAGTGGGTATATTTACATCTAATGACAGTGTCAGGGGCATTTTAAGAGAGGAGGTGTCCCATGTGCTTGCTTTGTGCCATCCCCCTCCTCTCTGTGGTGCAGTACACACTGTGCCAGGGGCTACTGCACATGCACAGGTCTTCTCTACCGCACATGCACAAACCTCTGGGAAAATGGACTCCATTCTATTTTCACAGTGATTTCTACTGCTGCTGCAGTGCCGACGAAGGATCCGAGGAATAGGGTGTAATTGTATGGGTGCAGGGTGTGTGCTGTGCAGCCATTATCAATATACCATTGGCAATGTAGAGTGCATCTAGACACTGTTAGCAGTAAATGCTAATATCAAATTACACTATATTATATTAAAGTATTATATACACATGAGGCAGTAGTGTCTTGGCAGTTATTAATAAATGCATTAAACTTAATAATTGAGTAATGAGAATAGATGGCTGAACCTTCATATAATATTGCTGCTAATGAAATAAGCATGATCAGGTGGAGAGGTCTGTACAGAAGCAGCCCATTAGAGGTGAGTGGAAGGTACTAATCCAGGCCCGCAGGAAGGAAGCTGTTCCACCTTGCCTCAGCCATCCTGGGCCAAACCATCTGCCCCAGTCACAGCCAGCTAATAAAATAAAAAAAGAAGAGGATTATTGTAGATTAAAGGAGGGATTGAAAATATATTACAAAAGGGGGTGAAGGAGTTGATTGGCATACAAATTATTATATATGGGGTGGGGATGAGGGGTATAAAATATTTAAGGGGTAGAGGTGATTAGGGGCATTTAATATAAGGGGGGCAGCTCACAGCACCAAAATGTCTAGTGAGGGCTCTGGTGCTGTGTATGGCCATCTCCATCTTGGCATATTTCTTCACCAGCCCCCCAGTGGCAGCAAGAGAGACTCCCCCTAAAAGTTACTATTACTTTGTAATTGTTTCATTGCTAGATGAGTACTATTCTGAACCTCTGTTATTAACAAACAACTGAATAAACATATGGCTTATGTCTATCCAATTTGTTCTAACATGTCACTGCCTAAAGGCTAGAGGCATTGACTCAAGGTACCCACCAGCTCAGGATAATAGTACAATCCTGGTAAGTTACTGTACTGTAAGTTTCTCAGCAACCCACAAACCTGAGTATTCATTTTGAGTACCTGATCTTTTTTAGGAAATGGTTTTACAGGCTATGGGGTCTATTTACTAAGCCTTGGATGGAGATAAATCCAACGGAGATAAAGTCCCAGCCAATCGGCTCCTAATTGCCATGCCACAGGCTGGGTTTGAAAAATGACAGGAGCCGATTGGCTGGTACTTTATCTCTGTCAGATTTATCTCCATCCAAGGCTTAGTAAATAGATGCCCGTATTAATTACATGTATAAAAAAAAAGAACTAGCTACTCAGTTTTCCAAATCGCCAAAATATATTTTCTTGTTCCAGGATATATTAAAAAGTAGAGAGAAGCTATTTCTCATGCCCCAATCTTTTACCTAATAAACACAGTTTACTGCTTTCATAAAAATGCTTAGTAATAGAAAAGCTATTAAGACACACACAGATGAGATAACTCCAAAATGATGCCAGTTTCCGCTGGCCCTGATGTCTTGTTGGCAATTATACAAAAGGAAAGCTCAGAACACCAATTACAGCTAATGTAAAACAACTATAGGCCAAATTGCAATACATTTTATGATCTAAGCAAAGCGCGGTACATACAGTACAATCTGAGAGATGACAAAAGACAATCATCCGCACTGCTCAATATTTATTACTAAGGGTACCTTCACCAGTTATGCAGTGTTTGCATAGCACTCGGGGGAAGAAATAACTAATTGTATAAATATTTGTTATTCCAACGTGTCTTTGAATACAAATCAAGTTGTGCAAATATCTGTTGTTTATATCACTTATAAAGGGTTTGTGGAAATCTCAGCACTGGAAGTATAACAACTGGCTGGGGGAGGATAAAAGGGCTGCTGCAGCTTATGGATTGTAAACAGTTCTCTGACTTGGGGGTCTATTTAGTTTACTAATCCTTGGATGGAGATAAAGTCGCTGGAGATAAAGTACCAGCCAATCGTCTCCTAACTTCCATGTCACAGGCTGTGATTGAAAAATTACAATTAGGAGCTGGTTGGCTGGTACTTTATCTCCATATACTGTACTCCTTATACTGTAAAGATATGTACACATCAGTGCGATGTCCGCACGATGCAACATAGCCTGCAATGGGGTCCTGACATCGGCAAGTCACTTGCCGATGTCGGCTGCGATGGGAGAGGGGAGGAGCGGCGCAGCATGGCCCTCGTAAGCAATATGGCATGTCAGGCACGACGTGCGTTTCTGTATACGACCTGCTGGAGCGCGCATCGTATCCTCTATCATGCATACACACTAAACAATATCACAACAAACTGACCGATATCAGCCGGCTCGTATGCGATATTGCATAGTGTGTATGCACCCTAAGTATGTCAACATTTATTTTTCTTTATTTCTTGCCCAGCTGGTGATTTCAGGGGTGCCCACCTTTGCCCACCACTCAGCTTCCTGCTCCCTACATGCACAGGACCTTTTTTGACAGATGGTATAGACCTCTTTTCCATGTGACTCATCTACTGAACTTCCCTAATACTCTGTAACGTGCTATATAAATTATTATTTATTAATGGAGCCTGGTAATGGGATTGTTGCCAAAATGTTTCACATTAATTTTGGGACCCATTCATGAATTAGATAGTAGACAAATTAGGGGAATAGTAGAGAAATTAGGGGGACAATATTTGACTTTTTTCCCCATCTCTGATTGGGTAAAACTAGAGTTCAGAGGAATCCATATAAGAAAATTATTCTAGAATCACTTACTGTATGGCAGTTCCATCCAGGTGATCAGGTAAGTGGTCTCTGTTCTAAGCTGATGGGGGAGATAACTTAATATGTATTTCTATTTTTTACATTTGGACTACATTGGTTTAAAAGTTAAAACTACAATGCTATGTATAAAGGTGAGGTATTTCAGGACTTATAATAGACTAGAAATAAATATTTTTTTTATAATGGGAATGTTACTATGAATTCATATTTCATAAATGAATTTAATTGAATTTAATCATTAATCGATTTCTTTTTCCTGTAACCCAGGCTTAAGAAACACACGGCAAGCAAACCTTTGTCAAACTAAAAATTCTATCATGCTAGACTTTGGAAAGCTAGTAGTTGCCTTAACCCTTCCATGTCCTAACGGAATAGGGGGAACCCTGGTGGTGGCATTCATAAATCCAACAACCATCAGACAGATAGGGACCACAGCAAAAGGGCTAGAAAGTTTTATGTAATACACCCGCCACTCAGTTTAAGGAAGAAGTTGAAATAGTATCTGCAGAAATTAATGGTCTGCATCAAAATGTCAGCGTTCTCAAAGGTCACTGATTCATTTTGTTGAGTTGTGGAAAAACAGAACAATGGGAGATAAGTATGTTACTATTTTAAAAATGAAATCATATTCAGACATTGAAGATTTATGGTACAAAAAAGTTTCAAATTCAACTCATGGAACAATGTTCTAGCTCTTAATTTTGTGATCACACAGTGCTTTGCTGATTGCTATCATATCATATGCTATCATAGACAGGATACAAGCTGCATCCTATCTTAAGAGCCAATCATGGGAAATAAACACATGCAGCTTGCAACGCTCTTGTTCATGTTAAAGTATAACATACATGACTCTATGAAATCATTAATCAAGTCATTGTCTGGCAGATGATAGTCACAATTGCTGTCAGTATATAACTCTACGCATCTCTAGCTAGGATGTGCCATATATCAATTTTACATTGTAATTAGTCATTCAAAGAATCACATATAACTATATGTATTGTATTTACCCTTTCTGTTTTACGCATTTTATTCCTGATTACATACAGTAGTAAAAACTAAGCAATGTTACAAAACTGCTTGGGCACCGTACATACAATAAGACAAACCTAGTGCGTGGGAAATACAGCACGAGATTGCTGCCATTGTACAATATACCTAAAACAAAATACATTAATAGATAAAGAAAAAAAGCATTGTCAATAATGAAAATGATGTGTGTTGTATTACAGCACTGTTCTGTACTGTAGTGTACACTTAGTTGCATACCACCAGTGTCGGACTGGGGCATGAAGGGCCCACCGGATGGATCCAGTGATAGGGGCCCATATTTATGGGAGTGGCCAGCCTACAAAGGGGGTGTGGATAGCCTCAACAGAGGCTTGAAATACACAATTGTCTTTTGCAGTGTAATGCAACATAGCTACCATGTATAATACAAGGGCACAGTCTGGAACCTAGAGGAAGGAGTGAGCCCTAAGGCAGTGGGGCCCATCAGTGGTTTCCCCTGTACCTCTGTGGGCCAGTCCGACCCTGCATACCACTATTGTACATGAATATAAAGATTTGCACGAATGGTTGAGATGTTCACTCCAGGGGGTATATTTACTAAAATGGGAGTTCTATTTAAGATGGGATGTTGCCCATAGCAACCATTCAGAGTCCAGGTATTATCTTCTAGAAGGTGCTAGATAAATGAGAAGTAAAAATCTGATTGGTTGCTATGTGCAACATCCCATCTTAAATAATACTCCCATCTTAGTAAATTTACCCCCAGGTATTGCGGTTGTCTTAACAACAAAGTGGAAAATTATCAAGGTCTATTCAGTTTTCTGCAGCAGGAGAGAAGTATCAATCTTGCTGCAGTATTCAGAATGAATTCTAGTGGATCAGCTGGTTGAGAGAAAGACCAACTAAGAGGAGGCTGCAATAATCTAGGCTGAAGATAACAAGAGAGTGAATCAGTATTTCTGCAGCATCCCCATTAAGGAGTGTATTCTTGTAATGTTATGAAAAAGGAGGTGGCAGGATAGGGTGATGGACTGTATGTAAGGGTTGAAGGTGAATTAGCGGGTGACTACTGTCTCAGAGAGTCAGGGGAACTCTCAAATCTTGACTGGCTCTACCAGATGCCCAGAAAAGTGGGCAGGCCTCCTGAAGCACCCTTGCGACAGCCAGGTGCTTTCCACTTTCCATTTCCAAGTGAAGTGGGTGGTCTGGTCATCTTGTTGGTGCAATTTCTGCTGAACTGCATCATCAGGGCCCACTTTACAGTGCTGGTAATCAAAGCATTGTATAGCAGGGTGGGTCCACGATTATGCAATCATGATATCATACTCCACACTACCTTCTTGGCCACACAACGTCCCTCGCAACTCAAACCTGGCTGCATCTGGAGGTTGTGCGGTGAAAGGAAATGAGGGTGTTAGGTGTTGTTAAGGTTGTCATGGTAATGGGTAGTACAAAGTGAATTGTAACATAGATGGGAAATGTGTGTATAAGGAGGGGCTTGAATGTACAGTATAATGAAATTACAAAAATGGGGAACATGTGTAACATGAATGATCAGTAGGTGTAAGGCAAAACTAGATTGTTGTATAGATTATATAGATTATATATTTGTAGTATAATAGTATTTAAAAATAAAATAAAACATATGTATGTATATAGATGAATGTAAAAAGTAAAATTACACATATACAAAGGACTTAACTAATTAGAAATTAACAGGATGATGGGATACAATACAATATACTAGCAATACCAGTTACAGTATGTGAATGAAATGTATGGTCATTCAATGAAATGGCCTTTGGAACAACACTGAGATTAAGAATAGTTTGTATGGCATGCCTTTATGTATATTTTTCTAAATACAGTATATGTATATATACACTAGGTGAATAATATATGACATTTTGGGGGCTGTGAATAATGTAGGGATAAATAATAACATGGAGAAGAATGCGATACAGGTACAGGATTAGTACAAAACAAAGGCACACATGGCTTCCTTACTGGTCACTGTATGGAAATATGTTTTGGAGTCTGTGTGCTGTGATTGGTGGACAATTGCATCAAGGTCATTATGCACAGAAAACACCCAGATCATTGGCTGCTAGTAAAACTGGATGGAGAATCAAAAATGCAAGATGCTTGATTTAACAGAGCAGCAGAATGCATAAAGAGGGCATCAATCAGGATGTACAGTCAGGGCCGGTTCTAGACCTTGTGGCGCCCAGGGCGAAAGTTTCCCCCGCACCCCCCGAGACGGAAACATAGGGGTTAGTGCACGCCTTCGGCGTGTGCAAAAAATTGGGGGCGTGGCTTCATAGGAAAGGGGTGTGGTCAGCTTTGCTCCCTGTAGTTTTGCCCCCTGTAGCGTTGGGCACCCTGTAGAGCTGTGCCCACAGTAGCTGTGTTGTGCCCCCTGCAGCTGTTGTGCCCCCTGCAGCTGTGCCCCCAGTAGCTGTTATGCCCCCTGTAGCTGTGCCCCCAGTAGCTGTTATGCCCTCCTGCAGCTGTGCCCCCATTAGTTGTGGCCCCAGTAGTTGTGCCCCCCTTAGTGTGCCCCCTGCAGCTGTGCCCCCATTAGTTGTGCTTCCTTAGTGTGCCCCCTGCAGCTGTGCCCCCATTAGTTGTGCCCCCTGCAGCTGTGCCCACATTAGTTGTGGCCCCTGCAGCTGTGCCCCCATTTGTTGTGCCCCCTGCAGCTGTGCCCCCATTAGTTGTGGCCACAATAGTTGTGCCCCCATTAGTTGTATAAAAAATACTTACCAGCCCCGTTCCTGTTCCTGACCACTGCACTGTCTCCGCCACCGGTGCTGCTCCTCTGATCTATGGGAGAGACGTCATAGCGCTGCACAGAAAGGTCCTCTCCACGAAGGGAAACTAGACGCTACCGCACTGCGCGTCTAGATTCCCTTCGCGGAGAGGACCTTTTCAAACCCGCCGCCGCCGCCATCCTAGTTAGTAGCGGCTCTTGCTACGGCGGCAGCGCCCCTGGGACAGCGGCGCCCCGGGCAAAAGTACTGCTTGCCCGTGGCAAGAGCCACTACTGTGTACAGTATCCACAAGATAAACCAAAGAGTGTGCACGAATCTTGTAAAATTTAGCAAATTATATTTCTGCATATACAAGTGTAGTATTTTAAACTAGAAATTAAGTTTTACTGTACACGTTCTCAAACATTTCCCAGAAATGAGGCATGCTTGAAGGATCCTGGGGCAGAGTTTGGGTCTTGTGTACAGTATGTATACTATGCAGTTTCACACTGACATTGAAGGCACATAACATCAAGTGCACAGATATTTCATACAGGAGGACGCTAGAGGATTTTTAAGATCTATTTAGAATATTCATTTTAATATTATAATATAGAATGAAGAAAAGGCATCTGTTTCAGATGTCAACCTAAATGTATTATCTCATTATATAGGCGACTTTACCCGATTTTACAAAATTGCCAATTTCCCCACCAGTGAAATGATAAAAAATGTTTTTAAAAATCTGCAAATTAGTTCACTTCACAGTCACAGTGCAATGCAAAGGCTATAATTATACAACTGAACACCCCGGGGCTTTTAAATTCAATTATTCACAATTCAGTGTGAAATTTCACAGCCCAATCTCACCTTTGAGGCATCACATTTTATTTAGGCTGCACCCTTTAAAAATATTCCCCACATGTTTAAAAATACATATGGACTTTAATGAAAAGGAATTGTGCACTGATTTACTCTTTCACTTTCAAGACATGACTTCATTTGTGCTTACTGACACCCATCAGAGCATTTAATAGCAGAAAATCAGTATGTGGGTGTTGAAAACTATTTAATGATAACTTATTATATTAAAAAAATAGGATTTTAATTACCTACCGGTAAATCCTTTTCTCGTAGCCCGTAGAGGATAGTGGTGTTCCATTTAGTACCATGGGGTATAGATGGGTCCACTAGGAGCCATGGGCACTTTAAGAACTTGATAGTGTGGGCTGGCTACTCCCTCTATGCCCCTCCTACCAGACTCATTTTAGAAAATGTGCCCAGAGGAGCCGGTCACGCTTATGGAAGCTCCTGAAGAGTTTTCTGCATTTATTTGATATGTTTGTTATTTTCAGGCAGGGCTGGTTGGCACCAGCCCGCCTGCTTCGTGGGACTTGGGGTGGTGGTGGTGGTGGGGGGGGTAACGGCCCAATCTCTTGAAGGGTTAATGGTCCCGTTCCCCGCTGACAAGACACTGAGCTCCTGAGGGAACTATTCGCAAACCCCACCACGGCGAGCGTACATTCCCGCAGCACACTGCCATCCCTAACAGAGCCAAAAGAAAGAAGATTGGTGAGTACTAAGCCCGCGTCCCAACTAGCGGGTCGCCGGCCATTATGGCTGCATGAGGGTACGGAGACGCACAGCTTCTAACCGGGCGGGTTGCGTCTCCAGACACAGTACACAGCTGCATCTCAGTACACTGTACACAGTACCCACACTGGCAAAAACAGCCTTAAAATGGTATTCTCTACATTTTAAGCAACAGATTACCTCAGCCATTGAAGGGGCAGGGCTTCACTATGAGAGGATCCAGCAGCTCACCAGCACCATTTTCCCCCTGCAGTGGACACAGACACTGACTAACAGGAATGCACAGGCTGTCACGTAAAATTGTATTGCCTGGTCCTGGTGCAGCCTCCTTAAAAGATACGGCTGATCGTAAAATTGAGACTACACTCAAATCATTGTACACAGCTGCTGGGGTGGCCCAAAGACCCACTATTACATGTGTGTGGATCACAAAAGCCATTGCTAAATGGTCAAGTAACCTAATTGAGGGGTTAGATTCCTTGTCTAGAGGGGATGTTGTTTTACTCCTGCAGCATAAACAGGACACTGCGAACTTTATGGTGGAAGCCATAAAAGAGATTGGTTTGCTTAATGCACGCACCACCGATATGGCAGTGTCAGCACGCAGGGGCTTGTGGCTACGCCAGTGGATGGCTGATGCGGACTCCAGGAAAGGCGTGGAAGGCCTACCATTCACAGGAGAGGCTTTGTTTGGAGACGAACTAGACAAATGGATCTCCAAAGCTACTGCGGGTCAGTCTACGTATCTTCCTTCTGCATCTCCCCCAGCCAGGAAAACTTATTCAGCTTCAAATTTATAGTCCTTTCGGACAGCCAAGTTTAAGGGAAAATCCAGAGGTGCTTCTACAGCCTCTAGAGGCGCAAGAGGTAAACCACGCAAACCAGCAACTGCAGGTGTTCAGGAACAGAGCGCAGGCTCTGCTTCCTCAAAGCCTTCAGCATGACAGTGGACCGCGAGGCCAGGAGGTCTGTCAGGTGGGAGCCCGACTACAATTTTTCAGTCACATCTGGTCAAGTTCGTGCCGGGATGCCTGGGCAATAGGTCTTATTTCCCAGGGCTACAGACTGGAGTTCCAAAAGCTCCCACCTCACAGATTCTTCAAATCAGGCTTACCAGCTTCACAAGAGTCAAGTATAACTTTACAGCAGGCCATCCAAAAACTGGTACAGACTCAAGTCATTGTTCCAGTTCCACCTCATCTACACAACAAAGGGTACTATTCCAACTTGTTTGTAGTACCGAAACCGGACGGTTCGGTACATCCGATTCTGAACCTCAAGTCCTTGAACCGGTTCTTAAGAGTGTTCAAGTTCAAGATGGAGTCTCTGAGAGCAGTGGTCTCCTTGTGTCTCTGGATATCAAGGATGCGTACCTTCACATTCCGATCTGGCCGCCTCACCAGGCTTATCTATGGTTTGCACTACAGGACTGTCACTACCAGTTCCAGCACTGGCATTGGGTCTCTCCATGGCACTGAGGGTGTTCACCAAAGTGATGGCAGAGATGATGTTTCTACTCCGCAAGCAGGGAGTGAACATAATTCCATACCTGGACGATCTTCTGTTAAAGGAGCCATCCAGGGAGAGGTTGCTGGACCGCATTGGCCTCTCAACCAAAGTTCTCCAGGATCACGGGTGGATTCTGAACCTTCCAAAATCTCACCTAGAGCCATCACGGAGGCTCCCATTCCTGGGAATGATACTGGACACGGAGTCACAGAAAGTGTTCCTTCCGTTGGAAAAGGCATTGGTAATCCAGTCGATGGTTCGGGATATCCTGAAGACAACCTGGATATCTGTGCATCTATGCATTAGCCTTCTGGAGAAAATGGTGGCCTCTTACGAGGCGCTTCAATATGGAAGGTTTCACGCAAGACCCTTCCAGCTCGATCTGTTGGACAAATGGTCCGAATCGTATCTTCACATGCACCAGAGGATTTGTCTGTTGCCAAAAGCCAGGATCTCCCTTCTGTGGTGGCTACAGACCTCACACCTCGTCGAGGGTCGGAGGTTCGGAATTCAGGACTGGATCCTGTTAACCACGGACGCAAGCCTCAGAGGTTGGGGAGCAGTCACCGAGGGGGTGCATTTTCAAGGAAGATGGTCAAGTCAGGAAGTTGTCCTTCCAATCAACATTCTGGAACTCAGGGCCATATACAACGCCCTTCTGCAGGCCTCTTATCTTCTTCAGGATCGGGCCATTCAAGTCCAGTTGGACAATGTAATGACAGTGACGTACATAAACTGACAGGGCGGAATGGAAAGCAGAGCAGCATTGTCAGAGGTGTCAAGAATTCTCCTCTGTGCAAAAAAAATGCTGTGGCGTTGTCAGCGGTCTTCATTCCGGGAGTAGACAACTGGGAAGTAGACTTCGTCAGCAGACACGACCTGCACCCTGGAGATTGGGGCCTTCACCTGGAAGTGTTCAGGTGATTGACTCGTCGGTGGGGGATATCCACATCTTGACATGATGGCCTCTTGTCTTAACAAGAAGCTCAAGCGGTACTGTTCCAGGTCGAGAGACCCATAGGCAGTGGTGGTAGACGCTCTGACGACTCATTGGGTCTATCAGATGGTGTTCGGGTTTCCTCCACTTCCTCTGATCCCAAGAATTCTCAAAAGAATAAAAAGGGAAAAGGCTCAAGCAATACTCATTGCTCCGGACTGGCCATGAAGGGTCTGCTACGCGGACCTTTTGGAGATGCTCCTCGAAGATTCGTGGCCTCTACCTCTTCACGAGGATCTTCTGCAACAGGGCCTGTTCGTCTATCAGGACTTACCATGGCTACGTTTGACGGCATGGAAGTTGAACGGCTGATTCTAGACAGAAGAGGGATCACAACAACAAAGTTATCCCGACTATGATCCAAGCCAGGAAGGGGGTAATGTCTAAACATTACCACCGTATTTGGAAGAAATACGTCTCCTGGTGTGAGAGCAGAACTTATTCTGCGGTGGAATTTCACCTGGGACATTTCCTGCTTTTTCTGCAGGCAGGTGTGGATGTGGACCTACGTCTGGGCTCCATAAAAGTCCAGATTTCGGCCTTGTCCATTTTCTTTCAGAACCAATTGGCTTCTCTCCCTAAAAAACAGACATTTTTGAAAGGTGTTCTGCGTATACAACCTCCCTTTGTGGCTCCCACGGCACCTTGGGATCTCAATTTGGTGCTGCAGTTCCTCCAATTGGACTGGTTTGAACCATTACAGGAGTTGGCCTTGGCTTCAGCAAGATGTGTGTCGGAGCTGGGTGCTTTGTCTCACAAGAGCCCCTATTTAATTTTCCATGAGGACAGAGCTGAACTCAGAACTTGTCAGCAATTTCTTCAGAAAGTGGTGTCAGCGTTTAACATCAACCAACCTATTGTGGTTCCGGTTATCACTGACACTTCCGCTACTTCAAAGTCTTTGGATGTTGTGAGGGCTTTGAAAGTATACGTAAAAAGAACAGCTCGTGACAGGAAATCTGACTCGCTGTTCGTTCTATATGATCCCAATAAAATTGGGTGTCCTGCTTCAAAGCAGACAATTGCACGCTGGATCAGGCTCACTATCCAGCATGCTTATTCCATTGCAGGTTTGCCGGTTCCAAAATCTGTACAGGCCCACTCTACTAGGTCGGTGGGTTCTTCCTGGGCTTTACAGCTCTGCCGAGCAGCTACTTGATCTGGATCGAACACGTTTGCTAAGTTCTACAAGTTCGATACTTTGGCCTCTGAGGACCTTCAGTTTGGTCAACCAGTTATGCAGGAAACTCAGCACTCTCCCACCCAGTTTGGGAGCTTTGGTTCATCCCCATGGTACTAAATAGAACCCCAGGTTAGCATAACTTTCCTCTGTGTGTGCTGGTTCGGAATCTCACCACTATCTTTATCTATCCTTCTCTCAGAGTATGTCCGTCTCCTCGGGCACAGTTTCCTAGACTGAGTCTGGTAAGAGGGGCATAGAGGGAGGAGCCAGGCCACACTATCAAGTTCTTAAAGTGCCCATAGCTCCTAGTGGACCCATCTATACCCCATGGTACTAAATGGAACCCCAGTATCCTCTACGGGCTACGAGAAAAGGATTTACCGGTAGGTAATTAAAATCCTATTTTTTAATATAATAAGTTATCATTAAATAGGTTTCTCCACCCACATACTGATTTTCTGCTATTAAATGCTCTGATGGGCAGAAATCCAGATCCATTTCTGGCTTCTCTTCGGTATCAATGTCTTTATGTGTTAAAGTCTGGAGTTTAAGAGATTAGCAGAATAGAAATATAGGGCAGAATGTAATAAAGTCCGAGTTCGGCGGCCGTGCAGAATGCCGGTTGAATGTTTTTTTTTAAAGGGTCAATCACTTACAAGGCATGGTTTAGCCTTATAAATTTTTACCCCTTTAAAAAACATCTGAGTTCTGCCGTCATACTGCACGACCGCCGAACTCGGACTTCATTACATCCCGCCCATGGTGTAATAACATTCATTATCATAGGCCCTCATTCAGCATGGATTGCCTATGTAAAGCTGCTCGCAGATAGCTTTGCAAATATGATCCATTCTAATGCAAATGCAGTTGGAGGTGACAAGGCCGTAAGTAGGTGTGCGCGGAGGGGGCACTGCACATAGCGCTGCAGGGTAGTGGCGCTGTTGGCAGCACTTGACAATTATCTGTTTTTATTACTTTCACTTGCAGCTTAGGGTGGCTGCACACTACATAGATCTGCTCAACTGCAATGCTAATAATTTTTTTTACAAAGTACAAGTAGCTTCATCTAAAATGTGGGAAGGGGTATCATAGCATGGGCTTTCTCTGGGATCAATCTTGTTTTGCCCTTTCCCCACAAGGCATGTACCTTTATCTCTATTGTAAAAATGGGGGGGAGGTGCCAATTTGGTGCACAGGGTACTAAAAAGTCTAGTTACGGCTCTGGAAGGTGTTAAGCACCTCCTTGCTGCATTTGCGATCCCAGCGCATTGACCACGTAGCGCCTGGGATCAACATCGCGACTGATGGTCGCAATGTTTCATGTTCCCAGCAGACTGCCAGCTGAGCAACCCTTAGCTTACTCAGGCTGCCCGTCTCAGGGGCCCTTGCGAGGGCAAGAAATCAGCATCTGAGAAGCATACCTTGACCTCGCCACTCCCAGAAAATGGGGGCGACACTGTCAATCAGGCATAGGGTGTTGTAAAAATGCGAGCCACATGCAGGACCCACTCTGCACATGCGTAGATCGAGGCCTGTGCAGTTTCCCTATAATCAGTGTTGGCTGGCAACATCCCCACCTATTGAATGGGTCCCTACTATTGATGGGCTCATCTTGTCCTGGTCCAGCATTGCTGGTTTACAAAGACAAGTTCAACAAATTGGCTGCGTAATTAGGATTGCGGTGAAGAGGCATTGAATATAAGCAGTTTACAGTTCCTTGCCAGATTCTAGTTATTAATATCCAAACCTGCACAAATACTGTATAAGGAGCATCAAATAGCAAATGAGGCAGAGGCTGCAATGCTGCAAGTCAGGGTTTGAGTCTTGATGATAAATTTACCAAGCGGCGCTTTTCAAAGACTGTTTGTCTTTGGCAGCTTCAGCAGCTGGATTAAATGGGCAATAATATTAAATTCAATACATGCCTGGTTTTGTAAATTAGTATTACTGCACAGTATCGACTGGACATCACAGCAAGGCAAGTTCGGGACTGCAGAAGCACAAGACCTAAAATTATCCCCTCCTTCCAAAGGGAAAAATAAGCCCCCCCAAGTTTGTCTGGATGCTAATAATAAACCCACCTGGTTTGTAAGGAGAGAGGCAGTAAACTATGGTGCAGGACATTGGCCGTAGTTTCCAAAAATCTTTCAGACAGACTATTAGGGGTATCCTATTAGAAACAGTAATTTACCACTGCTAATAGGATCGCCAGGGGCTATTCAATTACCCCCATTGTGGAGCGCTCCTCCCCCCGATGCAAGCACTTATCAGGGATTATGCTTCAAGTTCCTCAGGCACCCAAAGCATAATCCATGATAAGTGGCCACCGAAGCTGCAATATCACAAGGGAGCTTATCCCGGATCTCATGTGTTATCTCACGATCTCGGGTCCGTTTTCAGCCGATAAAAAAATGGCATCAAATTGGATACCACGATAATGACCATGGGTCAAAAATCGCGATATCAGGCCTTTTTTAATGGACGAAAATGGATTGCTTCTAATTGAATACCCCCTATAATCTTTGCATTTATTGAGGAATTGGAGCTAGCCTTTGATTTTGTGAGAATCTAGTACAGGTTGAGTTTCTCATATCCGAAATAGGGAATATTCAGAAAAACTAAAAAAAATTTGAGTGCAACTAAGACAGTGAAACCTTTGCTTTCTAATGGTTTAATGTACACAAAATTATTTCTGATGGTTTCAGGCACAAAATTATTAACCATGGGGGTCATTCCGAGTTGTTCGCTCTGTATTTTTTTCTCGCAACGGAGCGATTAGTCGCTAATGCGCATGCGCAATGTCCGCAGTGCGACTGCGCCAAGTAAATTTGCTATGCAGTTAGGAATTTTACTCACGGCATTACGAGGTTTTTTCTTCGTTCTGGTGATCGGAGTGTGATTGACAGGAAGTGGGTGTTTCTGGGCGGAAACAGGCCGTTTTATGGGAGTGTGCGAAAAAACGCTACCGTTTCCGGGAAAAACGCGGGAGTGGCTGGAGAAATGGGGGAGTGTCTGGGCGAACGCTGGGTGTGTTTGTGACGTCAAACCAGGAACGACAAGCACTGAACTGATCGCAGATGCCGAGTAAGTTTGAAGCTACTCAGAAACTGCTAAGAAGTGTCTATTCGCAATTCTGCTAATCTTTCATTCGCAATTTTGATATGCTAAGATTCACTCCCAGTAGGCGGCGGCTTAGCGTGTGCAAAGCTGCTAAAAGCAGCTAGCGAGCGAACAACTCGGAATGACCCCCCATATTGTATAAAATTACATTTGAGCTCTGCGTTTAATGTGTATATAAAGTATTAGGGTCGCCATCAGCGGGGTACTGGGGGCTCAGCTGTCCCAGGCCCGGCCTCTCTAAAAGAGAGAGGAGGGTCCGGGCTGCTCTTGCCACCGTCCGCTCACCGCCGTCCGTCCCTGTCTATCCGCCCGCAGTACTCTATGAAAAATGTCCTTCCCAAAATGGCCACCATCTCAGAGGGACAGTTATTAAAGATGCTAGAGGAGGCCTCTAGTATCTTTAATAACTGTTTCCTCTGAGGCAGTGGCCATTTTGGGAGGGAACAGCTGCTCTTGCCTTGACAAAAGACCTACAGCGGCGGCGACAATGGCGGTTGGGTGGGGAGACCCCTGACAACGAGCAGAACCCCTGACATCGAGCAGGTACTGGCATGATTACTGTGTGGGCATAATATGGTGACAAGGGCATTAATGTGGGGGCATAATATGGTGTCAGGGGCATTACTCTGTGGGTCATAATATGGTAATAAGGCATAACTAAATAAAAATTAATAACTGTGGGGGCATAATATGATGACAGGGGCATAATATGGTGACAGGGGCATAAATGTGGGGGCATAATATGGAGACAGGGGCATAACTGTTGGGCATAATATGGTGACAGGGGCATAAATGTGGGGGCATAATATGGTTTATGGGGCATTACTGAGGAGACTTAATATGGTGCAAGGGGCATAATATGGTGTTGCTCACAATTTCTGATGGCAGCCCTGTAAAACATAAATTAATTTCATATAAGTGCACAAGCTATATAGTATAAGATACATTATATTTGAAACATAAATGCATTCTGTGTTTAGACTTGTGTCCCATTTCCAAGATATCTCATTATAGTACTGTATGCAAATATTCCAAAATATGGAAAATACGATATTCAAAATAATTCTGGTCCCAAGCAGTTTGGATATGGGAGACCTGCATATCACCTAAAATTTACTCTAGCTGTCTCTGAACTCAAATGGGAGATACTGTATACTGTAGCTTTTCATTTGCAGCTTTTAATAAGGACACATGGATAAATCTCCCTCAACTGTTGTAGTTGAAAGTTTATAACAGGCAGTTTATTAATTATTTGAAATGTACTAGGGTAACTCTCTGTTCTGAGTAAGGAGGTAATTCAGATCTGATCGCTGGGCAGCGATTTTTGCAGTCCTGCGATCAGATAGTCGCTGCCTACAGGGGGAGTGTTTTTTAGCTGTGCAAGTGTGCGATCGCATGTGTAGCAGAGCTGTACAAACAGACTTTGTGCAGTCCCTGTGCAGCCCAGGACTTACTCTTCCTGTGCGATAGGATCCTGATGATCGGGGCCGGAGCTGACGTCAGACACCCTCCCTGGAAACACCTGAGCCCACCTGCATTTTTCCGGACACTCCCTGAAAACGGTCACTTGCCACCCACAAACGGCCTCTTCCTGTCAATGTCCTTGCGAAAACACGTGCGAATAGATTGTTCGCACCATTCCGTCGCAGGGCGCTGATGCCCGTTGCAGCCATGCGACACGCCCTCACATTGCGGTGCATACGCATATGCAGTTTGGATCTGATCACCTGCTGTACGAAAACGCACAGCAGCGATCAGATCTAAATGACCCCCTATGTGAGATGACCATCCAAGGCAAAGATATTTTGTAGACAGTCATACCTTTTGGGTAATTTGAAAGAGTGCAGTGCAGATCAGCTCGTGTCTGCTTGGGATTTGTGGGAATGTTCAGCTGTACTAGTGCCTTGCATGAGTCTTTTGGATAGTTTGAAATGGCTAGCTGATTACCTGAATCCAATTAACTTGTTAATACGGGTTCAGAGATACTGCTTCAGTGTGCGATTTACTTGTTTTGTTTGTCCAGTGGATGTGTGTAGTAAACTGTTAATTTATCTGGTGCATGTCATAGAATGCCTCCCAAATTCATGCAGTGAATTGGACATCTCTAACTCATAGAGTGTCCTCTGGGCACCCTCGGAGGCAGTAAATTCCTTTAGTGAAATGTCTGTAAGCCATACTTGCCTACCTGACCCTCTCCATGAGGGAGAAAATGCTCTGTTCCTGGACTTTCCTGGTAATGTATGATTGCCATCACCTGTGGTGAGCTAGTTAATTGATAAGAAAGGTGTTTCACCACAGGTGATGGCAATCATACATTACCAGGAAAGACCAGGAACAGAGCATTTTCTCCCTCATGGAGAGGGTCAGGTAGGCAAGTACGCTGTAAGCAGAGGTTATTTAGAGGAAGAAAATTGCCATGTTAGCCTAATCATGATTAAAAAGATCATAGAATCATAGAATTTTGACAGCAGATAAGAACCACTTGGCCATCTAATCTGCCCATGTACAGTACACACACATACATACACACACACACACACACACACACACACACACACACACACACACACACGCACATACTAGGGTTAATATTTGTCGGGAACCTACCAGTATATTTTAGGAGGAAACCGAAAGATGGTACTGAAAATTGAAGAGACAGACAACATGAATATAAAGTCCATAGACATGAATCTCCATGGCCCTGATGGAAAAGGAAGGAGTTGTGAAAAATCTGCTGTATGAGTATATGGCTTAGCCTATTCTACAAGGCTGGAATATTGGTAACTAACAATTTTGGCTTACTATTTCCAGTATAGTTTAGACATTATAAAGCTGCTTTAAACCCTGGTTTTATAGTCTTTCAATACTGTAGATAAAATTGCCTAGTCTTGTACAGCAGACACCCATCAGTTTGAATAACAAGTCCTGGGTAATATACCTTATATCTTGGGGAATTAGTGTCCCTTCTTGATATCTTCTGAGATAAATGTGCACAAAGGTCCATCATTTTCTATAATAGACTCTTTCAGAATGCTCTTTGGAAGTGAAACTATCAAGATAAGGTATTTTATTTAGCATTGCGAATGCTAATTATGCAAAAAATTAGGCCCATTGTGTTGTTGTTTAACAGCCATGAAGTATTCTTAGGTTTCTGTGGTCTGGGAAAACCATAAGGTGTAGTGAAGAGCCTTCCAGTAAATGGCTCCACTCATTTGAAAGTAGCTTAGAATAAAAGTTCTGAATCCATGTAACAATTTACAGGAGTAATTTGCACAATTATGAAGAAGCAATGACCTTGGTTTGGGCAGAATACATTTGTAACCCCTGTGGCAAATTATGAATCCTAGGAGTTCCAAGAATTCATGTTTGAAGGAACATTTTTTTAAGCTGACAAAGAGCTTATGTAGGTGGAGACATGACAAAATCATTGGACATGCTTTTAGTGTCCTAAAGTAGACTATAGGTCATTTTCACCAACTATTGTAGAAATTAAGTATTGAGGCTAGGGTGGTCAATCCTGAGATCGGGATCGGCGAGATCCTGAGATTTAGGCAAAATTTAGCTGGGATTCAATCCCGGGATTGGAAGCTCCAATCCCGGGATTGGAAGCTCCAATCCCGGGGATTTTGGGATCAGGCGGACCCTTGTTTTTTTTAAATGCCGGAAAGCATTGTGCGTCCACAGAAGGCTCGGACGCTGCCTGACTGCCTCCTCCCGGCTCCCCATGTGCAGCGTGATGAGAAGTCAGAGGTCACACTGCGCAGCCACCCACCCACCGCACAGACCTTGCCGAACTGGAGGAAGTTATCCACCCTCCCTCCCAGGTACCATGGTGGTGAGTTATTTGTGTGGTGCAGTGCGGGGGTTAGGGGGTGTTTTGATACAGGAAACAAACCAATCCCAGGAGTCCCGGGATTGTCCATTTTTGAAAAAAAATGGACAATCCCGATACCCGGGATTGAAAAAATGGCCCGTGATTGGCCACCCTAATTGAGGCCAATCATTGCAAATGTAATCACTGATAACTCCTGTGAATTTCCATTTTTTCTAATAAATATTTAAAATGCCAGCGTTAATATATACTGCGGACGCAAGGCGCATCTTATAACCATATACGATAAAAGTGCGCTGAACATCACAACACTATATCCCTTAAGAGAAAGCAAGCAGTCGCACACACAATAAACTGAGGTCCAACGCTCAGAGATATATATATTTGATATTAAAAGGTATGCATACAAAATAACATATGTACAGTATATCATTAGGTATAACATGTATATATATATATATATATATATGGTTACAGAGTTACAATTACTCAAGATGCAGTTACAGTTATAAAAGAATCAGTTACAGCCAGCATACATCACCCTGTCCCATGCTCAGTGAACAGTCATCTCCATTTTAGAATCTGCACCAACAGCGCTTCCTGGGTGAGGGGAAATACCTATATACTGTGTATTGGGGGAGGTACATGTCGGGGACTGAGTCTTCTGCTATTGGTCCAGGGGAGGGAGGTCTCTCATTCATGATGTGTTATTGGTCAGTTCATATGCAAGCAACATCCAGTTTGAAGATGCAATTATAGGGGTTAGCCACTGGTGTTTTCTGCACACATGCTGTCTTCAGGAAGTTCCTTTGTATTCATACATTTGGTCATAACTAATCGTTGCAATGTGCTACAATCTACCCATAGCTATAAAATTAACACACACATTATCCTGATCATTTTGACACTAAGCATGATATGTTTATCTTGTTCCGTTCTAATAATACATATATATCTGATGTTACACTCTATTATATAATTTAATACAAAATGGTGCTAAACATGTTTTGTCTATGTGTTGTATGAATATGTTGTATATGTCTTTGTGGCTTCTCTGTGTGAATGTGTATGCTACCGTATATGCGCAAAACGCACGAACAGAGACCCATTGGTTTGGAGTTTGTATGTTGTGTGTATGTAATATTTTTGACTTCGACACTCCTTCTTACCTTTCGGTCCCGATCTGTTCTAGCATCCTCATACAATAGTAAGGAGACCAAAATTCATCAGACTCAAAAAAAAATTAAATTTCCTCCTCAGATGGCATTGGTTCCCGGACCCCCACTCCGTCCTATGGGAAGGTTGTGAAAAAGGGATCTAAACTGTGTTTAAACCCTCCACAGGATGTCAATATATTAGTATATATGCGTTTACACAGTACTGTAGCTTTCCAAAACATCAGTGTTAAGATCTTGGGGTCAGCTGATTTTCAGATCAATTGTTCCTGTAACGGGACACTGTTGAATTGCTCCGGAGTTTTAGCATATGCGTGGCAGTGCCAAATAAACAGAGCCCAAAGGGTTGTTTTAAGACTACTTTCTCTTATTACAGCTGCTTCAAAATACCTTGTACAGTATGTTCCTGACTCATCCAGTAACACAGATAGTTGTTCATAAAACCCATTCTCTTTTTCTGATTATTTCTAAGACCGTTGAAAAGAAAGGTTTTGTTTTAAATGTAATCAACGCAAAACTGTTTACCTTTCATTATGACCTTGTGCATTTCTGAATTAATTTTTAGTTATTCTGATGATAATCACTTGCCGTATCATTATTCAACAATGAGCAAAGTGTGATGATGCATTAAAGAGGTTCTCCTGCCAATATAAATATTTCCCATACTACTACACTTTGCCCAGACACTGTACCCTGTGCAGCTCTTACCGAACAGAACCTTAGCTGGATTGTTAGTTAGACCACCAAGGCTCCAGCCAAGCACCTGGAGGACGTCTCAGCTACTGTCTGCTGCTCACAATACCCTAACTTGTTTTTCTTTTTTTTTTTTAAGTAGCACACAAAAGCCCTAAATTTGCCCTATAGTTTTATTAAATGCTGAGCTCCTCCAATCTGGACTTCTCTGAAAAGTTAATTAAAAAGTACTGTAACTTTGGCTGGGTGCCCTCAGACCCCAGCACTGCAAAATAATTTTTAGGTTGTGAACGGCGCTGCAATTATGGCGGTACGGGGCGGTACGGCGTACCGGTAAGAAATTCCCAGCCGGTACACCGTACTGCCGGGCCGTCCACCATACTGCATCCCGCTGGCTTCATTCTGTGTGAGGGGAGGAGAGCACAGTGCCTCTCCTGCCCCTCAATTCTCTTTGATGCCCGGTCTCACTCTCCATCGGCGGCGGCGGGATCAATTCGAATAAGGCACCAGTTTGCTAGCCAATCAGAGCTCGCGGACCGGCAGCCGCTGCTCCTGATTGGCTGTCAGTTCACGAGCTCTGATTGGCTAACAAACTAGGGTCAGATTGACCCCTCCGCCACCGCCGAAGAGCGAGACCGGGCATGAAAGAGAATTGAGGGGCAGGAGAGGCGCTGCGCTCTTCTCCCCTCACATAGAAGAAACAGCCAGCGGTAAGGGGGGGGGGGGCAATGAGCGCACAGTGGGGCAATGTATATCTGGCACTGTGGGGGCATTGTATATCTGGCACAGTGGGGCATTGTATATCTGGCACAGGGGGGCATTGTATATCTGGCACTGTGGGGGCAATGTATATCTGGCACAGGGGGGCATTGTATATCTGGCACTGTGGGGGCATTGTATATCTGGCACAGGGGGGCTTTGTATATCTGGCACAGTGGGAGCATTGTATATCTGGCACTGTGGGAGCATTGTATATCTGGCACAGTGGTCTACAGAGTGGTAGCTGAGTGGCATGAGGCATTTGGACTCGCTGGCTGAGTAGATGTAAATCAAACATTTATGGGGATGTTATTTAGTGTTGGTGAATTGAAAGTTTCTAAACAAGCCAATTAAATAAATTTCATTAGCTGGAAAATAATGGAAAGGCATTTTCAAAGCATGAAATGACATCTGCACTAAGCAAATCATCAGTGTAGAGTACCTACATTTTTACAAGCATAGACACATAGAATTTGATGTCCATCTAGTCTGCCCATATTCACGCACACCTACACAATAGGGTTAATTTTTGTCAAGAGCCAATTAACCTACCAGTATATTTTTGTATTGTGGGAGGAAACCAGACCACCCAAAGGAAGCCCATGCAAGTATGGGGAGCATATTCAAACTCCACACGGTGGCGCCATGGTGGGAATTTAACCCATGACCTCAGTGCTATGTGGCAGTGATAATAACCATTATTAATAATAATTCATACTGCCCACATGCTTACACTTTTGCCAAGCTACATGAAATATCATTATTGTCTTTTATTTAAAAGGTTCCACAAGTGTTCCAGACTAATACAGACTGTATTCTCAGAGAGTGCAGTTATCTTATTATTTAGAGATGACAAAAGGGAGGGGGCCCTGCTCATAAGAGTTTACAATCTATATTGCATATGGGTAGACAATATGGGGAGAAGAGGGCAGAGACTGCAGAATTAGAAAAAGGGCCATTGAGCTAGAATGAAAAATTTGTTTTAATGGAATCTAATGGAGTAAAGGAGGACATTCCAGAGGCTTGGAGCAGCCCGGGATGAATCCTGAATGTTAGAATGGAATGTAGTGATCAGGAGGGAAGTGAATCATTAGTGAAGCATAGAAGGTGGGAGGGAGTATGTAAGGAAAGAAGACCGGAGAAGTAGGGAGGTGATATTGGAGGAAATAGAGTGACTGGCAGAGAGGGGCAGCAGAGGGAGGGCATCGACAGAGTTGGGCAGCATAGTTGAAGATAGACTGGAGAGGGGCAAGCTGGGAGTTTGGAAGCACAGAGAGGAGTAAATCACAGTAATCACAGGTGGAAAAGAGTAAGGGCATGATGAGAGTTTAATAGCTTCCAGTGTGAGCAGTGGCCTGATTCTGGAACTATTATGGACGAGGAAGCAGCAGTATTGTGAGAGGGACTGTATGTGTTGGATAAGAAGGAAAGAGTGTAGTCAAGGATGAAACAGAAAAACTGGACTTTTGGAATGAGAAGTTGTCATTATAGAGAGAGTGGGTAGGAGCAGAGGGGGCCTTGGCTGGGGTCAATTAGTTTACGTATTTTTACATATTGAGTTTTATAAAATGTTGTTCCATCTAAAATTAGATGGCTGACAAGGAGAGTGGTCCAGGGAAGAGAGGCATAGTTAGGTATTGCCCATTGGTGTGTTTATAGTGGGTGCAGGGAGTGTCATGCACCCTGCACACATATAATTATACTCACTTCTCTGGAGTCCAGTGTTCGCACTGCAGCTGAAATCACTGTGCCATGTTCCCTGAGACCTGTGCATGCACAGTAGATTCCAGCACAATGCCTAAATCTACTGTGCCACAGAGAGAAGGGGTCTGCATGGAGCCTGCACACTGACTCTGTTTTCTCT
Organism: Pseudophryne corroboree; assembly: GCF_028390025.1. Taxonomy (NCBI): domain Eukaryota; kingdom Metazoa; phylum Chordata; class Amphibia; order Anura; family Myobatrachidae; genus Pseudophryne; species Pseudophryne corroboree. The sequence continues at coordinate 404,633,766 of NC_086444.1, read as the reverse complement.
TAAACTGCCAATGGTATTGCAGAGGTGGTAATGGGGACCATGGGAACTAAACATTTTGCATAGGGAAGACATGTAGAGGAGAAGAGAAAAGAGGTCAAGGACAGAACCTCTGGAGAAGAGCTCAAAAGTCAGATTGTAGTGGGTCTAGAAGAAAGTGGGTGGAGAAGAATGAGATCACGTATTTGTATGCAACCTGCTTAAGAAGCATGGGGATAAAAGGTGGAAGAGAGACATTTGTTATCAAGATTGGGAGGGGTCAAGAGAGGGTTTCTTAAGAAAAAAGTGAAGGTGTCAGAGGAGGGAGATAAGATGGCTAGAGGAAGTCAGAGGGAATGAGATCACGGGATTAGGTGAAATGGAAGGTACAGACTTCAGCCCTGGAGACCACAGGAAAGAAAAAAAAGGATGGCAGTTCTAGTAGGAGGGAAGGGGAAGTTGGAGTTGGGGTAAAGTTATAAGATGTCATGGCAGAAGTGAGTGGCAAAATTAAACACACTGAGGAAAAAGGAAATGGGGAGGGCAGGGGAAGATAATTGTAGATAACAAATGAGGTTTGGAGGTGTGGTAGATGATGACTGCTAGGATTATTTCATAAGTGCGAGATCAGAGCTACAGTATAGTATTCGAGAATGAACATAAAATGGAGGAAATTGGAATGACAGTGCAATTTCCTCCAGAGAGCACTTTACAAGAAAATGGGTCCGAGTAGTGTGCCAGGATTGGGGGTGGCCATAAAACACTGATGGTAACAGAATCAAGGGCAGTAGTGAAAGCATGGTCATAGAGGTAGACAGCTTGCCCAGGTCGCGTATGGTAGTAATGGAAGAAATAAGGTAGTCTAGAGAGGTGGAGAAATTGCTTGAGTCAAGGATGCTTGAGTCAAGGATGCCAAGATTCTATATACAAGGGGAGGGAAATGCTGAAGGAGAGTAGTTGGAGGTCATAGAGTAGAAAGGGAGAGCTTAGAGAAGATAAGAGGTCAAGGGAGAATTAAAACAAGGATGAGAGGGAGAGACATTTGGAGGTAGCAGATTTGGAGGGATTGCAGCTCCCCAGGATGAGGGAGTGGAGGTTAGAGGAGAGAAAGTGGGCTTCTTGTGCTTTAAAATACATTTTGAGAGGATGTTATTCAGCAAAATATATAATGGTACTTTCTGTCCAGAAACATAAGTGGGTCCAATAGAGTCCTGCATCAATGCCACATGGTCCCTCCAACTGGCTAGCAGGGTGCCTGTATGTGTAGATCTCCAGCAAATATAGTATTTATTATTAACATTTTATTATATATAGATATAGCATATTTCGTTGCACTTTACAATTGTGAACAAAAAGTAATACAAAGAAACCAGGAATACATAAGAGACACACAGTGTAAGTTTCATTCATTTTTGGGTTTCTCTCTGTGGTTCATCATGGTTGATACTAGAATGATTTATTTATTAACAGCTTTTTGTATAGCACCTACATGTTACACAGAAAATTACATCAAAATTACAGATGGCTGCTACATTTATATAATTATATTTATTCAGTTAATTACACACAAATAGACAAGCATAACCTAACACAGCAATTTATTTATTTAATTAAAAAACTTCTGGATGACAAGGATTATAACATTTCCTGGAGGACACATTCAAAATGACTGATCCTATAAAACCGATCACTCAATGTCAGGAATAAATCTCAGACATCTATGGAGTCCAGTCACATTCACAACAGTACAAGCAGGGAAAAGGAAAAACGATATTTTCTTTCCATTTGAAGATATACCAAACTTTGTTTATCAGATTTTGGCATGTGGAGTGGAACGTTTCCATGTTCCAGAAAACTGACATCTTGCAGAAGCACATACTGTATGTTTCGGATTCATTTGCTTTAATACTTGTCACATAACTGAATGTGCTCAAGTGAGACATGTTTGTAACCGGAAAGGAAAAGAGAGAGCAGTTAGTAATACAACCCAACTGTCCCAAATTATATTTTAGGTTTCAGTACTGAATACCTCCCAACTATTCCGATTCCAGTGGGACAGTCCTGCTGTTTGGACACTGTCCCGTCCGCGGGCCGCATGCAAAAAGAGTGCAAAAAGAATGGTGGTGCTTCAGATAAAGGGGCCGGTCCTCATATAAAGGGGCATGGCCTCACTTCACGACACCCGTTATTGCCATTTTGGGGGCGTGCCCTTAGCTCCCCTTGCAGCTGGGCAGCTCCTGGCTCACCTCCCCGCACTGTTAGATACCGTGCACATGCGCACGGCATCTATTCAGTGATCACCAGGCTACTTTGCAGAGCAGAGCAGCGGAGATCATAGGCTCTCCCAACCTGCCCCCCTCACCTAGAGTAGAGTGCTGGGGTGGGTCAGAGTAGAGTGCCAGGGTGGGTCAGAGTAGAGTGTCAGGGTTGGTGGTGGCCATAAAACACTGATGGTAACAAAATCAAGGGCAGTAGTGAAGGCATGGTTGGGCAGGGGGGCAGGTTGGGAGAGCCTATGATCACCGCTGCTCTGCAAACTGCAAAGTAGCCCGGTGATCACTGAATAGATGCCGTGTGCATGTGCATGGCATCTAACAGTGCAGGGAGGTGAGTCGGGAGCTGTACAGCTGCAGAGGGAGCTCTGGGCACCCCCCCAAAAAGGCGATAATGGGTGTTGTGATGTGAGACCACGCCCCTTTATATGAGGACCTGCCCATTTTTCAGAAGAACCACCCCTTTATATGAGGCCCCACCCCTTTTTGCATGCAGGCATGACAGGTCCCAATAATTTAACTTCTAAAGTTGTGAGGTATGGTACTCTCATCCTGATATGGAGCAGCTATGTCCAACAGGTGAGACAGTTGGCATCATGCTTGCTGACTCTCCCAGAATGCCCTAGAGACTTCCAAAGTGTAATCAGATACGCTATAAAGGAGCAGCAGAAAGTATAATCAAATAATCATTTATGTATATTCCGGGTAAAACACATGTTGCTTTCTTAACATGGAGGAAAGGAAGGAAGGAACATCTTCTATAACAGAGTTTGGATATACATCCCTCCCACTCAGCTAACTTCTTTGATGACACTGATGACATCTGCATGTATAAATAATCACAGATGAGAACAGTGCAATCAGGGCCGGTGCTAGGGTGTTCGGCACACCTTGCAAACAATAAATTTGTGCCCTCCCATACGTAATAAAGGGACAGTGCGCGCCAAAGGGACATGGTCTCATTTGGAAGAGGCGTGGCCATACAATAGTATCCCCAATTCAAATTATGCCACACGGTATCACAATCTTATTCACACTATACCACATTTAGTGCCCCTGATTATACTGCACCAAATAGTAGTGTACCTAATTCACATTATGACACACAGTAGTGCTCCTTATATACAATACCCACAGTACTGTCCCTTATACACAGAATGCCCACAGTAGTCATGCCACACAGAATGCCTACAGTAGTAGTGCCACACAGATTGCCCACAGTAATAGTGCCCCTTACACATAATGCACACAGTAGTCATGCCACATATAATCCCAACAGTAGTCATGCCACACATAATGTCCACAGTAGTCATGAGACACAGAATGCCCACAGTAGCAGTGCCACACAGAATGCCCACAGCAGTAGTGCCACACAGAATGCCCACAGTAATAGCACCCCATACACATAATGCCCATAGTAGTCGAGCCACACATAACGCCCACAGTAGTCGTGCCACACAGAATGCCCACAGTGGTAGTGCCACACAGAATGCCCACAGTAATAGCACCCCTTACACATAATGCCCACAGTAGTCATGCTACACATAATGCCCACCTTACTCGTCCCACACATAATGTCCAGAGTAGTCGTGCCACACATAATGTCCACTGAAGTCATGCTGCACATAATGCCCACAGTAGTCGTGGCACACAGAGCGCCCACAGTAGTCTTGCTACACAGATTGCCCATAGTAGTATAGCAACACTTAATGTCCTTTACACAGGAGGAGGGAAGAGAGGAGGGGGGGGAGTGCGGTACTTACCACACACAGATCAACGGGACAGTGCTGCCGGCGCCACTGTCAAAGTGCAGTGGGGACGGGGGGAGGAGTGAGGAGGGAGGGAGCTGGAGCGACCAAGCCGGAGACCTGCACTGGAGCTGTGCTACACGCTGCCTACGTCTGTCATACAGTTTGAAAGACGCAGCGGCAGCCGGCAACCAGCAGCAACAGCAGAGCAGGGAGAGCACATCTTTTGCCTGGCGCCTCCCTGCTTGGCAGGAGCTGCTGAGTGGGTAGCGCCGGCTCTGATTGCAATACCAATGACATATGTCTAAGACAAAGGAGCTGGAAATATTTTGAACTCCCACAATGGAGTGACATTCTCATAGTAGCCAGGCTACAAAAAATGTGTTGGTTTAATGTCAACACTTTCCACCCACCACAGAGGAAGCACTATGGGATACATTTACTAAGGTGGGAGTTTTTTAGAACTTGTGATGTTGTTCCTAGCAACCAATCAGATTCTACTTAACATTTATCTAGCTGCTTCTAGAAGATAATAGATAGAATATGATTGGTTACAACATCACCAATTCTAAAACCTACCACCTTAGTAAATTTACCCCTAAGGCTGGACACACACTGTCCTATACATCGGCCATTCAATTGAACTATCGCAAGGCCATCAGCGAGTGTGTACCTCCGATATGTCTGTGAACGATGTCGACAGCCACACATTTTTCTCTCAAAGTTAAGTCTCCCAACAATTAGGTAATGGTTCATTGCTGAGTAAATTATTTTCTATAAATGCTAAAACTAATACAGATATCATGAGATAAATGTTTTGAATGACTTTATACATACCTCCCAACTGTTCCGATTTTCGCAGGACAGTTACGTTTTTTTGGGACTGTCCCGCTGTCCCACACGCGGGCAGCAGTGTCACGTGGTGGGTTGGACAGTTGGGAGGCTCTTGCACTCGCTGCAGAACAGGCATGCGCACACAGCGTCTATTCACGGAGACAGAGGGACTGGGGGCATGCCAGCAGCTCACTGAGCACTGGCCATGCCCCCATAGTGCCACGCCCTCTTTCTGTGAAGCCATGCCCGTTTCCAATAGCCATTCCCCCTTTTCGTCGATGGGCGCGGCTTCGCTGGGCATTGGGTCCCTCTTTATAATCCTGTAATGTTGGGAGGTATGCTTTATATAAAGTTTTTACTCACTGTGTGAGATGCTGTACTAATACAAACTGTGGCGTTGTGACTTTTTTGTCTGCAGACTGGAGTCTGATCTCTATCCCATCAGAAAATGGGGGTCATTCCGAGTTGATCGTAACTGTGCTATTTTTAGCACAGCTATGATCATGTTCCCAGACATGCGGGGGGACGCCCAGCACAGGGCTAGCCCACCCCGCATGTCTGTTTGGGCCTCCCCGCACAAGTACAAAAGCATCACACAGTGGCGATGCTTTTGTACTTGTTGAGTAACTCCCGGCCCCTGGTCGCAGTGGCTACGTGTGACGTCACGCAGCTGCTGCGGCCCGCACGGTCCGGCAACGCCTGTGTTGGTCAGACAGTGCCCCCAAAATGGTGGCCAAACGGCGCCGTGCCACCCCCCTCCCTCCTCTGCCTATCAGGCAGAGGCAATTGCTTTGGAACGACGGCCTTCGGCCGTCCAGCATGCGCCGGCGCACTGCGGCGCCGGTGCATGCGCAGTTCCGACCCGATCGCTGTGCTGCGATAAACTGCAGCGAGCGATCGGGTCGGAATGACCCCCAATGACTGAGAGTATTCTCTGAATATGGAATCTCTCCTTCTCATATGCTGGAATGGTTTTCCAACAGTCTTGAAGGAGTTCCCAGAGGTGCTTAGCACTTGTTGGCTGCTTTTCCTTCAGTCTGCGGTCCAACTAATATAACTGACGATTAAAATTTTGTGTTTTTTTTATAAAAAAAAAAAGACAGATGATATCATTGGGAATAAGCTTACTCCTAATCTGCCTTCCTGCCTGCCTTCAACGTTATGTGTTCACATAGTTAGTTTTTGGTAAAAAAAAAACTTTACCTGCTTCCTGTTATTGCATAATTGGGGCGGGGGGGGGGGGGGTTCCTACGTGATTATGCAATAGACAGCAGCAGAGCACAACGTCGAACATTTTTGCAAAATGATATACAATATGCCTTTCAGAAAAATGAAAGAACAAAAAGCAAATATGCATTATGTCATGGACTGGGTGTCTATAGGTGACTCTTTATAGTTGTGCTCAGCAGGAGTTTGTGGATTTGACAATGGAGTCAGAAGCCAAGAGCAACAGCCATAGCCTAAACAACATTTTTTGGTGGAAGGGAAATAAATTAGAACAATATAGTAACATTTACTATTAGTTGCTTTATTAGCACATACTGGTATCTTACAAAACAACCATCCCTCTGGCATTTGTCCCACAAGTTTTTTTGCAGACAGGGATGAATTGCTGAGGATGTAGGCATCGTGTGTTGAATCAGAATATCCAGTTACTTCACTCATGATTTTACATTTCTATATATTTTCCAGCCAAATTGCCCAATATTGTGCTCTGGTGCTATCTATTGCACAATAATGGAATAAGTTTGATGTATATAAGTATAAATATGTGCACTATTCAAAAGCTGCTTATGGTGCTCTGATTGATCCCCCAGGGTTATCTCAGCCAGATGGTAATTTGCATTGTGTGGGTAGGTGGTGCACAACATACCATAACCTTGGGCATCCATTATTGCTTCTACCACACTGCCCTACAAGCTTTTGGGTACTTAAAAAGTCATCACTATCAATTTCCTAACACTAGAATGGGTTTAGAAACCAAAATTGAACATCTAACAGCATTCTAAACCCTTTGGGATTCAAGGCTCCATTTTGCGTTCGATTTCAAACTTTAGTAAATTAGGGGATTTTATGTTGGTTTATGGGAAAACATTGATGTTTTTCAGAAATTCAATATCTATTAGGATGTGAGTTGAATCTGCCTTCAGAATGGATTTAACATTCGATTTGATCTTTTGTAAGTCTGTTCAACCCAAATTGAATGGATATCAAATTGAAACAGAATGCCAAGTCCCTTGAATCACCAAAATCAAACTTAAAATATACCGCATGGAAAAGGATCCTGTGGCTCTCCTGCTTGGAGTAGTTTGGAAACAATGGGTGGAGTGCCTCAGGTTGCCTCAGCCAGCTTTACACAAGATATGTACCATGGCCCTCATTCCGAGTTGTTCGCTCGTTCTTTTTCATCGCATCGCAGTGAAAATCCGCTTAGTACGCATGCGCAAAGTTCGCACTGCGACTGCGCCAAGTAACTTTACTATGAAGAAAGTATTTTTACTCACGGCTTTTTCTTCGCTCCGGCGATCGTAATGTGATTGACAGGAAATGGGTGTTACTGGGCGGAAACACGGCGTTTCAGGGGCGTGTGGCTGAAAACGCTACCGTTTCCGGAAAAAACGCAGGAGTGGCCGGGGAAACGGTGGGAGTGCCTGGGCGAACGCTGGGTGTGTTTGTGACGTCAACCAGGAACGACAAGCACTGAAATGATCGCACAGGCAGAGTAAGTCTGGAGCTACTCTGAAACTGCTAAGTAGTTAGTAATCGCAATATTGCGAATACATCGGTCGCAATTTTAAGAAGCTAAGATTCACTCCCAGTAGGCGGCGGCTTAGCGTGTGTAACTCTGCTAAATTTGCCTTGCGACCGATCAACTCGGAATGAGGGCCCATGTAAATAAATGTATGCTTTTGACCAATATACACAACAATTTTTTGTATTAATTAAACATATTTCCACTTTATTGCAGACATCCTGGCAGAAAGGGAGTAAAATGGCGCCAAGTCCCAGCTGCAGCTTCCTTATATGGAATCCACAACCAGCAAGATCTGACCCTGGATGAAAACAATATTGTGAGGTGGTCAAAATTGACAGGAAATAAGTGGGAATGAGTGTTATTTAGGTTAATATTATTGTAGGAACGAAAACAGGCCCAAATTCTGTGATTTTAGCTGTTTCTATGATTTTTAGAAAAATACAGATGCAAAACCAAAACCCGCAAGGAAGGTTTTGACAAAACCAATATAGATCCAGGGCCGGCGCTACCACTAGGCAGCTTTAGGCAGCTGCCTATGGGCGGCGACCACTGGAGGGCGGCACCGCACAGTGAATGAATGAAAGAAAGCTTCAGCTCAGCCAAACTCCTCCTATTCTGTAAGAGAGGAGGAGCAGCTCGTGGGCGCCCACCAAGCCTGTCTGTCTTCATCGTGAGTGACTGTGTGAGTCCTGTGGTCCCGAGTAATCCCACATACATTATCCTTACGAGCTGGCACTGTCTCAACTTAGTCCTACGTCATGATGCCCGCTCCGGCATCCCCCCCTCCTCCTCCTCCTCTTGGGCTCAGTAAGCAGTTACCCACTGGTCCGCTCTGCTCTTTTTACCAGCTCCGACGCCCCCCCCCCACCATCAGCAACTTGTCCTCGCTCCCCCCTCTCCATGAGATCCCGCATCTGATCACCATTCCTGCTGCCTCCCTCGAGTCCTCCCACCCTCCTGCATCCTGTCACGTGCTCCCCCCCACGGCTATTCGTCTCCCGCTGCCTCCCCCCCCCCTCCTCCTGCATCTTGTCATCTGTTTTCCCCCACGGCTATTCGGCTCCCCTCGTGCCTCCCTCCCTCCTGCATCTGGTTACTTGCTGTTCCTCTTCCCCCCGCAATTCATTGTCTACCCCTACTCCTGCATCTTATTAGTAAATCTCCCCCCCCCCCCCGCAATTCGGCCCCAGCATTTTGCCTCCCCTGCATCTTTCTACTAGATTCCCTCTCTCCCTCCCCCCCCCCCGCGCAATTCGGCTTCCGCATGTTACACCCCCCCCCTGCATCGTGTTACTAGATTCCCCCCCCCCCTCCTGCCTATAAGCCGGCTCCAGGGCACATTAACAGGGCCGGCTGAGTTTACCGTGTACTTTCAGGTGGCTTGCTGACCCCTACCCAGGGACAAGCGGACGGCCGCCACTCTGTCAAAGCTCCTCAGGCTCCATCCCCGATAATCTGAGGTTGGCAGCAGAAGTCAGTAATTTCGCCCTTCACAGGTGCTGCCACAGACAGTGAAGTGAACATTCCAGGAGCCAGAACATTGGACACAGGAGGCCGGGGACATTGTTACTGCCGCTGCTGCTACTATTACTTCAGGTCGGTCACTCTCGGTCTCTATTTGCCTGATGTACAGTACACTAAGGGCCCTACACACTCGGCGATGCGCCGCCGAGGTGCCCGACGGCCGATACGGCCGACGAGCAACCCGGCGGCGGGGGGGCAGTGACGGGGGGAGTGAAGTTTCTTCACTCCCCCCGTCACCCGGCTGCATTGAAGTGCAGGCAAATATGGACGAGATCGTCCATATTGCCCTGCATGTACAGCCGACGGGAGACCAGCGATGAACGAGCGCGGGGCCGCGCATCGTTCATCGCTGGAGTCTCCACACTGAAAGATATGAACGAGTTCTCGTTCATTTATGAACGAGATCGTGCATATCTTTCAGAAAATTGGCCAGTGTGTAGGGCCTATCACAGCAAGTCTCTTGTACAGCCCCATTCCGTACATTATGCTGCACATCTGACTGATCCCTATGCCCCTGACTGCTACCTATTCCCCTTCTCCTTATGCTCCTAATATACCACCTGACTGCTCCCTATGCCCCTGACTGCTCCCTATGCTCCTAATATACCCCCTGACTGCTCCCTATGCTCCTAATATACCCCCTGACTGCTCCCTATGCTCCTAATATACCCCCTGACTGCTCCCTATGCTCCTAATATACCCCCTGACTGCTCACTATTCTCTTGCTCCCTATGCTCCTAATATACCCCCTGACTGCTCCCTATTCTCCTGCTCCCTATGCTCCTAATATACCCCCTGACTGCTCCCTATGCCCCTGGCTGCTTCCTATGCTCCTAATATACCCCCTGACTGCTCCCTATGCCCCTGGCTGCTTCCTATGCTCCTAATATACCTCCTGACTGCTCCCTATGCTCCTAATCTACCCCCTGACTGCTCCCTATGCCCCTGCCCCCTATGCTCCTAATATACCCCTGACAGCTCCGTACGTCCCTAACTGCTCCCTACGTCCCTGACTGTCCCCTAATCCCCTGCTCCCTATGCTCCTAATATACCCCTGACAGCTCCCTATACCCCTAACTGCTCCCTACGTCCCTGACTGCCCCCTAATCCCCTGCTCCCTATGCTCCTAATATACCCCTGACAGCTCCCTATACCCCTAACTGCTCCCTACGTCCCTGACTTCCCCTTAATCCCCTGCTCCCTATGCTCCTAATATACCCCTGACAGCTTCCTATGCTCCTAATATACCCCTGACAGCTTCCTATGCTCCTAATATACCCCTGACTGCCTCCTAGGCCGCTGATACACCCCTGACTGCTCCCTATGCCCCCGATACACCCAACTGCTTCCTAGGCTCCCAATACACCCCTGACTGCTCCCTATGCCCATGACTGCTCCCCATTAGCGGATTTACTGTTAGGTAACCCAAGCGGCTGCTTAAGACCCAGCTGGTCCCAGTGGGGTCCTCTGACAGTATTGAATCATGATGCATTGGAGGGAGTTCTAATTTCTGGTGGACCGCAAGCTCCACCAAAATTTTCCGTGCACTGGGCTGGCTGAGTCCCGGCAAGCAGTCAGTACTCCGTGTGCTGTGCGAATAACGTCACACTCACAGTGAGAGGAGCCAGGACATGCCCAGAGGAGAGTGAAGAGGGTGAGTGAGTCTGAGGAACATGATTCTGGCACAATGATGCAGCGATCCAGTGCAGCAGAGATCTCTCTATGCTGGCATCAGTCATCTTACCCTGACTCTACCCCTGTTAGGAGGAGCTGATGGAGCTCGAGGAGGAGCGCGGGGGCGGCACCTTCACCCAGGCAGGCAAGGGCTTTCCTAACCGTCGGCTGATCTGTCCCCCTCACAGCCAGCTCTGACCAGCGGCGGCAACAGGGAGTCCAAGGCCAGAAAAACCACTGCCCCATGCACAAGTGGTTCTTCAAGGGCGACATCCCTTATCTGTAGCCACAGCATCAGTCTGAACAGAAAGGCAACCACGGTCAGTGCTACATTAAAGTGTGGTTGTGTATATACAGTATCTCTCTCTCTCTTATATATATATATATATATATAATATTTGTATTGATTTATTTGTGAGGGCACCCAGTGTACAACTCTTTTTAGTGGCTGTGCCGGAGCCCTGCCTGTCGTGTGTGTGTGTGTGTGTGTGTGTGTATATATATATATATATATATATATACACATATATATATATATATATATATATATATACACATATATATATATATATATACACATATATATATATATATATATATATATACACATAGTGCCGCACGTTGGTAAATATATACATACATACATACATACATACAACACACCTCCCTAATCATTACACCTTGTAAAAGATGCCGTGTCCGCACATTATCACCTGAGGGGCTTGGTATTTTGCTGAGTAGGGGTGGGGGGAGGTTGCTGTCGATTTGCCTAGGGTGCTGAGAAACCTTGCACCGGCCCTGTATAGATCCAAAACACAAAGGAGATCCAGATTCAAACCCAAAACCCAAGATTTGGGCCGGTGCACATCTCTAACAGGAATTAGTTTTAAACACAAATAAAGTTGCAGGTGATGCACAACAGAACTTGGCGTGAGAAAAAGCCATGGCACTTTCTATACAGATTCAGACTCAGTCGCACAGTTCAGTTATACTTGTACCAAATTGATCAAGCTCGCAATGCTGTTTTTCATTGCTCCTTGTTGCTTCTTTTATGAGAATATGATGCACATTTTGAGAAAAAAAAAGATGCTTGATGGGTCCGAGTCACCCGGGACCTAGCGCTGAGAGGGGCTATTGGCCACAACTAGAGCCAGGGTGTATGAGCAAACATCTGTATATACCTCACACCTCTGCTCATTATGACTACAGTTTGTCTAAGCTTTGTCACTTTCATGTTGCTCTATCTTATTTACTGTGACGAGATCCCCTTGAGTAAAGGTTAGGTACTGAGTTCACAAACCTTCCTAACATATTGTATTACAGTGAAAATCTTAAATATTTATTATAATATCTTAGTAAACGGTTTTGATTGCTTGAATATTACATGAACTTTTATAGGAGTATGGAAAAAGGCATTTTGTTCCCTTTGTAAATAGTAAAAGTCAGACTGACATGATCTGGAACTGTCACCATGACAACCTGTTCAGGTAAGGCTCATTAGGCCTAATCCTCTAATTACTAACTACCTAGTCAATGGGGGTTGTAATTACTTCTGGGACACAGTTAACCTCTCATTAGAATGCTTGGACGCTCTTATCTAGCACACTAACACTGACAAGACTCACAATTTTAGTTCTTCAGCCAAAGCCCTCTCCTAGTGTACCTTTTTTTATTTATTTTATTTCTTCATGGCTTAGTCTCTTCGACCATTAGACTGAGAAATTGTCATAACAGTTTATCAGCAGTGCTAGCCATCAAAGTCACTGCCAATCCTCCACAAAATAAAGAACTTGCAAATTGACTGCAGAGAACCTTCTATTCCTTGTTGAACTTCAAATCACAGTTGCTGAGTTTTACGGTTTATTGCAAAGTTTTTCTATTAGCCAGGCATTAATGTTCACAATGAAGATTATATATAGATCTGATGCCGAATAAACTGGCAATGGTCCAAATCAAATACCATTCAGGTAGTTATGTACTAAGTTTCAGGATAGGGTGCCGGCGTGATTTCAGCAAGTGCACTGTTAAATTTAACGTGGTAATCAGTTATATGGCTAAAACAGCCTTAATATTAATTGCCGCTTTAAATGTAGCTTTAAACTCGCCGCTATCAGTGTTTCTCTAACGTCCTAGAGGATGCTGGGGACTCCGTAAGGACCATGGGGATAGACGGGCTCCGCAGGAGACATGGGCACTTTAAGAAAGAATTTAGTTCCTGGTGTGCACTGGCTCCTCCCTCTATGCCCCTTCTCCAGACCTCAGCTTGATACTGTGCCCAGAGGAGATGGGTGCTTTTCAGTGAGCTCTCCTGAGTTTACTGATAGAAAGTATTTTGTTAGGTTTTTTATTTTCAGGGAGCTCTGCTGGCAACAGACTCCCTGCATCGAGGGACTGAGGGGAGAGAAGCAGCCCTACTCTCTGAAGCTAGGTCCTGCTTCCTAGGCTACTGGACACCATTAGCTCCAGAGGGATTGGTACGCAGGATCTCACCCTCGCCGTCCGTCCCAGAGCCGCGCCGCCGTCCCCCTCGCAGAGCCGGAAGATAGAAGCCGGGTGAGTATGAGAAGAAAAGAAGACTTCATAGGCGGCAGAAGACTTCATGTTCTTCACTAGAGGTAACGCAGAGCACTGCAGCTGTGCGCCATTTCTCCACACACCTCACATACTCCGGTCACTGTAAGGGTGCAGGGCGCAGGGGGGGCGCCCTGGGCAGCATTTGGGACCTCATGTTGGCAAAAGTACACATATATACAGCTGGGCACTGTATATATGTATGAGCCCCCGCCAAAATTACTGTATAAGCGGGACAGAAGCCCGCCGTCGAGGGGGCGGGGCTTCTCCCTCAGCACTCACCAGCGCCATTTTTTCTCCACAGCACCGCTGAGGGGAAGCTCCCCGGACTCTCCCCTGCTGATACACGGTAGAAGAGGGTTGAAAAGAGAGGGGGGGGGGGGGCACATAATTAGGCGCAAAAAACTATACATACAGCAGCTACTGGGTTAACATTAAGTTACTGTGTTATTCCTGGGATATTATAGCGCTGGGGTGTGTGCTGGCATACTCTCTCTCTGTCTCTCCAAAGGGCCTTGTGGGGGAACTGTCTTCAGAAAGGACATTCCCTGTGTGTGTGTGGTGTGTCGGTACGCTTGTGTCGACATGTCTGATGAGGAAGGCTATGTGGGAGAGGAGCGGGAGCAAATGAATGTGGTGTCTCCGCCAACGGCGCCGACACCTGATTGGATGGATATGTGGAAGGTTTTAAATGATAATCTTAATTCCTTGCATAAAAGATTGAACAAGGCTGATGCATTGGGACAGTCAGGGTCTCAACCCGTGCCTGACCCTCTGTCGCAGGGACCGTCAGGGTCTCATAAGCGCCCACTATCCCAAATTGTTGACACAGATACCGACATGGATTCTGACTCCAGTGTCGATTACGATGATGCAAAGTTACAGCCAAAATTGGCTAAATCCCTTCGATATATGATTATAGCAATAAAGGATGTTTTGCACATCACAGAGGAAACCCCTGTCCCTGACACGAGGGTGTATATGTATAAGGGAAAGAAGCCCGAGGTAACTTTTCCCCCCTCACACGAACCGAATGAGTTATGTGAAAAAGCTTGGGAATCTCCAGATAAGAAAATGCAGATTTCCAAACGGATTCTTATGGCGTATCCTTTCCCGTCAACGGATAGGCTACGATTGGAATCCTCCCCTAGGGTGGACAAAGCTTTAACACTCTTATCCAAAAAGGTAGCCCTGCCGTCCCAGGATACGGCTACCCTCAAAGATGCTGCTGATCGCAAACAGGAGGTTACCCTGAAGTCCATTTATACACGTTCGGGTACCTTACTAAGACCGGCAATTGCGTCGGCCTGGGTGTGTAGTGCTGTAGCGGCATGGACGGATACCTTATCTGAGGAATTGGATACCCTAGATAAGGATACTGTATTATTGACCCTTGGGCATATAAAAGACGCTGTCCTATATATGAGAGATGCTCAAAGAGACATTAGTCTACTGGGTTCTAGAATAAACGCTATGTCGATTTCTGCCAGAAGGGTCCTGTGGAATCGGCAATGGACAGGTGATGCCGACTCAAAAAGGCATATGGAGGTTTTACCCTACAGGGATGAGGAATTGTTCGGGGAAGGTCTCTCGGACCTGGTCTCCACAGCTACAACTGGAAAGTCAAATTTTTTGCCTTATGTTCCCTCACAGCCTAAGAGAGCACCGCATTATCAAATGCAGTCCTTTCGTTCACAAAGAAACAAGAAAGTCCGAGGTGCGTCCTTTCTTGCCAGAGGTAGGGGCAGAGGAAAGAAGCTGCACAATGCAGCTAGTTCCCAGGAACAGAAGTCCTCCCCGGCCTCTACAAAATCCACCGCATGACGCTGGGGCTCCACTGGCGGAGCCGGGCCCTGTGGGGGCACGTCTTCGGAATTTCAGCCACATGTGGGTTCACTCCCAGGTGGATCCTTGGGCAATAGAAATTGTGTCTCAGGGTTACAAGCTGGAACTCGAAGAGGTGCCTCCTTGCCGGTATTTCAAATCTTCCCCCCAAGAGAGGGAAATAGTGTTAAACGCAATACAAAAATTGTATCTTCAGCAGGTGGTGGTCAAGGTTCCCCTCCTTCAACAGGGAAGGGGTTATTATTCGACCATGTTTGTAGTCCCGAAACCGGACGGTTTGGTCAGACCCATATTGAATTTAAAATCTCTGAACCTATACTTGAAAAGGTTCAAGTTCAAGATGGAATCGCTAAGAGCGGTCATTGCAAGCCTGGAAGGGGGGGATTTTATGGTGTCACTGGACATAAAGGATGCGTACCTTCATGTCCCCATTTATCCACCTCATCAGGCGTACCTAAGATTTGCGGTACAGGATTGTCATTACCAATTTCAGACGTTGCCGTTTGGTCTCTCAACGGCCCCGAGGATTTTCATCGAAATGATGGTGCTCCTGCGGAAGCAAGGTGTCACAATTATCCCGTACTTGGACGATCTCCTCATAAAAGCGAGATCAAGAGAGCAGTTGCTGAAGAGCGTATCTCTTTCACTGAAAGTGTTACAGCAACACGGCTGGATTCTCAATATTCCAAAGTCGCAGTTGGTTCCTACGACTCGTCTGCCCTTCTTGGGCATGATTCTGGACACGGACCAGAAGAGGGTTTATCTCCCGATAGAGAAGGCCCAGGAACTCATGACTCTGGTCAAGAACCTATTGAAACCAAAACAGGTCTCAGTGCATCATTGCACTCGAGTCCTGGGAAAGATGGTGGCGTCATACGAGGCCATTCCCTTCGGCAGGTTCCATGCGAGGACTTTCCACTGGGACCTACTGGACAAGTGGTCCGGGTCACATCTTCAGATGCATCGGTTGATCACCCTGTCCCCCAGGGCCAGGGTGTCACTACTGTGGTGGCTGCAGAGTGCTCACCTTCTTGAGGGCCGCAGATTCGGCATTCAGGACTGGATCCTGGTGACCACGGACGCAAGCCTCCGAGGTTGGGGAGCAGTCATACAGGGAAGAAATTTCCAGGGTCTTTGGTCAAGTCAAGAGACTTGTCTTCACATCAACATCCTTGAGCTAAGGGCCATATACAACGCCCTACGTCAAGCGGAGACCTTACTTCGATACCGACCAGTTCTGATCCAGTCAGACAACATCACCGCAGTGGCTCATGTAAACCGCTGGGCGGAGAATCATGTAAGCACACTGTCAGCAGTGTTCATTCCGGGAGTGGACAACTGGGAAGCAGACTTCCTCAGCAGACACGACCTGCACCAGGGAGAGTGGGGACTTCATCCAGAAGTCTTCACACAGATTGTGAGTCGGTGGGAACTGCCACAGATAGACATGATGGCGTCCCGCCTCAACAAAAAGCTACAGAGGTATTGCGCCAGGTCAAGAGACTCTCAGGCAGTAGCTGTAGACGCCCTAGTGACACCGTGGGTGTTCCGGTCAGTCTATGTATTTCCTCCTCTTCCTCTCATACCAAAGGTGTTGAGGATAATAAGAAGAAAATAAGTGAGAACAATCCTCATTGTTCCAGATTGGCCAAGACGGACCTGGTATCCAGATCTGCAGGAACTGCTCACAGAAGATCCGTGGCCTCTTCCTCTAATACAGGACCTGTTGCAACAGGGACCCTGTCTGTTCCAAGACTTACCGCGGCTGCGTTTGACGGCATGGCGGTTGAACGCCGGATCCTAGCAGAAAAAGGCATTCTGGTTGAGGTTATCCCTATGCTGATAAAGGCTAGGAAGGAAGTAACAGCAAAACATTATCACCGTATATGGCAAAAATATGTTTCTTGGTGTGAGACCAAGAATGCCCCTACGGAAGAATTCCATCTGGGTCGTTTCCTTCACTTCCTACGAAACTGGAGTGAATTTGGGCCTTAAATTAGGTTCCATTAAGGTCCAGATTTCGTCCCTATCCATTTTCTTTCAAAAAGAATTGGCTTCTCTCCCAGAAGTTCAGACTTTTGTAAAGGGAGTGCTGCATATTCAACCTCCTTTTGTGCCTCCGGTGGCACCTTGGGATCTTAACGTGGTGTTAAGTTTCCTAAAGTCACACTGGTTTGAACCACTTAAAACGGTGGAGTTGAAATATCTCACGTGGAAGGTGGTCATGTTATTAGCCTTGGCTTCGGCTAGGCGAGTGTCTGAATTAGCGGCTTTGTCACATAAAAGCCCCTATTTGGTTTTCCATATGGATAGAGCAGAATTGCGGACCCGTTCACAATTTCTGCCAAAAGTGGTTTCATCTTTTCATATGAACCAACCTATTGTGGTGCCTGTGGCTACACGTGACTTGGAGGATTCCGAGTTACTTGATGTGGTCAGGGCTTTGAAAATTTACGTAGCCAGAACGGCTACAGTTAGGAAAACTGAAGCGCTGTTTGTCTTGTATGCATCCAACAAGATTGGTTCCCCTGCTTCAAAGCAAACTATTGTTCGCTGGATTTGTAACACGATTCAGCAAGCGCATTCTACGGCTGGTTTGCCGTTACCAAAATCGGTCAAGGCCCATTCCACTAGGAAGGTGGGCTCTTCTTGGGTGGCTGCCCGGGGGGTCTCGGCATTACAGCTGTGTCGAGCTGCTACTTGGTCGGGTTCAAACACTTTTGCAAAATTCTACAAGTTTGATACCCTGGCTGAGGAGGACCTCATGTTTGCTCAATCGGTGCTGCAGAGTCATCTGCACTCTCCCGCCCGTTTGGGAGCTTTGGTATAATCCCCATGGTCCTTACGGAGTCCCCAGCATCCTCTAGGACGTTAGAGAAAATAAGATTTTACTTACCGGTAAATCTATTTCTCGTAGTCCGTAGAGGATGCTGGGCGCCCGTCCCAAGTGCGGACTTCTTCTGCAATACTTGTATATAGTTATTGCTTCAATAAGGGTTATGTTATAGTCGCATCGGTCTTGAACTGATGATATGTTGTTTTCATACTGTTAACTGGGTAGTTATCACAAGTTATACGGTGTGATTGGTGTGGCTGGTATGAATCTTGCCCTTGGATTACCAAAATCCTTTCCTCGTACTGTCCATCTCCTCTGGGCACAGTTTCTCTAACTGAGGTCTGGAGGAGGGGCATAGAGGGAGGAGTCAGTGCACACCAGGAACTAAATTCTTTCTTAAAGTGCCCATGTCTCCTGCGGAGCCCGTCTATCCCCATGGTCCTTACGGAGTCCCCAGCATCCTCTACGGACTGCGAGAAATAGATTTACCGGTAAGTAAAATCTTATTTTTAAATAGAATGACCATGTGCAACTAATTTTCTCAAGTAGTGTTTTTTTTTCTGTGTGAACATATTTAGGAAACTGATTGGGAGGTTTGCAATTTTGAGTCCACTCTTTAATTACTGTATATTTTCTTTTAACTAAATAGGAAATATTCATCGTTGAGTTATCACTAAATATGGCAAGACCATTCAGCAATGTACATTCATTCATTTTTAATAGGCATCATTGTTAACACAATTCTACATGCATATTGTAATGCGCTTATAAGGTATCTAACAAGCATTTTTCACTTACATTTGAAACTACTCATTTCAGATGGAAAAGGATGTGTGATTTAGATAATGTTTTCTAAAAGCATAAACATGCCTTTCTGAAGTAGTCCTATGGCCACACGCATTCCCAAAACTGTTGTGCATGCTACAGGAAGGTACTGTATATCATAGGTCTGCAAACTCTGTCCTCGTTACCCCACACAGTGCATGTTTTGCAGGTCTCCTCACAGAATCGCAAGTGAAATAATTAACTCCACCTGTGGACCTTTTAAAATGTGTCAGTGAGTAATTAATACACCTGTGCCCTTGATGGGTTACCTGCAAAACACGCACTGTGTGTTAATGAGGACCGACTTTGCAGACCTATGCTGTATAATTTTGTCAAATTCTGTAAGATACCATCAGAAAGCATTATTTTATTTTTTTAACATAATCCACTGACATACGTCCTGTACATTATTTTTATCTGAAACTCATTTACTTTGATAGTGTGACCTGTGTGTGTATATACTAGAGATGAGCGCCTGAAATTTTTCGGGTTTTGTGTTTTGGTTTTGGGTTCGGTTCCGCGGCCGTGTTTTGGGTTCGAACGCGTTTTGGCAAAACCTCACCGAATTATTTTTGTCGGATTCGGGTGTGTTTTGGATTCGGGTGTTTTTTTCCAAAAACACTAAAAAACAGCTTAAATCATAGAATTTGGGGGTCATTTTGATCCCAAAGTATTATTAACCTCAAAAACCATAATTTACACTCATTTTCAGTCTATTCTGAATACCTCACACCTCACAATATTATTTTTAGTCCTAAAATTTGCACCGAGGTCGCTGTGTGAGTAAGATAAGCGACCCTAGTGGCCGACACAAACACCGGGCCCATCTAGGAGTGGCACTGCAGTGTCACGCAGGATGTCCCTTCCAAAAAACCCTCCCCAAACAGCACATGACGCAAAGAAAAAAAGAGGCGCAATGAGGTAGCTGTGTGAGTAAGATTAGCGACCCTAGTGGCCGACACAAACACCGGGCCCATCTAGGAGTGGCACTGCAGTGTCACGCAGGATGGCCCTTCCAAAAAACCCTCCCCAAACAGCACATGACGCAAAGAAAAAAAGAGGCGCAATGAGGTAGCTGTGTGAGTAAGATTAGCGACCCTAGTGGCCGACACAAACACCGGGCCCATCTAGGAGTGGCACTGCAGTGTCACGCAGGATGGCCCTTCCAAAAAACCCTCCCCAAACAGCACATGACGCAAAGAAAAAAAGAGGCGCAATGAGGTAGCTGACTGTGTGAGTAAGATTAGCGACCCTAGTGGCCGACACAAACACCGGGCCCATCTAGGAGTGGCACTGCAGTGTCACGCAGGATGTCCCTTCCAAAAAACCCTCCCCAAACAGCACATGACGCAAAGAAAAAAAGAGGCGCAATGAGGTAGCTGTGTGAGTAAGATTAGCGACCCTAGTGGCCGACACAAACACCGGGCCCATCTAGGAGTGGCACTGCAGTGTCACGCAGGATGTCCCTTCCAAAAAACCCTCCCCAATCAGCACATGATGCAAAGAAAAAGAAAAGAAAAAAGAGGTGCAAGATGGAATTATCCTTGGGCCCTCCCACCCACCCTTATGTTGTATAAACAAAACAGGACATGCACACTTTAACCAACCCATCATTTCAGTGACAGGGTCTGCCACACGACTGTGACTGATATGACGGGTTGGTTTGGACCCCCCCCAAAAAAGAAGCAATTAATCTCTCCTTGCACAAACTGGCTCTACAGAGGCAAGATGTCCACCTCATCTTCACCCTCCGATATATCACCGTGTACATCCCCCTCCTCACAGATTATCAATTCGTCCCCACTGGAATCCACCATCTCAGCTCCCTGTGTACTTTGTGGAGGCAATTGCTGCTGGTCAATGTCTCCGCGGAGGAATTGATTATAATTCATTTTAATGAACATCATCTTCTCCACATTTTCTGGATGTAACCTCGTACGCCGATTGCTGACAAGGTGAGCGGCGGCACTAAACACTCTTTCGGAGTACACACTTGTGGGAGGGCAACTTAGGTAGAATAAAGCCAGTTTGTGCAAGGGCCTCCAAATTGCCTCTTTTTCCTGCCAGTATAAGTACGGACTGTGTGACGTGCCTACTTGGATGCGGTCACTCATATAATCCTCCACCATTCTATCAATGTTGAGAGAATCATATGCAGTGACAGTAGACGACATGTCCGTAATCGTTGGCAGGTCCTTCAGTCCGGACCAGATGTCAGCATCAGCAGTCGCTCCAGACTGCCCTGCATCACCGCCAGCGGGTGGGCTCGGAATTCTGAGCCTTTTCCTCGCACCCCCAGTTGCGGGAGAATGTGAAGGAGGAGATGTTGACAGGTCGCGTTCCGCTTGACTTGACAATTTTGTCACCAGCAGGTCTTTCAACCCCAGCAGACCTGTGTCTGCCGGAAAGAGAGATCCAAGGTAGGCTTTAAATCTAGGATCGAGCACGGTGGCCAAAATGTAGTGCTCTGATTTCAACAGATTGACCACCCGTGAATCCTTGTTAAGCGAATTAAGGGCTGCATCCACAAGTCCCACATGCCTAGCGGAATCGCTCCGTGTTAGCTCCTTCTTCAATGCCTCCAGCTTCTTCTGCAAAAGCCTGATGAGGGGAATGACCTGACTCAGGCTGGCAGTGTCTGAACTGACTTCACGTGTGGCAAGTTCAAAGGGCATCAGAACCTTGCACAACGTTGAAATCATTCTCCACTGCACTTGAGACAGGTGCATTCCATCTCCTATATCGTGCTCAATTGTATAGGCTTGAATGGCCTTTTGCTGCTCCTCCAACCTCTGAAGCATATAGAGGGTTGAATTCCACCTCGTTACCACTTCTTGCTTCAGATGATGGCAGGGCAGGTTCAGTAGTTTTTGGTGGTGCTCCAGTCTTCTGTACGTGGTGCCTGTACGCCGAAAGTGTCCCGCAATTTTTCTGGCCACCGACAGCATCTCTTGCACGCCCCTGTCGTTTTTTAAAAAATTCTGCACCACCAAATTCAAGGTATGTGCAAAACATGGGACGTGCTGGAATTTGCCCATATTTAATGCACACACAATATTGCTGGCGTTGTCCGATGCCACAAATCCACAGGAGAGTCCAATTGGGGTAAGCCATTCCGCGATGATCTTCCTCAGTTGCCGTAAGAGGTTTTCAGCTGTGTGCGTATTCTGGAAAGCGGTGATACAAAGCGTAGCCTGCCTAGGAAAGAGTTGGCGTTTGCGAGATGCTGCTACTGGTGCCGCCGCTGCTGTTCTTGCGGCGGGAGTCCATACATCTACCCAGTGGGCTGTCACAGTCATATAGTCCTGACCCTGCCCTGCTCCACTTGTCCACATGTCCGTGGTTAAGTGGACATTGGGTACAACTGCATTTTTTAGGAGACTGGTGAGTCTTTTTCTGACGTCCGTGTACATTCTCGGTATCGCCTGCCTAGAGAAGTGGAACCTAGATGGTATTTGGTAACGGGGGCACACTGCCTCAATAAATTGTCTAGTTCCCTGTGAACTAACGGCGGATACCGGACGCACGTCTAACACCAACATAGTTGTCAAGGACTCAGTTATCCGCTTTGCAGTAGGATGACTGCTGTGATATTTCATCTTCCTCGCAAAGGACTGTTGAACAGTCAATTGCTTACTGGAAGTAGTACAAGTGGGCTTACGACTTCCCCTCTGGGATGACCATCGACTCCCAGCGGCAACAACAGCAGCGCCAGCAGCAGTAGGCGTTACACGCAAGGATGCATCGGAGGAATCCCAGGCAGGAGAGGACTCGTCAGACTTGCCAGTGACATGGCCTGCAGGACTATTGGCATTCCTGGGGAAGGAGGAAATTGACACTGAGGGAGTTGGTGGGGTGGTTTGCGTGAGCTTGGTTACAAGAGGAAGGGATTTACTGGTCAGTGGACTGCTTCCGCTGTCACCCAAAGTTTTTGAACTTGTCACTGACTTATTATGAATGCGCTGCAGGTGACGTATAAGGGAGGATGTTCCGAGGTGGTTAACGTCCTTACCCCTACTTATTACAGCTTGACAAAGGGAACACACGGCTTGACACCTGTTGTCCGCATTTCTGGTGAAATACCTCCACACCGAAGAGCTGATTTTTTTGGTATTTTCACCTGGCATGTCAACGGCCATATTCCTCCCACGGACAACAGGTGTCTCCCCGGGTGCCTGACTTAAACAAACCACCTCACCATCAGAATCCTTCTGGTCAATTTCCTCCCCAGCGCCAGCAACACCCATATCCTCCTCATCCTGGTGTACTTCAACACTGACATCTTCAATCTGACTATCAGGAACTGGACTGCGGGTGCTCCTTCCAGCACTTGCAGGGGGCATGCAAATAGTGGAAGGCGCATGCTCTTCACGTCCAGTGTTGGGAAGGTCAGGCATCGCAACCGACACAATTGGACTCTCCTTGTGGATTTGGGATTTCAAAGAACGCACAGTTCTTTGCGGTGCTTTTGCCAGCTTGAGTCTTTTCAGTTTTCTAGCGAGAGGCTGAGTGCTTCCATCCTCATGTGAAGCTGAACCACTAGCCATGAACATAGGCCAGGGCCTCAGCCGTTCCTTGCCACTCCGTGTGGTAAATGGCATATTGGCAAGTTTACGCTTCTCCTCCGACAATTTTATTTTAGGTTTTGGAGTCCTTTTTTTTCTGATATTTGGTGTTTTGGATTTGACATGCTCTGTACTATGACATTGGGCATCGGCCTTGGCAGACGACGTTGCTGGCATTTCATCGTCTCGGCCATGACTAGTGGCAGCAGCTTCAGCACGAGGTGGAAGTGGATCTTGATCTTTCCCTAATTTTGGAACCTCAACTTTTTTGTTCTCCATATTTTATAGGCAGAACTAAAAGGCACCTCAGGTAAACAATGGAGATGGATGGATTGGATACTAGTATACAATTATGGACGGACTGCCACGGTTAGGTGGTATAAAAAAACCACGGTTAGGTGGTATATATTGTAATACAATTATGGATGGACGGACTGCCTGCCGAGTGCCGACACAGAGGTAGCCACAGCCGTGAACTACCGCACTGTACACTGGTTGATAAAGAGATAGTAGTATACTCGTAACAACTAGTATGACTGACTATGACGGTATAAAGAATGAAAAAAAAACCACGGTTAGGTGGTATATATTGTAATACAATTATGGATGGACGGACTGCCTGCCGAGTTCCGACACAGAGGTAGCCACAGCCGTGAACTACCGCACTGTACACTGGTTGATAAAGAGATAGTAGTATACTCGTAACAACTAGTATGACTGACTATGACGGTATAAAGAATGAAAAAAAAACCACGGTTAGGTGGTATATATTGTAATACAATTATGGATGGACGGACTGCCTGCCGAGTTCCGACACAGAGGTAGCCACAGCCGTGAACTACCGCACTGTACACTGGTTGATAAAGAGATAGTAGTATACTCGTAACAACTAGTATGACTGACTATGACGGTATAAAGAATGAAAAAAAAACCACGGTTAGGTGGTATATATTGTAATACAATTATGGATGGACGGACTGCCTGCCGAGTTCCGACACAGAGGTAGCCACAGCCGTGAACTACCGCACTGTACACTGGTTGATAAAGAGATAGTAGTATACTCGTAACAACTAGTATGACTGACTATGACGGTATAAAGAATGAAAAAAAAACCACGGTTAGGTGGTATATATTATAATACAATTATGGATGGACGGACTGCCTGCCGACTGCCGACACAGAGGTAGCCACAGCCGTGAACTACCGCACTGTACACTGGTTGATAAAGAGATAGTAGTATACTCGTAACAACTAGTATGACACTATGACGGTATAAAGAATGAAAAAAAAACCACGGTTAGGTGGTATATATTATAATACAATTATGGATGGACGGACTGCCTGCCGACTGCCGACACAGAGGTAGCCACAGCCGTGAACTACCGCACTGTACACTGGTTGATAAAGAGATAGTAGTATACTCGTAACAACTAGTATGACACTATGACGGTATAAAGAATGAAAAAAAAACCACGGTTAGGTGGTATATATTATAATACAATTATGGATGGACGGACTGCCTGCCGAGTGCCGACACAGAGGTAGCCACAGCCGTGAACTACCGCACTGTACACTGGTTGATAAAGAGATAGTAGTATACTCGTAACAACTAGTATGACTGACTATGACGGTATAAAGAATGAAAAAAAAACCACGGTTAGGTGGTATATATTATAATACAATTATGGATGGACGGACTGCCTGCCGACTGCCGACACAGAGGTAGCCACAGCCGTGAACTACCGCACTGTACACTGGTTGATAAAGAGATAGTAGTATACTCGTAACAACTAGTATGACACTATGACGGTATAAAGAATGAAAAAAAAACCACGGTTAGGTGGTATATATTATAATACAATTATGGATGGACGGACTGCCTGCCGACTGCCGACACAGAGGTAGCCACAGCCGTGAACTACCGCACTGTACACTGGTTGATAAAGAGATAGTAGTATACTCGTAACAACTAGTATGACACTATGACGGTATAAAGAATGAAAAAAAAACCACGGTTAGGTGGTATATATTATAATAATACAATTATGGATGGACGGACTGCCTGCCGACTGCCGACACAGAGGTAGCCACAGCCGTGAACTACCGCACTGTACACTGGTTGATAAAGAGATAGTAGTATACTCGTAACAACTAGTATGACTATGACGACGGTATAAAGAAAGAAATAAAAATACCACGGTTAGGTGGTATATAATTATACAATTATGGATGGACGGACTGCCTGCCGAGTGCCGACTGCCGACACAGAGGTAGCCACAGCCGTGAACTACCGCACTGTACTGTGTCTGCTGCTAATATAGACTGGTTGATAAAGAGATAGTATACAACAATATACTACTATACTGGTGGTCAGGCACTGGTCACCACTAGTCACACTGGCAGTGGCACTCCTGCAGCAAAAGTGTGCACTGTTTAATTTTAAATTAATATAATATTATGTACTCCTGGCTCCTGCTATAACAACCTGCAGTGCTCCCCAGTCTCCCCCACAATTATTATAAGCTTTTATACATTGATGTGCAGCACACTGGGCTGAGCTGAGTGCACACAGACTGAGTCACACTGTGTGACTGCTGTGTATCGTTTTTTTCAGGCAGAGAACGGATATAGCAGAGAACGGATATATTAAATAAAAGTTAACTTAACAACAACTGCACTGGTCACTGTGGTAAACTCTGTCTGCACAATCTCTCTCTCTCTCTCTCTCTTCTAATCTATTCTAATGGAGAGGACGCCAGCCACGTCCTCTCCCTATCAATCTCAATGCACGTGTGAAAATGGCGGCGACGCGCGGCTCCTTATATAGAATCCGAGTCTCGCGAGAATCCGACAGCGTCATGATGACGTTCGGGCGCGCTCGGGTTAACCGAGCAAGGCGGGAAGATCCGAGTCGCTCGGACCCGTGAAAAAAAAAGTGAAGTTCGTGCGGGTTCGGATTCAAAGAAACCGAACCCGCTCATCTCTAGTATATACTGTATTTTATGTTGCCATCGAAAAGACCTACTAAAACAAAATAAAGGTAGGCTTATATATAAAAAAAATACTAAAACCATTCACAAAAAGATCTTTAAAATAAGTTTTTTCACAATGCATGATTTTGTTAATAAAGCAGTGATAGAGGAAGACAATTTCCAGCATTCTCATTGAAGGAAATATGCCATCAGCCACGTTTGCCCACCTTTTGAGGATAATGGGCATAGTGAAGAAACATACCTACCAACATCTGTGTCGTAGGATGCGGCTATCACTGGGGTAAGGGGGCGTGGCCTTGCAGCAAGGATCACAATTGCAAGCCACGCCCCATTTTAGTCACTATGGGGGAATGGACAGCGCTCAGTGAGCAGCTGGCTATGCCCCCTGTCCCTCTCTGTCGGGGAATCTATTCACCGCTGCTCTGCTCAGAGCAGCGAGTGTCAAGGGGGGATCTCCCGGGTGGGACAGTGAAAAACGGGATTGTCCTGCCAAATCGGGACAGTTGGGAGGTATGAATACTGTAGCTTCTCTTCAGTTGCACATCAAATATAATTGCAGCTTTAAGTTTTGGAAACTTTATATATGTATTTGTGATTGATATTATTAGGCCTTTTATATGAGGTAACATATTTTATTATAGGTCATTAAGAAGTATGTTTTTGTTATGTGTCTCTTTTTTGCGGATTCACCCACTTTTATAGATAAATTCACAGAATATCCCTGTGTTGGTGTGTCCAGGAGCAATTTCTAAACCTTGGGGTAGATGTAAGAAGTGTTGGTATGGGGGAGAAGCGATATCAGTGCCACTATGCACCTCTCTCTATATCGGCACTGCTATCTACAAGATAGGATGCCAATATGTGGGGGCACTGTATATACAGTCAGTAGCACTAACCATTCCGGCAACTTGGACAGCTGCAGTAGTTGCTGCCCATTCATGAAAGCAGGGACAGTTTGTGGCTGCCGGCTCACAAGAGTAGCAGGATCTCGCGCATGACAAGTGAACCGGTGGGTGGGAGGGGCCGCAAAGGGGGACAGCACAGCACACATCAGCACTAGGTTGATACGCTGTGGGGGTCTAGCAAACAAGATGTACATACATGTTGTCGCTATTGCTTCTTGCTTTGCCTCGACATAGAGGTGAAGCAGGAAGAGAAACACAAGCATGAACAGTGCCTCGTAATACATGTACCCCCATATGACATAGTTCCATACTCTCCCGTACCATCCGGGAGCCTTCAGAAATGCGGATGCTCTCTCAGGCACATGGAAAAGTAGGTAAGTTTCCCACAGGCCACTTGCTGCCTCCACTTCACTGGGGAAAAGGTTTATCATGATATGGCTCCCAATTTCCAATTCACAGCTTTATATAGCAGGGTGGGGCACCAATGACATGATCGCTACCCCACACCCCCACATACCGCCTACCCATCTATTAAAACCCCCCCCCCACTTTTTCATACTTTACGATTCAATTGGGAACGGTAACCTGTGTCACTTCACGAAGAAAATGACACCAAAAAAACATGAAAAACTCATGTCGACCTTTTTTCATGTCGACCCTTTTTCATGTTGACCTAATGGTCGTGTCGATCTATTTCTAGTGTCGACCTACCAACTGTCGACCAACAGGTGTCAACCTAATGGGTGTCGACCTAGACACTGTCGACCCTGAGTCCCATACCCATCATACAGTATGTCAGTAAAATGTCTACAATATTCAGCCAACCGCATAAGTCTTCCATTATAGTGTTATATTGCTGCTGCGGGATCAGTACAAAATCCCGCTGGACGGGATCCCGGCAGTCGAAATACCGACACCGGAATCCCGACCAGCACAATCCCGACAGGGGTGGCGAGCAGAACGCAGCCCCTTGCGGGCCCGCTGCGCTCGCCACACTGCGGGCACACTAATTTATTCTCCCTCTATGGGTGTCGTGGACACCCACAGAGGTAGAATATGTCAGGATTGTGCCGGTCGGGTTTCTGGTGTCTGTATTTTGAGCGCCTGGACTGTTGACCGCATCCCGATGCTGCTAATAAAGTTTACATAAGGTTAGCCATGAAGAATATGTTATTCTTCTGAAATATAAATATAAGGTCCCTACTCATTGTCAGTTTATTATATACTGCTCGGCGGGAGGCGGCAGTGGGAAAGAATGGATGGCCGCAGCAGTGACTAATGACCATTACACATTATGCCACACACCGTGATGTACATTACACATTATGACACACACCATAATGCCCATTACATATTATGTAACACACCGTAATGCCCATTACACATTATGCCACACACCGTAATGCCTATTACACAATATGCCACACACCGTAATGTCCATTACACAATATGCCACATACCGTAATGCCCATTACACAATATGCCACACACCGTAATGTCTATTACACGTTATGCTACACACCGTAACACTTATTATGCGTTATGCCACACACTAATGCCAACTACATATTATGCCACACACAGTTATGGCCCTGGCACCATTTTATGCCCCACACACAATAATGCCACTTACAAATTATGCCACACAGTAAAGCTTCAAATTACTTGCCTGTTGTCAGGGGTCTCATGCTGGTTGCCAAGGGTTTCATGCATGTTGTCAGGGGATTCATGCTCTGGGTTCCATCCTTGCAGGGGTCTCCTACGCATTAACAGGGGTTTCATGTGCATTGCCATAGCCCTCCTGTGCGTTGGCAGGCGTTTCATGCGCGTTGCCAAGCATGTGAATTGCCAGGCGTTTCATGTGCGTTTCCAGGGGTTTTCTGCATGTTGCCAGAGGTTTCCTGTTTGTTGCCAGAGGTTTCCTGCATGTTGCCAGGGGTTTCCTGCATGTTGCCCCAGTAAAGTTTGGGAGGGTGGGTGCGGGCATCAGTAAGGTTACTGCTAGTACCTGCAGTAGATTGAGACGAGCTGGGGGCTGCGGAAGCGCTTCCGTACCATAGCAGTGTAAAAATAAAACCCTCTTAAAATGCCCGCTGCCGAGGAGACAGGCGCTACAGGTCAAATGTGACCTTTAGCGTCTGTCTCCTCCTCGGCGGCGGCCATTTTTGGTTGTTTTTTACACTGCTATGGTACAGAAGCGCTTCTGCAGCCCCCAGCGCGTCACAATCTACTGCAGGTGCTGCGGCAGCTAGCTGTTCTGGGGCAGCAGCTCCGTGGGTGCTCCTTGTCGTCCATGGGTGCTCAGGCCCAGGAGCACCCATGGAATCGGCACCTATGTAACAGAGTACAGACGGAGACATATGGTATCTCCTATATATGAGCCCTGTGACTCTGTGGCTGGCTTTCTAACGCTGGGTGGAGTCACAGACGTGGGCGGACTTAGCATCTCCTGCCCTGTCCCAGTGGCAGCACACCACACAGAAGGGACCACCATTCCCAGGCAAGGCACAAGTCAGCAGTGCATCGACGCCACACACTAGCCGGTAAGCATGGACACCCAGACAGCGTCACCCCACACCACCCCTCCGCTGCAAAGACCCACCACCACCTACCACACCGGGACACACAGCCCCAACCGAGGCCGCCGCTAACCCCCCCCTACCATCTGTACGAGTGCAGCCGCGCCGCGGCCACACACTCATGGCTAATCACACACCGCTCCCCACTACCGCTGCACACACTCTCACGGAGGCGCCCGACAGCACACCGCCAGCCTCCCTCACTCCCAGCCCCGTCACCCGCACCTGTCTTCCTGTGCCCGATAGGGCCGCACACACCGCTTCCCCCCTCCCCACTACCGCTGCACACACTCTCGCACGGAGCTGCCCGACACCTGGCCGCCATCCTCCCTCACTACCAGACCAGCTCCCTCTGCTCTTCACCAGCCCCCTCACCTGCACCGGTCTTCCACCGCCCGACAGGCCCGCACACACCACTCCCCCCCCTCCCCACTACTGCTGCACACACTCTCTCACCAGCCTCCCTCACTAGCATGCCAGCTCCCTCTGCCCGTCACCAGGCCCGTCACCCACACCTGTCTGCCTGTGCAAGATACTCCTGTTGCCACTCCAGCAACACCCACTGCAACCTTCACCCAACACCCTACCCATCCACCCGCAGCCCCCAACACCATCATCCACACAATAATCTATGTGGCTTATATACGAGGCAGCAGCAGCGCACCCCTCCCCCCTTCCCCACCTTGGAAGGAAGGCTGATATGGGGGGGGGGGGGGACATAGCGGAATGCCTGATATTATGGGCGAAGGGAGGGAGGGGCATGCCTTATAAAGGGGAGGAGATGACTGATATTGGAGGAGGGGGATGGCTCATGTTATGGGGGGGGGCATCTATTCTTGTGTGCCTTTTTCCCTCTTGCCATGGTGGAGGTGCTGCGATGGGAGAGGTTTTTTTTTACACCTGCCGCTGGGGACAGGACTGCCATCAGCCCTGTCACCCCCACCCCCAATATCA
This sequence comes from Pseudophryne corroboree, assembly GCF_028390025.1. NCBI lineage: Eukaryota > Metazoa > Chordata > Amphibia > Anura > Myobatrachidae > Pseudophryne > Pseudophryne corroboree. The sequence continues at coordinate 404,602,909 of NC_086444.1, read as the reverse complement.
CCCCCACTCCCAAAACAGTGTGGGACGGAGTCCCCTGCATTATACACTTTCTGCTGGGGTAGTGGGGAGGCCTGGAACCTTCACTGTAGCCCCCCTGTTTCCATCACTGTGTGACCCCAGCACACCTGCAAACCAACACATGTTGGGGGGCTTTGCAGACCTCTATGTTGCCCCTGTCTGCGCCGACGTGGTGGGGAAGCTGGGTGTACACGCTAACAACATACATCACTACCCAACACTTTTTACACACACACACACACACACACACACACACACACACACACACACACACACACACACACACACACACCCAACCAACCACTTACCCCTCTGCAATTACACTGCAACACCTACATAACCTTCCAGACCCTCCACAATTCTGCACACCACCACACAACCCCTACTACACACCCACCACCTTCTCTATGCAGCCCATACATTCTGACAACACAATAACACAACCATATGCCCACAATGGAGCCCCCCCCCCCACACGCAATAACATGCCAACTCATGTCCATCCGTCCCCCCCCCCCCAACTTCCACACACTACAATACCATATACAAAGTTCCAAAAACATACACCACACAGCCATGCCACCTTCCGGTCCCATCCACATCTTCCCCACACCCGCCACTCTCCCACCTACTTGGTGATTTACCAGGCCCTGCGTGCGCTGTTCACGCCGATGCAAAGGGCTTCGACCCCTTAACCATTGCACGCCCTTTGTCCGTGCAATATTTAACCATTCACACAATTGTGATTGGATGTAATACGCCATATAATAAAAATATTGCACGCCGCAAGGGTGTGCAAGGGTTAAGGGGGCGTAGCCCCTTACGACGGTGTGAAGAGCGCCTGTAGGGCGCGATGAATCACCTAGTTATATAATATACAGACCCAAAATGTATCTAGAACAATTGCATTGCTGTTTTCCTTTACTTATTTTATTCTCTTGGTTGCAATGCTTTGTCTACCTCCACGGTGACCTCACAAATGGGCAGGGAGGGGCACAGGCAGTTCCACCTCAAAGAGTGTATTTTTGCTTTGCAAGTATGCGAACGCATGTACAGCCGATTGGTACAAAAAAACTTTGTGCAGTTTCTGAGTTGCCCAGGACTTACACAGCTGCTGCGATCACTTCAGCCTGTCCGGGACCGGAATTGACGTCAGGAACCCTCCCTGCAAACGCTTGGACACACCTGCGTTTTTCCAACCACTCCCTGAAAACGGTCAGTTGCCACCCACAAACGCCTTCTTCCTGTCAAACTCCTTGCGATCGGCTGTGCGAATGGATTTTTCGTAAAATCCATCGCACTGCAACGATCCGCTTTGTACCTGTGCGACGCGCCTGTGCATTGCGGTGCATACGCATGCAGAGTTCTGACCTGATCACAGCGCTGCAAAAACCGCTAGCAAGAGATCAGGTCTGAATGACCCCCCATGTGCACTGCAGGTGTGGCAGATATAATATGTGCAGAGAGAGTTAGATTTGGGTGGGCTATATTGTTTCTGTGCAGGGTATATACTAGCTGCTTTATTTTTACTCTGCATTTTAGATTTCAGTTTGAACACACCCCACCCAAATCAAACTCTCTCTGGATGTTATATCTGCCCCCCCCCCCCCCCCCCCCCCCCCCCCTGCCCTCCACCTCCCCCTTGCAGTGCACATGGTTTTGCCCAACTGCTACCAAATTTGCTGCTGCGATCAGATCTGAATTAGGCCCTTGCAGTGGCGCACCCAGGGAAGGGGGGGGGGGGGGGGTTCCGAGCACCCAGAAACCCCCTCCACCAAAAAAAAAAAATAATAATATTTTTTATTTTTTTTGCTGCATGAGTATTATTAATGGCTGTCTAGCGTCCTCTGCAGCCTGCTGTCTTCCTGGTGGCACTTGTAAGTGCTTGATAAAAGTTCACTTTTTTTCATTATAGTACATATATATCCATGTGCATACATATATACACACATGTATATACATACATATAAACACACACATATGATATATATGTACATGCGTATATATGTGTACTGTATGTATGTATGTATGTATGTATATATATACATATATGTATGCATGTTTAATATGCTATGTGTATATGTATGTACTATGTGTATATATATATATATATATATATATAGGTGTATATACGGGGTATATATATTTGTGTAGATATATATATATTTATATATATATATATACACAGACACACTAGTTTTACGGACCCAGCATATACTGGGTCACCTCAGTCCCCACCCCGTGCTTGGCTCCACCCAGTTCTGGAAACCCCACCATGCAAATCCTGCGTTTGCCACTGCCTTGGTCTACTTTTTTGCGATATTTTGGGAAGGTTTTAGGTGCAAGTTAAAAACTCTCATCCTATTGCATTGGCCGAGTTGTAAGTTTTCCATAGGAAAATATCTAGATGCGAGTAAGGCCATTGTGAGCTAGGGGTTTGCAGGAAACATGCGAGTTTGCATGTACTCACACCTTATTACTAGAGATGAGCGGGTTCGGTTCGTCGAGATCCGAACCCCCCCGAACTTCACGTGTTTTACACGGGTCCGAGGCAGCCTCGGATCTTCCCGCCTTGCTCGGTTAATCCGAACGAGGCTGAACGTCATCATCCTGCTGTCGGATTCTCGCGAGATTCGTATTCCATATAAAGAACCGCGCGTCGCCGCCATTTTCACTCGTGCATTGTAGATTGAGCGGAGAGGACGTGGCTACGTTCTCTGCCTGAAAAGCTCAATCTCTGTGCTCAGTGTGCTGCAAATATCTGTGCTCAGTGTGCTGCATTGTGGTGACCACCAGTATATTATAGTAGTATAGTACAGTAGGCCATTGCTGTATCTTGCAGCTCCATGTCAGACTCAGTTCTAGACAGTATCCTGATCAGTGCTCAATATCTGCTGCATTGTTATGTGACCAGAATATACTATATAGTAGTACAGTGCAGCATTTTGGTGACCACCAGTATATATAGTAGTACAGTAGGCTATTGCTGTATCTTGCAGCTCCGTGTCACTTCAAGTATCCATATCTGTGCTGCATTGTTGTGAGCAGTATATAATAGTACAGTGCAGCATTTTGGTGACCACCAGTATATAGTTGTACAGTACAGTAGGCCATTGCTGTATCTTGCCACTCCGTGTCACTTCAAGTATCCATATCTGTGCTGCATTGTTGTGAGCAGTATATAGAAGTACAATGCAGCATTTTGGTGACCACCAGTATATATAGTAGTACAGTACAGTAGGACATTGCTGTATCTTGCAGCTCCGTGTCAGACTCAGTTCTATTCTCCGGATCAGTGCTCAATATCTGTTCTGCATTGTGGGGACCAGTATATAATAGTACAATAGTCCAGTGCTGTTCTCTCTGCTCAGTGTCAGTTCTCCGTAGTATCATCAGTGATCAGTATAATCAGTTCTCAGTATAATCAGTGCACTGTTAGACGTGCGCCCGTTTTCCGCCATTAGTGCATTGGGATTTAGACAATTGATGAAGTTATTGTGTCCCCGGTACAAAATCCCATCTAGATTCCATGTCATTTTCTTCCAGTGATTTAGACCAATAATACCATTGATTAGAACGAATAATTCCAGTGATTTTGTCATTTTCTTCCAGTGATTTGGACCAACAATACCATTGATTAGAACGAATAATTCCAGTGATTTTGTCATTTTCTTCCAGTGATTTGGACCAATAATACCATTGATTAGAACAAATAATTCCTGTGATATTGAGGTGTTTGTGTCGCTTAGCTTAGCCATCCAGCGATCACAGTGCACCTCTTTTTCTCTTTTCTTTGCATCATGTGCTGTTTGGGGACTATTTCTTTAAGTGCCATCCTGTCTGACACTTCCGTATATGTCCAGTGGTACTGCCATTTGATATAATTCCCGACATTACTGCCATTTAATTCCAGTGATTTTGTCATTTTCTTCCAGTGATTTGGACCAATAATACCATTTATTAGAACGAATAATTCCTGTGATTTTGTAATTTTCTTCCAGTGATTTGGACCAATAATACCATTGATTAGAATGAATAATTCCTGTGATTTTGTAATTTTCTTCCAGTGATTTGGACCAATAATACCATTGATTAGAACGAATAATTCCTGTGATTTTGTCATTCTCTTCCAGTGATTTGGACCAATAATACCATTGATTAGAATGAATAATTCCAGTGATTTTGTCATTTTCTTCCAGTGATTTAGACCAATAATACCATTGACTAGAACGAATAATTCCTGTGATTTTGTCATTTTCTTCCAGTGATTTGGACCAATAATACCATTGATTAGAACGAATAATTCCTGTGATTTTGTCATTTTCTTCCAGTGATTTGGACCAATAATACCATTGATTAGAACGTATAATTCCTGTGATTTTGTCATTTTCTTCCAGTGATTTGGACCAATAATACCATTGATTAGAACAAATAATTCCTGTGATTTTGTCATTTTCTTCCAGTGATTTGGACCAATAATACCATTGATTAGAACGAATAATTCCTGTGATATTGAGGTGTTTGTGTCGCTTAGCTTAGCCATCCAGCGACCACAGTGCACCTCTTTTTCTCTTTTCTTTGCATCATGTGCTGTTTGGGGCCAATTTTTTTAAGTGCCATCCTGTCTGACACTGCAGTGCCACTCCTAGATGGGCCAGGTGTTTGTGCCGGCCAATTGGGTCGCTTAGCTTAGTCATCCAGCGACCTCGGTGCAAATTTTAGGACTAAAAATAATATTGGGGGTCATTCCGAGTTGTTCGCTCGCAAGCGGATTTTAGCAGATTTGCTCATGCTAAGCCGCCGCCTACTGGGAGTGAATCTTAGCATCTTAAAATTGCGAACGATGTATTTGCAATATTGCGATTACACACCTCGTAGCAGTTTCTGAGTAGCTCCAGACTTACTCGGCATCTGCGATCATTTCAGTGCTTGTCGTTCCTGGTTTGACGTCACAAACACACCCAGCGTTCGCCCAGACACTCCTCTGTTTCTCCGGCCACTCCTGCATTTTTTCCGGAAACTGTAGCGTTTTTTCCCACACGCCCATAAAACGGCCTGTTTCCGCCCAGTAACACCCATTTCCTGTCAATCACATTACGATCGCCAGAACGATGAAAAAGCCGTGAGTAAAATTCCTAACTGCATAGCAAATTTACTTGGCGCAGTCGCATTGCGCATGCGCATTAAGCGGAAAATCGCTGCGATGCGAAGATTTTTACCGAGCGAACAACTCGGAATGACCACCATTGTGAGGTGTGAGGTGTTCAGAATAGACTGGAAATGAGTGGAAATTATGCTTATTGAGGTTAATAATACTATAGGATCAAAAATACCCCAAAATTTTAAGATTTAAGCTGTTTTTGAAAAAAAATACCCAAATCCAAAACACACCCAAATCCGACAAAAATTTTTAAGGGAGGTTTTGCCAAAATGCGTCCGAATCCAAAACACAGCCGCGGAACCGAATCAAAAACCAAAACACAAAACCCGAAAAAATTTCCTGTGCACATCTCTACCTATTACATGATCCGATTTCTAAAAATGTGCAAGTTTTACGGTAAACTCGCACATTTCCAGAACTCGCACCATATTACATTTAGCCCAACATGTCCATAATATTTGAACTTCATCTTGATGGAGAGAAGGGAGGCAGCATTAGTAGGAGGGAGGAAATCTGTAGAATGGACCGGGGTGCGTAAGTTCAACCCAATTGCCCAGAGGTAAGTTTGAGTTTCTGGCACCTCCCCACTTTCAATGTAAAACGGGAAAACAAATGTAAATTATATGTACATTATGTACCAAGTTAAGGGGCTTCTCCCTTGGGGAGGAATGGGCCATCGCTGGACTTCAGCTACTCTGTGATGCAGAATCAGTGGTCACCAGCAAGCGTCATCTTAGCAGAGCTCCCAGGGACTGGATAGGCGATCAGGCACGTGTCTCATATTCCAACTCACATTCCTGCAGCAGCAGTGGGTGAACCGTGCTGCAGTGCAGGGTCAGAGGTACAAGCCAGAAGCCATCCTACCCCCTCTTACAGGTGTTAGCACAGCTCCCAGGACAGATCCAATACTGAAGCAGCAGCGGGTGTGTCTAAATAATCTATGGGAGTTCGACTACTGGCATGGAATTAAATGAGAATTCATATAGCGGGATGTCATTTTTGTGTGAAAAGTAGAGCAATAAGGTCACATCATACTGTATATTCTGTGTCATCTGAAAATAAAAGTGCTACAGTATGTTGTGTTGACAGTAAATTGTTGATAGTAAGAATATTCACAATAACGGTCTGGTGAGTGATCAATGATCTTTCTATTTGCAAAACATATAAACGAAATGTGAAGATAGAATAAGCTACTATGTGATCTCAGGTTATAATTTGTCTGTAGTGAGCATAAAGGGGGAATTCAGTTTGCAGTGAAAAGTTTTCACAGGTGAAATAGGGAGGTAGCGTTTTTGTTTAACACCAAGGGCTATTCAATTGCACTACCTTTTTTCACCCAACAGCTTCATTAACGACTGTGAAATTAGGATTCACCCATTACCCTGCTAGTTATTGGGATTTTTTTTCGAGCTGCTGAGGATGGTGAAAAATCCCTGGTATTGTAACTCAAAGCTTCGGGTATAATTTACTGCAACTAATTGAATTCCACCCTAAGTGGGAATGATAGTGAGATTGTTATATTTGTGAAAAACTATCTTATTTTCTCATGAAATCATACACATCTCTGTATTATTAAGAAAAGCTCTGTCATAAGCTTCAATCAAGATTGTTTCATATTAGGATGCTGTACTGTAGTTAATGTAATATTGCATAATGTGTATAAGGGGTACTACTGTGTGGTGACTGATGGACACTACTGTGCAGTGTAATGTGACTGACGGACACTACTGTGCGGTGTAATGTGACTGACGGACACTACTGTGCAGTGTAATGTGACTGACGGACACTTCTGTGCGGTGTAATGTGACTGGTGGACAAACTGTGCGGTGTAATGTGACTGACGGACACTACTGTGCAGTGTAATGTGACTGACGGACACTTCTGTGCGGTGTAATGTGACTGGTGGACAAACTGTGCGGTTTAATGTGACTGACGGACACTACCGTGCGGTGTAATGTGACTGACGGACACTACCGTGCAATGTAATGTGACTGACGGACATTTCTGTGCGGTGCAATGTAACTGACGGACACTACTGTGCGGTGTAATGTGATTGACGGACACTTCTGTGCGGTGTAATGTGACTGACGGACACTTCTGTGTGGTGTACTGTAACTGACTGACACTACTGTGCGGTGTAATGTGACTAACAGACACTATTGCGCGCGGTAATGTGAATTGGTACTATTCTGTGAATATGCCCATATATTTTTGGCGCATACCTCCGGCATACACTGTCCCTGTTTTCAATGGGGGGACTAATCTTAACCCAAACCACTACACTAACCCTATTAACCTGTCCCTACTACCCTAACCCAATCCTCTAAATGAAACATAATACCCTAACCCCAAGTTTTTTCCCCTTAGTACTATAAAGGTGTATGGCCCTCTATCCGTTGCTCCTTATATGCAACATACAAATCTGATCTGAATGAATGCTAAGGATTAGAAGGTCACTGCAAGGTGGCATCTGCACTGGGGTATGTGAGAGCTGGTGGTGCGGTGGGTAAATGTACATCACAGTAGAGTGTATGTCTGTGCCCTGCTTAGTGCCTATGCAGGGGTGTTTTAAGAGAGGAGGAGGCCCGTGTTCAGCCTCCTCCATTCGGACCCCCTCCTCTCTGCCCAGAGCGCTGTAGAGACTGAGCACTAGAAGGCTCAGACTCTACTGTGCATGCGCAGATCTCCGGGAAAATGGAGCGGCGGCCATTTTCCCTGAGATTTCTCTACTGCGCATGCGCAGAACTCCATGAAAATGGCCACTGAGTCATTTTCACTGTGTTCTAACAGCACTGCGGATGCCGGCGCTGGACTTCGGAGGGGTGAGTATTTTAAAAATGGGTGCAGTGTGCGGTGGGGGCCCCCTCTGGACTAAAGGGGCCCGTGTGCACTGCACACACTGCATCCATTATAGAAACACCAGTGTGCTTATGACATATAACGTGGGTGAGGAGTTATCACCACAGACCATGGCGGGCTTATCTCTCCCAGGCTTCCAGGCACAGGGCTTTCATTTACAGATTCACACTGTAAGCACTGGGTGCCTGCCTAATATAACAGTGACATTAGTGGGTGCCAGGGTAATTTCACAAGCAAGACACTGGCTACCCAACATCCCTGCAATTGATAGATGTCGGATTTAGCATACAGGGAGACAGCCCCCCCCCCATTTTTTTTTCATGTCCACACAATAGGACTTCTTTTTTATGGTAGGTGGGAAGCGGACAGCACTACCTTACATTACAGGTATATTACAAGTAATATACATGCACAGTGCAGACAACGGGACTCTGGGGGAATGGGCGAGTCCGCGTGACGTCATGCGGTAGTTGCACAGTGCTACTCTAGGAGCATCATGGACAGGCTGGAATTCTTTGTGGGGCCTATCCAAGGGTCCTTTGGGACCCACGGGGCTTTAGGTGGGTGCCTAGGTTGCCTTGTGGGAAATCCAAGCCTGCATAGGACGCAGCCAGGCATCAGGTTGACTGTTGATTGACTGTGATGCAGTTATCTGCGATGTGGGACCATTTCAAATGCCTTATTAAAGTCTAAATATGCTACATGTATAGCCCTGCTTGATCTACTATTTTAGTCACACAATCAAAAAAAAGTCAATAAGATTTGTTTGGTATGATCTCCTGCCATGCTGCTGGGATCCTGTATATTGTTGGATTTAAGATATTCAACAAATCTTTCTTTTAACAGTGT